>NC_134404.1:192984166-193584166 GCF_038048845.1 Mixophyes fleayi
CAGTGGCCTGATTCATTAAGGCATAGAAAAACAAACGTGAATTGCATTTTTTTTTCCGCATGTAATTCGGGCATACGCAAGTCTGTTTTCAACTACAAGCGGATCTGAAGAAACATCTTTTCACAAAATTTACAGGGACAGTCTCACCACAGAGGTGAGGAGTCTAAAAAGATGAAGGTTCTTGCCAGGGACCCCAGCAAGGTGGCTATCCTTCCCGGAGCGAGATCCTAGTGTTGCCGGTGATTACAGCTTAACGGCGGATCAGAATCTTCACAAGTGCCATCCCACTAACAACGGAAGGAACCTATGGTACTTAATCATATATTTGCATTTGTTTCATCTGCTAATGACACCAGGTTTCTGAGGATTTGATGTTTATTCACTTAATACTACCCCAATGTGATATATGACATTGTATACATTGAGTAGTGAGGAGGGAATTGCGTATGTTTCAATCATTTAAAGATCTCATGAATTGAATCACTAATATCGTATAGACTGATATCAATTTTAACCAGTGGATCATTCCACATTGTGACTTTATTTCAAGGATTGTAAGAGTCATAGTCAATTTAGTATTGAGTCTATAGAGACATTGTATCAGAACTGACCAACTTGGAGTACACTAGTTGCCTATTATGGTCTGGAGCAGAAGTATCACTATCAGTGCACTTCTTCACCCCGCAGGTTGGGGTCTTCTTGATGCATACCAGGCGAGACTGACAGGAGAAGATGTTATTAGCCATCAAGAAGTGATCAGAATGGGAACAGATACAGGAATGCAGATTACCAGGATTAGGTGAGAAGCATATAGTACTGGATACTAGGATCCATTGACAGAACATTTTGGTGTGTGTAAGGTGTCATCAGTGCTAGATAGGGATGTTAGTCCACACAGCATTAAACTTACCGAAGTTGTTGGTTTATTTAAAAACAGAAACAAAAGCAGTGATGCAGGTACACACACAGTTAATGACTGCAACAATTGGCACTAGAGGACCAACAGAGAGAGTGTCAGAGAGGAGACGGCATATGGAATGCGCTTCTCTCCCGGTTACATGTATTAAACATAACATTTTAGCGAAAACATTTCTCATTAAAGTTTTTCCTGTAACCATAAAACATGGGGGTAATAAACAAAACAAACAAACTGTGAAATATATCAACATTAATCAATCAAGCATATTCCAATCCACATTTTAGCAGGAACATATTCAGCAAGTGTGATGTCAGTCATATCGTTAATATATCAGCAGAATTATCCTCGCTTGCTATATAACTCACACTAATAGACTTTCTCCACTAAGTCACATATGAAGTGATGTCTAACAGCAATGTGTTTGAACCATCCATTGTGCTTTGTACTAGATGACAAATCAATTGCACATTTATTATCAATCTCAATGCTGATGTTCTTACTTTAGCAAAGAAGATTTAGACAAAGTGTCCATTATCCATAAAGCTTCTTTTGCAGTTTCTGTGAGTGCCATTTACTCCACCTTGGTGGTGGATAGAGCAACAGTAGGTTGCTTTCTGCTTGCCTAGCTGAGGCTGCACCTGTCAAGACAAACATTTATCCCATGTATTAACGACAGTCATCTTTATCTGTTCCCCAATCGGAATCATAGTCTTTAAAGTTAAATCTTTAGACTGGGAGTGCTCACTAGCTTTGTATCAGACATTCCTTACTTGGTAAGTGTTCTGTCTTCACTATAATCTTCTCTTTAGCCTGAATATAATCAGACAGACAGCATAACCACTCCTACTTCAATGTTGTTTATTCAAGTAGTAAAGAATGTTATAATTCAAATGGTAAAACTGTAATACAGAAATAAGGAAATACATTCACAACATGAACAAATGTATTGTAATGCAAACATGAAAACACATGGCAAAAGTGCAATACTAGGAAGCAATCTTACCATTGATGCTGTGCTAAGGGAAGAGATATACTGCACCTCTTGCTGCTTAGCATGTCATATCTAAAATGGAGACTGTAGCTACCCATGGTGCATTGGTGAATAAACTACAGAGGCTCTGAGAGTTCAATTTAAGTTAATACCAGGCTGACCACTAGATGGAGTTTACACAGAATATATACATATATAAATACATAACTGCTGAAGGCATAACAGTAAGTATTGCCTCAATGTATGCAAGTTGATCAAATGCAACAGTCCCAGCTTTCAGCTTTTGCACAATCCTCATACCTAACAAATGATTTGCAGGACTTTGATTTTTTTAATCTGAATTTCTGGTTCAACAAATGCTTTACACCATTGATGTGCTTCTCTTGAGCTGCTAACAACAGATCATTTACATATGCTACTATGTTGAACAATTTGTTTTCTATATAGTTTTGTGATATAAACAGTGATCAGTCTCTGATCTAATAAAGTCTATCTCTAGCAGCACAGCATCCAGTTTGGCATGCCAGCAATGGCCACTTTGCTTTAGGCCATATAGTAATATCTTTAGGAGGCAAACTTTTTCCTCTTGGAACGTTAAGGTGCTATATCTCGCAACAGGTGGAAAGATCTACCTGTAGTTGTTCCCAGATTTTTGGGTATATTCATGGACAACAAGGCAGACTTTGTAGCGGGCAATTGTTCCCTCCACATTCAGCTTTTTACAAAAGACCCACTTGTTCTTGATCATTTTACAGTGACTCAGCCTGTCAACTACAGTCCATGTATTATTATGATCCACAGCTGTCAGTTCTGTGTCTATTGTCGACATCCACTCTTCCCAGTCGCTACATGACTTCGCTTCTTGGATGTTTTGTAGTTTACAGAACGCTATATTAGCGAATTCCTCAGGAAATTTCCTGAGGGGACCTCCTCTGTTGCTCCTCACTGAACTTCTGCTTTCCAATTGGACATCCGCATTACACCCTCAGCTTCAAACATGCTTTCTGCTATCTGTATAGTCATTGTGATTTCTACAATTCATAATTACAAATTTTTTATTGAACACCACATCACTGGATTTTATGAGATGTTTATATATAATGCCCCATTGCCTGTATCCTTTACTCTCCTGGCATTATCCAAGCATGACACATTCCGCTGACTTGGGATCCAGTTTCCGTCTCCTTTCATTGTGTATATATGCATACGCCTTACAGTCAAAGACACAGAGATGACTGACGCTTGGCTTTTCCTGGACCACGCCTACAGCAGTGATTTTCCTTTCACAGCAACTGTGGGTGCACAGTTTTTTAGGTATACTGCAGTGGAAACTCCGTCTGCCAAAAACCTTTTTCCAGACCTGCGTCACTCAACATAGTCCGTGCACTTTCAAAAATTGTACGGTTTGCTCGCTCACTCACACCATTTTGTTCTGGTGTGTAGTAGATCGTCAGTTGATGTTGAATGTCATATTTCTTCAGGAATGAAGCTAAATTTCTGATGTCATGCTCTCCACTAATGTTGGATCTCAAGAATTTCAAATTGAAACCCATTTAAGTCTCCACCAGGTTCTTGTATTCTGCAGTTTTGTTGACAAACACTTTTGGCTTTGATAAAATATATGTGTGTAATCCTTGGCATCATCAATAACTGTCATGAAATATTTGTAGCCACTAATTGATTTCACCTCCATTGGACCACACACATCTGTGTGCACTAGAATTAGTGAAACTTTATTTCTGTTTGCAGACTTTGCAAAGAGGTACTAGTTTGCTTACCCTTTACACAGCTGTCACATAATTGCACACAGTTATTCCTGTCACCATCCCATCAAGGAGTTTCTGGATATTGTTATATCCCAGATGGCCCAACCGTTTATGCCACAGCTCCAAGGACTGATATGTATCAGAAGCCACATTTGAACAACACTCCTCAGTGTCTCAGACATACCGTTGGTTGCGCCAGGACTCTGTTGTAATTACTGTCCCTCTCTTGTTTTGCACCAAACAATTGCCCTATGCAAATTGGACTCTGTAACCTTTTCTTTCCAGGACACTTATGTGATAAGGTTGGTTCCCCAATCTGGCATTAACAGGACGTCTTGGATGTCTGTGATGACAGTTTTACCTTTAATCCTTAGGCACAACAGTGATTGTCCAGACTTTTGTGGCTGTAAGTTAAATACTGACTGTTTTTTCATGTAGCACACAAATACTTAATAGCTTATTTGTACACTGAAATTTAAAGTTGATATTTGTGTGCTACATGAAAAAACAGTCAGTATTTAACTTATGTGCAAAACAGAATACTAATTTGCACATTGACAGCACTGTTATCTTATCTGCCTTAAGACCATTGTTAGTTTGTGGGGGCCCAAACAAGCCAAGCATTACAGACCCAAAAGTGGTACTCCTTGTTGTTGAAGTGCTTGCTTTGTTAAACTGTTTTTGCTACCCTTCATGCACCACTTTTCTTTTCTGCCACTGCTGTGTGGCAATGTTTCCTAGATGTGCTGTGAACTGCTGTGTGTTTTTGTCATTGCTCTGTCACTTAGCATCCAGCCAGCTCATTGCAGCCTTTGCCCGAAAGTGTATGAAAATGATAATGTGACCTGTGAGGTGGTCAAATTGACTGGAAATGACTGGGAATTAGTGTTATTGAGGCTTATAATGATGTAGGAACAAAAAAAAAGAGCAAAATGATGTGGTTTTAGCATATCTAAGCAATTTTTCCAAAAAATACAAATCCAAAACCAAAACACATGAGGGTGGTTTTGCCAAAACCAAAACCAAAACCAAAATACAAACTTAATACAGTGAACTACTTAAAATCCAAGTAGCTTTTTTTATATATTATTATTATTAATATTATTTATTTATAAGGCGCCACAGATTCTGTAGCGCTGGGTACAGATGCAAGTAACAAAGAGATGAGGTAATACATATTAGTAGCACAGATGAGTGTGAGTAATGCTATGGGGTCTCACACAGAGTGGATCAAAAGACAGGACAGGACGAATGAGAGAGTCAGTAGACAAACATGGGGCAATAGGTAGAGAGAACTCTGCCTGCAAGAGCTTACATTCTAGAGGGAGTGGTGGTGAGAGACGGTATGACCAACTCTGAAAAGATGACGATGGCAGGTGAGGAAGAGGAGGTGATGGATAGAATGCTTAGGAGATGTAATGATAGGCGAGCATGAAAGGTGAGTTTTTAAGTAAGCATTTGAAGGACTGTAGATTGGGGGAGAGTTGAGTGAGACGGGAAAGTGACTTCCGAAGATTAGGGTCAGCATTGCAGAAGTGTTGGAGGCGAGCATGGGAGGAGGTAATGAGGTGAATTGAGGCGGAGTTCAGATGCAGAGCGGAGTGGCCATGTAGGTATGTACCTTGAGACAAGGTCAGAAATGTAAGGGGGAGAAGTGTCAGTAAGGGCTTTGCAAGTGAGGGTAAGGAGCTTGAACTGAATTCTGAAATGTATAGGGAGCCAATGAAGGGATTTGCAAAGAGGAGAAGCAGAAGAGGTGCAGTGGGAGAGGATGATGAGCCTAGCCACAACATTCTGTAAGGATTGAAGGTCAAAAATGTGAGAGTCAGGAAGGTCAGTGAGAAGGAATTTGCTATAATCCAACGCAAAAGGCTGGGGTGACAGGAGAAAGAGTGTCAACCAAGTGGGAGATTTTGGGAGGGATAGCAACATTGGCACTAGAAAGATGATGAGCTCGGATTTTGAGATGTTGTTTCAGGAAGCGCTGTGACATCCAGTTAGAGCAGAGAGACAGCTAGACAGCTAGATACCTGCATTAGGAAGGCAGGATAGAGGTTAGGGGAGGAAAGATAAAGTTGCATATCATCAGCATAGAGGTGGTATTGAAGGCCAAATTATTGAATGAGTTCACCGAGAGAGGTTATGTAGAGAGAGAAGAGCAGAAGACCAAGGACAGAGCCTTGTGGGACTCCAATAGAAAGGGGAAGAGGGGGGGGAGAGTCAGAAGCAGGCATGCTAAAAGAGTGGTCAAAGAGGTCAGAGGCAAACCTGGAAAGAGCTGTTTTATGAAGACCTAGGGAGTTAAGGGTGGTGAGGAGAAGAGAATGATCATCATGTCAAAAGCAGCAAAGAGGTAGAGGAGTACAAGAATGGAGAAGTGACCTTTGGACTTAGCTGAAAGTAAGTCATTTGTTACTTTAGTGGGGGCAGTTTCAGTTGAGTTAAGGGGACAGAAACCAAACTGGAGAGGGACAAAGAGAGAGTGGGAAGAGAAAGGCATTGAAAGAGTGGGAGCGGAGGAACTTGGAGGGAACAGGATCAAGATGTCACACACAACTCTCATAACTAGGTGCTGTTGTGTGACTTGCCCTTTAAGGAACTATGTTGGTGCTTGTCTCCTGTTTCAGAGTCTCTACCTTTTCATAGCTGTTTTCTGTTATTCTAATTGGAAACCTCCTTCTGAAGCTTATTGGTTACTGAAGACTATATCAACCTCTTGTGACCAGGGATTCATTGCCTGATTTTCGTGTTACTCACACTACCGTGGGTTCTGGCTGCATACCTAACTCGCTGAGTGTCTCCTGGATTTTATTCGGTTGCCGAGATTGCCTGTCATTGCTGATCTCTATTTGGCCCTGATAAATACCATTTCATGGTTCATCTCTAAGCTGCAACTATTCATTGAACTTTCATCTGCACATTGAACTGTCGTTAGTTGCTTGTTATAAACTGTGCTCATATTGATTGGATTCATTACCGCTCTGCTCGGCTGTTCAATATTCTGTTGAACTACAATCAAGTTCTGGTCATCTGTGGTTCTAGGTCTGGCACGGCTATTATTATCATTCTGCTGTTTGGGAATTGCTGGACTATTTCTAAGAATCATTGCCGAGCTAGGAGCCAGTTCCTTTAATTAAGTTCTGTGCGATATATGCTGCTTTCTGTCAAAGGGATGAACTTACGTTTCTCTGTGTGTTGGACTTCTATTGTCACGCTGTACTTCTAGCAACATTCTATTGCATGTCTCTAGTTTACCAAGCTCTTGGACTATATATATACATCTGTTGTTCCACTGACAAGAACCATTACATTATCTATCACCATCCGCTAAAGTGAATCATATTCCATCTGGATCAGCCAAGTCTATTTACTATCCTCATCGGACTTTCAAGCTGTGTCAGTGATTCTCCTTTATTGCTGTCTGTGTTACAAGGTTACAAGTGTTCTGGATCATCATCTCAGCGTTGAACTGTATTGCTTGCTTTTCATGCTGTTGCTCATGGTTTCCACTTGAAGTACTGATGTGATTGTTTTATTTCTCAACTACCATGTGCTCAGCACAGCTGAGTTGTACATGCCTTTTATTACTGCTGTTGCACCATTGAACAATATACTAAAGTTGCAACACTACTTTATCGTCTGTGTATTTCTTCATTGTGATTCTCCATCTGAACTTATTCCAGCATGTTTTGTCCCCACCACCCTCTGCTTTACCATCTAAGTAGAGGTTGGGTATCCACACATATTCCTAGCCGTGACAGTAAGATCAGGCCATAATGTCTGATCCTCTGGTGGAGCCCTCCGCAAGGGATATGCTACAACATCTGATTGGTCGTGTGGAACGACAGGATAATACACAGCTTCAAGTATTGCAATGTCTCCAGGCACTTGCTGGTCATTTGGACTTATTGCCAACTAATCCACCAGAAGTGTCAGCTTCTTCCCTGGATCAAGTCTCGGGACACCAGGCCTCCCCTGTGACTTCATCTACACTCAGGTTACCTGTTCCAGCCAAATTTGATGGGAATCCCAAAATGTGTTGTGGTTTCCTTAATCAGTGTTCGATTCAGTTTGAACTTCAATCACAGAATTTTCCCACTGATAGGTCCAAAGTGGCATATGTGGTTTCTCTGTTGAATGGCCAAGCCCTAGCCTGGGTGTCTCCACTTTGGGAAAGGAATGACCCACTTCTTTCTGATTATGCAGCCTTTCTTTTGATGTTTCGTCGGATCTTTGACAAACCTGGCCGTCTCACCTCTGCCTCAATGGCCATACTTCATCTTCGTCAAGGGAGTCATACAGTGGCACAATATGTAATTGACTTTCGTATATTATCTTCAGAACTTTCATGGAATGAAGAAGCGTTGGTAGTTGCTTTCTGGCAGGGGCTATCAGTCCGCATTAAAGATGCATTAGCACCTCATGAACTCCCTACTACGTTGGATGCTATTATCTCCTTATGTAACAAAGTGGATTTGCGCTTTAGAGAAAGAACGAAGGAGAGAGGAGTAGGACGTCGTGTAACTTTTGAATCTATGTCACATCCTCCTTCACAAGTACCTATGGCTGATGAGCCTATGCAGGTTGGAAGATCTCGTTTGACCCCGGAGGAACATGACTGTAGACGGCGTGAGAAGTTATGTATTTATTGTGGTGACTCTGGCAACTTCTTGAATACCTGCTGTAAGAGGCCGGGAAACGCCAGACCCTGATCTGTTCTGCGGAGGTCAGATTGGGGACAGAGGGAAGTTCCTCTTCTATTGCTTGTACCATTCCAGTTTTGTTATTGTATGATTCCAAGAGACATTCTACACAAGCCTTAATTGACTCTGGTGCTGCAGGAAACTTTATTTCACAAGATTTAGTTACCTTATTGGCCATTCCAATTGTTCCACTGGAGAACTCTGTAGTCATCACAGCTATTGATGGCTCTCGACTTCCTAAGGGTGTAATTCATGCCCGTACCAAATTAATTTGCCTCAATATAGGAGCACTACATTTTGAAAGTATTTCCTTTTTTATAATGCCATGTACTACGTCACCTGTCATTTTGGGTCTCCCATGGCTTCAAGTTCACTCTCCTCAACTGGATTGGAAGCCTTCTGAGATTCTATCGTGGGGTCCACAATGTCATTCTAAATGTTTACACAAAGTGAAACCTCTTTGATCTTCCAAGGTGAATATACCATCAGAATTATCTACTCTACCTCCTCAGTATCAATCATTTGCTGATGTTTTTGACAAAGTTCGTGCAGAGATTCTTCCTCCTCATCGTTTGTGGGATTGTCCTATAGAGCTACTACCTGACAAAAACCCACCTAGAGGTCGGGTGTATCCTCTCTCCCAACCAGAGACTGATGCCATGTCCGTTTATGTACAAGAGAATTTACAAAGAGGATTCATTAGACCCTCTGTCTCCCCGGCTGGGGCTGGATTCTTTTTGTAAAAAAAAAAGACGGTTCTCTCCGCCCTTGCATTGACTATCGTGGCCTTAATTCAGTGACTGTAAAAAATCGGTATCCCATCCCTCTGATTACTGAATTATTTGACCGAATTAAAGGTGCTAACATCTTCTCGAAACTAGATTTGAGAGGTGCCTACAATTTAATCCAGATTCGGTCTGGAGATGAGTGGAAAACCGCTTTCAATACTCGTGATGGACATTTTGAATATTTGGTAATGCCATTTGGACTTTGTAATGCCCCAGCCGTTTTTTCAAAGTTTCATTAATGAAATATTCCGGGATCTTCTTTACTCCTATGTTGTTGTATATCTAGACGATATTCTCATTTTTTCTAAGGATCTGGAGACTCATAGGAGACATGTAGTTGAAGTACTAAGTAGACTCCCCAAAAACCATCTTTATTGTAAATTGGAAAAATGTTCATTTGAAGCTACATCTATGCCTTTCCTAGGTGTTATCGTTTCTGGATCAGGTATACAGATGGATCCAGAGAAAGTTCAAGCTATCCTGGACTGGCCACTCCCAGTGACTCTTAAAGCCATTCAACGTTTTTTAGGGTTTGCAAACTACTACAGACAGTTTATTTTGAATTATTCTACTATTATGGCTCCTATTACAGCTCTTACTAAGAAGGGGGCTAATCCTAAAAAATGGCCAGCAGAGGGTTTGGAGGCTTTATCTTATCTTAAAAGGCCTTTTCTTCAGCACCCATCCTTCAACAGCCAAATCTTTCGTAACCATTCTTTTTAGAAGTAGATGCATCCGCAGTTGGAATTGGGGCAGTTCTCTCTCAACGCTCGTTGGCCAATCGTTTATTACCATGTGCCTTTTTCTTTTGAAAGTTTTTGCCAGCTGAACAAAACTATACTATTGGAGATAAAGAATTACTAGCGATGAAATTGGCCTTGTCTGAATGGCGATATTTATTGGAAGGAGCACAACACGTAGTAACAATCTTTACCGATCATCAAAATCTGTTATATTTACAAACGGCACAATGTCTCAATCCTCAACAGCCTCGATGGTCCCTCTTTTTCTCTCGTTTTAATCTTCATGTCACTTTCAAGCCTGGACATTTGAATAAAAGAGCGGATGCCCTATCTCGGGCTTTTGACACTTCAACCGATGTAGTTCCTCTTGAGAATCGTCTCATTCTGGATCCCAAATGCCTGTTGGCTTTTACTGTGTCTGAGACTCCTCCGCCTGGTAAATCTTTTGTCCCCACTACCCTTCGGAAGAAGTTATTATGATGGTATCATGCCTCTAAAATTTCTGGCCATGCAGGATTTCGAAAGACATATGAGTTAATATCTCGCTCATATTGGTGGCCATCCGTTCGTACTGATGTTAAAGATTTTGTGGCCTACAGTGATGTTTGTGCTCAACATAAATCTTCTCGTCTGGCCCCTATGGGTCCCTTGTTGCCTCTTCCCGTACCTTCTAGACCATGGACTCACATCAGTATGGATTTTATAACTGATCTTCCTCCTAGTAGAGGTTATAATACGGTTTGGGTGGTGGTGGACCGCTTTTCAAAGATGGCTCATTTTGTACCGTTAGAGTGATTGCCCTCCTCCTCAGGTTTGGCACAACATTTTATTAAAGAGATCTTTCCTTTGCATGGTTTCCCTCAAGAAATTGTGTCTGATAGAGGAGTACAGTTTACCTCTAAATTCTGGCGAGCATTATGTAAAGCTTTGGGAGTTCAGCTTAATTTCTCATCTGGATACCATCCACAATCGAATGGGCAAACAGAGAGGGTGAATCAAGACCTTGAGACTTTTATTCGTATGTTTTCGTCTGCTTCTCAGGATAATTGGACGGATCTTCAGAGTTTGCACATAATAATCTGTTTCATGAGTCTACCTCTTCTACTCCATTTTATGTTGTATATGGCTTACATCCTGGGTTGCCGAAGCTTTCAGCCCTCCCTTCCACCCATGTTCCTGCAGCTACTGAACTTATTCAAAAATTTTCTACTATCTGGAATCAAGTTGTATCTCAGCTCAGGAAAACTTCTATTCAATATAAATCAGCAGCTGACAAAAGACGTAGAGCTGTACCTGCCCTTAAAGTGGGTGACAAAGTTTGGCTATCCACCCGGAATATTCGTCTTAAAGTTCCTTCTATGAAGTTCGCTCCTCAATTCATCGGTCCATATAAGATTTTCAAGGTAATTAACCCAGTGTCCTTCAAATTGAAACTGCCATCTTCACTTCATATTTCTGTCACGGGCACTAGGAGTCTTTACCCAGGGATCACCAGGTGGTAAGCTTACCAGAGCAGTATAGGTGGTAATATGGTACTCTGGTAGCAGGGTGATCACGGAACAGGAGACAGCAGATGATAGAGATGCTCAGGAAAGTCTATGACTAGCAGCACTGGTGATGTATATGTAGTAATACACGAGGAACTGAATGGACAAAGGACACGTGAGGGTAGTCAGTGGTCTGCGATAGCAAGTTGTACCACTGCTATAGTGAGGAGGAATGTCCAACAGAAACGAGGAGGTGATGAGAGTCAGCGGTCTGCGATTAGCAAGTTGTACCGCTGTCTGGGTGAAGGAATGGAATCCAAGTGGAGGTATCCGGGGAGTCAGTGGTCTGCGTTAGCAAGTTGTACCACTGCTATGTGAGAGGATACTGGAACAGGTGACACGGGAAGCAGGGATCAGTGGTCTGCCACTAGCAAGTTGTACCACTGAATATATATGTGAGGAGGAGCACGGGGAGAGACTGCAATACAGAGGATACACGGGCACCTTGAACTTGATCCACAATGACATGCACAATATAGTAATGACTGAACAGCACTGCAATAATATAAAGTCACTGAAACTATCCGGGCAACAGATAACACAGTCAATGATGGTAATAGTCTCAGCGGATAGTAAACTCCAGAGGAGAGCAACTCAGTCCAGCAAGATATGCAATACACCAGCACAGTCAATGAGAAGTATGCATACCGTGGTTCAGGAGCAGGCTGTCAGACAGGAGTGCAGAGATACCTGAACGGCTGGAGGCCGGCAGGATGCGAAGTCCCAGGAGGATGAAGCGGTAATCAAGTAGGTGCAGCGCACAGGTAGGTAGACCAGCAGGGGAACAAATACTCAGGAAGCAGTAGTATGTAGAACTGGACTCCTGGAGGACCCTGAAGAGTAGCGATGGTCTAGATGAGATGAAAGCAGTGAGGCGCAGATCCGATGCAGACTGGTGAGTAGAGACCAGCGGGAACACGGAGAAGCACGGAGAGCGGATCAGCTGTTGTAGGACGAGTAGCACTGAGGAGTAGCAGCCAGCAGGACTCAGCAGGTACACGGAGGTAGCGGATAGCAACCAGCAGGTGCAGCCACGAAGAAACACGGGAGAGCAGAGCTGAGCTGGAACTGTTGAGCACGGAGAGTAGCCGATAGCAATCAGTTGTAGCAGTCTCGAGGAAACATGGGAGAGATGAGATGAGCTGAAGACTGAAGTGCACGGAGGCAGCAGATAGGAATCAGCCAAACAGTCACGATGAAACACAGAAGGGTTGAAGTGGTCTGAGGACTGTAGTGCACGGAGGCAGCGGATAGGAATCAGCTAACAGTCACGATGAAACACAGATGAGTTGAAGTGGTCTGAAGACTGTAGTGCACGGAGGCAGCGGATAGGAATCAGCTAACAGTCACGATGAAACACAGGTGAGTTGAAGTGGTCTGGAAACCACAGGAGTAGAAGTGGTATGGAAACCACAGGAGTAGTAGTGGTATGGGAACCACAGGAATCAGCAGCGCTGAATACACGAGGAAACACAGGAACACCTTAAGAGGCTCATGGGGAATGAGACTCCAAGATCAGGCAACGTGGTATTGACCACAGGTGCTTAATATAGGGAGTGTTGCCTGATCTGCCAATTAAGTTAAAGGAACAGGTACTAAAGGGTTTGAAAGGGCTGCGCATGCGCAGACCCTCAGGATGGTGGACGACCACGGTTCCTAAACATACGGGAAGAAGCACTCACAGTCCGGTGAGTGACAGTACCCCCCCTTTTAAAGGTGGGCACAGAACGCCTGGAACCGGGCTTGTCCGGATTTTTGGAATAAAACTTCTTAAGAAGAGCTGGGGCGTTGAGATCTTCAGCTTTGATCCATGAACGCTCCTCAGGACCAAAGCCCTTCCAATGAACGAGGAAACGGAGAACTCCTCGCAAAATTTTTGCGTCCAATACATGAGTAATCTCGAAATCCTCCTCCTGATGGACTTGAACTGGCTGAGGTGCTGAAGGAGGAGTCGAGAAACGGTTGATGATGAGAGGTTTAAGCAAGGACACATGGAAGGCAATGGAAATACGAAGATTCTTAGGAAGTAGAAGTTTGAAACAAACTGGATTTATCACTTGAATGATCCTATATGGACCAATAAAACGAGGAGCGAATTTCATAGATGGAACCTTCAAACGAATATTCTTGGTAGATAACCAGACACGATCTCCAATTTTTAGTGGTGGAATAGCCCGCCTCTTCTTATCTGCGAAACACTTGTATTTGGCAGATGTCTTCTTTAAACAGGTTTTGACCTGAGACCAGATATTTTTGAAGGTCTGACAAACAGTCTCTACAGCAGGAACTTGGGTGGGAGGGAGGGCAGGAAATTCCGGAAAAGACGGATGGTGATTGTAAACCACAAAGAATGGAGTTTTGGACGATGACTCATGGTACATGTTGTTATGGGCGAATTCAGCCCAAGGAAGCAATTCTACCCAGTTGTCTTGATTGGCTGATGAGAACATCCTTATAAAGGTCTCGAGATCTTGATTGACCCGTTCAGTTTGTCCGTTTGATTGCGGATGGTAAGAAGATGAGAGTGCTAATCGTATGCCCAAGGTTTTACAAAGGGCCCGCCAGAATCTGGAAACGAATTGTACTCCTCTATCTGACACAATCTCAGACGGACATCCATGGATACGAAAGATTTCTTTAACGAAATGTTCAGCCAGAGTAGACGAGGAAGGCAAACCAGACAAAGGGACAAAATGAGCCATCTTCGAAAATCTGTCTACCACTACCCAAATAGTATTACAATTTTTACTAGATGGTAAATCAGTAACAAAGTCCATACTAATATGGGTCCAGGGCTTGGACGGAATGGGTAGTGGTTGCAGCAACCCCGCTGGAGTTCTGCGGGAGGATTTAAACTGAGAACATAATTCACACGAAGCAACAAACTCTTTGACGTCTCTCCTCATCGAGGGCCACCAGTAACTTCGAGAGAGAATCTCAAAGGTCTTGCGTTCACCAGCTTGTCCAGAAAAACGAGAAGAATGGAACCACGAAAGGATTTTCCTCCTAAGAGTAGGAGGCACGAGGGTCTTCCCAAATGGTAGCACTTTGGTGGAAGAAGCAGCCAGCGAGATACATTTGGGGTCTAGTATAGAATGGTTGGAAACCTCTTCAACGTCAGAGGACGTCACAAAAGCTCGAGATAGAGCGTCAGCTTTCTTGTTCTTGGCAGCTGGTTTGAAGGTTATGATTAATTCGAAACGGGAAAAGAAAAGAGACCATCTTTCTTGACGAGGATTCAAGCATTGAGCAGACTGTAGGTATGACAAGTTCTTATGATCCGTGAAAATCGTCACAGCGTGACGAGCTCCTTCCAATAAGTATCTCCACTCCTCTAATGCAACTTTGATAGCCAGCAACTCTTTATCCCCGATCGTATAATTTTTCTCTGCAGGCAGGAGAGCCCGAGAGTAAAAGGCACAAGGATGGAATTTTTGTTGCTCTGAGCGTTGGGAGAGAATGGCTCCTAAGCCCACATTAGAGGCATCTACTTCTAGGAAGAAGGGAAGTGTCACATCAGGCTGTCGGAGAATGGGAGCAGAGGAGAAGGACTCTTTAAGAATTTGAAAGGCTTGGAGGGCCTCGGATGACCATTGCTTAGTATTGGCCCCTTTACGAGTCAGGGCCACAATAGGAGATGCAATGGACGAAAAGTCTTGAATGAAGCGTCTATAGTAATTGGCGAAACCTAAAAAACGCTGGATAGCACGAAGAGTAGTTGGCTGGGGCCAATGTAGTACAGCATTCACCTTTTCTGGATCCATTTTTAGGCCAACTCCGGAAACAATATACCCCAAAAATGGAATCTGGGGCAACTCGAATGAACATTTTTCTAGTTTGCAGAATAATGAATTTTTCCGGAGTCTGGAAAGGACCTCTGCCACATGTTGGTGATGAGAAGGCAGGTCCTGTGAAAAGATCAATATGTTGTCCAGGTAGACAACGACACATACATATAACAAGTCCCGAAAGATCTCATTAACGAAGCCTTGGAAGACAGCGGGGGCATTGCATAACCTGAAAGGCATTACTAGATATTCATAATGCCCATCTCTGGTGTTGAACGCTGTCTTCCATTCGTCACCGGGAACGGATTCTAATTAAATTATAGGCACCACGAAGATCCAACTTGGTAAAGATCCGAGCTCCCTTGATGCGATCAAATAACTCAGTGATCAACGGAATGGGATACCGATTCTTAATAGTAATGGCATTGAGTCCACGAAAATCTATGCAGGGGCGTAGTGATCCATCCTTCTTTTTTACGAAGAAGAACCCGGCTCCAGCGGGAGAGGTGGAAGGTCGAATAAACCCTCGCTGGAGATTCTCCTGGATGTACTCAGATGTAGCTTGAGTTTCAGGTAACGAAAGTGGATAGACCCGACCCCTAGGAGGAGTCTTGCCAGGTAGAAGATCGATCGGACAATCCCAGGAACGATGAGGAGGAAGACGTTCAGACTGAGCTTTATCAAAAACATCGGCAAATGAAGCATACTGAGGGGGGAGTCCCGGTGAGGAAGATGAGATGGAAGATTGCTGTACTTTAAGAGGAATGACTTGAGAAAGACAACGATGATGACATTCAGCTCCCCAAGACGTAACTTAAGGAGTGCGCCAGTCAATCTGGGGAGAATGACATTGAAGCCATGGAAGGCCTAAGACAATCGGACTTGTCGTAACAGGAAGAATTAAAAACGAAATCTCTTCATGGTGTAGCACATCAATCTGAAGCGTTACTGGAGACGTACTCTGGGTGATGAGACCATTGATGAGACGTGATCCATCTATAGCAGTCACAGTAATCGGTGTTTTCAAAGTAATCACTGTTAGGGACCATTGATTCACTAGCGATTTAGAAATGAAATTTCCTGCTGCTCCAGAATCAATCAGTGCTTGAGACTCAAAGGATTTGGTAGCAAAGGAAATCGTAACATCAAAAGCGCAGACTTTTAGTTTCGTAGAAGATGGAGAGGACTCCAGGGACCCTAACTTCACCTCTCCAGAACTAGTTAGGGCCTGGCATTTCCCGATTTCTTCGGGCAAGAACTGAGCATATGTGTGGAATCAGCACAATAGATACAAAGTCTATTCTTTACTCTTCGTTTCCTCTCTTCTAAAGATAATTTGGAACGTCCTATCTCCATGGGAATCACAGAAGGTGAAGCTGGACGAAATTGAGGGGTTGAGCGAAGAGGTGCTTTAACTGAAGTTGTTTTCTCAGATTCTCTTTCACGAAACCTCATGTCTACACGATGGCAAAGAGAGATCAAATCCTCTAATGACGTAGGAAGCTCTTGGGTAGTCAGTGCATCTTTAATTTTTATCGGAGAGCCCCTGCCAGAAGGCGGCAATTAATGCTTCAGTGTTCCACTGAAGTTCAGAGGCTAATATCCTAAATTGAATGACGTACTGGCCTACTGTATGAGAACCCTGACGTAAACGAAGGATGCTGGAAGCAGCGGAGGTCACACGACCTGGTTCATCGAACACACTTCGGAACGTAGAGATGAATTTGGCACTATCTTGTAACATAGGATCGTTTCTCTCCCACAGAGGGGAGGCCCACGCCAGGGCTTGTCCATAAAACAATGAGATAAGATAGGCCACTCTGGAACGATGGGTAGAAAAATTTTGAGGTTGGAGCTCAAAATGAACTGAGCATTGGTTGAGAAAACCCCTACAAGTTTTGGGGTCTCCATCGTACTTTGACGGAGTAGGCAGGTGAAGCGTGGGAGCTGTAGACACCTGGGATGGCACTGGGGAAACGGAGGAAAGCACAGGAGCTTCAACATTAGCTGTAACAGTCTGTCCAGATGGTCCTTGGGAGGCTAACGACTGGTAGCATTGAAGTAACAGCTGTTGGCGAGCATCCTGTTGCTCCACACGGGTGACCAGATGCTGCAGCATCTCTTTGGCGGTAGGTTCCATATGTGGGTCTGTCATGGCCTGATCTTACTGTCACGGGCACTAGGAGTCTTTACCCAGGGATCACCAGGTGGTAAGCTTACCAGAGCAGTATAGGTGGTAATATGGTACTCTGGTAGCAGGGTGATCACGGAACAGGAGACAGCAGATGATAGAGATGCTCAGGAAAGTCTATGACTAGCAGCACTGGTGATGTATATGTAGTAATACACGAGGAACTGAATGGACAAAGGACACGTGAGGGTAGTCAGTGGTCTGCGATAGCAAGTTGTACCACTGCTATAGTGAGGAGGAATGTCCAACAGAAACGAGGAGGTGATGAGAGTCAGCGGTCTGCGATTAGCAAGTTGTACCGCTGTCTGGGTGAAGGAATGGAATCCAAGTGGAGGTATCCGGGGAGTCAGTGGTCTGCGTTAGCAAGTTGTACCACTGCTATGTGAGAGGATACTGGAACAGGTGACACGGGAAGCAGGGATCAGTGGTCTGCCACTAGCAAGTTGTACCACTGAATATATATGTGAGGAGGAGCACGGGGAGAGACTGCAATACAGAGGATACACGGGCACCTTGAACTTGATCCACAATGACATGCACAATATAGTAATGACTGAACAGCACTGCAATAATATAAAGTCACTGAAACTATCCGGGCAACAGATAACACAGTCAATGATGGTAATAGTCTCAGCGGATAGTAAACTCCAGAGGAGAGCAACTCAGTCCAGCAAGATATGCAATACACCAGCACAGTCAATGAGAAGTATGCATACCGTGGTTCAGGAGCAGGCTGTCAGACAGGAGTGCAGAGATACCTGAACGGCTGGAGGCCGGCAGGATGCGAAGTCCCAGGAGGATGAAGCGGTAATCAAGTAGGTGCAGCGCACAGGTAGGTAGACCAGCAGGGGAACAAATACTCAGGAAGCAGTAGTATGTAGAACTGGACTCCTGGAGGACCCTGAAGAGTAGCGATGGTCTAGATGAGATGAAAGCAGTGAGGCGCAGATCCGATGCAGACTGGTGAGTAGAGACCAGCGGGAACACGGAGAAGCACGGAGAGCGGATCAGCTGTTGTAGGACGAGTAGCACTGAGGAGTAGCAGCCAGCAGGACTCAGCAGGTACACGGAGGTAGCGGATAGCAACCAGCAGGTGCAGCCACGAAGAAACACGGGAGAGCAGAGCTGAGCTGGAACTGTTGAGCACGGAGAGTAGCCGATAGCAATCAGTTGTAGCAGTCTCGAGGAAACATGGGAGAGATGAGATGAGCTGAAGACTGAAGTGCACGGAGGCAGCAGATAGGAATCAGCCAAACAGTCACGATGAAACACAGAAGGGTTGAAGTGGTCTGAGGACTGTAGTGCACGGAGGCAGCGGATAGGAATCAGCTAACAGTCACAATGAAACACAGATGAGTTGAAGTGGTCTGAAGACTGTAGTGCACGGAGGCAGCGGATAGGAATCAGCTAACAGTCACGATGAAACACAGGTGAGTTGAAGTGGTCTGGAAACCACAGGAGTAGAAGTGGTATGGAAACCACAGGAGTAGTAGTGGTATGGGAACCACAGGAATCAGCAGCGCTGAATACACGAGGAAACACAGGAACACCTTAAGAGGCTCATGGGGAATGAGACTCCAAGATCAGGCAACGTGGTATTGACCACAGGTGCTTAATATAGGGAGTGTTGCCTGATCTGCCAATTAAGTTAAAGGAACAGGTACTAAAGGGTTTGAAAGGGCTGCGCATGCGCAGACCGTCAGGATGGTGGACGACCACGGTTCCTAAACATACGGGAAGAAGCACTCACAGTCCGGTGAGTGACAGTACCCCCCCTTTTAAAGGTGGGCACAGAACGCCTGGAACCGGGCTTGTCCGGATTTTTGGAATAAAACTTCTTAAGAAGAGCTGGGGCGTTGAGATCTTCAGCTTTGATCCATGAACGCTCCTCAGGACCAAAGCCCTTCCAATGAACGAGGAAACGGAGAACTCCTCGCGAAATTTTTGCGTCCAATACATGAGTAATCTCGAAATCCTCCTCCTGATGGACTTGAACTGGCTGAGGTGCTGAAGGAGGAGTCGAGAAACGGTTGATGATGAGAGGTTTAAGCAAGGACACATGGAAGGCAATGGAAATACGAAGATTCTTAGGAAGTAGAAGTTTGAAACAAACTGGATTTATCACTTGAATGATCCTATATGGACCAATAAAACGAGGAGCGAATTTCATAGATGGAACCTTCAAACGAATATTCTTGGTAGATAACCAGACACGATCTCCAATTTTTAGTGGTGGAATAGCCCGCCTCTTCTTATCTGCGAAAGACTTGTATTTGGCAGATGTCTTCTTTAAACAGGTTTTGACCTGAGACCAGATATTTTTGAAGGTCTGACAAACAGTCTCTACAGCAGGAACTTGGGTGGGAGGGAGGGCAGGAAATTCCGGAAAAGACGGATGGTGACCGTAAACCACAAAGAATGGAGTTTTGGACGATGACTCATGGTACATGTTGTTATGGGCGAATTCAGCCCAAGGAAGCAATTCTACCCAGTTGTCTTGATTGGCTGATGAGAACATCCTTATAAAGGTCTCGAGATCTTGATTGACCCGTTCAGTTTGTCCGTTTGATTGCGGATGGTAAGAAGATGAGAGTGCTAATCGTATGCCCAAGGTTTTACAAAGGGCCCGCCAGAATCTGGAAACGAATTGTACTCCTCTATCTGACACAATCTCAGACGGACATCCATGGATACGAAAGATTTCTTTAACGAAATGTTCAGCCAGAGTAGACGAGGAAGGCAAACCAGACAAAGGGACAAAATGAGCCATCTTCGAAAATCTGTCTACCACTACCCAAATAGTATTACAATTTTTACTAGATGGTAAATCAGTAACAAAGTCCATACTAATATGGGTCCAGGGCTTGGACGGAATGGGTAGTGGTTGCAGCAACCCCGCTGGAGTTCTGCGGGAGGATTTAAACTGAGAACATAATTCACACGAAGCAACAAACTCTTTGACGTCTCTCCTCATCGAGGGCCACCAGTAACTTCGAGAGAGAATCTCAAAGGTCTTGCGTTCACCAGCTTGTCCAGAAAAACGAGAAGAATGGAACCACGAAAGGATTTTCCTCCTAAGAGTAGGAGGCACGAGGGTCTTCCCAAATGGTAGCACTTTGGTGGAAGAAGCAGCCAGCGAGATACATTTGGGGTCTAGTATAGAATGGTTGGAAACCTCTTCAACGTCAGAGGACGTCACAAAAGCTCGAGATAGAGCGTCAGCTTTCTTGTTCTTGGCAGCTGGTTTGAAGGTTATGATTAATTCGAAACGGGAAAAGAAAAGAGACCATCTTTCTTGACGAGGATTCAAGCATTGAGCAGACTGTAGGTATGACAAGTTCTTATGATCCGTGAAAATCGTCACAGCGTGACGAGCTCCTTCCAATAAGTATCTCCACTCCTCTAATGCAACTTTGATAGCCAGCAACTCTTTATCCCCGATCGTATAATTTTTCTCTGCAGGCAGGAGAGCCCGAGAGTAAAAGGCACAAGGATGGAATTTTTGTTGCTCTGAGCGTTGGGAGAGAATGGCTCCTAAGCCCACATTAGAGGCATCTACTTCTAGGAAGAAGGGAAGTGTCACATCAGGCTGTCGGAGAATGGGAGCAGAGGAGAAGGACTCTTTAAGAATTTGAAAGGCTTGGAGGGCCTCGGATGACCATTGCTTAGTATTGGCCCCTTTACGAGTCAGGGCCACAATAGGAGATGCAATGGACGAAAAGTCTTGAATGAAGCGTCTATAGTAATTGGCGAAACCTAAAAAACGCTGGATAGCACGAAGAGTAGTTGGCTGGGGCCAATGTAGTACAGCATTCACCTTTTCTGGATCCATTTTTAGGCCAACTCCGGAAACAATATACCCCAAAAATGGAATCTGGGGCAACTCGAATGAACATTTTTCTAGTTTGCAGAATAATGAATTTTTCCGGAGTCTGGAAAGGACCTCTGCCACATGTTGGTGATGAGAAGGCAGGTCCTGTGAAAAGATCAATATGTTGTCCAGGTAGACAACGACACATACATATAACAAGTCCCGAAAGATCTCATTAACGAAGCCTTGGAAGACAGCGGGGGCATTGCATAACCTGAAAGGCATTACTAGATATTCATAATGCCCATCTCTGGTGTTGAACGCTGTCTTCCATTCGTCACCGGGAACGGATTCTAATTAAATTATAGGCACCACGAAGATCCAACTTGGTAAAGATCCGAGCTCCCTTGATGCGATCAAATAACTCAGTGATCAACGGAATGGGATACCGATTCTTAATAGTAATGGCATTGAGTCCACGAAAATCTATGCAGGGGCGTAGTGATCCATCCTTCTTTTTTACGAAGAAGAACCCGGCTCCAGCGGGAGAGGTGGAAGGTCGAATAAACCCTCGCTGGAGATTCTCCTGGATGTACTCAGATGTAGCTTGAGTTTCAGGTAACGAAAGTGGATAGACCCGACCCCTAGGAGGAGTCTTGCCAGGTAGAAGATCGATCGGACAATCCCAGGAACGATGAGGAGGAAGACGTTCAGACTGAGCTTTATCAAAAACATCGGCAAATGAAGCATACTGAGGGGGGAGTCCCGGTGAGGAAGATGAGATGGAAGATTGCTGTACTTTAAGAGGAATGACTTGAGAAAGACAACGATGATGACATTCAGCTCCCCAAGACGTAACTTGAGGAGTGCGCCAGTCAATCTGGGGAGAATGACATTGAAGCCATGGAAGGCCTAAGACAATCGGACTTGTCGTAACAGGAAGAATTAAAAACGAAATCTCTTCATGGTGTAGCACATCAATCTGAAGCGTTACTGGAGACGTACTCTGGGTGATGAGACCATTGATGAGACGTGATCCATCTATAGCAGTCACAGTAATCGGTGTTTTCAAAGTAATCACTGTTAGGGACCATTGATTCACTAGCGATTTAGAAATGAAATTTCCTGCTGCTCCAGAATCAATCAGTGCTTGAGACTCAAAGGATTTGGTAGCAAAGGAAATCGTAACATCAAAAGCGCAGACTTTTAGTTTCGTAGAAGATGGAGAGGACTCCAGGGACCCTAACTTCACCTCTCCAGAACTAGTTAGGGCCTGGCATTTCCCGATTTCTTCGGGCAAGAACTGAGCATATGTGTGGAATCAGCACAATAGATACAAAGTCTATTCTTTACTCTTCGTTTCCTCTCTTCTAAAGATAATTTGGAACGTCCTATCTCCATGGGAATCACAGAAGGTGAAGCTGGACGAAATTGAGGGGTTGAGCGAAGAGGTGCTTTAACTGAAGTTGTTTTCTCAGATTCTCTTTCACGAAACC
This sequence comes from Mixophyes fleayi, assembly GCF_038048845.1. Lineage (NCBI taxonomy): Eukaryota > Metazoa > Chordata > Amphibia > Anura > Limnodynastidae > Mixophyes > Mixophyes fleayi. The sequence continues at coordinate 193,006,910 of NC_134404.1, forward strand.
TCATGTCTACACGATGGCAAAGAGAGATCAAATCCTCTAATGACGTAGGAAGCTCTTGGGTAGTCAGTGCATCTTTAATTTTTATCGGAGAGCCCCTGCCAGAAGGCGGCAATTAATGCTTCAGTGTTCCACTGAAGTTCAGAGGCTAATATCCTAAATTGAATGACGTACTGGCCTACTGTATGAGAACCCTGACATAAACGAAGGATGCTGGAAGCAGCGGAGGTCACACGACCTGGTTCATCGAACACACTTCGGAACGTAGAGATGAATTTGGCACTATCTTGTAACATAGGATCGTTTCTCTCCCACAGAGGGGAGGCCCACGCCAGGGCTTGTCCATAAAACAATGAGATAAGATAGGCCACTCTGGAACGATGGGTAGAAAAATTTTGAGGTTGGAGCTCAAAATGAACTGAGCATTGGTTGAGAAAACCCCTACAAGTTTTGGGGTCTCCATCGTACTTTGACGGAGTAGGCAGGTGAAGCGTGGGAGCTGTAGACACCTGGGATGGCACTGGGGAAACGGAGGAAAGCACAGGAGCTTCAACATTAGCTGTAACAGTCTGTCCAGATGGTCCTTGGGAGGCTAACGACTGGTAGCATTGAAGTAACAGCTGTTGGCGAGCATCCTGTTGCTCCACATGGGTGACCAGATGCTGCAGCATCTCTTTGGCGGTAGGTTCCATATGTGGGTCTGTCATGGCCTGATCTTACTGTCACGGGCACTAGGAGTCTTTACCCAGGAATCACCAGGTGGTAAGCTTACCAGAGCAGTATAGGTGGTAATATGGTACTCTGGTAGCAGGGTGATCACGGAACAGGAGACAGCAGATGATAGAGATGCTCAGGAAAGTCTATGACTAGCAGCACTGGTGATGTATATGTAGTAATACACGAGGAACTGAATGGACAAAGGACACGTGAGGGTAGTCAGTGGTCTGCGATAGCAAGTTGTACCACTGCTATAGTGAGGAGGAATGTCCAACAGAAACGAGGAGGTGATGAGAGTCAGCGGTCTGCGATTAGCAAGTTGTACCGCTGTCTGGGTGAAGGAATGGAATCCAAGTGGAGGTATCCGGGGAGTCAGTGGTCTGCGTTAGCAAGTTGTACCACTGCTATGTGAGAGGATACTGGAACAGGTGACACGGGAAGCAGGGATCAGTGGTCTGCCACTAGCAAGTTGTACCACTGAATATATATGTGAGGAGGAGCACGGGGAGAGACTGCAATACAGAGGATACACGGGCACCTTGAACTTGATCCACAATGACATGCACAATATAGTAATGACTGAACAGCACTGCAATAATATAAAGTCACTGAAACTATCCGGGCAACAGATAACACAGTCAATGATGGTAATAGTCTCAGCGGATAGTAAACTCCAGAGGAGAGCAAGTCAGTCCAGCAAGATATGCAATACACCAGCACAGTCAATGAGAAGTATGCATACCGTGGTTCAGGAGCAGGCTGTCAGACAGGAGTGCAGAGATACCTGAACGGCTGGAGGCCGGCAGGATGCGAAGTCCCAGGAGGATGAAGCGGTAATCAAGTAGGTGCAGCGCACAGGTAGGTAGACCAGCAGGGGAACAAATACTCAGGAAGCAGTAGTATTTAGAACTGGACTCCTGGAGGACCCTGAAGAGTAGCGATGGTCTAGACGAGATGAAAGCAGTGAGGCGCAGATCCGATGCAGACTGGTGAGTAGAGACCAGCGGGAACACGGAGAAGCACGGAGAGCGGATCAGCTGTTGTAGGACGAGTAGCACTGAGGAGTAGCAGCCAGCAGGACTCAGCAGGTACACGGAGGTAGCGGATAGCAACCAGCAGGTGCAGCCACGAAGAAACACGGGAGAGCAGAGCTGAGCTGGAACTGTTGAGCACGGAGAGTAGACGATAGCAATCAGTTGTAGCAGTCTCGAGGAAACACGGGAGAGATGAGATGAGCTGAAGACTGAAGTGCACGGAGGCAGCAGATAGGAATCAGCCAAACAGTCACGATGAAACACAGAAGGGTTGAAGTGGTCTGAGGACTGTAGTGCACGGACGCAGCGGATAGGAATCAGCTAACAGTCACGATGAAACACAGATGAGTTGAAGTGGTCTGAAGACTGTAGTGCACGGAGGCAGCGGATAGGAATCAGCTAACAGTCACGATGAAACACGGCAGAGTTGAAGTGGTCTGAAGACTGTAGTGCACGGAGGCAGCGGATAGGAATCAGCTAACAGTCACGATGAAACACAGGTGAGTTGAAGTGGTCTGAAGACTGTAGTGCACGGAGGCAGCGGATAGGAATCAGCTAACAGTCACGATGAAACACGGCAGAGTTGAAGTGGTCTGAAGACTGTAGTGCACGGAGGCAGCGGATAGGAATCAGCTAACAGTCACGATGAAACACAGGTGAGTTGAAGTGGTCTGGAAACCACAGGAGTAGAAGTGGTATGGAAACCACAGGAATCAGCAGCGCTGAATACACGAGGAAACACAGGAACACCTTCAGAGGCTCATGGGGAATGAGACTCCAAGATCAGGCAACGTGGTATTGACCACAGGTGCTTAATATAGGGAGTGTTGCCTGATCTGCCAATTAAGTTAAAGGAACAGGTACTGAAGGGTTTGAAAGGGCTGCGCATGCGCAGACCCTCAGGATGGTGGACGACCACGGTTCCTAAACATACGGGAAGAAGCACTCACAGTCCGGTGAGTGACAATTTCAAAATCCTTTCATGTTTCACTGTTGAAGCCATTAATTATTAATCATTTTTCATCTTTTACATCTTCTTCAACAGTACCTGAACTCTCTCAACAGGAGGACTTTGAGATCACTCAAATTTTAGATTCCAAAAAAGTTCGAGGAGTGATCAAATATCTAGTGGATTGGAAGGGCTATTGCCCTGAGTAGCGTTCCTGGGTAAAGTCTTCTGAGATTGATGCTTCTGCATTACTACGCAAGTTCCACATTAAGTTTCCACGAAAAGTCATCTTTAAGTGTCCAGTGGCCACTTCTAAAAGGGGGGGTACTGTCACACACCGCTCTCATAACTAGGTGCTGTTGTGTGACTTGCCCTTTAAGGAACTATGTTGGTGCTTGTCTCCTGTTTCAGAGTCTCTACCTTTTCATAGCTGTTTTCTGTTATCCTAATTGGAAATCTCCTTCTGAAGCTTATTGGTTACTGAAGACTATATTAACCTCTTGTGATCAAGGATTCATTGCCTGATTTTCGTGTTACTCACACTACCGTGGGTTCTGGCTGCATACCTAACTCGCTGAGTGTCTCCTGGATATTATTCGGTTGCCGAGATTGCCTGTCATCGCTGATCTCTATTTGGCCCTGCTGAATACCATTTCATGGTTCATCTCTAAGCTGCAACTATTCATTGAACTTTCATCTGCACATTGAACTGTCGTGAGTTGCTTGTTATAAACTGTGCTCATATTGATTGGATTCATTACCGCTCTGCTCGGCTGTTCATTATTCTGTTGAACTACAATCAAGTTCTGGTCATCTGTGGTTCTAGGTCTGGCACGGCTATTATTATTTTTCTGCTGTTTGAGAATTGCTGGACTATTTCTAAGAATCATTGCCGAGCTAGGAGCCAGTTCCTTTAATTAAGTTCTGTGCGATATCAGCTGCTTTCTGTCAAAGGGATGAACTTACGTTTCTCTGTGTGTCTATTGTCACGCTGTACTTCTAGCAACATTCTATTGCATGTCTCTAGTTCACCAAGCTCTTGGACTATATATATACATCTGTTGTTCCGCTGACAAGAACCGTTACATTACCTATCACCATCCGGTAAAGTGAATCACATTCCATCTGGATCAGCCAAGTCTATTTACTATCCTCATTGGACTTTCAAGCCGTGTCAATGATTCTCCTTTATTGCTGTCTGTGTTACAAGGTTACAAGTGTTCTGGATCATCATCTCAGCGTTGAACTGTATTGCTTGTTTTTCATGCTGTTGCTCATGGTTTCCACTTGCAGTACTGATGTGATTGTTTTATTTCTCAACTACCATGTGCTCAGCACAGTTGAGTTGTACATGCCTTTTATTACTGCTGTTGCACCATTGAACAATATACTAAAGTTGCAACACTACTTTATCGTCTGTGTATTTCTTCATTGTGATTCTCCATCTGAACTTATCCCAGAGTGTTCTGTCTCCACCACCCTCTGCTTTACCATCTAAGTAGAGGTTGGGGATCCACAAATATTCCTAGCCGTGACACAAGAGGATAGGTTATAGAAGAAGAGTTGGAGAGAAGAGAGGATCTCAGGCAGAATTGCAAGAGGGTAGGAGCTAAGGGTGGCGGAGTGTGTGAAAGAGAGGACAGGTGGGGGAGGCAAGACTGACAATTCTGACAAGAACATATATAATTGTGGATAGAGTCAGTTTTGTTTTTGAAGTAGGTGGCAAAGTCAAAGCAATGAGGGGGCAAGAGGTGGGGGGAGGACACAGTACAGACTTAATATTAGAAAAGAGGCATTGGGGTTTTTTGGCCCGGGAGGAGATGAGGGATGTGAAATAGGTTTGTTTGGCATGAGAGAGGGCATAATAGTAGGAAGAAAGGATGCATTTCAAGTGGATGAAGTCAGCAATGGAGCGAGGTTTCCACCACAGCGTTCAGAGAAGCGGGAGTATTTTTGGAGAAGATGAGTAAGAGGGGAGTGGCACTGTTGGGGTTTGGATGGTCGGGAGCAAAGGGGAGTGGCTGGGGCTGCAGACAGTGTGCTGTTGTAAAGAAAGAGAGCAGCGTAGGGAAGAAACTGGAGCAAGTAAGGGTTCTAGGGAGGACACAAAGATGATGGGGTCAATGCTGTTGATGGAACGCAGTATGTGAGAGAGGGGCAATGGGTAAAGAAAGGGTTAAGGAAAGGAAATCGTGGTCAGAGAGGGGGAAGACAGAATTGGAGAAGTTGGAGATGTCACAGAGATTGGAGAACACTAGGTCCAGGAAGTGACCATCACAGTGGGTGGCGGAAGTGGTCCTTTGGGAAAGGCCATGGGAGGAAGTGAGAGTTAGGAGTTTAGAGGCAGCAGTAGTAATATTCAACATGATCTTGCACTAAAACCTCACCCATAATTATAGAATAATTTTTTGGTAAAGCTGATAACAAATAGCTGATATCTTGTATATCCCCTAAATCTTCATTGATGGCTACTATAGATTGCATGAAAATCAATACAGTAATCTTTCATCTTGGTGAAAAATGTGGTTAAAAAATTAGCAGGCAACAGAGAAGACAGTAATTATTTGACCTCTTGGCCTGATACCGAAACAGCCATATCTCATCCACCATCCACATGGTAAATGTTGGACTAGGGGCTGTGTGCTATTCACATGCAAAGTTGCCAAATCAAATTACCTTCCACAGTGGATAGATAGATAGATAGATAGATAGAAGGAATCAAACAGAGTCAGAGCAAATCTACATAAGAAAATGAAAAAAGGTATCAAATAATACTGCTCTCACAAGCAGAAAACCTGTAATGAAGCTAATATAATCAAATATAATTCATTAAAATATTAAATGTTACCAGTGTCGGGTTTTGACTGCTGTCAGTCTCTCTGGCTCAGTATAATCAAACACAAAATCTTATTTTTTTTAGGATTATTCCAAACCAATCAAAGTGCAGGAAAAATTGGAAAAATCAACCCTCTTTCATGTTATATGGGCTTCATCATGGACAGTGATTTATTCATCAGATTAATATTTTAACTAAGGCTAACATGCAGACATATATCTGATACCAAGGGGTAAATGTATCAATGTCCGGATTCTTCAACTCCGGCGAGATCGGCGTCTTCAGCGCTTAAATTTAAAGCGGCGCTGCCTTGTAAAGGGAAACTTCCCTTTACAAGGCAGCGCCGCTTTAAATTTAAGCGCTGAAGACGCCGATCTCGCCGGAGTTGAAGAATTCGGACATTGATACATTTACCCCCAAGTCTAACATGTGGCTAATATAAGTACTTACTAGTATTCAGAAAGTGTCTAGTATAAGCAGGGCTGCCAAGAGGAATTCAGGGCCCGGGTACAACAAATTCATGGGGCCCCCCTCAGAGTCGAGTAAGCCCTAAAAAATTTTGATGCCGGCTTACGGCGGTGCAAAAAGCTTCACGGGTGTGGTCGTGCGTTCAGGGGCGTGGCAATACGCCGTTGGGGCGTGGCTGGCCTAACGCCAGCGCTAAATTTTTTGGGGGTGTGGTCATACATTTGGCCCGTGGCAATGCGCCATTGGGGCGTGGCTAGTACATCAAAATCACTAGGTCCTGATTTCACCAGAGCGTCACATATGTCCCAGCACTCCTGACTTTTAAGACATCTAGCACCACAGTGTAGTTGTCACGGACTTACCTGATCCCCGCCGCTCCGTCCAGCCGCACTTCCGCATTCAGGACCATGTGACCGCACCCGGAGGCGGTCACATGACCACAACCCTAGAGGCGGGGATTTTGAATCCCCTTCAGTATAAAAACCTCACTCTGACACTCGCTGAGTGTCAGAGCAACACTTACCTGTTCCTGGCTCCTGCTCTTCGTGGATTGCTGTGTCTTCCAGTTTCCAGTGTCTCCTGTGTGCTGATCTCTGCCTGTTTGACTTCCCTGGCTCTCCTATCCCTGTGTACCGACCCGGCTTGCTGACCATTCTCCTATTCTTGTGACCCGTGTACCGAACCTGGCTTGTTGACTCCGCTACCACCGCTTCACTCCGCTGTACTACATCTTGAGGCGAACCTGGGGACCGCGACCTGCGACTCCTGGCAGCGAAGCCCACCCCGCCTTGCGGCGGTTCTTGGTGAACACCGGGGAGATCGTTAGACTCCGCACCTCAGGTAAGCCAGTGCTAATCAAGATTAGTAATATAGTATCCAGAATCTGTTACAGTTTGCTCTGACAATGGATACCACAGCTAAAGATCTGTTGGAGCATTTAGTAGGAAGGATGGATAAGCAAGAAGCTAACCAAGAGCAACTTTTAAAATTTCTCAATAGTCTATCCACTCGGTTGGATGTTGTCCAGAACACCCTAGTGGCTGGTGGATCACCTGGGCCGGCAGTGGCCCCTGTACCTCAGGCCGCAGCAGCAGCTTCTTCCTCGCAGCTACGGTTACCTAACCCACCCAAGTTCGATGGAGACCCTAAAAATTGCAGAGGATTTTTAAATCAATGCTCCATACAATTCGAGCTTCTACCTGGGAACTTCCCCTCCGGAAAAACGAAAGTGGCCTATGTGATTTCGTTATTGTCCGGTCAAGCTTTAGCATGGGCTTCCGCCTTATGGGAGAGGGACGACCCCATTCTACATAACTTCAACCTCTTCTTGTCCACCTTCAAGAAAATATTTGATGAGCCAGGAAGGGTGTCCAATGCCGCTTCCGGCTTACTACGTCTCCGCCAGGGAAACCAGTCTGTGGAGCAGTATGCGGTCCACTTCAGAACCATGGCCTCTGAACTTCGCTGGATACCGAATCAAAGACGAGTTGGTATCCCAGGAACTCCCTACGTCTTTGGACGACATTATCTCCCTCTGTGTCAAAGTTGATTTGCGTTTCAAGGAACGTAATTCCGAGATGGAACAGTCACGGCGTAGTATGATTCGCTTGGCCCCCAACTTCCAAACCCCTGTTCTTCCCCCTGAAGAGCCCATGCAACTTGGGAGGACCCGCCTATCAGCCGAAGAGAGGGAGAGGAGATTTCGGAACAAGTTGTGTTTATATTGTGGAGAGAGTGGCCATCTTCTGAGTTCTTGTCCCAAACGCTCGGGAAACGACAGGGCCTAACGAGTTCTGGAGCTGTATCTTTGGGCCTCTTTTCTCAGTGTCAGTCAGTTCCCAATAGTAATGATTGCCTGTCTATTCCCATTTCCCTTCAGTTAGGACAAAAGACCTTCCCGCAGTCGGCTCTTCTAGATTCCGGAGACGCAGGAAATTTCATTTCTGCCACAGTAGTTAAACAATTCGCTATTCCCACACAAGCCTTGGAACAACCCATCTCTCTGATGGCCATTGATGGGGGAAGAATTCCTGAGGGGTCCATCCTGGTACGCACTATTCCTCTTCTGCTTCAGATAGGATCACTTCATCGGGAGAAGATTTATTTTCTAGTAATACAGAGATCTACCAAACCAGTCATCCTAGGACTTCCATGGCTTTGTGTCCACTCTCCCACCTTGGACTGGAAATCTGGTCACATATTGTCCTGGGGACAGTCCTGCTTCTCTCGCTGCCTACAGAGAGTGGTTCCTCCAAATAGTCCCAGACGTTCCCAAGAATTTCCTGTGACTCTCCTGCCTGAGCCATACCAAACCTTCTCTGATGTTTTTTGTCAACAAGAGGCCACTAGACTTCCCCCTCACAGAATCTGGGACTGTGGCATTGATCTGATACCTGGTAAACCCATTCCCAGGGGCCGTGTTTACCCCCTTTCCCTCCCGGAGTCTAAGGCTATGGAGGAGTACATCCAAGAAAATCTAAACAGGGGCTTCATCCGCAAGTCGGCCTCCCCAGCTGGGGCTGGCTTCTTCTTCGTAAAAAAGAAAGATGGGGGCCTCCGCCCTTGCATTGATTACAGAGGCCTGAATGCCATTACCGTTAAAAATCGGTATCCACTGCCACTGATTTCTGAATTATTTGACCGGATTAAGGGTGCCACCATCTTTTCTAAACTTGACCTCAGAGGAGCGTATAACCTTATATGCATTAAGGAGGGGGATGAATGGAAGACGGCGTTTAACACCCGAGACGGCCACTTTGAATATCTGGTCATGCCTTTCGGGCTATGTAATGCCCCAGCCATATTTCAGAGCTTTATGAATGAGCTGTTTCAAGACCTCTTGTACCAATCTGTAGTCATCTACTTGGACGACATTCTCATCTTTTCTCAAGATGTAGCATCTCATCGTACTCATGTATTGGAAGTCCTCTCTCGTATCCGAAAAAATCAGTTATTTTGCAAATTGGAGAAATGCACCTTCGAGCAGAGACAAATTCCCTTCCTGGGATATATTATTTCGGGCACCGGTCTACAGATGGATCCCACAAAATTGAAAGCCATACTTGACTGGCCCCAACCTTCGGGCCTTAAGGCCACTCAACGCTTCCTAGGATTCTCCAACTATTATCGTCAATTTATCAAGGGGTACTCCTCTCTCGTGGCTCCCATCACAGCTTTGACCCGCAAATCTGCTGATGCTGGTATTTGGTCCTCTGAGGCTATCCAAGCCTTTATATTATTAAAGTCTCTCTTTTCATCTGCACCCATTCTTCAACAGCCAGATTGTTCTCGTCCTTTTGTCCTGGAGGTAGATGCCTCTTCTGTTGGCACAGGAGCCGTACTATCACAGCGAGGTCCTTCTGGAAAACTTCATCCCTGCGGATTCTTTTCCCGTCGCTTTTTACCTGCTGAGAGGAATTATGGGATTGGCGACAAAGAGCTCCTGGCCATCAAGTTGGCTCTCTCCGAATGGAGACATTTACTAGAAGGAGCGCAATTTCCTATCACCATATATACCGACCATAAGAATTTGCTTTACTTACGCACTGCTCGATGTCTAAACCCTCGACAAGCAAGGTGGTCCTTATTCTTCTCAAGCTTTGATTTCAACATCACTTTTCACTCGGGATCTAAGAATACGAAGGCAGACGCCTTATCTCGCTCTTTTGATCCAGCTGACATGGAATCCTCGGAAGATAATAAATTCATTGTAAATCCATGTCAAGTATTGGAAGCTACACACCTGAAAAAGGGTTGTCCTCCAGGCAAAACATTCATCTTGCCACATCTACGCACCCGGCTCCTTCACTGGGCTCATCACTCACTCTTCTCTGGGCATGCCGGTATTCGCAAGACCTGGGACTTATTGTCCCGAAGCTACTGGTGGCCTTCCTTGCTGGAGGATGTGAAGAGATTTGTTGCTGCTTGTTCCAAATGTGATCAACACAAGACCTCTAGGAAGAAGCCTTATGGATGCTTGCTCCCATTACCCATTCCTGATTACCCTTGGTCACAGATCTCCATGGATTTTATCACGGACCTTCCCCCTTCCAAATCCTGTACTGTAGTGCTTGTGGTCACGGATCGCTTCTCTAAAACAGCCCACTTTATTGCTCTCAAAGGCCTTCCTTCTTCCTCCTCCTTAGCCGATATTTTTATTAAAGAAATATTTCGCCTCCATGGCTGTCCTCAACATATTGTCTCTGATAGGGGATCACAATTCATATCAAAATTTTGGCGGTCTTTTTGCAATAAATCCGGGATTAAGCTTGACTTTTCTTCCGCATATCATCCCCAGTCCAATGGGGCTACTGAGAGAACCAACCAAGAATTAGAGAAGTTTCTAAGAATATTTATCTCTAGTAACCAAGACAACTGGGTGGACCTTCTCCCTTGGGCCGAGTTCACCCATAACAACCATTTCCATGAGGCCATCTCTAACTCCCCCTTTTTTGTTCTGTATGGCTGCCATCCTAGACTACCCACTTTCTCTCAAGTCTCATCTTCTGAAGTTCCAGCAGTGGACTCTCTGTTTCGTAACTTCTCTGATATTTGGGAACAAACCAAGACAAATTTAAAGCAAGCAACTACTCGTTCCAAAAAATTCTACGATAAAAGTGGAAGAATGACTCCAAGTTTTGCAGTTGGTGACAGGGTATGGCTATCCACCCAGAACATTCGTTTAAAGGCTCCCAGTAAAAAATTTGCTCCCAAGTTTATTGGCCCATTCGCTATATCTGAGATTATTAATCCCGTAGCCTTTAGATTGAGTCTGCCTCCCTCTTTACGCATACCCAATGTCTTCCATGTCTCCTTGTTAAAACCGATGGTAACCAACAGATTCTCCACCTCATCCAGAACTCCTCCTCCTGCTGTGGATCTGGATCAAGTTGAATACGAGATTAAAACTATCCTAGATTCTCGCAAAGTTCAAGGTGCCATACAGTTCTTGGTAGATTGGAAGGGTTACGGCCATTGATCTACATGCTCCCCGTCTACTTAAATCCTTCCATAAAAAATTTCCTTTGAAACCCTATTAGGTGTTCGGAGTCCACCTTTATGGCAGGGGGTACTGTCACGGACTTACCTGATCCCCGCCGCTCCGTCCAGCCGCACTTCCGCATTCAGGACCATGTGACCGCACCCGGAGGCGGTCACATGACCACAACCCTAGAGGCGGGGATTTTGAATCCCCTTCAGTATAAAAACCTCACTCTGACACTCGCTGAGTGTCAGAGCAACACTTACCTGTTCCTGGCTCCTGCTCTTCGTGGATTGCTGTGTCTTCCAGTTTCCAGTGTCTCCTGTGTGCTGATCTCTGCCTGTTTGACTTCCCTGGCTCTCCTATCCCTGTGTACCGACCCGGCTTGCTGACCATTCTCCTATTCTTGTGACCCGTGTAACGAACCTGGCTTGTTGACTCTGAGTTGCCTTCTGATTCTGCCTGACTCCATTCCTGTGTACCGAACCGGCTTGTTTGACTCCGCTACCACCGCTTCACTCCGCTGTACTACATCTTGAGGCGAACCTGGAGACCGCGACCTGCGACTCCAGGCAGCGAAGCCCACCCCGCCTCGCGGCGGTTCTTGGTGAACACCGGGGAGATCGTTAGACTCCGCACCTCAGGTAAGCCAGTGCTAATCAAGATTAGTAATATAGTATCCAGAATCTCTTACAGTAGTATACAAAGAATGCAGTGTGTACACAAAGAGTTCAGTCTTGGCCTGCACCTTACATTGGGCACGACACTCACCAAAAATTCCCATTGTCCCTACTAGAATCACAACATTTCACACACTCTGCTGCTCTCTCCTACCTGTTCTTCTCACTGGCACCACCTGTGACTGCTGCTTTCTTTAGTTGCGGCTTGTCCGGATCCTGAAATGTTGGAGGACCTATTTGGGGGGAAAAATGGCTACATTTAGAAAATTACAGCCAGCCCCGGCGTTAAATCAATAGCACCCTAGATTAATAATTAGGCCTTCCTCCAGCCCCAACATTAAAATAATAGTATTCACATTTAATAAATAAACCTATTTCCCTTCCTGCAAACAGCCTACCAATACCTATTTCCCGCAACCATCACTGCCATTAATAAATTCATAGTCACATTTAATAAATAGACCTCATTCTCCCTAAACTCACCCGCACATTCAATAGCCCCCAAACCACCCCATCTTAAATTAATAGTCCCCACTATTAAAAGTGCCTCTCCCCTTTTTTTTTAACTCTGTACTTCTCTCCCCTTTTTTATTTATTCTGTTTCTCTCCCTTTTTATTTATACTGTTTCTCTCCCCTTTTTTGTTTATTGTTTCTCTCCCCTTTTTTATTCTATGTTTCTCTCCCCTTTTTTATTTATTGTTTCTCTCCCCTTTTTTATTTATTGTTTCTCTCCCCTTTTTTATTTATTGTTTCTCTCCCCTTTTTTATTTATTGTTTCTCTCCACTTTTTTATTCTATGTTTCTCTCCCCTTTTTTATTTATTGTTTCTCTCCCCTTTTTTATTCTATGTTTCTCTCCCCTTTTTTATTTATTGTTTCTCTCCCCTTTTTTATTTATTCTCTACCTCTCTCCCCATGTTGTTTTACTCCCCCTTCTTTATAGCACTGTCCCTCTTCTCCCCTTGCCTCTCTGTTTCTTTACTTACCTCCTGTCAGCTTCCTTCTTTTTCTCTTCTTCTCTTCTGTCTGCTCTTCTTTCTTCTAGCTGTGTCTTGTTCGGCGCTCCTCACTGACTGACGGGTGTGACTTGATGACGTCACGCCCGACAGTCAGTGTGAATAGAGAAGAAGAGAGGAGGGATGCGGCGCCGCGGTCACGTGAGTATTTTTTTTTTTTTTCGTGTTATTGTTCCAGCTCCCCCACCAACGAACCGACCCCCCCCCCCGCCGCGAAAAAAAAAAAAAAGACATTAAAAAAACGCAAGATAAAAAACAAAAAAAAATTAAAAATAAGAACCAAGGGCCCCCTGGCAAGCCCGGGCACGGGTAAAATGTACCCGCTCCCCCCCCTCTCGGCGGCCCTGAGTATAAGTACTTACTGACTATACAGGGTCTTTCTCACCCTAAATACAGTGTTCCCTTCTCCCTGCTTGCTCCGTCCCTCAGTGCATTTATCATCTGTTGGATGATAGTGCTGTTTCCTGTCCTACTGAATGCCAAAAGCCTATGAGAATTCAGTAAGGGGCCAGGAAAGAACTAGTAGTAAGCTGTTTAGGGGACAACAGGGAGAGAATGATACAAAATGATCAACACCTTGCTAACATTAACAAAATGTAAAGGATTATTGTAAACACTAGCAGATTTTGAAATGTAAGAGAGACACCCTGCTCTATGTATTATATTTTGTGTAAATGTAATATAAAATATAATGTTATGGACTAAAGTAAAAATTCTAGCAACTTTTTGATTTTTTTTGTGTGTGCACTGAGTGTAGCACCTGAAAGGCTGCTAAGAACAATTAAAAAATAGAAAGGAATAAATTTGGACCCATGTGTGCTACAATATATGCTAAAGGGTGTGTAGAAAATCGAGGACACATAGTAATGAACATAAAACACTTTAAGATTAGGATAAAGGCGCAAGTAGGAAAGGGTTTTTGAGCCTTAAGAGGAGAAAGGGAGAGTGAACGGCAATGCTAACCAGCTATTAGGTGAAATTCATAGCCTTCCATTTGTCTTATTAAAAAGCACTGTAAGTATGTAGATAAAGGGCAGTCTGTGTTATATGTATAAACCATGATGTCTCAATTACATACTGCTCAAGGAGAGATTGTCAAATAAACTTTATTGAATTATAATGCAGACAAGGTTGATGCAGCATTTTCAAAGATGAGTATGAACAGAATATCCTTATAGGAATATAAAAACTGAGCAAATAACTCTCCACAGCAGGTACCTTTTGTTCATTACACAGTACTCCGACTCATCCATCATGATTAATGCAATCACAAAGAAAACTGACATGTTCTCCTTAAAGATGAGGTTCTGACAGAAACTTTCTCAAAAATACCCAAAAATGACATTCAGAAGAGCACCAAATTTAAAAGAAAATTTGGTCTGAAATCTCTTACTGCATACATTTTCTAGTGAATCCAGTTGACTAACTAAAGCCACAATTTAGAATAAGTTTTCTATTGCAATCATTGTGGGAACTGTAAAGCCACTAATGTGACCATTACTAGGTCTGTATCACAATCTATTTCATATGCAGCTAAGGAACATTACATGTGATTCCACAGAATTAGCTCTCTCTCACTCTCTCTCTCTCACAAACTGAGAAAAAGTGTAGGGATCTAGTGTTCACTATCAGCAGATCATACAAACTGCAATCGATTTGAATGTCACTTGGTTCCCATTTCCAGGAAATGGCAGCTGCAGGTGCAAGTCATCAAGGAGAATTAGGCTCCAGGAACACCGACCACAATGAGGTCTTGAAGGAACTGTCCTATCCTGGTTCTCATCCTACCTATCTAATCGCTCTTTCAGTGTTAATTTGTCTGGATCCACCTCTGCTCCGCTTCCTTTCTCAGTTGGAGTACCGCAAGGCTCAGTCCTAGGTCCTCTGCTATTCTCTATCTACACCACTTCTCTTGGAAAACTAATAAGCTACTTTGGATTTCAGTATCATCTCTATGCGGATGATACATAAATCTATCTATCCTCTCCTGATCTTTCACCATCTGTGTTGTCTCGCGTTACTGACTGTCTCTCTGCCATTTCATCTTGGATGTTTTCTCGCCAACTCAAACTCAGTCTTTCAAAAACTGAATTAATAATATTCCCACCCAAAAACAGAAGTTTCCTGCCTGACATTTCTATTTCTGTTAATAACATGACCATAAATCCGACCCCGCAAGCTCGCTGCCTAGGTGTAATCCTTGACTCACAACTGTCGCTTATTCCCCACATCAACTCTATATCTAAATCATGTTACATACACCTAAAGAACATTTCCAGAATACGCACATATCTGACACAAGACACTGCAAAAACATTAATTCATGCACTCATCATCTCCCGCATCGACTATTGCAATTCCCTCCTTACTGGTCTTCCCAAAGTCAGAATTGAACCCCTACAACCTATTTTGCACGCAGCGGCTAGATTGATTTTCCTTGCAAACCGTTATTCCTCTGCTGAGCCACTCTGTCAGTCTCTACATTGGCTGCCTGTATTTCAATGAATCCAATATAAAATTCTTCTGCTAATATATAAGGCCATCAACAAAATTGCACCGACATACATTTCCTCACTTGTCTCAAAATATCTCCCTACTTGACACCTCCGTTCTGCACAAGATCTATGTCTCTCTTCCACTCTCATCACATCCTCCCATTCTCGGTTACAGGATTTTTTCCGGGCTGCACCCACTTTGTGGAATTCTCTCCCTCGCACAGTAAGACTTTCCTCTAGTCTTCAAACCTTCAAGCGTTCACTGGAAACCCACCTCTTCAGACAAGGTTATGATATTCCTCAACCACCATCTTAATTCCCTAGATTACCCTATTGCCATCCTCTACACAGCTAATGCAAGACAACAACCCCTCTGACCAACATTGCCACACAGACAGCCAACTCAATACTTTTACCTTTGCAGTCTGGCTGGTCCATTGTGCAATATGATGTAGCGCATGCCCTTGTGTTTCAAACTCCCATTGTCCTATAGATTGTAAGCTTGCGAGCAGGGTTCTCTTACCTCTCTGTCTGGATGTATTACCCAGTATTGTCTTATTAATGTTTGTTCCCAATTGTAAAGTGCTACGGAATCTGCTGGTGCTATATAAATAAATGTTGATGATGATGATGATGATGAATGATTGTGAACTGAGCTCTGGATGAGATTTGGAGCATAACATCTGGGGCTAGATTTACTAAAGGGCGGTCTGGTCAAACCGCTGGTTTTTGGCTATTTTTCTGGCGGTTTTGAAACCACAGGATTTACTAAAGCCCAAACTGCTGTTAAAACACCCAGAATTGACATTCTATGAAGCTGGGGTTTTCAAAACTACCGCAAAACAGCCATCCAAACGGCCAAAATGAAAGAGGTGATTGTGAGTGGCAAGATTGCTCAAACTGCATGCTGTTTGAGCTATTTTGACATTCAGAACATAAGAGGAAGCATCAATCATATATAAATTATTGAGACAATCATTATTTATTTATTAAGGTGCAAAATTAATTTATAATGTACTTATGAGGAAAAAAAAATTCTGAATGGCAAAATATCTCAAACAGCATGAAGCTTGCCAATCAGAGGCCGGTATTTAAAAACCTGTCTTTTGGATGGGGGTTTTGATGGCGGTTTTAACCAAACCGCTGGGGAATTTAGCTTTTTCAATCTGCCACACATCGCCATCCATTTTAAATCGCAGCTCAAACTGCCCTATAGCAAATGCGGCGGTTTGGACCACTAAACCGCTGGCGATGTGTTGCAGTTTCAAGCCACCACCAAACTCGATTCTTAGTAAATCTAGCCCTTGATCTGTGTGAGGAATACTGATAGTGAGCTATTCAAAATATAAATGTTATCCAATATCTGCTTTTTCTTGGTTGTTTTAAGAGAAATACACACATGATGAAAGAAAGCAATGTTTGGCTACAATGTCTTGAGATACAGCATTTGGATGCAGTTGCTACAATCTGGGACATATTGTAACCGCAGAAATAGTTTCTAATATTGAATGGGATTAGTAACTTATTAATATCCCATTAACTATATGTGCAGAGGAATCATTGTATTTGTGTAAGTGGTATGTAATTGGGGCATTACTGTGTATATATAAAACACATAAGATTGCCCTTTATCTACACATTCACAAGGCTTTGAATTAAGTCAAATGGAAGGCAGTGAAATGCACCTAATACTGCTTTCATACTGCCGCCCCGGCAATATCCCGGGTTTTTCAAGCCGGGTTTTTGCCGGGGCTCGGAGCGTCCCAGCTCAGAAACACCATTCATACTGCACCTCGGACCTGGGAATTTCCCGGGTTGACCCCATTCATACTGCACAAGTCTGTGCCCTGGCAATTTGTGGGAGTCATCACCAGAGCAGTTTTCATTGGCTGAAAAATTTCTCCATTTCTCCTAAACTCCTTCTCGAATCTTCCACGGGCTCCCATCGATGACATCATCCTCCAGAGACAGGCAGACAGCCAATCAGCTTGTTTTCTGTGCAACCCGGGTTGAAAAACCCGGGTTGCACCATTCATAGTGCAGTCAACCCGGGTCCGACCCGGGAATTACCCCTCGATAAATCCCGGGTTGAAGACCCGGGTTTTTAGACCCGGGATTTTTGACTTGTACCATTCTTACTGCATCAAGACCCGGGTCGTTTGAGCTCGCCCCTGCAAAAACCCCGGATTTTGGTGCAGTATGAATGGGGTATCTGAGTGGGCTAGTATTACCATTAAATCTTCTTTTCTGCTCTAATGATTCAAAATCCCTTTCCTATTTGCCCTTATCCTAATCTTAAAGTATTTTCATGTTGCCTTGAAGATTAAGACGTACATTTGAAGACTTCTGCTGCACGTCAACACCCTTTCCTAACGCCCACAACTTATTATTTACATATTAATGAAAACTTTAAAAATATAAGGTTTTATTTTTAGATAAACAGGACAGATTGCGCTGCGGAGAATTTGTGTTGGTATAACTCAATAAAAGAACCTAGAGGATCCTCCCATCGCAATAAATAACCAATTGAATAGTATCACATGAATAAATGTTTAATCACAGACAATATATTCTACTAAATAATAAATATAATATCAATTGTAAACCTGTATAGCTGGCCAGCATACATTTGAAAGGTACCTTGATACAAAATAAAAATCAATTATAAAAAATGGTAAAAACCTAAAAAACCCAAAGGGGCTAGGTAAAGGAAGTCCAATATATTGACCGTACTTCTTAAATGGATAATATTGGTCGGAAGCTCTTATAGAGAAAGCATGTATACGTTTTATGTAACAAATCGATCAATAGTAATCACGAGACTCTCTTTCACTTCATGTTGTGTCAGATACTTCCAATATGTGATAATCAACTATGTAGACACAGTCAGGATTTGCTCCGTAACACTTGTTATAGTAAGGAGCAATTCAAATTCAGCCGAGATATTCAGTACCTTCTCAACAACATATATTAAATTCTTTGGAAAAACCGCAATTGAAATTCAGCAGTATTTTCCTTACCATTCGGCGTCTTCAACCCTCCGGAGGGAAAAATAGATGGAGATGCGGGTATTTCAAAACTCATTACATTCACTAGTTAGTGAATGTTATGGTCGGCACACCCAGATTAGGGTTCAGATGTTAACCGCTCGTCAGCGGTAGTGGATCAGGTTATAGAAAAACTTGTTCCTTTGCGCTGAATCGCGCCCGTCAGATGGGGCTTTAGTTGAAACAGTATCAAGTCAAAAGTTGCAAGTTGTTGTATCAATATACACAGTTCCAAAAGAGATCAAAATTCAAGCCGACTGTATTAGAGACAAAGTCTCCGTATCTCCGTGTTGGTGAGATGATAGTTGGTTTAGTGAGATGAAATCACAGACCTCAATTGCTGACGCGTTTCGTGCCTGCTTCACGCTTTATTTTTAGATACCATTTTCTCATTTTAATTTAAAACATAATAAGACTCCTGGGGGTAAATGTATCAATGTCCGGATTCTTCAACTCCGGCGAGATCAGCGTCTTCAGCGCTTAAATTTAAAGCGGCGCTGCCTTGCAAAGGGAAGTTTCCCTTTACAAGGCAGCGCCGCTTTAAATTTAAGCGCTGAAGACGCTGATCTCTCCGGAGTTGAAGAATCCGGACATTGATACATTTACCCCCTGGTGATATAAAATATTGTGTTATACATTAAAAGGGATTGAAAAAACATAGAAGATATGGCTTTTTTTCTAATAAAATATTTAAACATTAGACAAAATTGATATACATTGGGGACCTTGAGCAGCTGTCAGTCAAAATATTGAAATTCACCTCAACTGTTTAATACTCCATGGGGCATATTCAATTGTCGTCAGAAACGCAGAAAATCTCGCGCTCCGCGCACTATTACCGTTATTACGGTAATAGTGTCAGAAAAAACATTAAAAGTAATTTTCTGGCTGTATTTCAGCACGCAGCTCCCTGAGCCGCGAGCTGACATCCAGCTAACTACTACCGTAATAACGATTGAATATGCCCCCATATGTCAAATTTTAAAAAATAATTGATGATTTGAATTTATGTTATAATAAATATTTAATTTTTTTTTAAAAAGGATTCTTTTTTGTGTAAGAATGAATGAGAGTTCCATGACCAGTCTCCATGGATAATATTTTGCCTTTTTATACCCTAGAACCATGTGACTATCATTATGGGTTTCACAATCAGTCACAGTGGCTTTTGCTTTGCATTTTGAATTGTGCTATGTAAATTATTACATTTCTAAGTTTTAGTATTACGTGGTTCTACAACATACTTTGATTTTAAAGTGAAATGTTGCTGTATTTTTACAAGATCTTTTCACAGAGATTGTTAGATATTGGATCATATATATAAAGTCGCATACTGGCATCACTTGACAAGCTCCAGATGGAGCCAAAAGTTTAAAGCTATTTGGATGAAGCACCATGACACACTGTTTATTGTTTGCTGAGATATTATCTACTTTTTACTAAGTGAGTTTATCATGCTACGTTGCTCTGATCTTTAGTGTCTTGTCCCAATCTTGAAAGCCACTGGATATAAATTGACATTACACTTGTAGGGCCTAATTCATAAATGAGCATAAATACAAATCAAAACACCCGAAAGAGGGAATTAATAGGGCGCTGGCCAATTAATAGGAAATTAGTTTGCCAGAAAAACTAATATTCCAAATAAATTAAAGACATTATTAAGAGAAAATTTTCAATCTTGGAATATGATGAAATTCTTATGGCCTCAGTTAGTAATAACCCTAAAGGGTTATTTAGAAGAGGAATAACGATAAAAAATAAATTAGTACCTAGTCTCTTCAAAAGAAAAGGAAGATAGGAAAATAAAGAATCCATTGAAAAACTCGATTGGCTCCCTGCAAAACCTAATGGTTTTTATAGATGTAATGAAAATGGGTGCATCACATGCAATTTTGTCTATAATAGAAGGGTTAATTTCTGTTCAACAAAAAAAAAGAATCATATGAAATTCTGAGTTTTATGAATTGCCAGACAAGTTTTGTAATTTATTTAATTGACTGTGAATGTGGAGCACAACATGTGAGCCAGACAACTCATGCATTAAATAAGACATATCTAGAAGATAGAAGAAATATAAAAAAGAGGGGCTCACACAGTCTTTCAAGGCGTTTTATTTGTAAGCATGATAGCTTTGGATTCCTTGAAAATCACAGCTACTGAATTTATAAAACTTACAATCAGAGGAGGAGATAGATTTACTTTTTCTCTGCTAAAGAGAAGTGTTTTGGATTTTTGCTCTATACTTTTTGTATCCAAAAGGGTCAAATAACTCTGTTGAACTAAATATATTTTAATAAAGATATTGTAATAAGACACGGAGATGTTATCTATATATGGGTTATTGAAAAATTGTTTTTTAGGTTAAAAAACTGTAACACCTGCATATATATATATATATATATATATATATATATATATATATATATCATCACCATTTATTTATATAGCACCACTGATTCCGCAGCGCTGTACAGAGAACTCAATCACATCAGTCCCTGCCCCCATTGGGGCTTACAGTCTAAATTCCCTAACACGCACACAGACAGACAGACAGACTAGGGTCAATTTGTTAGCAGCCAAATAACCTACCAGTATGTTTTTAGAGTGTGGGAGGAAACCCACGCAAACACGGGGAGAACATACAAACTCCATATATATATTTATATATATATATATATACACACACATCTTATAATTAATCCCTGTTACAACTATTTCTGTCTAGCTTTGTAGACTGACAGATAGAGTTTTATGGTTATAATAATCTGGAGAAACTCAGCATAATCTTTACAATCTGTGTTAGCATTATTTAAGAAGGCATAATTTTACATCAAAGTTGATGAATGCTAGTGACTCAGATGAATGATTACTGGCCTATGACATAAAGGGTTATGGGTTCTAGTCCCAAATAGAATGAATTCTAAACAAAAGTACATTTTTTTTTTTTTTCAAAATAAGACGGTTTGATGTTGCTCAATTGTATTATTGCAAGATACGATACCTCTTGTTTATATTTATATGTGAATAGTTTTTTACTGATTTAGGAGGTGCCACCATATGCTTAATGAAAGAGAATATATATATTATATTAGAAAATGCACTCGTCATTGTTTGTCACATACAATATCCATTAGCTTAATGCCTGTTTAATTCTGATTGTCTGCAATGGATTTAAAAGGAAGCCTGGATACACTTGAATGACGTCTTTGAGGAAACCACAATCGTGGAGAGATGCATAAGATGTGTAAACTTGGATATTTGTAAACCTAAGACGTGATTTTGTCTGATTGGCTTGATATCAGAATCAAGAATTCTTGGATATGTAAGACCCGGCCGGGTCTGATTAATAGACATTTCGTATAAATTTTCAAGTCCACTGTAGTCTATCTGATTGCAAAGAATTCTGTAGTTCTAAAAGAGAGAGGTAGCAGAAATCTGTGTTCAACAACAGCAAGTGAAGATACCACTAACACACGCTACATATAGCTCGATTTGAACTGGCTAACTATGAAGCGAGCTGGATGGTGGTAATTAATATTTTACAATTCAATGTACTAGAGACACCTTTGATATTGACTGGTGAAGATTAAAGATCTATATTTTTTCTTGACGATAATAGCCATCAATAACTATTGTGGTTTTGATATTGAACGTTAAGACCTCCCCCTATGTGCACTGAAAGGGGAGGAGTTTTGGAGCAATACAAACAAGTGTCCCGGTTCTCATTTTTTCTATTTTTGGTAATAGTGTTTTCTTTTATGTATATGTTATATATGTTTTTAAAAGTTATCAAAATATTTGAATTTAAAATCATTGATGAGTATTATTATATGGTGGCACCCTAGAGCCTAAATGGAATGGATGCGCTTTTTATTTTTTATGTAGTTTTTATTACAGGAGCATAAATGCTGATACGTGTCGTATTTTGCGGTAAATTGCACTGCTCATGCCCAGAAAAAAACTAAACGCCATTGAACGCAAGTGTATACAATTCACCTTTTTCCGACAGCCTACGATTTTGTGGGCTGGACTGGAAGGGGAAGGACATATGCACGTAGTCAATGTACGGTAAGGGCATGCCAAGCTCAGTTCAAGCTTTAGGCATATTTGAGGTATGTTTTATTTGTTGCATCACTTGCACCTCCTACAAGTCAGGTGTAAGTGCCAAGTCATAGTGATGATGGTTACATATGCATACTAGAGCATTTGT
This sequence comes from Mixophyes fleayi, assembly GCF_038048845.1. Lineage (NCBI taxonomy): Eukaryota > Metazoa > Chordata > Amphibia > Anura > Limnodynastidae > Mixophyes > Mixophyes fleayi. The sequence continues at coordinate 193,029,343 of NC_134404.1, forward strand.
TTGAAATCAATAGCAATTGTACAAATGTATTTTATGTACAGTAGACTTTTTTAATGTTTGTTAATTAATGACTGTATTATTAACAGGTGACAATCATTTTTTAAAATATTCTGTGTGTTCTGTTGGGACCTCTATATTCCACATATGTATTGTACGCACATATATATGCAAACGTACCTAGACCCATATTTAACATGAGACGTTTCTTCAGATTGTTAAAGTACAATAATTGGATGAAGGTTGTAAGTTATTTCTGTACACTACAAACTGTTGCAGTGCGATGAATACACAGCCTAATTATAATCGCTATGATATGTAAATAAATTTAATGCTTGCCTATTGTTTCATATAAAATAAAGTGGTAAAGAAGCTAAATAATGTTTACAACTTACAAATTGTATCGATTTTGGTATCAATCCGCTCGCAATTGCAATTGCATTTTTCTTGCGTTTGTATCTTGTAAACGCTAATTATAAATAATATCAGTTTTTCATACACTAAATGTCCAGCTCACAAGGATTATAAAAACCAGTTTAAACAGGTCTAGAGGTGGGAATCTGGAGAAGGATATCAGGCAATCTCAAGGAACAATGACCAGAAGAATCCACCAATGCTGTAATGAATTTTTAGGAGGTCATGACCCGGCAACGTATGAATGAAAAACTTAATACTGTAACTGTGTATCTCTGTGATGTCACTGCTTTGTACAACTGTACAGTGTATTGTTAAGCCCTGGCTTTGGACCCCAGAGCGTTCTCTGATAGAGGCTTCTAATAGTACCAAACTTTGTCTTTTAATATACTTTGCGAATAAAATGTATGTGCTTTGGAACCACAGCGATCGAATTGAACAATTTATATTTTAAACAATAGTTACGGACCTAACAAGATTTGCCTCTAGTTGAATACAGACATGTGTATGTTATATTGTTTTCAGTCTTTATAACTGTAATAATGCTGAGTCTGTCTGGGGTTCCATTCTGGTGGATTAGCATATACTGTGGAATTTACCAGTTCCTGGCAAAGTCTATAGTAAAGTGACGGCAATCTCAAACACTTTACCAACAGGTTTTTATGGCATTTGTACATTTTGTAATAGGAAAAAGGGAAGGAGCATGAAGCCTATCAGGGAGGATCCCACTTCTATGATACTCTCCCCATAGGATAGAATGTCTAATGCCATCTTCAGATGGTGTTTGTTAGCTGTCGGGGTCAAGCTTCGAATTTCATCCTAGATTACCCACCTTTTCCCAAATTACTGCTTCTGAAGTCCCAGCGGTAGATTTATTATTTAGTAACTTCTCGCACATCTGGGAACAAACCAAATCAAGTCTCAGGAAAGCCATCACTCGTTCTAAGGAAGCCTATGATAAAAAGAGAGGAGCTGGTCCTAATTTCTCCATCGGGGATAAAGTTTGGCTATCTACACAGAACATTCGGTTAAAGGTTCCCAGCAAGAAATTTTCCCCAGGTTCATTAGTCCATTTTCTATCTCAGAGATCATCAATCCAGTAGCTTTTAGATTAAGCTTACCACGTTCTCTACGTATCCCGGATGTTTTTCATGTGTCTTTGCTGAAACCAGTGGTTACGAACAAGTTTTCTACCCCTCTTAGGACTCCTCCTCCTGTTATTATTCAGAATCAGGGTGAATATGAAGTAAAACAAATCCTGGACTCCCGTAAAAACAGAGGTGGCGTACAATTCCTAGTAGACTGGAAAGGTTACGGTCCCGAGGAACGCTCCTGGGTAAGAGCAGGAGACCTTCATGAGACCTTCATGCTCCCCGTCTACTCAAACGCTTTCATAAAAAATTTCCCTGTAAACCTGTATAGGTGTTCGGAGTCCACCTTTAAGGTAGGGGGTACTGTTACGATACTTACCTTCCACGCTCCCCCGCCGCTCCGTCGGACCTGGAAGCCGCACTTCCGGGTTCAGCAGTCACGTGACCGCTACCTAGGGCGGTCACGTGATCGCTACCAGGGCGGGGAATTCAAATGGGACACTGTATAAAAACCTAGCTCTGACACTTGGAGAGTGTCAGAGCAACTTACCAGTTCCTGGCTCCTGATTCCTGGCTCCTGATTCCTGTGTCCTTCCTTGTTCCTGTGTGTTGACTTCCAGTGTACCGACCCGGCTTGTTCACTCTTCTGGATTCCGTTGCCCTCCGTGTACCGACCTGGCTTGTTGACCTTCCTTATTGCCTGTGCCCCTGACCCGGATTGCCTCACGCTCCTTCTGCTATACGTTATCTGTCTTCCTGTGTACCGACCCGGCTAGCTGACTACGCTTCTGTTCTGGTGTCCCATGTACCAACCAGGTGTCACGGGCACTAGGAGTCTTTACCCAGGGATCACCAGGTAATGGGCTTACCAGAGCAGTATAGATGGTAATATGGTACTCTGGTAGCGGGGTGATCACGGAACAGGAGACAGCAGATGATAGAGATGCTCGTGAAAGTCTATGACTAGCAGCACTGGTAATATATATGTAGTAGTACACGAGGAACTGAATGGACAAAGGAAACGTGAGGGTAGTCAGTGGTCTGCGGTAGCAAGTTGTACCACTGCTATAGTGAGGAGGAATGTCCAACAGCAACGAGGAGGTGATGAGAGTCAGCGGTCTGCGTTTAGCAAGTTGTACCGCTGTCTAGGTGAAGGAGTGGAATCCAGGTGGAGGTATCCGGGGAGTCAGTGGTCTGCGTTAGCAAGTTGTACCACTGCTATGTGAGAGGACACTGGAACAGGTGACACAGGAAACAGGGATCAGTGGTCTGCCACTAGCAAGTTGTACCACTGAATGTATATGTGAGGAGGAGCACGGGGAGAGACTGCAATACAGAGGATACACGGGCACCCAGAACTTGATCCACGATGACATGCACAATATAGTAATCACTGAACAGCACTGCACAATAATACAAAGTCACAGGAACTATACGGGCAAAAGATAACAAAGTCAATGATGGCAATAGTCTCAGCGGATAGTAAGCTCCAGAGGAGAACAACTCAGTCCAGCAAGATATACAATACACCAGCATAGTCAATGAGAAGTATGCATACCGTGGTTCAGGAGCAGGCTGTCAGACAGGAGTGCAGAGATACCTGAACGGCTGGAGGCCGGCAGGATGCGAAGTCCCTGGAGGGTGAAGCGGTAATCAAGTAGGTGCAGCGCACAGGTAGGTAGACCAACAGGGATAGCAACAAATACTCAGGAAGCAGTAGTATGTAGAACTGGACTCCTGGGGAACCCTGAAGAGTAGCGATGGTCTAGACGAGATGAAAGCAGCGAGGCGTAGATCCGATGCAGACTGGCGAGTAGACACCGGCAGGAACACTGAAAAGCACGGAGAGCGGATCAGCTGCTGCAGACACGAGTAGAACTGAGGAGTAGCAGCCAGCAGGACTATGCAGGTACACGGAGATAGCGGATAGGAATCAGCAGGTGCAGTCACAATGAAACACGGGAGAGTAGAGCTGAGCTGGAACTGTTGAGCACGGAGAGCAGCGGATAGGAGTCAGCTGGTGCAGTCTCGAGGAAACACAGGAGAGTTGAGGTGAGCTGAAGACTGTAGTGTGGGGAGGCAGCGGATAGGAATCAGCTAAACAGTCACGATGAAACACAGGAGAGTGAAGTGAGCTGAAGACTGTAGTGCACGGAGGCAGCGGATAGGAATCAGCTAATACAGTCACGATGAAACACAGGATAGTTGAAGTGAGCTGAAGACTGTAGTGCACGGAGGCAGCGGATAGGAATCAGCTAATACAGTCACGATGAAACACAGGATAGTTGAAGTGAGCTGAAGACTGTAGTGCACGGAGGCAGCGGATAGGAATCAGCTAAACAGTCACGATGACACACAGGAGAGTTGAAGTGGTCTGGAAACCACAGGAGAGTTGAAGTGGTCTGGAAACCACAGGAATCAGCAGCGCTGAATACATGAGGAAACACGGGAACACCTTCAGAGGCTCATGGGGAATGAGACTCCAAGATCAGGCCACGAGGTATGGAACTCAGGTGCTTTAAATAGGGAGTGTTGCCTGATCAGCCAATTAACTAAAGGGACAGGTACTGAAGGTTTGAAAGGGCTGCGCATGCGCAGACCCTCAGGATGGTGGACGGCCACGGTTCCTAAATACACGGGAAGAAGCACTCACAGTCTGGTGAGTGACAGTACCCCCCCTTTTAAAGGTGGGCACAGAACACCTGGAACCGGGTTTGTCCGGATTTTTGGAATAAAACTTCTTAAGAAGAGCTGGGGCGTTGAGATCTTCAGCTTTGATCCATGAACGCTCCTCAGGACCAAAGCCCTTCCAATGAACGAGGAAACGAAGAACTCCTCGCGAAATTTTTGAGTCCAATACATGAGTAATCTCGAAATCTTCCTCCTGATGAACTTGAACTGGCTGAGGTGCTGAAGGAGGAGCCGAGAAACGGTTGATGATGAGAGGTTTGAGCAAGGACACATGGAAGGCGTTGGAAATACGAAGGTTCTTAGGAAGTAGAAGTTTGAAACAAACTGGATTTATCACTTGAATGATCCTATATGGACCAATAAAACGGGGAGCGAATTTCATAGATGGGACCTTCAAACGAATATTTTTGGTAGATAACCAGACACGATCTCCAATTTTCAGTGGTGGAATAACCCGCCTCTTCTTATCTGCGAAAGACTTATATTTGGCAGATGTCTTCTTTAAACAGGTTTTGACCTGAGACCAAATATTTTTGAAGGTCTGACAAACAGTCTCTACAGCAGGAACTTGGGTGGGAGGGAGGGCAGGAAATTCCGGAAAAGACGGATGGTGACCGTAAACCACAAAGAATGGAGTTTTGGAAGATGACTCATGGTACATGTTGTTATGGGCGAATTCAGCCCAAGGAAGCAATTCCACCCAGTTGTCTTGATTGGCTGATAAGAACATCCTTATAAAGGTCTCGAGATCTTGATTGACCCGTTCAGTTTGTCCGTTTGATTGAGGATGGTAGGAAGATGAGAGTGCTAATCATATGCCCAAGGTTTTACAAAGGGCCCGCCAGAATCTGGAAACGAATTGTACTCCTCTATCTGACACAATCTCAGACGGACATCCATGAATACGAAAGATTTCCTTGACGAAGTGTTCAGCCAGAGTAGACGAGGAAGGCAAACCAGACAAAGGGACAAAATGAGCCATCTTCAAAAATCTGTCTACCACTACCCAAATAGTATTACAATTTTTACTAGGCGGAAGATCAGTAACAAAGTCCATACTAATATGGGTCCAGGGCTTGGACGGAATGGGTAGTGGTTGAAGCAACCCCGCTGGAGTTCTGCGGGAGGATTTAAACTGAGAACACAATTCACAAGCAGCTACAAACTCTTTGACGTCTCTCCTCATCGAGGGCCACCAGTAACTTCGAGAGAGAATCTCAAAGGTCTTGTGTTCACCAGCATGTCCAGAAAAACGAGAAGAATGGAACCACGAAAGGATTTTCCTCCTAAGAGTAGGAGGCACGAGGGTCTTCCCAAATGGTAGCACTTTAGTTGAAGAAGCAGCCAGCGAGATACATTTGGGGTCTAGTATAGAATGGTTGGGAACCTCTTCAACATCAGAGGACGTCACAAAAGCTCGGGATAGAGCGTCAGCTTTCTTGTTCTTGGCAGCTGGTTTGAAGGTTATGATTAATTCGAAACGAGAAAAGAAAAGAGACCATCTTGCTTGACGAGGATTCAAGCATTGGGCAGACTGTAGGTATGATAAGTTCTTATGATCCGTGAAAATCGTCACAGGGTGACGAGCTCCTTCTAATAAGTATCTCCACTCCTCTAATGCTACTTTGATAGCCAGCAACTCCTTGTCCCCGATAGTGTAATTTTTCTCCGCAGGCAGGAGACCCCGAGAGTAAAAGGCACAAGGATGGAATTTTTGTTGCTCCGATCGTTGGGAGAGAATGGCTCCCAAGCCAACATTAGAGGCATCTACTTCTAGGAAGAAGGGAAGTGTCACATCAGGCTGTCGAAGAATGGGAGCAGAGGAGAAGGACTCTTTAAGAAATTGAAAGGCTTGGAGAGCCTCGGATGACCATTGCTTAGTATTGGCCCCTTTACGAGTCAGGGCCACAATAGGAGATGCAATGGACGAGAAGTCTTGAATGAAGCGTCTATAGTAATTGGCAAAACCTAAAAAACGCTGGATAGCACGAAGAGTAGTTGGCTGGGGCCAATGTAATACAGCATTCACCTTTTCTGGATCCATTTGTAGGCCAACTCCGGAAACAATATACCCCAAAAATGGAATCTGGGGCAATCGAATGAACATTTTTCTAGTTTGCAGAATAATGAATTTTTCCGGAGTCTGGAAAGGACCTCTGCCACATGTTGGTGATGAGAAGGCAGGTCCTGTGAAAAGATCAATATGTCGTCCAGGTAGACAACGACACATACATATAACAAGTCCCGAAAGATCTCATTAATGAAGCCCTGGAAAACAGCGGGGGCATTACACAACCCGAAAGGCATTATGAGATACTCATAATGCCCATCTCTGGTGTTGAACGCTGTCTTCCATTCGTCACCGGACCGGATTCTAATTAAATTATAGGCACCACGAAGATCCAACTTGGTAAAGATCCGGGCTCCCTTGATGCGATCAAATAACTCAGTGATCAACGGAATGGGATACCGATTTTTAATAGTAATGGCATTGAGTCCACGAAAATCTATGCAGGGGCGTAGTGATCCATCCTTCTTTTTTACGAAGAAGAACCCGGCTCCAGCGGGAGAGGTGGAAGGTCGAATAAACCCTCGCTGGAGATTCTCTTGGATGTAATCAGATGTAGCTTGAGTTTCAGGTAACGAAAGTGGATACACCCGACCCCTAGGAGAAGTCTTGCCCGGTAGAAGATCGATCGGACAATCCCATGAACGATGAGGAGGAAGACGTTCAGACTGAGCTTTATCAAAGACATCGGCAAATGAAGCATACTGAGGAGGAAGTCCCGGTGAGGAAGATGAAATGGAAGATTGCTGTATTTTAAGAGGAATGACTTGAGAAAGACAATGATGATGACATTCAGCTCCCCAAGACGTAACTTGAGGAGTGCGCCAGTCAATCTGGGGAGAATGACATTGAAGCCATGGAAGGCCTAAGACAATCGGACTTGTAGTAACAGGAAGAATTAAAAACGAAATCTCTTCATGGTGTAGCACACCAATCTGAAGCGTTACTGGAGACGTACTCTGGGTGATGAGACCATTGATGAGACGTGATCCATCTATAGCAGTCACAGTAATCGGTGTTTTCAAAGTAATCACTGGTAGGGACCATTGATTCACTAGCGATTTAGAAATGAAATTTCCTGCTGCTCCAGAATCAATCAGTGCTTGAGACTCAAAGGATTTGGTAGCAAAGGAAATCGTAACATCAAAAGCGCAGACTTTTAATTTCGTAGAAGATGGAGAGGACTCCAGGGACCCTAACTTCACCTCTCCAGAACTAGTTAGGGCCTGGCATTTCCCGATTTCTTAGGGCAAGAACTGAGCATATGTGTGGAATCAGCACCATAGATACAAAGTCTATTCTTTACTCTTCGGTTCCTCTCCTCTGAAGTTAATTTGGAACGTCCTATCTCCATGGGGATCACAGGAGATGAAGCTGGACGAAATTGAGGGGTTGAGCGAAGAGGTGCTTTAACTGAAGTTGTTTTCTCAGATTCCCTTTCACAAAACCTCATGTCTACACGATGGCAAAGAGAAATCAAATCTTCTAATGACGTAGGAAGCTCTTGGGTAGTCAGTGCATCTTTAATTTTATCGGAGAGCCCCTGCCATAAGGCGGCAATTAATGCTTCAGTGTTCCACTGAAGTTCAGAGGCTAATATCCTAAATTGAATGACGTACTGGCCTACTGTACGAGAACCCTGACGTAAACGGAGAATGCTGGAAGCAGCGGAGGTCACACGACCTGGTTCATCGAATACACTTCGGAACATAGAAATGAATTTGGCACTATCTTGTAATACAAGATCGTTTCTCTCCCACAGAGGGGAAGCCCAAGCCAGAGCTTGTCCAGAAAACAATGAGATAAGATAGGCCACTCTGGAACGATGGGTAGAAAAATTTTGAGGTTGGAGCTCAAAATGAACTGAGCATTGGTTGAGAAAACCCCTACAAGTTTTGGGGTCTCCATCGTATTTTGACGGAGTAGGCAGGTGAAGCGTGGAAGCTGTAGACACCTGGGATGGCACTGGGGAAACGGAGGAAAGCACAGGAGCTTCAACATTAGCTGTAACGGTCTGTCCAGATGTTCCTTGGGAGGCTAACGACTGGTAACATTGAAGTAACAGCTGTTGGCGAGCATCCTGTTGCTCCACACGGGTGACCAGATGCTGCAGCATCTCTTTGGCTGTAGGTTCCGTATCTGGGTCAGTCATGGCCTGATCTTACTGTCACAGGCACTAGGAGTCTTTACCCAGGGATCACCAGGTGATGGGCTTACCAGAGCAGTATAGATGGTAATATGGTACTCTGGTAGCGGGGTGATCACGGAACAGGAGACAGCAGATGATAGAGATGCTCGTGAAAGTCTATGACTAGCAGCACTGGTAATATATATGTAGTAGTACACGAGGAACTGAATGGACAAAGGAAACGTGAGGGTAGTCAGTGGTCTGCGGTAGCAAGTTGTACCACTGCTATAGTGAGGAGGAATGTCCAACAGCAACGAGGAGGTGATGAGAGTCAGCGGTCTGCGTTTAGCAAGTTGTACCGCTGTCTAGGTGAAGGAGTGGAATCCAGGTGGAGGTATCCGGGGAGTCAGTGGTCTGCGTTAGCAAGTTGTACCACTGCTATGTGAGAGGACACTGGAACAGGTGACACAGGAAACAGGGATCAGTGGTCTGCCACTAGCAAGTGGTACCACTGAATGTATATGTGAGGAGGAGCATGGGGAGAGACTGCAATACAGAGGATACACGGGCACCCTGAACTTGATCCACGATGACATGCACAATATAGTAATCACTGAACAGCACTGCACAATAATACAAAGTCACAGGAACTATCCGGGCAAAAGATAACACAGTCAATGATGGCAATAGTCTCAGCGGATAGTAAGCTCCAGAGGAGAACAACTCAGTCCAGCAAGATATGCAATACACCAGCACAGTCAATGAGAAGTATGCATACCGTGGTTCAGGAGCAGGCTGTCAGACAGGAGTGCAGAGATACCTGAACGGCTGGAGGCCGGCAGGATGCGAAGTCCCTGGAGGGTGAAGCGGTAATCAAGTAGGTGCAGCGCACAGGTAGGTAGACCAACAGGGATAGCAACAAATACTCAGGAAGCAGTAGTATGTAGAACTGGACTCCTGGGGAACCCTGAAGAGTAGCGATGGTCTAGACGAGATGAAAGCAGTGAGGCATAGATCCGATGCAGACTGGCGAGTAGACACCGGCAGGAACACTGAGAAGCACGGAGAGCGGATCAGCTGCTGCAGACACGAGTAGAACTGAGGAGTAGCAGCCAGCAGGACTCTGCAGGTACACGGAGGTAGCGGATAGGAATCAGCAGGTGCAGTCACGATGAAACACGGGAGAGTAGAGCTGAGCTGGAACTGTTGAGCACGGAGAGCAGCGGATAGGAATCAGCTGGTGCAGTCTCGAGGAAACACAGGAGAGTTGAGGTGAGCTGAAGACTGTAGTGCACGGAGGCAGCGGATAGGAATCAGCTAAACAGTCACGATGAAACACAGGAGAGTGAAGTGAGCTGAAGACTGTAGTGCACGGAGGCAGCGGATAGGAATCAGCTAAACAGTCACGATGAAACACAGGAGAGTTGAAGTGGTCTGGAAACCACAGGAGAGTTGAAGTGGTCTGGAAACCACAGGAATCAGCAGCGCTGAATACACGAGGAAACACGGGAACACCTTCAGAGGCTCATGGGGAATGAGACTCCAAGATCAGGCCACGAGGTATGGAACTCAGGTGCTTTAAATAGGGAGTGTTGCCTGATCAGCCAATTAACTAAAGGGACAGGTACTGAAGGTTTGAAAGGGCTGCGCATGCGCAGACTCTCAGGATGGTGGACGGCCACGGTTCCTAAATACACGGGAAGAAGCACTCACAGTCTGGTGAGTGACACCAGGTTTGATTGACTCCGAGACCGCTTCCTGATTCTGTCTACATTGCCTGCCTGTGTACCGACCCGGCCTGTCCGACTACTCTCAGCTTGCTCCTACTCCGCTGTACTACATCTTGGGGCATACCTGAGGACCGCGACCTGCGACTCCCGGCACCTTGCGGTGGTTCTTGGTGAATACCGGGGAGATCGTTAGACGCCGCACCTCAGGTAAGCCAGCGTTAATCAAGATTAGTAGTGAATCCAGTAAATCCGTTACAGTTTCATTAGAAGCGTTTCACACACATCACTTGCCACCTTCAAGCAGGATCCCTTTACAATAGGTTTACTAAGACCTATTGTCCATTAGAGTTCATCATGGGTCACCTATTATAACCAGAGCTCAAGAGGTTGGGCTGACATGCACATTTTTTGGGGCACACTACATACAATTCCCCTAGTTAGATTAGTCTGACTCTATGCTGGCCCTTCTGAGGTTAGTTCATTTTAGAAAAAGAGGTGATATACAGAGTCTCCATTGACTAATTCCAACCAGCTCCACCATTCCTGGTGTATTAGACAAAGTGTTCACAAGGCTGACCTTCTAATAAATTAGTTTGGTAGACCTAAAAACATTAGAAATTGCTCATTAAATGCAGTGATATTTTAAGCGGTGAATATAACAAATTAATTATTTCCTAATTCCATTGAATGTTCCTTGTAGCATCAAAATTAAACCAATATATAAATGTATTTAAAAATGTTATCAAAGTATTAGTATAGAAAATACAATATACAAGTTACTATTGCAGACTAGCTAATGCTATTTATTGATTGGTAAAAAAAAAAATTAAAACAAAATTGGTCTGCTCACGAAAACATAAAACACTTTTGGTCAAGAAAGGGTTATGGAATTTCAATTTGCCTTTTAGTTGTAAAACATGGTAAAAACAGCATTGTTGACAGGTACATCTATTGAAATTCAATGTGTCTTTAGTACTGTAGCTTTGACTTTGTCCAATTTTCCTGTGATTTCCCCACTGCTGTGTTTTAGGATTCATTGGGATTAATGTTTATCTTTTCTAAAGCTGGGAATTGATTTCTCTTGTGTTTATTTTCTTTGAATGTTTTTTTTAATTACTTTAGCAGCACCTACATTAGACAATGACATTTTCATTCTAAATCTCTCAAAGAAAAATAGGGTGAAGTAAGTAGGTATAGAAAATTCTACACATCAATTTATTATACTCATTGCTGTACAGTAAATTGTTTATTTAGTTTGATAAATATCATGGTAAGTAATGAATCCTTATATAAAACATAGCTGGTTTGGTTTGTTGTGTATTTATTTGAATATTTTTATTTGTGTTTTGTTTGAATTTTATGTCCTTAAAGGATCATTTCAGCCAAATATAAATTCAGATGAATGAAAATTTTTGATAACCTAAACTAACAGTTTTTAAAGAGCAATAGAGAGAATCTCTTCCTCTGGACTGTGCAAAGCAGTGCAGGACCTGCAGAATCATAGTATGAGGAAAGTATAACTAAGTGATATTTTTTTGTTTAGCTTTGAGAGGAACTATTATTTAGCTAGCAAAACTCACCTGATACTTTGATGCGTAATGTGAATAAACGTGTGGGGACATGCACACGTGTGCATACTTAAGAATATAAAAGTGTATAAATGTACTAGCTGAAGTGTCCGGCGTTGCCCGTGTTTAAATCTTCAAGTTATTAAGTTAAAAATGAGTTGGATGTAACTGTCAACATTTTAAAATAATTAGAAGCTCTTCCATCACACCCATTAGTTGGTTGCTCAAAGCCGTTTGTTTTTATATTAAATGATATCCAAATCCATCCAGTGGAAGGCCCAGAATAGGCTCCCCGAGTAAAAGTTTTGCCAAGCGTACACAAACGTGAGGTACAACCTGGACCGTAACCTCCCTTGAAACCTGATGTCGAAGTCAGCAAATTGGATAAAGTAATTTCAATTAATATCGAGCAAACTTGATTGTCTTTGTTTGAAATTATGCGTAGAGCACGCTACGGCATGGAAGTGCGTATCCAGCCGCAACACGTGGCAATACCAGTTTTTACACTTTTGTATACATTTGCACAAACACACACATTTGTAAATAGTACACATTAATCGTAGTTGCAACACATAGTTATTTATGTCGAAATATAGTAGTGTTTATGTGTAATATTATAAGTTATATGCATATCAGTGATGCATATGGTTCAGATTAAAGGAAATGTGTCATGTCTGATATCATATTAATCCCCTTTACATGTGTTAGGCCTTTCCCAACAATAGGAAGTTTTAATTCAGAGGTACTGAATAATGTAAAAGATAAAGTGTGGTTTATTAAGTCAACAAAAGTGAGAAATAAACATAATGATTGTTTAAAATTGTAGCAAATGGAAGGCAACATGTGGCAGAGCAGCGAGTGCACAGCAGAAGTAGGCGTGGCAAAAAGCGAGCGCACAGCGGAAGTGGCCGTTGAGAAGCGCGGAGAACTCAGCGCAAGCGCGCCCCCGCCACCCTATGTGGCGGGAGGAGTAACTACAGCCGTTATTAAAAATGAAAAAAGGAATTTGCTAAGTTATATCCTGTTTTAAGTCAGTTTAAAACAAGTGTTTCTGAAGAAGAAGATGAACCCACTGCAATTTCAGCCATTGCCCATGCTGTTAATATGCTAGAGCAGGGGTTAGCAACCCCTGCACCAGTGCCAGAAGTGGCACACGGACCACTTCTGTCTGGCACGCTGGAGCTCTGCAGCTATCAAACTAAAGAAGCCGAAGAAGGCTGATACGGAGCTGATGTGCATGCGCAGTAGCTCCATTTCAGTTTTCTTCGTCTGCTTTAGTGAATCAACTACCGTGGATTGAAAGATGTTGAATTCAGTGGTACGTATTACAGGAAGAGGCACAACTATAAGGGTTAACAGGCATAGGATGAACTGGTGGCACAACTATGAGGCATAGAATGAACTGGGGGCACAACTATGAGGAGTAAAACTGGGTGGCACAGTTTTGAAGCAAAGTATGATCCGGGTCACAACTATGTGGCATAATATGAACTAAGGCACTATTCTATGGCATTAAATGAACGTTTATATGTGTGTGTGTACAACTGGCACATCTGGGCTTAAAAAGATTTTTGTCGGCACACTTATAGAAAAAGGTTGCCCACCCCTGTGCTAGAGGTTCTGCGTAAGTAGGGAAAGGGGGCAATGGCTGAGATAGAGTAGTGTGACCACTAGGAGGGATAACATCCAAAGTACTGAAATAGCAAATCCTGTAGTTACTTCTGAAGGTAGTGAATCGGTGGGTACGTATCCTATCCCCACAATATCAGTTCCCAATGGGAAGGCGGATAAGGATGGTGTAGTTCCTTTAAGAATTGTTACAATGCATTGTCCTTGGACTAGATCAGAATAACGTTCCATTATGACTGAATTCCCAGATCCTAGAAAAGAGTTGGCTAAGTGTCAGAAGTTTGTTAAAGACTTAGGAAATTCACACGAACCAACCAATAAGGATTGGCGTGAAGTGTTGAGGGCATGTCTTCCTCCCAATACTAACGTACAAAAATGTATTAAAGATTGTTCGTTGGAGGAAGATGATACCTTGACAGATGAGGTGAATCAAGAGAATATAGAACAAATTGTCAAACATTTAGCCATCTATTTTCCAGTAGAAGTGAATTGGAGTAAAATTTTCACCATTAAACATAAAGATAGTGAAACAGCAGCAGATTACATCAGTAGAGGTATAGCAGCGATAACACGGTTCACTTGGATATCAAACATAGGTGAGGATCCACATCACAGGGAAGTAGCTGTAGGGGTATTAATGGATGGCCTTAAGGAAAATTTAAAGGCGAGGGTACACACCTCATTACCTAACTGGAGAGGCATCACAGTAAATTCTCTTAGGGAGTCTGCTGTGGAGCATGACAAAAATATCTTTAGAAAAAAGGAAGAGAAAAGCGATAGGTTAATGACGGTAAGTATACAGGCTCTATAGGGAATGCATACACGACCACCAGCATACAACCCACATAACAAGAAACATAAAATGATCAGGTGTTTCAACTGTAACGAGGAAGGACATTACATGAGAGATTGTAAGAAGGAAAGACTCAATGCACATAGGGGTGGGTCACGTAGATATCCTCCAAGGAGGAATTCACATAGACTAGAAGACTCACATCTACCAGCGCATGTAAAAGCAGCAAATGCGATAGTCAACGCTAGGGGTCAGGTCATACCTGTAGTCTACAGCCAGTGAGGTTAACTGAGATTCTGAGAGAAGAACCTACAATGATAGTTGACATAGCTGGTAAGAAACACACTTTTCTTGTAGATACAGGGGCAGCCAGATCTGTGATAACCTCTCTTTTAAATCTACAGGTGACCAGTAAAACTATTCCAGCTATGGGGGTAACGGGAAGAGTGTTACATTATCCTTTAACTAAACTCACAGAAGTTACTATCGGGCCTCTGCATACTAAGCATTCATTTCTCTTGGCTGCAGCGACTCCTACTAACTTGTTAGGGAGAGACTTGTTATGTAAAATATGATGTGCCATATACTGTACCCCAGATGGTGTATTCCTAGATATACCAGAGAAGGTCGTGCATGAGGTACAGGATATTTTGGACACTGCTCAAAGGTTGATATTGCACTCTACCAATATAGAACAAAGTCCATCTCAAGTAAACGGGATGTTGCTGGAAATACTGGGTTCACTATGGACCAGAGATGGACAGGACACTGGATTGATGGCAAATGTAGCTCCCGTGATGGTCAATCTAAAAAGTGATAGGATAGCCCCAAAAATCCCACAGTATCCATTAAAACCAGAGGTGGAACTAGGGGTATATCCTGTTATTGAGAGGCTGTTGCAACAAGCATTTTAATTTGTACATCCAGCACAGCAAATAGTCCCATTTTCCCTGTGAAGAAGAGTGGGGGGAGAGGCTATAGATTAGTCCAGGACTTAAGGGGAATTAATAAAGTTGTTGAGAGCCAATTCCCCGTAGTGCCCAATCCAGCTGTCATCCTCATGCAGATTCCACCGTCTGCTAGTCAATTTACTGTCATTGATCTATGTTCTGCTTTCTTCTCAGTCCCTCTTCACCATGACTGCCAATACCTTTTTGCATTCTCCTACCGGGGGGGGGGGGTGCAATATACATGAACCAGACTACCCCAGGGGTTCATTGACAGTCCCAGTATTTTCTCTCAAGCCTTACATGACTGTTTACAAACTTTACAGCCTAGCAATGGGTCTGTTCTAATTCAATATGTGGACGATTTGTTGTTGTGCTCTGACACTTTTATGTCATGTTTACATGATACTAAATTGTTGTTGCTCCATCTCTCGCAAACAGGGCACAAAGTGGCAAAGGACAAGTTACAGCCATGTCAGACTAAGGTGAAATATTTAGGACACTGCCTCACCCAGGGTCTAAGACACTTGACGACCGACAGAATTGAGGCCATACAACACATGACTCTGCTGCAGAGCCAGAAGCAAATTCGTACCTTCCTGGGGATGTGTGGATACTGTAGATCCTGGATCCCAGGTTTTTCGATTCTGGCATTACCATTGCAGAAGCTAGTCTCTTCATCAAAACCAGAAAGTGTCATACACACAGAGGAGTCAGAGCAAGCGTTCTTTAATCTCAAAGATAGTCTGACTAGAGCACCTGCATTGGGAATACCTGATTATGAAAAGCCTTTTGAGCTATACTGTACGGAAGCTGATGGTTGTGCAGCAGGTGTCCTCACACAGAAACATGGTGACGCTAGCTGACCGGTAGCATACTACAGTGCACAATTGGACACTGTGGCAAGATCACTCCCAACATGTCTTAGAAGTGTAGCAGCAACTGCTCTTCTGGTAAGTAAGAGCGAGGACATAGTATTAGGACATAATTCAACTGTCTATACACCCCATGCTGTATCAGCTCTGTTAAATTCAGCTCAAACCAGACATGTTTCTTCAGCTAGATTCACAAAGTGGGAACTAGCTCTGATGGCACCCTCAAACATCACCATCAAACGATGTAGCACCTTAAATCCAGCTACAAACCTTCCATATGTGCCTCTAGAGACACAAAGGGTGGGAGGTGAGGAGACACTGGGTGATGATGAGTTTGACAAGAGTACTGATACGCATGACTGTATGGAATACCTGAACCAGACCTTTACTGCGAGGCCTGACATACGTGACACCACCTTAGAAAATGTAGATTTTACATTTTATACAGACGGGAGTTGTCATAGACAGACAGAGACGGGAGAACTATGTACTGGTTACGCTGTTGTAGACGATCAGAATGTTGTAGAAGCTGAACCCCTTGGCCCATCTCACTCAGCCCAGGTGGCGGAACTAGTAGCATTAAGGAGAGCTTGTGAGTTGGCAAAAGGTAAATCAGCTAATATATATACTGACCCTAGGTACGCCTTCGGGGTAGTGCACAATTTTGGGGCCCTTTGGCGTCTTAGAAACTTTACGACAGCAGCAGGCACGCCAGTGGCACGCTTACAACACATAAAAGGACTTTTGACAGCGATACAGTTACCCAGGACAGTAGCCATCATAAAATGTAAAGCCCATACTTCTAAAGAAGACCCGGTGTCATTGGGCAATAACAGGGCAGACGAAGCTGCTAAATGGGCAGCAGGGTAAGCAATGACTGTATCGACTGAGACTATGATGGTTTTTCAAACATTAGACATGCAGAAATTAATTGAAATGCAAGACTTGTGTTCCCTGCAGGAAAAGGCGGTCTGGAAGGCGAAGGGATGTGGTCAAGAGTCCTCAGGACTCTGGAGAGATGGACAAGGTAAGTCTGTAGCACCTAGAACATACTATCCAAGCCTGGCTGAAGCAGCACACGGTCTGACTCACCTGGGTAATGAAGGTATGTGCAAACTGTTGAGAGCATAGGAGTGTGCTCCTGGATTTTCCTCTCAGGCTGGTAAGAAGGCAATGTCATGTAGTACTTGTTTGAGGAAAAATGTTGGGAAAACTATTCCAACTGAGCCATCCCACACCCCTCCTACAGACGGACCTTTTCAGGTAATACAAATTGACTATATCCAATTACCACCGTGCAGGAATCTAAAGTATGTGTTAGTATGTATTGATGTGTTTTCCGGTTGGGTAGAAGCATATATCCGGCAGCCACTAATACTGCTGTGTTCACTGCAAAGAAAATTGTACAAGTCTTTTACAGACTTCATACCCCTTACCGACCACAAGCCAGTGGTAAGGTGGAAAGAGTAAATGGTACTATTAAGATCAAGGTTGGTAAGATAATGGCTGAAACTGGGTTGGCGTGGCCTGAAGCTTTGCCACTAGTCCTCCATAGCATCCGAACCACTCCTAGACCTCCTCTTAATCTGTCCCCCTTTGAGATATTGTTCGGCCGACAACCTCATTTGATCGTGAGTCCGCAAGACGACTTAAAGTGTAATAATGAAGTGACTGTGAATATCTTATAAAAATGAGCAGACAGCTAAAACAACAACAACAAAAACTCAAAATGCTGTCACCTGGTATGCCAGAAATGAACTGTCATGATGTTGAACCTGGGGACTATGTTATGATCTGCAATTTCTTACGCTCAGGTTGTTTAACAAACCGTTGGGAAGACCCGCACCAAGTGCTGCTGACCAGTACCACATCACTGAAGGTTGCAGAGAGAGACACTTGGGTCCATTCCACCCACTGTAGGAGAGTCAGTAACCCGGAGAAAGTGTGAGATAAAGTTGAGACCGACGACACTGATCTGTCTCTCGTAAACCTGTTCCGGGAGACCTAAAGCCTGCAGTCAAGACACCTGAACCGGAGACGTTGCCTCAGAACTATCCTTTTAGCGATGGAGTGGCGGTTTTTGTTTTTCTTTTGTTCCAGGATTTTTGTGAAGGAGGATGGAGGACAGAGGCAGATTCTGGTAGTGATACCGATGAGATGGAGTTATAGAATACCCAGAGCAGCCCATTATCAAGCTTGGTTCAGGGGTTATGAAAAGGTCTGCTAGCTCGGGAACTCGGAGACAGTGTGAGGGGCTATTGTCTGATGAGTATTGTATCTGTAAGTTCTGTGACTCCCTAGTTGAAGAAAAGTGAATCCGGCGATGCCAGTCCACCAGTACCCTGGACATAGGCGGGCATCCTCTGGAGGATTATCACTCCTTAGTGGGTAAGGTTTTAAATCAAACTGAGTGCTGGGTGTGCTCACATGTGCTTCAGGGACAGCATAACATAGGACTAGTACCATTCCCACTAAACATCTCCGAGGTACTAGAATTGAGGGGTGGGAGGCCCATAGAAGGGAGGTACAATAACACTAGGTCCCCTAGTCTGAAGCTTCGACAATACTCCTTAGACAGATCTTTACTGTGCCTAAACATCTCTCATGTAAAGCGTCTGGAGAATTGGGAAGCTGATCTATCAGATCAGACAATGGCTAGCCACACTCATGTTGGAAGGAGACTTGCAAGGTAACCAATAAGTAGGACTGTGGATGGACACCACAAATTAGGGCGTATAATTAAACATAAGAAAGTATCCATTGGAAAGGTCTCTCTAGGTAATTGTAAGAATGTCATCCATGCTGACACGTCTCTCGAACAAATGGAGGCACTAGGCATGGGTAGTTTTGTCAAAACCTTATGTGATATAATTAATGGGCATACTGTTCCTTATGTTCTCCCTGATGATGTGTACTTTGTTTGCGGGAGAAAAGCTTATTCCTGGGTGACTCCGAGTTCCAAGGGCTTGTGTTTTTTAGGTAAACTGGTTCCTGAAATCATGACTTTTACTCATGAAGAAATGGTTGGTATTCACAAGACTACATCACCACCTTACATACACACACAGTATGAACACCGTGGTAAGAGAAATATGATTCCTGGTGAGGAGCCCATAGCTACGAAAATGATTAGTGAAACCGCTGGTTTTCAAGTTATGGTTGCTCTAGAGCTCACCAGGACCGCTCGGGGAACGTTAAATTTTAAATATATTCAAGACCTAGCTAAATTAATAGACAATATCACCAAGATGTATGATGACACTTTCAGGAGGTATACTGGAAGGGAGCTACAAGCGTACAAGAAGGAGTTGGTGCAACATAGGTTGGTACTGAAATATCTCACCTCTATTACTGGTGGATGCTGTGTTACTTTGGCCACCCAGTTTGGTGTCAAGTGTTGCACATACATCACCCATAATACAGATGACCCCAAAGAGGTTATAGACTGGAAGATGGACGAAATTCTGCAACTGAAATGGGAATTTCGAAGGAACCATAATTCTTCATTAGATGAGGTCGAGGAAAAGGTGGCAGGTTGGTTCTCATGTTTGAACCCTGTGAAATGGTTCTCTGGTCTGGGGGAGTGGGTACAGGAAATGTATGCTAGTGTAGGTAAGCTCCTTCTCCTTATACTGGGTGTCATCTTAGCAATTGGTTTATGTGTCAAATGTGTTCCTACTGTGTTGAAGTGTGGAAAACAGTCTTCTGGGATAATCACTGAGAACGAGACTGAAAGGGTGGTGAGAGATACCGAGATCATGTTCTGTGAAGAAGTGTTGTATAATCCTGAACTTGAGACGGTAATTATGTGATAGTTTATAACACTATCAAAGGGTGGAGCTGTTGAAGTCAGCAAATTGGATAAAGTCATTTCAATTAATATCGAGCAAACTTGATTGTCTTTGTCTGAAATTATGCGTAGAGCACGCTACGGCGTGGAAGGACGTATCCAGCCGCAACACGTGGCAATAACAGTTTTTACACTTTTGTATACATTTGCATAAACACACACATTTGTAAATAGTACACATTAATCGTAGTTGCAACACATAGTTATTTATGTCGAAATATAGTAGTGTTTATGTGTAATATTATAAGTTATATGCATATTAGTAATGCATATGGTTCAGGTTAAAGGAAATGTGTCATGTCTGATATCATATTAATCCCCTTTACATCAGCAGCTGTCCGGTGCATTCGGCGAAGATATCGCACATTGCATACTCTAGTTATTGATGTTAGGGAATAAACCTTTAATATGATGCTGACTATAAAATGCTAATAGACTAGTTGTAATTGGAGTCTGGGCGGGAAGAAAGGAGTACATCCCCTGGAGAGATGACCCCCACCTTTGGATTCATTAGTTTGAACTAGCCTATGATCTGCAACCCCCTGGACCTTCCTGAAGCCTGGACCAATAGAAGCAAGCCATACCATCTGCATTGTTTCACTGTATTTCTGTTTGCATATAAGTAGTAGCTCTCATCTAGTGTTCAGTCACATTGACCACAGACTTCAGACCTGAATGACTGTTCACTGGATCCAGAGCACCTGCGATAAGTAACGGCTGTACTTATTATTATTTTGCTTGAATTATTCTGCTACTTTTTGAGAATAAATATTTGTGCGTTGGAAACACAAATCGAGATTCGACAATCGTTATTGGATAGCGACAAAACGTGCATAATACTGGCAAGGATCCAACTGGACCACCTTGCGTTGGTTTCATCCCAAACGGTGCAGTAGCGTGCATATGTATAACCGGATTGACAAACAAACCAAATCCATCCAGTGGAAGGCCCATAACAGGCTCCCCGGGCAAAGTTCTGGCCTGCGCACACCAATGGGAGGTCTGATTAGGACCTTAACCCCCTAAAATGTCTTCTGGGATTCAATGTTACCAGTCTGAAATTTCCATCCAGTGGAAGGCCAGAACAGGCTCTCCAGTTCAAAGTTCTGGCCAGCATACACCATCGGGAGGTCGAACTGAGACCTAAACCCCCTAGTATATCTTCTGGGATCCAATGTTAAAAGTCTATTTTATTCTATTTTTGTCCAAATCCATCCAGTGGAAAGCCCAGATCAGGCTCCGCGGCTCGAAATTCTGTCCAGTGTACACCAACAGGAGGTCCAACCGGGTCCCTAAACCCTTTTAAAATTTGTACGGGATCCAACTGAACCACCTTGCGTTGGTTTCATCCGATTCGGTGCAGGGGTGTCGAATATATTCACCTACAAACATCTTCTTTTATATATTTATATATAGATAGATAGATAGATAGATAGGTAGATACATGACTGTAACTGTTCAGTGTAAATTAGCATTTGTATGCATTTTAGTTTAGCTTAACAAAGTTATAGTGTCTTGTCATTTATTAATAAACAAGAAAGATGTATAAACATATAAAATATATTTAAATACAAATATTTCTTTCCCTTTTTAGAAATTAAATGGAAATCTTATTTTCTGCTGCAGTTCAAATGGAAATATCAATTAAGTAATGTGAATATTTATAAGTGAAATGCAATTGTTATATAATGAACCTCCATTTTGCTTTAGAATACTTACTTTTATATTGTGTCTACTTTTGATTTGTCAACAAGATGTCTTTAAGAAGAGGGACATAGGTTTGTGTGTTTTGTGAGGAGATACCGGAAGAGTTGTTTGCAATAGTAAAATAAAACAAGTAGTCTATTGAATTGAAGGATAAACATAGGCTGGACACTGTAACATTTTACAAGGTTAGCAAATTTGCAAGCAACTTACAGATAATTGTAGGCTTGTTGTGACTGGATCACTGATAAATATTTTCTGGTATAAATTTATTTAAAGGAAATAGCGCAGGGCACTTATTTATATAATTTCACATGCACTTATTTTTGATGTTGTGTATATTTTGAGATAGGAAATCGTTATTTCTGAGACCAGGGTTGAAATTCGTTTTTTCTATTTTAACCTTTCAAAAGCAAATGCCTTATTTCAGGGGGTCGTTACTGCATGGCTTTTTGTCAGAGTGTTCAAACCTTTCTGAACATTGTGAACAGCATGTGATTCATGACATCACAGCATCTCTAGAATTTCATAGATAAGTGTAAATATTGTTGGCTTTGCAATGCATGTAAATCCATGTTTGTGTAAACACATTACATAATGATTCTAAAAATAGCCTGTGTCTAAACTGTATAAAAAGCACTGGCTTGTATTCATCATCATCATCATCATCACCATCACCATTTATTTATATAGCGCCACTGATTCCGCAGCGCTGTAAAGAGAACTCATTCATATCAGTCCCTGCCCCATTGGAGCTCACAGTCTAAATTCCCTAACATATACACACACATACAAAGAGAGACTAGGGTCAATTTTAATAGCAGCCAATTAACCTACCGGTATGTTTTTGGAGTGTGGGAGGAAACCGGAGCACCCGGAGGAAACCCACGCAAACACAGGGAGAACATACAAACTTCTCACAGATAAGGCCATGTTTGGGAATTGAACTCATGACCCCAGCGCTGTGAGGCAGAAGTGCTAACCGCTAAGCCACCGTGCTGAAAACTTGAAAACTTGTTCTTCTGATTTCATCTGACTTGAGTGAGCAGCGGTACCTTTAACCAGTGTGAGAGCAAATAAACATCTTGCTTCAAAGACCTGCTTGGAAACATCTTCTTTATTGCTGTATTCCTATGACCTACAGATTAGACACAAAATCGAATCCATTCCCGGTTGTCCTGGGGTTTGGACCCAGCTTTTCTGGTTCCACTGCTCTGCCTGCTACCCTGCAGCCCTGGTCAATGTGATAAGCCAGGGGGGATCCATTCACAGCATCCCTAATCCAAGAGGTCAGGAGTACCAGCCCAGGTACACCAGCAACGAGATACGCTAGCAGCGTCAGTTACCTAGAAGAAACCGAAACCCGGTTCTGGATGCCGGTATAGGAATCCAGTGGTGGCAGCATTTGTAAGCCCCTCCTACTGCGGCAAGAGGGCACATTTGGAATAATGAAAGGGAATGGTGCCAAAGTAAGCCTAGCCGGTTCCCAGCAACAACAGACAAGGTGGCATATGCGGTCCATCCTGTCGCATTTGTAAAATGTAACTTTTAGAGCTAATGGAATAACTAAGAAGAAGTAGTGGAAAATGAAAATGTAAGAAGGCAGAATTATTTAGATTCTTCACAAACACTCTTGTGACCTACAGGAAGAGGAAAAAAAATGTTTTGTATGTTTTTGGAAAGGACAGGACTGATTTTTTATGGAGATCTTAACACCCCACAGACTGGGTTGTTAAGATTAAAACAGTATATGATAAACTTAAAGAGTTGCTTAATACAGTAGACAAAGTTACAAAGGATACATGCAGGATAGTGTATAAAAGATTTAATAAGCATATTTATTTGAGTATGCATGATTACTGATGATTTAACCCTCCCCACACTTTGTTACTAATTAGCAAGGTAAAGATCAATTGAGGGTAATCACTGGGAAAATATGTGATACAGGTACCAATGTATTGGTCACAAGACAGACTTTTCACTCACTTCAATGTGACATTGTTGCAATTTATTTGCACTGTTTGTGTTTGTGGTATTGGAACCCAGCAACTGGAGTCTAGACAGGGCGAAACCTTGAAATTAAGCAGGAAGTACCAACACAACGATACCTAATGTAACTGTCAGTCAGGAGTAAGCAGAAGGTTAACCACTGTGATCCAGATATGGTACAAGGCAAACAAGTTGCATATGGAGATTATATAACGGCTGCCTTGCATAACACTCCCTTTTTTCAGGCAGTGTGGACTTTGTGGATAAGCTACTGTGGTGCAGACCGTCCGTTGTCCACTGTCTAATCTTCATTAGGAGCTATAACTCCCCCTACTTCCAGGCTCTAATGACTTGTCACTAATTACCTCTCCCTCAATCACCTTACTTGCCCCCTCATGCCTATCACCCCCTTCCTTACTAGCATTCTACCTCATCCCGTGTGTCGCCCCCATAGACCAGCACAGAGGTATACTTTGGTTCAACTCACCCTTCTCATATGTTTTCCTGTTCAACAAATATGTACCTAATTATCTATGGTTTATCTGTATGTTATTCTAATGCCTTTTAAAAACATAATAAAACTTCCTAAGATGCAGAACACTGTAATTAGGATTAGTCCCAAAATTGTATCTATAGCAGTGGTCAAGGACAATGCCAAATATCTGATATACAGAATAGTCAAGAAATACTCTGCAGCTGTTGACTAAGTTGAAATTATGAGCTCTTAACAGGCACAGTTAGGGTTAATGCCCAATTTTTAAATTCATAGACATAAGAACATATAGTATGCATGCTCAGGAAAAAAAGCCAAGGTTTCAGTACACAGTGGAAAATCAAGCACTCAAATAATCTGACAACCTGGCACTAAAACTGCTGGATGGATATAGAGGCTGAGGCGTGTCTGGCGCCAATGATAATACCAAATCTGAGTGCATAAAGATACTTCAATGAATGCAAACACTGATCTAATGGCAATGCCTGCCACCGTCACCTGGGACCTGCACAACCTACCCCTCCTGCACCTTAATAAAGATTCCAGCTTCAGAAATGTATGGGAAATGTATTTAGTGACAAGGCTTTGATATTAACCAGCCCCAATAGCATATCTGATCTGATCTGACCACAGATAACTGTGATTTGTACTAACATAGATGCAGTCTGTGGCAAGTGTATTCTGCCACTGTGGTAGGATTCAGTGGTTGTAGTTTGAAGCAAAATAAAGCTATATTGTTAATTTAGAATTCAAAGATACAGAGAGCAATGAAGAAAAAGGGCTTTACAGTATATTGTTACTGTATGTTGTGAGTAGCTCATTATTTAGAAATGACAATCATTGATAGAAATAATTTAGGGTCTATGGGTGTTATGGTGGACCTTTTGAATCAGGTTCTTTGGAGTGATCCGAGCTCTAGATTTTTAATGATTTCAGCAGAAATTTGTAACAACATTTAGATTCAATCAAAGGTAGAACACTGAAAAGTTTTAGAATCTCTAGGATACATAAATAAAATACATTAGTATGTAGATTGTATCTTGATATGAAAAGAAACTGTTTAAGAACATAAGAATATTTTGGTTTCTGTTTGTCAAGCCTTACATAGAGTAGCTTTAAAAATTAACATTTCCAAGGTTCAAATGATGTAGCTGCATGTGAAATTCTTGTGTGTACACTAGTCTGTTAGCAAGTAAGACACATGAATTGGTTAAAGAGCACACTCATATCTGTGAGTGGCCAAAGCGGCAGCTATCAGTAAATTTAACTGATATCCAAAAATTGTTGTTATAGCCATAGATAAATCAAGGCTGAAACAAGAGATAAACTCTCTGGTCTCATTGGAATAATAGAAAAGATACTGTGAGTATTTATTGTAGTTAACCAATATTGAGCTACCAAATTATAAAATAATATAAAAATACAGTATAAACAGATGATGTGAAGATATCTTATGTTGTTGAAATAATTACTAAATCTACAATATAGTTAAGTTTAATTATCTGACTATGGGTCACATGGAAGTATAAGATACTTGAAATATTAACTTTTTCAAAATGTGCATTCTACATTTGCTGAAACAGTGCTGAAGTTCAAGAGTAAGTTCTTATTTGCTACAAAATATTCCAAAGCTTTGTAATAGATGTTGATGATCCTTGACAAATCCATTATATTGGACCTTACTGTCACACATTGCACCAGCTAAACCTGCATTATGGTCTGTTCTCACCTGTTTTCCTCTTTATGCATTTACTTGCTGGACTGAACTGAGCATGCACACACCTGGTCTGCTCATTATTTCTTGCATTCTCTTGATTGGCTAATTGCCTGTCAGCTCTGTCTATTTAAAGCACCTGCTTTCTCTACCAAGTTGCCAGATCTTCAGGTCTATCCTCCAGGTTAGACGTGTCCCTGTACTGGCTCCTGTATCTCTGCTTTATTTCTTGTGTTCCTGATACAAAGGCGCTACCAAACTCCACAGGATTCACCAGCATCTGCTGCTGCAGAACCTCTTTATTTCTTGTGTTCCTGACTCAAAGGCGCTACCAAGCACCACTGGATTCATCAGCAGCCGCCACTGCAGAACCTCTTTAGTCAAGTGTTCCTGATACAAAGGCGCTACAAAGCACCACGGACATCCTCTTCTGTCCCCCTGTTTCTCAATACTTCAGGCTCTCCTACAGGTTTTGCCCGTTGTTCTCTGAAAGGACAGTGACCTGCGGTTAGGGAGCCGCCAAGACCATACTACCTTGCGGGAGACTCTGATGAAAACCTCCCTTGCCGTTAGACTCCGCACCTCACGGAGGGTAGTGCTGAACCGGGCAAACTAATCGGGCACTCCTAGTCCTCTGCATCGTGACACTTAACAATGGATAATGAGATTATGAGATAATGTTTTGTTTTCCATATGGGTTTTACTAGTAATAGCCATAATAGCCACATATCAGTTGCTGTGGATATGTGTGTCATGCAACTAGGGAATTTCTTAAAATTATTGAATCTAAAAATGGTTCCATTTTCATATGACAAGTTATGAAATACATGTGTGATTTCTTACAATAGAGATTTTGTGTGTTTTATCACTTTTAAACTCTTACAATGGTAGAGTACATGATTTTGAGAATTAAGAACAGAATGACGAAAATGATAGAGGTAAAAGTGATAATAATTGACAAATTTACATTTATCATTATACATTTTATAGGTAATACTATATTGTTAGTACAATGAGTGTGAAACAAAAGAGACATAAGTACCAAAACTGTACATGTTTATTAATATAAACTGATTAAAAATGTGTGTTTTTTAATAAGAATGGATTTTGCTATTTGATCTCGCAGAATGGGTATTAAAATTCTATGCGTAACCACATACTAATTGTCATTGATCAATCGAAGAAGAAATGCTTTCCTGAGTATTCAAAAAACTTTGAACAAAATAACAAGATTTTTCCAGTTATTAATCTTTTTGGAGACTTTAAACTATTTAAGGTCATCAGCTGAAGATGTGTCGTCTTTACAAGAGGAGTCCGGCAAAGGACAAAATGTACCATCATCTGGGACAATTAGAGACTGTTAAATAATTAGTTGCTTCCAAAAACTATGAAAGAGGGAATGAAATATGTAATTTTCTTTTTGATTAGTCGTAATGCTGCATGGGTAAATTATATGATTATGTTGCAACATGATTTTATAGACTACGTGGTTGACCAATTTACTTGTTGGGTAAGTACATTTGTGATCATAGATGCAGACATAGCTCATTTAATAGGAGCACCAATCAATGCTTTTGATTATGAAAAATATGACCAAGAAAAATAAAAGAAAGAATCTAACTAAAGCATCAGGATTTGTGTGTGACTTAG
Source organism: Mixophyes fleayi (assembly GCF_038048845.1). Taxonomy (NCBI): domain Eukaryota; kingdom Metazoa; phylum Chordata; class Amphibia; order Anura; family Limnodynastidae; genus Mixophyes; species Mixophyes fleayi. The sequence goes on from NC_134404.1 coordinate 193,056,674, forward strand.
GCTTGCGGTCCCTTACACCTGGAGAGGCAGAATGAAAGGTTCAAAGTGTAAGTTGAGTAGAGCAAGTGTGTCCACAAGTAAGTGAAGAACGCATCCGTGAGATGCAACCTATTGAGGCTTAGATGCATCCCCAGACGTTCTTCTTGGGAAGCATATTTTTGCAGGTACTGAAAGCCTGGTGTAAACATACGCGATAATGATCAATGGAGAAAACAGCAGTGTTTCTATGGCAGGCATACGTCAAGTGTAGGCATGCATATACTTATGCCCAACAATAGTGCAGAGATGCAGCTTGACAGTGTTAATTAAAATGGTAATGTTGCATTACAGTATTCATACAATATAATGTAATAAATAATAATAAAGTGTGATGTATACGAGAGAAAATCGCATTCAGCATATAAAATATAGTAAAATAAATACAAATGAAAAATATAAATTAATATAAAATGCAAAAATCTGTTTATAACGATTAGCTAGCTAGTGCTGCTGATCGTTATCATCACCATTACACCAGTCTTCTAGTACCTGCAAGAGATATACATGTCCTGACAGATGAAGATGCGTCTGCATCCAAGTCTACTTCAGTCATAATTACATGAGCGCTCCCTTACTTAGACCTATGCTTGCCTGGCCCTCCCTCTGTCCTGCCCCTTCAAAATCTGCAAACATTGTTGGTGTGTATGTGCAGTATGTAAATACATGCTTTATGCAAACAAAACAGACATGCGTACAACTCTACATGAGCTCCTATGTTTTCAACCTTCCCTCCACTTGTCACATATGCCTTCTTCTCTTCCCTTGTCTCTTCCCTTGTCACTTCTGCCTAACACTATCCTTCCCTGTGTCACTTATGTCTCTCTTCCTTCCCTTGTCACTTATGCCCCCCACCCTTCCCATGTCACTTATGCCCCCCACCCTTCCCTTGTCACTTTTGCCCCCCACCCTTCACTTGTCACTTATGCCCCCCACCCTTCACTTGTCACTTATGCCAGACACTCCCTCTCCTTGTCATGTATACCCCCTCCTTTCTATTGTCACTTAAGCACGAAGGATAGACAGTCAGATAGATAGATAGATAGATAGATAGATACTTTTATCACATCATTTTGCAATGCTGCAAAGGAATCTAGTTGCTTACATTAAGATTACTTACTAAGTATGATTATCTTCAAATATCTTTCCCGTTGACATTGAAACAGTTTCTTCAATTAACATAATCTAATACTAGAATTAATTAAGTCATTAAAGTCTCATCAGAATAAAATAGCTGCTTATAAAATGGTCTAGGCAAAACCATTATGTTCACTGTGGCTAATACACTATAGTGAATAAAAATGTCACTGTTTTGTCTGTGTTACAGATATAGGTCACCCTGGCAGTTGAACCTTTATAATCAGATGCTTATATGGACTTCATGCACTAATTCCAGCAATACTGTATGGGTATTTAGAAGTATAGCAGTATAGCATGTGCATGTCAAGAGAAAGAAATACTTAGCTGGATGTTATATCATACTTATCCTGTCTCTGTGAAGATTCTTGTTAGTTATTAAATGTCTTCTTGTTATTATGAAGGTTATTTATTTTCCTTACAAAACAGCAGATACTTTTTAATGTTTTAGCTAAACAAAGAATACAATGCTATGTTGCTCTGTTGCTAAGCTTAGATTTGCAGTAAGTTTGCTGTGTTTGGCGAATTGGCGTGTATGTCATGCATATGAGAGTCTTAAAGGCAGAAACAAGTTCAACTGCAGCATCACAATTCATAGCTGCAGTACAGCCACAAATTATCAGGCCTATTTGGCATCCACTCTGCTTAAACCATAAAATGAAAAGGTGGCCTTAACATTAGTGGCACATTATATTAGAGGGGTTGAGCACACAAAGCCCCAAGCAAAATGGGGGCCATAACTCAGGCCCCATCCACCCTTTTACCATTATGAGCAGAGCTGACTCAAGACTGAAATACTATGCAGGATAGAACAGGGTCACCCATGCTCCTACCCTGCTAAAGTGTATGGGGGAGGAAGGCTCAGAATGCTGCATTGCACTACATGCAGCTGCTCCATGTGGGCGTTAAGTGCATAATTGACACAGTAAGTGGGGCGTAATTGACAAAGGGAGGGAGGGGGGCATAATTGACAAGGGGAGGGAGGGGGGCATAATTGACAAGGGGAGGGAGGGGGGCATAATTGACAGGGGGAGGGAGGAGGCATAATTGACAAGAATAGGGAGGGGGCATAATTGACAGGGGAGGGAGGAGGGGTGCATAATTGACAAGGGGAGGGAGGAGGGGGGCATAAATGACAAGGGGTAAGAGAGGGGGCATCATTTACAAGGGGAGGGAGGGGGGACATAATTGACATGGGGGGCATATTTGAAAAGGGGAGGGAGAGGGGGTATAATTGAAAAGGGGAGGGAGAGGGGGGCATAATTGACAAGGGGAGGCATAATTGACAAGGGGAGGGAGGGGCGGCATAATTGACAAGGGAAGGGAGGGAGGCATAATTGACAAGGAGAGGAAAGGGGGCATAATTGACAACAGGATGGAGGAGCTTGGTGCATAAATGTTAAGCAGAGTATTAATTTAATTATAGCTGAAGTAAGCCTGGATGCAGACACATATAAACATTAGGAGGTGTATCTCTTGCAGTTGTTAAAGGGCTGGTGTAATGATGATGATCAGCTGCATAAGGTTGACTGATACTTGATATTTCCATTTAGACTGCGGCAGGAGAAAATATTCATATTTGATTTTCAAAGGGTGAAACAACAGATGTTTGCATTTAAATATATTGTGTACGAGTACGATAATGCAATGTTACTGTTATTAATTAACTCTGTCAAGCCGCTCCTATGTTCTATCATTGGGAATAAGTATATGCACTAGTGCACCTGACGAAGGCCTGACACTGAAATGCTGCTGTGTTTCGTCCATTGATCATCATCACATATGCAGGAGCGCCGAGAGGGGGGTGGGGCGGAAACAAATTACTGGGGCTCGATAAGCCTGGGGGACCCGGGACCCGCAGTCAGATAAAAATTATTTTTAAAAATAATTGTTTAAAAAAAATAATAATTCCCCAGCGGGTGGCGCGCTCACTAACCCACATTTTTTTTTTGGGGGGGCGGGGGGTCAATGGGGGAGAAAGCGAGCTGGCAGATGTCAGCAGCTCCCAGCTCCCAGTCCCCGGACAGTGTGTGACATCATTACACACTGTCCCAACAGCCGGCAGAACAAGGAGGAGGAGGAGCTTCTTCTCTGAAGCAACACAGTTTAGGTAAGTATGCTGTGTCTGGGGGCGACGTATGCTATGTCTGGCGGGGGGGAATTATGCTTTGCCCTGGGGGGCACTCATGCTATGTCTGAGGGGGAATTATGCTTTGTCTGGGGGGGACACTCATGCTATGTCTGGGGGAGGAAAATTATGTTTTGTCAGGAGGGACTCATGCTATATCTGGGGGGATTTATGCTGTGTCTTGGGGGGGATTAGGCTATGTCTGGGGGGGGAATTGTGCTATTTCTGGGGGGGGGAATTATGCTATGTCGGGGGGGGGGAATTATGCTGTGACTCTTGTTATGTCTGGGGGGTCTCTTGCTATTTCTGGGGGGCTCTTGCTATTTCTGGGGGGGGGCTCTTGCAATATCTGGGGGGACTGTTACTATGTCTGGGGGACTCTTGCTATGTCTGGGGTGGACTCTTGCTGTGTCTGGGGGGGGGAATTACGCTTTCTCTGGAGGGGGAGATTCTGCTGTGTCTGGGGGGAGGAATTATGCTGTGTCAGGGGGGAGAATTATGCTGTGTCGGGGGGGAAGTATGCTTTTCCGGGGGGGGGGGGAATTATGCTCTGTATGGAGGGAAGAATTATGTTGTGCATGGGGGAGAAATTATACTGTGATTGGGGGGAGAAATTATGCTGTGTCTGGCCGGAGGAATTATGCTGTGTCGGAGGGGGAGAATTATGCTGTGTCGGGGGGGAGGATTATTCTTTGACTGGGGGGGAATTATGCTGTGTATGGGGGAGAAATTATACTGTGATTGGGGGGAGGAATTATGCTGTGTCTGGCCGGAGGAATTATGCTGTGTCGGAGGGGGAGAATTATGCTGTGTCGGGAGGGGGGATTATTCTTTGACTGGGGGGGAATTATGCTGTGTGTGGGGGGGACTTATGATGTGTCTGTAGGGGCTAAAAATTAAGAGGTAATTAAAAGACAGAAAAGCTAACTATGCTGCAACCTTTCTATCACCTCAAGATGTATATATATAAAAATATAAATAAAATTTATCCTCTTGTCGCAAACCCTGTGTGAGATTGCCAATCTCCAAAAAGTTATATAGAACCACAATAATGAATAGGGTGCGTCCAAAGAGAATATAAACGTCTTTATTTTATAAATAATATAATTAAAATATTCCAATGGCGGAACTCACATGTAAATCATGCAAATGATACAGTCGGTATAACTGATAATATATCACAATAGACATATATGTATATATACATGCATCCAATAATAATAACACTAATAAGTGTCTGGCCAGTACACAGTATAAGTAATAAGGTCAGTATATACGGACACAGTCCTGTGTGATTAAAGGGTATATAGCAGGAGAAATCTCACCCAATCATCCTATGCAGCTGTAGCACAAAAGTGTAAACTAGATCCATGTATGGAATATATGATCCGGAGCTTGATGTTGTTATATCACTAAATGTAGCTCCCGAATGTTATCATAATCAGTCTCCTTCGAGATCAACTGAATAATAAATATTGATATGAATGCGCTTTACCACAAGGAGCCGGCGTCCCGGGAGGGCAGAAAACCGCTGATGAATGTCCAAGCGGTATCCGGATGAACTTACTCGGGTGCTGGATTTCCAAGATGCTGAGGACCGATGTCCCGGTGTTAGACTACCTCATATGCAAATGAGGGTTCAGCATACACGCTGAGAAGATATTATGGTCACAATCCTTCAAATGATATAGAGTAGTCTCTTTGTAAGTAGTGGAGGAATAATCTCCTTCAGAGTGACAATCCAGATGTAGGGGAATCCTGGCTAACGCGTTTCATTAGCAATAAGTAAGGGTGTGCATCGGCCACTTTTAGTGTTTTGGGTTTTGGGTTCTGATTAGCTTGAGGTTTTGGGTTCTGATTTGTTTTGCCAAAACATCCGACGAAATGTTTTGGTTCTGATTTATTTTTAAAAAGCATAAAAAGTGCTAAAAACCAGTTTTGTGTTTTTTTTTTCACTCCTACGCTATTATTAACCTCAATAACATTCAATAACAATCATTTCCACTAATTTCCAGTCTATTCTGAACAACTCACAATATTGTTTTTAGGCCAAAAGGTTGCACCGAGGTAGCTTGAGCACATAATGCCAAAAAAAGAGGTACAAGATGGAATTGTTCTGGGCCCTCCCTCCCACCCCTCACGAGATTCGACGCGAGACTTGGACGACAGAGCCTCGTTTTCAATTTTTTACCCGCCGGAAATATCCGAACAGTGCTCGGATCCCGTTCGGATCCGCACTGTTCGGGTGGGCTCGGATTAGCGGAATCCGAGCCCGCTCATCTCTAGCAATAAGCCAACTTTTTCAAAGATCTTTGAAAAAGTTGGCTTATTGCTAACGAATTCCTTTACCCCTGAATTGAATAGAGTAATTGGCTGGACCGATTATGCTACTAACTTCTCCTTCATCCCCAATTCCTCAATATTATTACCTGAACCAGCCTCTGTCACCTGTCAATAATCAAAAGAATTGACCGTCCTTAAAAGGATGTGATGAGAGAAACACAGAACAGGAAAACTACAACTTCATGCTGGACAACTGTCTTAGACTTTGGATCAGGTGCTACTAACTGCATTCGAGGCCTCCCAGAACAGATTCATGAGTGCACTTGGACCCTTCTCTGGGTGTTGACTCCTCTGCAGTGGGTGAAATGGGCACCAGTGTGTCTCTGCTACCCTTGAAGTCGTGATGTTGGTAGCCTACACCTGGTACCTGTCTGTCAAATAACTGGAGCCTAGGAAATTACTGTTCCACAACTTACTCTCCCGGTCCAACATCCTGACAGTTAGTGTAACTTTTCAGGAAACAGTGTTTTGGACGTTCTCGGTTGCTGTCTTACTATTTACCTTCCCTCTCAAGGTCTAAACTAGTCTCTCATGCCAAGAGGGGTCAAGAACGTTTCAAAAGTTAACAGGTTAAGAGGCAGCCCAGGAGTGATCTTGATAGTGGGGAAGGACTGGTGGCCAAAGCTATCAGTCCCTTCAATCAAGTTTCAACCCTCATTCTATTCAATTTGTTCTAACTAGTACCATTGCTTTATGTTCACGCTGGTTTGTGGCTAATCAAAAGTATGTAATTTGTTACCACTACTCATACATTATACATTTATTATCAATAACACGAATACCCCTATCACCTATTATAACTCTAGGGCTATTACATTGACTAACAAAAGCTTTGAGTCTGACACAGTAATACATTAGACACATTTCAATAAACCTTTACCCAGATATATTTCATCGGTACACCAGTGTATACTTGAGAATCCTGCAAGGTGGTAATTGAATGACGTGGATTTGTTTTACCTGGAGAAAAAAACATCAGCAGGAGGGATATGGGATTGCTCTATTGGTATCATCTTCCTGACATTCTCTCAATCCAGACAGGACGTTGCCTTCCTTTGAAAGCTAGGTTTGCCCTGGTGTGACAGCCATGTATAGTCGTGTGTGTAAGTGTGGACTTTACTAGCAGCTACTTCAGTTGGTAACTGTGTCACTGTATAAAGTCCTCTATGTAGTGTTCTACTTATGTGCTGGTATTGCTATAAAAAAACATTTCAGTCAACCCAACGTCGCCCCCTAGACTAGAAAAATGCTGAAGACCAATGTATATCAATCAATTTTCCCTCTGCCAACTCACATGCCATTCTCAGTACTTCACATTCAGCTACTTGACTAAGTGAGAAAGGCAAAGGGGTCTATTTCTATAACACTTTCTTCAAATATAACAGTATCCAATACATGTCAGTCTAACAGTGAAAAAATATAAAACACGAAAATTCTACATTTTCTAGGGTTTCACATTATTTCGTATCTTGTGGCAAAAATCCTATTCCAATGTTCTACACAGAGATGCATATCTGTATGTCTAACCTCCAGCAATCCATACATCTACCCTTTGTGCATAAATATAAAGGCACACTTTGTACAGGAGGCACGAAACACAAAAAAAAACAAAACAGATATGCAATCTATAAAACATGAATCGTATTTCCACTCAAAAAAACTTTCTGCTTAACATTAGCAGCTTCTATACACATAACACCAAACCTCTAACTGTTTCTGTAACTCATGTCAATCTAGTGTGTATATCACTGAGTTTGTCTTATGTAAAAAAATGTTTTAGCCCCATTAATGAGACTGTGTCTATGTCTTTTCGTATCTATACAAGAGCAGAGAGAAAGAGAGAGAGAGATAGAGAGATACTAGCATAGATGTTAAAGAATGAGAAATAAGAAAGCAATGAATAATAGGAATACAAAGCTTTCAATACAAGGGTTTGAAAACAAACATACATGCAGAAAGGGAGATTTTACAGCAAAAATGACAGCTGGATTGGACTCTATGGGAAAATGGCTGTATTCGTTTCACTAATTCCCTTAGCTATTTGCTAAGCTATGACCCCTCCCCATACTTGACTAGGGGGTCTTACATCAACCGTGCAATCCAGTGTCGTCCGTCATTTCTTCATTAAAAACTCGGTATCACATTGACTACATACCTTTGCGACGGACTTCCTGACTTATGACAGACATATAAAAAATTAACTCTTGATGACTCATCTGAGATACATAAAACGATATTTTGGAGCAAAGTATGTACATACTTCATTTTTGGATAATGATTCTCAGCCAAACAAATTATCATGAGTCACTGCAGCCTTAAACAAAGATTGTTCCAATGATCCATTGTTAATTAGTCTTTCAAGAGTAATCTTTCTATTTCTCTATCCCACCCCTTTAAACACTAAGGGGTATATTTTGTAAACGGCGGGTTTGAAAAAGTGGAGATATTGCCTATAGCAACCAAGATTCTAGCTATCATTTATTTAGTGTATTCTACAAAATGAAAGCTAGAATCTGATTGGTTGCTATAGGCCTTGAAAAAGCCTCCTAGCGAAACGCGCATCGGCAGACGCCGCGCTCGCTGCTTCTCAGATCTGTTACAAACACATTTACTAATTAATAGACTGTTACACACTTAGGCAGATAATTTAGATTTAGACTTGCCGGGATCTAGCAACCTTTTTAATACAAGAAATTAGCCGGATTCCATACCGAGAACATAGCAAGATTCAGCTATATAACTTCTCCCCATTTGAAACACTGTGCATAGCGGGGAACTTTAGACGTATAGTCTAACCTCATAATATTAATTCTGCCCTTAGGCAGAGATTAATCTATTTTAATCTCAGAGTCTGCTGTAAATAACTCCAGCCACACCATATCAGTTTTAGGTAATATACAAGTGTCAGATAATATGAGCCAATTCAATTATGCTTGTACTTAGTATAATACCAGCGTGACTCTGGTAATATGATCTTGTTGCTTGTGTTTCAGTCTATGTGTGTATGACTAATTAAATCATAAGCCAGTTTATCTCCCCTTGATAGATGATAACTACAATAAATATATAGTGGGAAATAAGGACTCATGCAGGAAATATAAAATCCCTATAGTCATAAAGGGATTCTCCTCACCATATATATTGGGAGATCTCTGTTGATTCACACTATTGATGTTTTTATATGGTCAGATCGATATATATCAGTACTATCTATATTATAAAATTATATCAATATATAGAGTCATTTCAGCAGCGGGGCGGCTTGGTAGTCTTGTGTTGCTACCTATTTTAACAGCACATTAATTTTCTAAACACTCAATCCTATTTTCATATTTTAAATATTTCGCTATAGGTCCTTATGGACTCATTATATTGAGAACTTTTCAAATAAACTAATAAAATTTAAGTTTTAATCTTTGACCATTAGAGTGCCTCTCTGTTTGGACACACTCTTTCTTTCTTCCTCCCTACAATATTGACTTCAATACTGTGTGTGAGTGCACCCTCCATCATAGGTGATATAAAATTACCCACTATATGGTATATAGGAGTATTAATGGTCAACCTGGTGCGGTGTAAAATTATCATTTTACCACTGGTTGCTATAGGCAACATCTCCACTTCTTCAAACCCGCAGTTTAGTAAATCTAGCCCTAAGTCTATATTTCTTCTGTGTACCCTTATCTGTGAGAAGAAAAAAACAAGACAGTTATCTTTAAACAACAAACGAATCAAACATTTTCATTCTTTACCATCGGCCAGCGATCAGAAAAGCAAGCATGTGACAACATAAAACAAACAAGCAAAATCAAAACTCTCTGTCTCTTCATTCACTGCAGAATAATTCCTTAGCAACCCTATCTCCAGTCTTTTGTGTATTGTTCTAAGGCTATATAGCCTAATTACAGTCAGGGTCAATAAACTAAGACCATTTTTTTATTCTAGTATTCCTAAATCTAAGCCATTTGCATAGACACAACTACACTTCCTTTTCCCTGGCTGTACTTTATGCATGGAATAAAAAAAAAGTTTCTTCAGACTGTTTGAAAAACATGGTCTCTTTTATTTTTTTTTCTCTATTCCAGGGTTATTTTCCTAAATTCAATCACACCCACCATACACAAAAAAAAATAAAAAAAAAAATATACATTTAAGTTACTCAGCTTTTAAACCTGAATAGTTACACAGATAGTTACATTTGCTATTTTTATAAGTTTTTGTTTTTTTTAAATTGTATTCAGTGTTTTATGCTTTCCTGCCTTGCGCTCGCTTCTCTTCGCTTGGCAACGCTTACTTCCGCTATGCACACACTTTTCGCCACACCTACTTTCGCTGTGCATGCGCTACCTTGCCAAGTGTTCCCCTCTAGTTGCCACCATTTCAAACAATCATCATGCTCAATTCTCATTTTTGTTGATTTAATCAACCACACTTTATCTCTAACATTATTTAACACCTCTGAGTCAAAACTACCTATGTTTGGGAAAGGTTTCACACACTCCCGGGTCATCTTGACCCATTTGTCGCAGTATGCCGTTGCATACGCACCGTATTTATTATACATAACATACTTTGCCGAACCAACCGGCCATTCATTAGGCAGCACACAACTGGCCATGACTTCTTGGCCCTGGACGATTTCAACAGGTACGTCCCCTCAACTCCACGCTACTGAGTACAACTGAACAATAACACGCGATTGTCAGCGTACTCACTGGAGAAACAGCCTAACACAACTGGGATCAGACAAGTACCAACTTCGCAATACCCTGCTTTTCCTAGTTTGAGTACTTTACCACTGTTAGCAACCGATATCAATCAAGAATATCAGTGGTTGCACCGTATTTCCTCCCTCATCTCCCAAGTCGCAATCACGGCTGCACTAAATCAACCATGCAGTCCGATCGCATCGCTTACAGATACTAACTATCAGTAAGCTTTGCGATTACTATTGGGAATGCCGCGAAAACCTGTTATTTTCGCTTCGAGTATACCTGCCATGTATACTCTGTGGTGTCTCTTTATCCCCTGCTCTTTGATAGAACAGAACACCATTCACACAAAGGTTTCTTTATATCCTGTTCACACTTAGAACAGAACCTTTGTTGTCATGTCACCTTTTTACCGTGCCCCGTCAGACACACCTGAACCAAAGCGCTATCAATTTTCAACAGTTCCACGCTGCCCTCCCAATACTCAATCACGGCCTTACCATGTGGTCGAATCGCACCGCTCAAACTAGTTATCAGTAAACATCGTGATTAGTATTAGGCGAACGTGCAAAAACCTATATTCCGTTACCAGTATACTTTTGTCTTTATGCATAACATTCACATACACACACACAACCTTTTGTTTTCTGTACAGAAAATAGATTTCCCAATCAATGGTAATATTTTTTTTTTTCAGAGGCTTTAACAAGTGATTATACTATACATATATAACAGACTATGAACATGATTGTTTAAACACGTGGTAACAATAACGGAAGTTATAATGCAGGAACACATATGCTATGCAATGCAAACAAACCACATTTAAATCGCAAAATGACATGAAAAAGAAACAGTTTTTTTTTTTTCTTTCTTGTCCCTAGATTCTCACTACCAGAGACGTAACTAGGAATTTTAGTGCCCTGGGCGAGGAAGAGCACTGGCGCCCCCCCCCCCCCACACACACTTACCTTGGTAGTTGTAGGTGGTCTCTCCCAGCCGTGACTAAAGCTCGGCATTGCGCCATGGGAGGTCACAGTGCTCTAATTACAAACCCAATTTGTATAATAAATAAAAACAAAACAAGAAAAACATAAACAACTTTCTAACAACAAATGTTAGCAATCACAAAACAAGCCTGCACAACCAGCGGCTCATCTCTGTGATGACAGTTCCACAAGTGTATTATGTGGCTGGCTGGATACAGTGTTAACTATGGTTCTCCAGCTTTTGTGGAACGACAGATTCCAGCTTGCCCTCTGGTAGGGCATGCTGTGCTATGTAGTTCCACAACACTGAAGAGCCAGAGGCACCGATAAAAGTAATTGACTGAAAGCCTACTTACCTTGAAGCTGGTATTCTGTCCTGTCTGCTTCTCCTCTGTAGCTTCTCCGGAGCAGTGCAGGGGAGTGTAGTCCATTCATGTGGGAAGCTTTTATCGCTATACAAAGTAAATATGCTATGTAAATTCATTTAGCCACCATGTTGTTCAGAACAGTGCGGCTGCAGAATTTTTACAAGAAATATCTGCTGATTTTTCTCACGCCCCCATTGAGGTGTAAGGAAAAGTCAGCTGAGAAATTACCGTAGCAACGGTAAAATTGCACAGCCGCGATGTTCCTCAGAACATAGCAAGTAATTGAATCTGCCACATTATGTACAAAAAAATGATTATAATAAGAAGATTGTGCCTACCTGCCATACTCAAGTTTGTCCGCAGCTCTTCCAATTGCCAGCCACCAGGACTGCATCAACATCAGCAGAAGAGGAGGAAGAAGGTAAGAGGGGAGAAGAAGGGGTAGCTGTGAGGGGCACAGAGAAAAAGTGGGTGTTGGGGCAAATGGTAGAAGGTGAGGAGATGGATAAAACAAAGGGTGGGCAAAGAAACACAAGGGGAGACAGAGTTGCACAAAATTAAACACAGACAAAAAGTGGGGGTAAGAGATGCACAGACAGATAAGAGACACACATACAAAACTGCAGACAGAGGAAAACACAACAGGGGACACAGAGTTCAACAAAATTAAAGACAGACACAAAGTGGGGGTAAGAAAGAGACAGCCACAGAGATGCACAGACACAGAAAGGGGGGGGCAGAACTACACATACATAGAGGAAAACACAAGAGGGGAGAAGAGACGGGGGGGGGGGGTTCACAGAGTTCAACAAAATTAAAGACAGTTACAAAGTGGGGTAAGAAAGAGAAAGACAGTCACAGAAGACAGAGATGCACAGACATACAAGGGGGGAGCAGAGAAACACATCTAAAATAGCAGATAGAGGAAAACACAACAGGGGAGAAGAGACAGGGCTGGGGGACACACAGAGTTCAACAAAGTTAAAGACAGTCACAAAGTGGGGTAAGAAAGAGACAGATACACAGACACAGAAAGGGGGAAAGCAGAGCCACACATACAAAATAGCAGGAAGAGACAGGGGGTGAAAGATAGAGACAGGCAGACAGAAACACTGTGGGAAGTGAGGGGGGAGGGGTGGATGCTTACCGACAGCAGACAGCAGGGGAAACGTTGCTGGTATCATGTGATCAGAAGCAGAGAGGTCAGGGGGTGAGCCTGTGCAGTGTGCACATAAAGAGGCCACGCCCCCTGTATAATCAGAGTGGTCGCATGCTGCCTCTATACTGGAACAGGCAGCATGCGGCCAAATGTATAGAGATACGGGGGGGAGGGCGATTTTTCTAGGGGACATATCTAGCATCACAGTAAGTGTGGCCGTGGCACCCCCTTGGCTTTGCGCCCTTGGCGGTCGCACCGGCCGCACACCCCTCGTTACGGCTCTGCTCACTACCACCCCATAGATTGCACAAAGCGGATATTCGATTTAGCAACACTAGATGATATAAAAGGCATACGTTCTCATCCCTTTTGTTGGTAAACCGAAATCCGGCAGTTTTGTGAATCTTTGAGCAATGTAGTGCCTTTTAGAGCCCCCAAATTATTAAAGTAATTCTATTGTTTCAAATAAGCATTGCCCAAGCGATTGTATTGTGTTTCCGAAGCACAAGCAATTTATTTAGCAAAAGCAATTTGTTTAGCAGTTCAATAAATAAGTACAATACAGTACAATATAGCCGATACATGATACCTATTAAAGATGTTACATTAAAACAAGAAAGTATGAAAACACCAAATACTTTACATCTTACTTATAGGTTTCATTCAGGTTCAATGATTGTAGCCATGCGGTCACATTTCCAGTTTCCAAAAGAAAGAGAGAGGACAAAAGCCAGCATGCTTGTATATACTTGTCCAGCTAACACTTAGTAAGTTCTTCATTGGTCCGGGGGTTAATGGCATTCCAGTTCCTTGCAAGTTATAGGTCAGTTGATTTTATCCTTACAGAGGGTGAGGGGAACATCCCCCACCCTATTGTTCCCATGATTTGACTCTGAATGACCAGTTCAAACTGACCCACATAAAAGTATTTGAGAGCATTAATCTCATATTGCTTGTATCTTGCGATCGCTAGATGCGATCGCTATTCCGCCCACACTGGGTTAATGCTGGTGAAATAAGCTTTAATATGAGACCAAACTCTTTATCTTTTAAAACACATGAACCATAAAAACCTTTACTACAGTATTACATATAAATAAATATACAATCTAATACATTTTACTAATAAATGAATGTGGATTGGAACCTTTAATAAATATGAAATATATAAATAACCAAATGTTGTAGTGCGAGTGTGTGCGTATTTTACTGCGTGATAGCGCCATGCCCCGTGTAGCGTGGCATGCTGAGTGCAATCGCACGATAAAACAATATTAACCAATATACTTTTCGTTCATCCAATTATATGACTTCGACGGGGGTTACAGAGCCCCTAGAGGCAGCCATTATTCTTATAGAGTTACATTTGTGTTTCATTATCTGACCATTTCCAAACATATAGATAACTATGATTATTTTTATCACACATATTTTGCTTGTTATATAATTATATAGTGCGTGATCTCTGTTGTGTACTGTATTGACTAATTATTTTCCATGTACCATGTACATTTTCCAAACAGGTCCCAACATTCCATACATGCATACATTCAATTGATGCATACATTGAATCTAGTGCCAGTCTGTGAAAGCTGCAATAACAGGTAGGTGAGAGCAACACTGTCTTAATATATAATGGGGGAGATTCAAGAACATCGTGACAGCGCATTTTTACTGGTAGTACAGTAAAAATATCATTTGCTCGTACCTCTATGGTGCGCAAGCACAAATCAGCGGATATTTCACTAAAAACAATACGCACAAGGTGTCTCCGTGACCGTTCCGGAGACACCGAACATATTTTTTCTAATTGAATCTCCCCCAATATTTCATGTTTAAAGTGACTCAGCCACGCTCCATGTTGACCACGTCTCCAAGACTGTGGCCTCGTCTCCTTCGGTGCCGCCCCTCCTCTTCTCATCTATGGAGGGGAGTGGGCAAAAACTTGCTGTAGCGGGGCCCCAAATTCCTCTTGGCGGCCCTGCACAAATGTTTACTTTAGGCATCCAGTACTTGAATTGAGGTATTTCAATCAGACCCGTTGCCAGAGGTGTATAAAATTAAGCACCTAGCCATGCTGTTTCCATTTGCAAGCATTTGTGATACAAAATGGGTGGTTCTGAACAGCACAGTTACTTCAAGTGTGGTACTGTGATAGGATGCCACCTTTGCAGTAAGTTCGTGAAATTTCATCTCTGCTGGATATTCCGTGGTCAACTGTAAGTCATATTATTAGAAAGTGGAAGTGTTTAGGAACATCAGTAATTCAGTCATGAAGTGGAAGAACATGTAAAATCACAGAGCTAGGTCAATGACTACTAAGGCGCATGGTGCAAGGCGCAACGGTCCTGGTGAGATCTGGAGCAACAATAACTTGAAACCCAGCGGTTTCAATAATCAATTTTGTAGCTATGGGCTCCTCACCAGGAATCATATTTCTCTTGCCACGGTGTTCCTACTGTGTGTGTATGTATGGTGGTGATGTAGTCTTGTGAATACCAACCATTTCTTCATGAGTAATAGTCAGGATTTCAGGAACCAGTTTAGCTAAGAAACACAAGCCCTTGGAACTCGGAGTCACCCAGGAATAAGCTTTCCTCCCACAAACAAAGTACACATCATCAGGGAGAACATAAGGATCAGTATGTCCATTAATTATATCACACAGATTTTCGATAAAACTACCCATGCCTAGTGTCTCCATTTGCTCAAGACACGTGTCAGCATGGATGACATTTTTACATTTATCTGTAGAGACTTTTCCAATGGAAACTTTCTTATGTTTGGTTACACGCCCTAATTTGTGACTTCTATCAACATTCCTGCTTATTGTTGGCCTCAGTCTCCCTCCAAAATGAGCGTGGAGAGCCATTGTCTGATCTGATAGGTCAGCTTCCCAATTCTCCAGACACTTTGCATGAGAGATATTTAGACACAGCAAAGATCTGTCTACAGATTATTGTCGAAGCGCTAGACTAGGTGACCTAGAGTTATTGTACCTCCCCTCTATGGGCCTCCCACCCCTCAATTCGAGTACTTCGGAGATGTTTAATGGGAATGGCACTAGTCCTATGTTATGCTGCCCCTGCGGCACGTGAGAGCACACCCAGCACTCAGTTTGGTTTAGCACCTTACCCACCAGGGAGTGATAATCCTCCAAAGGATGCCCGCCCACATTCAGATTACTGGTGGACTGACATCGCTGGATGCATCTCTCTTCAACTAGGGAGTCACAGAACTTGCAGATACAATACTCATCAGACAATAGCCCCTCCCACTGTCTCCGAATTCCCGAGCTAGCAGACCTTTTCATAACCCCTGGACCAAGCTTAATAATGGACTGCTCTGGCTATTCTAATAACTTTTCCTCGATTTCCATTTCATCCATATCACTGCCAGAACCTTCCTCTGTCCTCCATCCTCCTTCACAAAAATAGAATGTCCTAGAAACAGTAAAAACAAGGAAAATCCTGGAACAAAAGAAAAACAAAAATGCCACTCCATAGCTGTAAAGATAGTTCTGATGCAACCTCTCTGGCTCAGGTGTCTTGAATGCGGGCCTTAGATTTACGAGTGACAGATCTGTGTCGTTGGTCTCAGTTTTATCTCTCACTTTCTCCGGGTTATTGACTCTCCTGCAGTGGGTGGAATGGACCCAAGTCTCTCTCTCTGCAACCTTCAGTGATGTAGTACTGGTCAGCAGCACTTGGTACGGGCCTTCCCAACGGTCTGTTAAACAACCTGAACGTAAGAAATTGCGGATCATAACATAGTCCCCAGGTTCAACATCATGACAATTCGTTTCTGGCATACCAGGTGACAGCATTTTGAGTTTTTGTTGCTGTTGTTTCAGCTGTCTGCTCATTTTTATAAGATATTGCACAGTCACTTCATTATTACACTTTAAGTCGTCTTGCGGACTCACGATCAAATGAGGTTGTCGGCCGAACAGTATCTCAAAGGGGGACAGATTAAGAGGAGGTCTAGGAGTGGTTCGGATGCTATGGAGGACTAGTGGCAAAGCTTCAGGCCACGCCAACCCAGTTTCAGCCATTATCTTACCAACCTTGTTCTTAATAGTACCATTTACTCTTTCCACCTTACCACTGGCTTGTGGTCGGTAAGGGGTATGAAGTATGTACAAGTCTTGTACAATTTTCTTTGCAGTGAACACAGCAGTATTAGTGGCTGCCGGATATGCTTCTACCCAACCGGAAAACACATCAATACATACTAACACATACTTTAGATTCCTGGAAGGTGGTAATTGGATATAGTCAAATTGTATTACCTGAAAAGGTCCGTCTGTAGGAGGGGTGTAGGAAGGCTCAGTTGGAATAGTTTTCCCGACATTTTTCCTCAAACAAGTAAGACATGACATCGCCTTCTTACCAGCCTGAGAGGAAAATCCAGGAGCACACCAGTATGCTCTCACCAGTTTGCACATACCTTCTTTACCCAGGTGAGTTAGACCGTGTGCTGCTTCAGCCGGGCTTGGATAGTACGTTCGGGGAGCTACAGGCTTACCTTGTCCATCCCTCAAGAGTCCTGAGGACTCTTGACCACATCCCTTCGCCTTCCAGACTGCCTTTTCCTGCAGGGAACACAAATCTTGCATTTCAATTAATTTCTGCATGTCTAATGTCTGAAAAACCATCATAGTCTCGGTTGATACAGTCATAGGTTGCCCTGCTGCCCATTTAGCAGTTTCGTCCGCCCTGTTATTGCCCAATGACACTAGGTCTTCTTCAAAGGTATGGGCTTTGCACTTTATGACTGACGGCTACCGTTTTGGGTAACTGTATCGCTGTCAGAAGTCCTTTTATGTGTTGTGAGTGTGCCACTGGCGTACCTGCTGCTGTCGTAAAATTTCTAAGACGACAAAGGGCCCCAAAATCGTGCATTACCCCGAAGGCGTACCTAGAGTCCGTATATATATTGGCTGATTTACCCTCTGCCAACTCACACGCTCTCCCTAATGCTACTAGTTCCGCCACCTGGGCTGAGTGAGGTGGGCCAAGGGGTTCAGCTTCTACCACATCCTGATCCTCTACCACAGCGTAACCAGTACATAGCTCTCCCATCTCTGTCTGTCTATGACAACTCCCATCTGAATAAAACGTAAAGTCTACATTTTCTAAGGGGGTGTCACGTATGTCGGGCCTTGCAGTAAAGGTCTGCTTCAGGTGTTCCATACAATCATGCGTGTCAGTACTCTTGCCTAACTCATCATCAACCACGGCCTCCTCACCTCCCACCCTTTGTGTCTCTAGAGACACATATAGAAGGTATGTAGCTGGATTTAAGGTGCTACATCGTTTGATGGTGATGTTTGAGGGTGCCATCAGGGCTAGTTCCCACTTTGTGAATCTAGCTGAAGAAACATGTCTGGTTTGGGCTGAATTTAACAAAGCTGATACAGCATGGGGTGTATAGACAGTTAAATTATATCCTAATACTACATCTTCGCTTTTACTTACCAGAAGAGCAGTTGCTGCTACACTTCTGAGACATGTTGGGCGTGATCTTGCCACAGTGTCAAATTGTGCACTGTAGTATGCTACCGGTCTGCTAGCGTCACCATGTTTCTGTGTGAGGTCACCTGCTGCACAACCATCAGCTTCCGTACAGTATAGCTCAAAAGGCTTTTCATAATCAGGTATTCCCAATGCAGGTGCTCTAGTCAGACTATCTTTAAGATTAAAGAACGCTTGCTCTGACTCTTCTGTGTGTACAACATGTTCTGGTTTTGAGGAAGAGACTAGTTCCTGCAATGGTAATGCCAGAATAGAAAAACCTGGGATCCAGGATCTACAGTATCCACACATCCCCAGGAAGGTACGAATCTGCTTCTGGCTCTGCAGCAGAGTCATGTGTTGTATAGCCTCAAACCTGTCGGTTGTCAGGTGTCTTAGCCCCTTGGTGAGGCAGTGTCCTAAGTATTTGACCTTAGTCTGACATGGCTGTAATTTATCCTTTGCCACCTTGTGCCCTGTTTATGAGAGATGAAGCAACAACAATTTAGTATCATGTAAACATGACATAAAAGAATCAGAGCACAGCAACAAATCGTCCACATATTGAATTAGAACAGACCCATTGCGGGGTTGAAAGGATTGCAAACAGTCATGTAAGGCATGGGAGAAAATACTGGGGCTGTCAATGAACCCCTGGGGTAGTCTGGTCCATGTGTATTGCAATCCCCGGTAGGAGAATGCAAATAGGTATTGACAGTCAGGGTGAAGAGGGACTGAGAAGAAAGCAGAACATAGGTCAATGACAGTAAAATGACTAGCAGACGGTGGAATGTGCATGAGGATGACAGCTGGATTCGGCACTACGGGGAATTGGCTCTCAACAACTTTATTAATTCCCCTTAAGTCCTGGACTAATCTATAGCCCCTCCCCCCACTCTTCTTCACAGGGAAAATGGGACTATTTGCTGTGCTTGATGTACGAATTGAAATCCCCATTTCTAACAGCCTTTCAATAACAGGATATACCCCTAGTTCCACTTCCGGTTTTAATGGATACTGTGGGATTTTTGGAGCTATCCTACCACTTTTTAGATTTACCATGACAGGGGCTATATTTTCCATCAGTCCAGTGTCCTGTCCATCTCTGGTCCATAGTGAACCTGGTATTTCCAGCAACATCCCCTTTACTTGAGATGGACTTTGTTCTATAACGGTACAGTGTAAGATTAACCTTTGAGGGGTGTCCAATATATCCTGTACCTCATGCGCGACCTTCTCGGGTATATCTAGGAACACACCATCTGAAGTACAGTATATGACCCATCCCATTTTACATAACAAGTCTCTCCCTAGCAAGTTAGTAGGAGCTGCTGCAGCGGTTTGTAATCTTGTCTTTAGGTTTTCCTTTAAACCATCCATCAGTACTGTTACTGCTACTTCCCTATGATGTGGGTTCTCCCTTATATCTGATACCCCAGTAAACTGTGTCATTGATGCAAGAGCTCTACCAAAATAGTCCGCTGCAGTTTCACTATCTTTTTGTTTTATGGTTAAAATCTTACTCCAGTTTACCACTACTGGAAAATAGATGGCTAAATGTTTGACAATTTGTTCTATATTTTCTTGATTTATCTCATCCGTCAAGGTGTCATCTTCCTCCAACAAACAATCTTTAATAAATTTTTGTATGTCAGTATTGGGAGGAAGACACGATCTCAGCACTACACGCCAATCCTTATTGGTTGGTTCGTGTGCATTTCCTAAGTCTTAAACAAATTTCTGACACTTAGCCAACTCTTTTCTAGGATCTGGGAATTCAGTCATAATAGAACATATTTCTCATCTAGTCCAGGGACAATGCATTGTAACATTCTTTAAAGGAACTACACCATCCTTGTCCGCCTTCCCATTGGGAACTGATATTGTGCGGACTGGATACGCACCCACTGGTTCACTGTCTTCAGAAGACACTACAGGATTTGCTGTTTCAGTATTTTGAATGCTATCACTTCTAATGGTCACTCTACTCTCACCTATCTCAGCCATTGCTCCTTTCCCATGCTTACGCTGAACCTCTAGCATATTAACAGCATGAGCAATGGCTGAAATTACAGTGGGTTTATCTTCATCTTCTGATACACTTGTTTTAAACTGATTTAAAACAGGATATAACTTAGCAATTTCTCTTTTTTCCGTTTTAATAACGGCTGTACTTACCGCTCCCGCCACATAAGGTGGCAGGGGCGTGCTTGCGCTGAGTTCGCCACTCTTCTCACTGGCTACTTCCGCCGCACGTGCGCTTTTCGCCACGCCTACTTCCGCTGTGCATTCACTACTCTGCCACGTGTTACCTTCCATTTGACACAATTTCAAACAATCATTATTTTTATTCCTCACTTTCGTTGAATTAATCAACCATACTTAATCGTTTACAGTATTTAGTACCTCTGCATTAAAACTCCCTATTGTTGGGAAAGGCCTATCACAATCTTTGGTCATCTTGACCCACGTGTCGCAATACCCAGTTGCGTATGCACCATATTTCTTACACATGAGAAATCTCACTGAACCAATAGGCCCTTCCTTAGGCAGTACCTTGGCCTTCTCTAGCATTTGCTTAGCACCCATGTTGAACAATAGGGTCCCAGAAATATCACAATATCCTGCCATAAAATAGGGTTCCAGCAATAACACAATATCCTGCCACTAATTTCAACACTACCGTGGACATATTTGCTACAAGCCGCGTCCACTCGCTTCCTCTCGTATTAAACGAGGACCCCTAATACAGAAATATCAATGCGGACTAAAGGGTTATCAGCTCCTTGATCACCTCTGACTCTCCAACAAAATCTGTTGAGTTTATTACAACTGGCAGCATCCGGTAAAGTCAATTACCAGCCTTACCAACGTAATTCCTCCCCGTTACTCCCAAGTCACAATCACGGCTTTCCTTGCCGTGCGGTGCAATCGCAACGCTTAAAGCTAATCCGTAAGTGATGCGATTATCCTTGGGTGCACTTAGCGAAAACTCATTCAGTTTCCGCCCCCGGTATACCTGCCTCTTATACCGCAAACCAGTTGGGCACCTGCCTCGTCAGACAGCAACTGACACTCTATTCAACAATAGATCAAACCTCAGTGTATTTAAAGTCACCAAATCACACGACATACACCTTTTCTGCGCAGAAAATTAAAGTTCCCAACAATAGTAATAATGTCTCAGAGTTTTTAACAAGTAACTATACTATGCATGTATAACAACTATCAAAACGTTTGTTTAACCACGTGGCAAATCTACCGGAGGTTCGCGTACGCAAAGCAGGAAGTACACATACACTAAGCAATGTAATACAGTTAAAACGCACGATGACAGTAAAAAGAAAAGTTTTCTCTTTTGTCCCTAGGTTCAGTTAGCGTACCTTAGATAATGCAAAACGGACATTCGGTTTCACAACACAGAGTAAAATTCAGGTTTTGAACACATTGCGTTCTTACCCGTATATGACGTGTCTCCACCCTTTGTTGCGCAACCGAAATCCGTTGGTCTTGCGTATTGTCCGGCAATGAAACCTCCAAACTCACGAGCCCCCAAATTGTTATGAACGTTTTGTCACTATCCAATAACGATTGTCGAATTTCGATTTGTGTTTCCAACGCACAAAGATTTATTCTCAAAAGTAGCAGTATATATCTAAGCGAAATAATAGTAAGTACAGTCGTTACTTATCGCAGGAGCTCTGGATCCAGTGTTCAGTCATTCAGTCCTGAAGTCTGTGGTCTAGGTGACTGAACGCTGGCTGAGGAGCTGCTGCTTATATGCAAACAGAGATACAGTAAAACAATGCAAAGCTGTGGCTGGCTTCTATTGGTCCAGGCATCAGGAGGGTCCAGGGGGTTGCAGATCATAGGCTAGTTTAAGCTCAGGAATCCAAAGGAGGGGGTCATCTCTCCAGGGGATGGGTTCTGATCTTCCCGCCAAGATTTCTCATCCTAATAGTCCATAATTCCTTAACATTAATAACTTGCGTATGCACTCTGCGATTCCTTCGCAGAGTGAACCGGACAGTCGCAAATGCGAAGAGGATTAGTATGATACCACACATGACTTGATTCCTTCAACGTGTACCATATGTTTTACTGATATGCATATAACTCATACTATTACACATAAATACTACTATATTTCGACATAAATGACTATGTGTTGCAACTACCATTAATGTGTACTATTTTACAAGTGTGCGTGTTTATGCAAATGTATGTAAAAGACTAAATACTGTTGTTGCCACGTGTTGCAGCTGCGTACGCCCTTCCACGCCGTAGCGTGCCCCTTCACGCCGTAGCCTGCCGTACGCATCATTTCAAACAAAGACAGCCAAGTTTGCTCGATTTTAATTGAAATGACTTTATCTAATTTGCTGACTTCGACACTTTGCTTCCAACTTTGTGGCAACAGTTTGTGGAAGGCCATTTTCTATTCCAACATGACTTTGCCCCAGTGCACAAAGCAAGTACTATAAAGACATGGTTTAATGAGCTTGGTGTGGAAGAACTTGACTGGCCCACACAGAGCCCTGACCTCAATCCGAGCCAGGCCTTCTCATCCAACATCAGTGCCAGACCTCATACATGCTCTCAGGATGAATGGGCACAAATTCCCATAGAAACACTCCAACATCTTGTGGAAAGCCTTCCAAGAAGAGTTGAAGTTATTATCGCTGCAAAAGGTTCAACAACTCCATATTAAAGTCTATGTATTTGAATACAATGTCATTACGATCCCTGTTGCTGTAATGGTCATGCGTCCGAATCAGTGGCGGATCCAGGGGGGGGGGGCGATCGGGGTGCTGCTCTGATTGTGTTTTAAACACAATCAGAGCATCTGGGCAGCACACTGTCCCTGCCTGTCACTGCTGAACGGACCTGCACATAGTATGCAGCCGCCGGCAGCCTCAGATGTCAAAAAGGGGGCGGGGCCTAAATCCCCCCCACCCACCCCCCCCCCTTTCCCCACCCTACATCGCCCCGGGTAGCAGTATTCTCTAGATCCACCCCTGGTCCGAATACTTTTGTCCATATGGTGTATGTCTCTTAAGAAACATGTCAGTGGATAAGTCCAATTCTAATTAGATTGCCTCTCCAGGATGTGTACTTCATTTACGTATACACACCCTTACTGTTCTCAACTTACACCTATACCCTCCCATTCTGCTTCTCCAGGTGTAAGGAGCTGCAAGCTTAAGATAAGCACAAATCTACATACAGATGCATAATGGAAAGCATGCAGAGTACAGAAATGCATATGAGTTATGTTCTAGACTAAACACTGTTGTATAATAAGATGTAGAAAATATAAAATAAGAGGGCTAGTCCAGATAGTGTAACATTCCAAAATATATTGTTAGGTATTGTAAAAATGTACATGCAGGAGAGTATGAAAGAAAGTCAAGTTCTGTAGTTCTTGCTATGTATCATCAGAATTCTGCACATCAATTTCCACTTTAAAGGATCACTTAAAAAGAGCTATTGCACTTACACTCTATAATAAGCTTAAACTTTATGGGCCTGGTTCATTAGTGCACGTATTCTGAGCTCAGAATATGACGCTTTTGGCTATGTGTTGTTATGTGTGTATTGTCGCTAACCAATAACGATTGTCAAACCTCGTGTTGTGTTTCCAACGCACAAAGATTTATTCGCAAATAGTAGAATAATATGCTCAAGCGAAGTGATAATAAATACAGCCGTTACTTATCGCAGGCGCTCTGGATCCAGTGTGCAGCATTCAATCCTGAAGTCTGGGGACAAGATGTCTGAACACTAGATGTGAAGCTGCTGCTTATATACATACAAAAATACAGTAACACAAAGAAGATGGTATAGCTTGCATCTATTGGTCCAGGTCTCAGGAAGGTCCAAGGGGTTGTCAATCATTGGCTAGTTCATCCTAAGGAATCCAAAGGAGGGGGTCACCTCTCCAGGGGGTATGCTCGGCTCTTCCCGCCAAGATTCCTTAGTCTTAAGTAGTTCATAGTTCCCTATCATTCATAACTTGTGTATGCACTCTGCGATTCCCTCGCAGGGTGAACCAAACAGTAGGATATGTAAAAAGGTTTATTATGATACCACTCATGATATGATTACTTCAACCTGTTCCGTGTATTTCACTAATATGCATGTAACTCTAATAATAACATATAAATACTACTATATTTCGACATAACTGACTATGTGTTGCAACTACCATTAATGTGTACTATTTTATAAGTATGCGTGTTAGTGCGAATGTATGGTAAAAGACCTATTACTGTTGCTGCCACGTGTAGTGGATGCGTACGCCCATTCACGCCGTAGCGTGCCCTTGTACGTCGATGCGTACCGTACGCATCTTTTCAGACAAAGACAACCAAGTTTGCTCGACTTTAATTGAAATGACTTTATCCAATTTGCTGACTTCGACAGTTCCACCCTTTGATAGTATAATAAACTATCACCCAATCACCGTTTCAAGTTCAGGTTTATACAATACTTCTTCACAGACCATGATCTCGGTATCTGGTACCACCCTTTCAGTCTCTTTCTCAGTGTTACTCCTATGAGACCGCTTTCCACACTTCAACACAGTAGGAACACATTTGACAACTAAACCAATTGCTAAGATGACACCCAGTATAAGGAGAAGGAGCTTACCTACACTAGCAACCATTTCCTGTACCCACTCCCCCAGACTCACAGGGTTCGACCACGAGAACCAACCCGCCACCTTTTCCCCGACCTCATATAACAAAGAATTATGGCTCTTTCGAAATTCCCATATCAGCTGCAAAATTTCATCCATCTTCCGGTCTATAACCTCTTTAGGGTCATCCATATTATTAGTAATGTACGTGCAACATTTGACACCGAACTGGGTGGCCAGTGTCACACAGTACCCACCAGTAATAGAGGTGAGATAATTTAGTACCAGTCTATGTTGCACCAACTCCTTCTTGTACGCTTGTAGCTCCCTTCCAGTATACCTGAAAGTGTCATCATACATCTCGGTGATATTATCTATTAATTTAGCTAGGTCTTGGATATATTTAAAGTTTAATGTTCCCCGAGCGGTCCTGGTGAGGTCTAGAGCAACCATAACTTGAAAACCAGCAGTTTCACTAATCAATTTTGTAGCTATGGGTTCCTCACCAGGAATCATATTTCTCTTGCCACAGTGTTCATACTGTGTGTGTATGTATGGTGGTGATGTAGTCTTGTGAATACCAACCATTTCTTCATGAGTAATAGTCGTGATTTCAGGAACCAGTTTAGCTAAGAAACACAAGCCCTTGGAACTCGGAGTCACCCAGGAATAAGCTTTCCTCCCACAAACAAAGTACACATCATCAGGGAGAACATAAGGAACAGTATGCCCATGAATTATATCACACAGAGTTTTGATAAAACTACCCATGCCTAGTGTCTAGACACGTGTCAGCATTAATGACATTTTTACATTTATCTGTAGAGACTTTTCCAATGGATACCTTCTTATGTTTGGTTATACGCCCTAATTTGTGACTTCCATCAAAATTCCTGCCTAGTAGTGACCTTGTGAGTCTCCCTCTAAAATGAGTGTGGCGAGCCATTGTCTGATCTGATAGGTCAGCCTCCCAATTCTCCAGGCGCTTTGCATGACATATATTTAGGCACAGCAAAGATCTTCCTATGGAGTATTGTCGAAGCGTCAGACTAGGGGACCTAGTGTTATTGTACCTCCCGTCTATGGGCCTCCCACCACTCAATTCGAGTACTTCAGATATGTTTAGAGGGAATGGCACTAGTCCTATATTATGCTGCCATTGCGGCACGTGACAGCACACCCAACACTCGGTTTGGTTTAGCACCTTACCCACCAGGGAGTGATAATCCTCCAAAGGATGCCCACCTATATTTAGAGTACTGGGGGACTGGCATTGTTGGATGCATCTCTCTTCAACTAGGGAGTTGCAGAACTTGCAGATACAATACTCATCAAACAATAGCCCCTCACACTGCCTCCGAGTTCCTGAGCTAGCAGACCTTTTCATAACCCCCGGACCAAGTTTGATAATGGGCTGCTCTGAGTATCCTAAGAACTTTTCTTCTGCCTCCATTTCATCCGTATCACTCCCAGAACTCTCCTCCGTCCTCCATCCTCCTTCACAAAAATAGAATGTCCTAAAAAAAATAAAAACAAGGAAAATCCTGGAACAAAAGAAAAACAAAAACCGCCACTCTATCGCTGGAAAGATAGTTCTGGGGCAACGTCTCTGGTTCAGGTGTCTCAACTGCAGGCTTTAGGTCTCCCGGAACAGACTTACGAGTGACAGATCTATGTCGTTGGTCTTAGCTTTATCTTGCACTTTCTCCGGATTATGGACTCTCCTGCAGTGGGTGGAATGGACCCAAGTGTCTCTCTCTGCAACCTTCAGTGATGTAGTACTGGTCAGCAGCACTTGGTACGGGCCTTCCCAACGGTCTGTTAAACAACCTGAACGTAACAAATTGCGGATCATAACATAGTCTCCAGGTTCAACATCATGACAGTTCGTTTCTGGCATACCAGGTGACAGCATTTTTAGTTTTTGTTGTTGTTGTTTTAGCTGTCTACTCATTCTTATAAGATATTGTACAGTCACTTCATTATTACACTTCAAGTCGTCTTCTGGACTCACGATCAAATGAGGTTGTCGTCCGAACAGTATCTCAAAGGGGGAGAGATTAAGAGGAGGTCTAGGAGTGGTTTGAATGCTATGGAGGACCAATGGCAAAGCCTCAGGCCATGCCAACCCGGTTTCAGCCATTATCTTACCAAGCTTGTTTTTTATAGTACCGTTTACTCTCTCCACCTTACCACTGGCTTGTGGTCGGTAAGGGGTGTGAAGTCTGCTACCGATTCCAATGGGTTTACACATGTTTTGGAAGATATCACCAGTAAAATGGGTACCCCTATCACTTTCAATGATTCTAGGGATACCGAACCTACACACAAAGTCTTGTACAATTTTCTTTGCAGTGAACACAACAGTATTAGTAGCTGCAAGATATGCTTCTACCCAACCGGAAAACACATCAATACACACTAACACATACTTTAAATTCCTGCACGGTGATAATTGGATATAGTCAATTTGTATTACCTGAAAAGGTCCGTCTGTAGGAGGGATGTGGGATGGCTCAGTTGGAATAGTTTTCCCAACATTTTTCCTCAAACAAGTAAGACATGACATTGCTTTCTTACCAGCCTGAGAGGAAAATCCGGGAGCACACCAGTATGCTCTCACCAGTTTGCACATAACTTCTTTACCCAGGTGAGTCAGGCCGTGTGCTGCTTCAGCCAGGCTTGGATAGTATGTTCGGGGAGCTACAGGCTTACCTTGTCCATCCCTCCAGAGTCCTGAGGACTCTTGACCACATCCCTTCGCCTTCCAGACCGACTTTTCCTGCAGGGAACACAAATCTTGCATTTCAATTAATTTCTGCATGTCTAATGCCTGAAAAACCATCATAGTCTCGGTCGATACAGTGATAGGTTGCCCTGCTGCCCATTTAGCAGCTTCGTCTGCCCTGTTGTTGCCCAATGACACTGGGTCTTCTTCAAAGGTATGGGCTTTGCACTTTATGACGGCTACTGTTCTGGGTAACTGTATCGCTGTCAGAAGTCCTTTTATGTGTTGTGAGTGTGCCACTGGTGTACCTGCTGCTGTCGTAAAGTTTCTAAGGCGCCAAAGGGCCCCAAAATCGTGCACTACCCCAAAGGCGTACCTAGAGTCAGCATATATATTGGCTGATTTGCCCTCTGCCAATTCACACGCTATCCTTAGTGCTACTAGTTCTGCCACCTGGGCTGAGTGAGGTGGGCCAAGGGGTTCAGCTTCTACCACATCCTGATCGTCTACAACAGCGTAACCAGTACATAGCTCTCTCGTCTCTGTCTGTCTATGACAACTTCCGTCTGTATAAAACGTAAAATCTACATTTTCTAAGGGGGTGTCACGTATGTCGGGACTTGCAGTAAAGGTCTGATTCAGGTGTTCCATACAATCATGCGTGTCAGTATTCTTGCCTAACTCATCATCAACCAGGGTCTCCTCACCTCCCACCCTTTGTGTCTCTAGAGATACATACGGAAGGTATGTAGCTGGATTTAAGGTGCTACATCGTTTGATGGTGATGTTTGAGGGTGCCATCAAGGGTAGTTCCTACTTTGTGAATCTAGCTGAAGAAACATGTCTGGTTTGGGCTGAATTTAACAGAGCTGATACAGCATGGGGTGTATAGATAGTTGAATTATGTCCTAATACTACGTCCTCGCTCTTACTTACCAGAAGAGCCGTAGCTGCTACACTTCTGAGACATGTTGGGAGTGATCTTGCCACATTGTCTAATTGTGCACTGTAGTATGCTACTGGTCTGCTAGCGTCTCCATGTTTCTGTGCGAGGACACCTGCTGCACAACCATCAGCTTCTGTACAGAATAGCTCAAAAGGCTTTTCATAATCAGGTATTCCCAATGCAGGTGCTCTAGTCAGACTATCTTTAAGATTAAAGAACGCATGCTCTGACTCTTCTGTGTGTACAACACGTTCTGGTTTTGAGGAAGAGACTAGCTCCTGCAATGGTAATGCCAGAATAGAAAAACCTGGGATCCAGGATCTACAGTATCCACACATCCCCAAGAAAGTACGAATCTGCTTCTGGCTCTGCGGCAGAGTCATGTGTTGTATGGCCTCAATCCTGTCGGTTGTCAGGTGTCTTAGCCCCTTAGTGAGGCAGTGTCCTAAGTATTTGACCTTAGTCTGACATGGCTGTAATTTATCCTTTGCCACCTTGTGCCCTGTTTGTGAAAGATGAAGCAACAACAATTTAGTATCATGTAAACATGACATAAAAGAATCAGAGCACAACAACAAATCGTCCACATATTGAATTAGAACAGACCCATTGTGGCGTTGAAAGGATTGCAAACAGTCATGTAAGGCATGGGAGAAAATACTGGGACTGTCAATGAACCCCTGAGGTAGTCTGGTTCATGAGTATTGCACTCCCCTGTAGGAGAATGCAAAAAGGTATTGGCAGTCAGGGTGAAGAGGGACTGAGAAGAAAGCAGAACATAGATCAATGACAGTAAAATGACTGGCAGACGGTGGAATCTGCATGAGGATGACAGCTGGATTCGGCACTACGAGGAATTGGCTCTCAACAACTTTATTAATTCCCCTTAAATCCTGGACTAATCTATAGCCCCTCCCCCCATTCTTCTTCACAGTGAAAATGGGACTATTTGCTGTACTGGCTGTACGAATTAAAATCCCTTGTTGTAACAGCCTCTCAATAACAGGATATACCCCTAGTTCCACTTCCGGTTTTAATGGATACTGTGGGATTTTTGGAGCTATCCTACCACTTTTTAGATTGACCATGACAGGGGCTACGTTTGCCATCAGTCCAGTGTCCTGTCCATCTCTGGTCCATAGTGAACCTGGTATTTCCAGCAACATCCCCTTTACTTGAGATGGACTTTGTTCTATAACAGGAGAGTGTAACATTAACCTTTGAGGGGTGTCCAATATATCCTGTACCTCATGTGCGACCTTCTCCGGTATATCTAAGAACACACCATCAGAAGTACAGTATATGACACATCCCATTTTACATAACAAGTCTCTCCCTAGCAAGTTAGTAGGAGACGCCGCAGCCAAGAGAAACGAATGCTTGGTATGCAGGGGCCCGATAGTTACTTCAGCTGGTTTAGTTAGTGGCTAATGCAACACTTTTCCCGTTACCCCGATAGCTGGAATAGTTTTACTGGTCACCTGTAGATTGAAAGGAGAGGTTATCACAGATCGGGCCGCCCCTGTATCTACAAGAAAAGTTTCTTTCCTACCAGCTATGTCAACTATCATTGTTGGTTCTTCACTCTGACTCTCAGTTAACCTCACTGGCTGTAGACTACAGGTATGACCTGACCCCTAGCGCTGACTATTGATTTCCCGCGCAGCATTTGCTGCTGTAATAAGCCCGGGTAGATGTGAGTCTTCTAGTCAATGGAATCCCTCCTTGGAGGATATCTATGTGACCCACCCCTCTATGTATTGAGTCTTTCCTTTTTACAATCTCTCATGTAATGTCCTTCTTCTTTACAGTTGAAACACCTGATCACTTTAGGTTTCTTGTTATATGGGTTGTATGCTGGTGGTCGTGTATGCATCCCCTCTAGAGCCTGTATACTCACCGTCATTAACCTATCACTTTTCTCTTCCTTCTTCCTAAAAAGGTTTTTGTCATGCTCCACAGCAGATTCCCTGAGAGAATCTACTGTGATGCCTCTCCAATTAGGTAATGTGGTTTGTACTCTGGTTTTTAAATTTTCTCTAAGGCCATCCATTAATACTCCTACAGCTACTTCCCTATGATGTGGGTCCTCCCCTATGTTGGATATCCCAGTAAACCGTGTTATCGCTGCTATAGCTCTATTTGCATTTTTATCTACAGTAGAAATGGCAGATCTGTTGCTGGCTATAGCAGTGTGCTGGGGGAAAAAATGTTGTGTGTATGTTCCTTGCAGTATAACCCCACCCTTTCAAGCACCTGTTATGGCCTATAAATTGATTTGAGCAGCTTCCACTTCTGTATATAGCTCTAATGAAGTAATCTGCTGCTGTTTCACTATCCTTTTGTTTAATGGTGAAAATCTTACTCCAATTTACTACTACTGGAAAATAGATGGCTAAGTGTTTGACAATTTGTTCTATATTCTTTTGGTTAATCTCATCAGTCAAGGTATCATCTTCCTCCAACAAACAATCTTCAATAAATTTTTGTATGTTAGTATTGGGAGGAAGACACGCCCTCAACACTACACGCCAATCCTTATTGGTTGGTTCGTGGGCATTTCCTAAGTCTTTAACAAATTTCTGACATTTAGCTAACTCCTTTCTAGGATCTGGGAATTCAGTCATAATGGAACGTAATTCTGATCTAGTCCAGGGACAATGCATTGTAACATTTCTTAAAGGAACTACACCATCCTTATCCGGTTTCCCATTGGGAACTGATATTGTGCGGACTGGGTACGCATCCTCTGGTTCACTGACTTCATTGGACACTACAGGATTTGCTGGTTCAAGATTTAGAACGCTTTCACTCCTAGTGATCACACTACTCTCACCTATCTCAGCCATTTTCTCATACTTGCGTTGAGCCTCTAGTACACTAACAGCATGGGCAATGGCCGAAATCACAGTGGGTTCATCTTCATCTTCAGATACACTTGATTTAAACTGGCTTAAAACAGGATACAACTTAGCAATTTTTTTTTTTTCAGTTTTAATACCGGCTGTACTTACCGCTCCCGCCACATAAGGTGGCGGGGGTGCGCTTGCGCTGAGTTCGCCATGCTTCTCAACATCCACGTCCGTTGTGCGCGCGCTTTTAGCCACGCCTACTTCCGCTTTGCATTCGCTGCTCTGCCACGTGTTACCTTCCATTTGCCACAATTTTAAACAATCATTATGTCTATTTCTCTTTTTCGTTGACTTGATTAACCATACTTTATCCTTTACAGCATTTAGTACCTCTGCATTAAAACTTCCTATTGTTGGGAAAGGCCTATCACAATCTTTGGTCATCTTGACCCACGTGTCGCAATACCCAGTTGCGTATGCACCATATTTCTTACAAATGAGAAATCTCGCTGAACCAATAGGCCCTTCCTTAGGCAGTACACTGACCATCTCTAGCGTATGCTTAGCACCCATGTTGAACAACACCACTCTACACGGAACACAGACACACCGCAATGCTCTGTTCCTTCCGGCCAACAATTTCAAACCTGTTGCTACAATCACCGCTAGAGATCTCTAATGCTCGGTGAACGTATTTCCTTTAGCCGCGTTCACTCGCTTTCTCTTGTTCCAAACAAGAATCCCTAACACAGAAATATCACTGTGGGACCCAAGGGCTATCAGCTCCTCGATACCCTGGCTAAACCACAAAATCTGTTGAGTTTATTATAACTGGGAGAACAAAGTCGATACAATCAACCAGCCTTTCCAATATAATTCCTCCTAGCTGCTTCACCAATTCGCACTAACGGTGCGGTTAGATCGCACTGCCTACCAATACTAATTATTAGCAAACCTTGCGATCTATTGGTAGCGCTTTGCGAAAACCCTGTTTTTGCATTCGGTATACCTGCCCTGTATACCGTCCTTCAGTTGGGCACTCCGCCTCGTCAGACAGCAACTGAGCACAATGAATAATAAACAGTGTATCTACGTTACAAAATCACACACTATACACCTTTTCTGCGCAGAAAATCAAAAGTTCCCAACAACAGTAATAATATCTCAGATGCTTTCACAAGTAATTATATTATGCATATATGATAACTATCAAGACGATTGTTTAACCATGTGGCAAATCTACCGGAAGTTCGCGTACGCACAGCAGGAAATACACATACGCTAAGCAATGCAATACAGTTAAAACGCACAATGACAGTAAAAAGAAACAGTTTTCTCTTTTGTCCCTAGGTTCTAGTTAGCGTGCCCTAGATAATAAAAAACGGACATTCGGTTTCACAACACAGAGTAAAATTCAGGTTTTGAACACATTGCGTTTTTACCCGTATATGACGCGTCTCCACCCTTTGTTGCGGAACCGAAATCCATTGGTCTTGTGTATCATCGGCAACGAAACCTCCAAAGCTCACTAGCCCCCAAATTGTTATGTGCGTATTGTCGCTAACCAATAACGATTGTCGAACCTCGAGTTGTGTTTCCAACGCACAAAGATTTATTCGCAAATAGTAGAATAATATGCTCAAGCGAAATGATAATAAATACAGCCGTTACTTATCGCAGGCGCTCTGGATCCAGTGTGCAGCATTCAATCCTGAAGTCTGGGGACAAGATGTCTGAACACTAGATGTGAAGCTGCTGCTTATATACATACAAAAATACAGTAACACAAAGAAGATGGTATAGCTTGCATCTATTGGTCCAGGTCTCAGGAAGGTCCAAGGGGTTGTCAATCATTGGCTAGTTCATCCTAAGGAATCCAAAGGAGGGGGTCACCTCTCCAGAGGGTATGCTCGGCTCTTCCCGCCAAGATTCCTTAGTCTTAAGTAGTTCATAATTCCCTATCATTCATAACTTGTGTATGCACCCTGCGATTCCCTCGCAGGGTGAACCAAACAGTAGGATATGTAAAAAGGTTTATTATGATACCACTCATGATATGATTACTTCAACCTGTTCCGTGTATTTCACTAATATGCATGTAACTCTAATAATAACATATAAATACTACTATATTTCGACATAACTGACTATGTGTTGCAACTACCATTAATGTGTACTATTTTATAAGTATGCGTGTTAGTGCGAATGTATGGTAAAAGACCTATTACTGTTGCTGCCACGTGTAGTGCATGCGTACGCCCTTTCACGCCGTAGTGTGCCCTTGTACTTCGATGCGTACCGTACGCATCTTTTCAGACAAAGACAACCAAGTTTGCTCGACTTTAATTGAAATGACTTCATCCAATATGCTGACTTCGACAGTGTGTACCTGAATTTATCACTTCGGGTACAGGGCTATTGCAGTACACAGGCACTGGAGGCAACTGTCAGTGCCTGCTGAGCCGGTGGATTATGTAGTATTACAACTGCTTGACCCAATGGCTCTTTACTGTGTAACAAAACTAGATTTAAAAAACAAAAACACATAGGTTTCACCCTTCTATTGTTATTATCACTAGTGCTGGCAGGCTACTGCTGATTGCGTCAAAATCGGGGGGGGGGGGGGGGGGGGGAATGCATGGGGTCACTCCGATTTTACCAAAATCAGCACTTGGCCAACCAGCCAGGATGGATGGCACTATAGTTGGGGGACCAGGGGTAGGGGGTTGCCATAATGACAAATCAATTTCAGGCTGTTCAGCACTAGGGCTCTTTCTACACCTCTGGGGCAGTGGGTGTAGGGTAATAAAATATGTGTAGGTGACTGAACTCTGGATGAGGAGCTGCTGCTTATATGCAAACAGAGATACAGTAAAACCTCTGGGGCAGTGGGTGTAGGGTAATAAAATATGTGTAATGTAAGAATAAGTCCAAAACACCAGTTTAGTTTGTCCCAGCCAGTCTATGCTGCCATTAACAGTCTGGGTACAAGCATCAGCATACCCATGGAAGCCAGGGCATGCTGGCTTTTGGAGAACCACAAGTGCCACAATGCCCTGACACCTAGAGCCCACTGTGACCTGTAGTATCACAAAGGAAAATGTAAATATAAACACAACAACCTCTTTCAAACGTTAATAAAAATAATAAAAGCTCTTAAATAAAACACACAACACTCGTTATAACCACATCTATTTATTAAAAATAATTAAACCCCATATACTTACCATCTGATGTCTTCATCTTATGGGATCCAATCTTCTAAGCTTTCAATCCAATAGGGCTTGAAATCATACCCTAAACAAAACCAAAATACTTCCAAGATCCTGTTACTTTCCAAAGAAAATAACATTCCAGGTCCAGGAGTAGTTAAAAAAAATTTAAGTCCCCCAAAAATTATATCCCAAATATCCATGAAAAACATCTTCTTTCTTCATTACAAAGGACCCCATAATACCAAGACCCCATAATAATTCAGACTTTTGCTCCTTTATGGAGGAACACGCGACACTGAATGAAATATAAACAGAAGTGAAGTCTATTTATAATCTAGGGATTTCCCATGACAGCGTTTGAAATCCCCCTTCATAAAAATCAGTGCAATCAGTGTTGCTTAACACTGAGCTATATAAGCCATAAACCGATCTCACCCCTTTCCCTAGTTCATCCGAGATTGTATTGACATACTTACCTGAAGGGCAACGGGGAAAACACCACAAGGAATACTGGGACAGAACCACCCTGAGCAAAGGAACAGCTAATAACTATATTTCTTATTTCTTTTAAGTGTTATAGTAAATCTACACTAAGATGCAATTATCTGCTATATATTTTGCTTCAGTCTAAGTGGTATATTTAGTAACCAGCGGGTTTGAAAAAGTGGAGATGTAGCCTATAGCAACTAATCAGATTGTAGTTATCATTTATTTAGTGCATTCTACAAAATGACAACTAGAATCTGATTGGTTGCTATGGGCAACATCTCCGATTTTTCAAAGTTTAGTACCTATACCCCTAAATGTGATAATTTACAGTGGAAGAAAAGGTTCAGAATTCTGTTGACAGAAATCAAAGATAAAACCTTTATTTCATAATCTCCAACATGTACATTCCACAACACTATGTTTTGGCAATGTGCAAAATGTTTTTTTACATTTTGTATCAATATATTTTGTAATGCTACACTATCTAGGTGTCTACTCTGTGATCCATGAAGTACCGATGTTAGATTAAGGACAACCTAAATCTAAAGAAGAACTTAAAAGACTAAATGATATTATGTTTCTACACAACCCTAGCACTAGACATTTTATCGGATATTTTAATATATATCTGTTGTGAAATATGTTATCTCTGTCACTCACTGAAATCACTAGTTACCAAAGCTATGGGATAATGCAGTGCCGTAACTAGACATTTTAGTGCCCTGGGCGAGACAGGGCATCGGCGCCCCCCCCATCTTAATGGGAGTGACATTTGTTGAGTGGGTGTGGCCAACCTGTGGGGGTGTGTCTAGCATTTTTTCTTCTACGTGTGTAACTGATATTCTTGAATGTTGTAAAGCAGACCAACAATGGTGAAAAAACTATATATATATATTTATACAAAAACTAGTAAACCCTCTCCTGGTGTAATTATGTGATATATATGAGAATTTGACTTACAGTCCCTCTCTCAGTGATGTGTTGCATATAAAAAGACTGATCCATCCACTATGCCCTGAGACAGGTCAAGTGTCGTGTTTCTCAATCTCTAGTTATTGCACCTGGTCCTGGGCTGGGTCACAAGGGTAAGCCGCTCCAGAGAGGCATTCCATAAAAATTGGCTTAAAAACAAAAATAAAAATAATATAGCAATCCCAGAGAGTGTAGCCTTTTCATATACATATTACTCTCAGAATCCCAAGCAAAATGTACAAACAACACTCTTGTCAGAGTGAAAGGTGTTGGTATATTTGGAGCAATGCAACTGCTTTGATGGCAATATCGGCTATATATTTTTCTGCATATTAAAAATATGCCGTGAAATTGGAATTTTTTTTTTCATGCGATAAAGGGGTAACAGACCCCACTTAAGCAGGTGACCGTGTTCTCATTCCGGAGTCTTGGCCATGTGAAGATGTGCGCTCTCTGATTTTAAAGATGTCCTGACAGAAATAAATAAAATAACTCCTTGTATTCTTTTTAAATGTTGAAATCTATAAATTGCAGAGGCGGAGA
Organism: Mixophyes fleayi; assembly: GCF_038048845.1. Taxonomy (NCBI): domain Eukaryota; kingdom Metazoa; phylum Chordata; class Amphibia; order Anura; family Limnodynastidae; genus Mixophyes; species Mixophyes fleayi. The sequence goes on from NC_134404.1 coordinate 193,093,450, forward strand.
GATGCTTGGTAGTATAGGGAGAGGAAACAGTAGCAAAAAGAAGGAAGTAATAATGCCACTGTATAGGTAATTGGTACGGCCTCATCTAGAATACTGTGTTCAGTTCTGGAGGCCATATCTCCAGAAGGATATAAATACATTACAGACTGTACAAAGAAGGGCAACTAAAATGGTGCAAGGCCTACAGCACAAAACTTACCCGGAAAGACTCAAAGATCTAAATATGTATAGTTTGGAGCAGAGAAGGGAACGGAGGACATGATAGAAACTTTCATATATTTCAAGGGTTTGAACAAGGTACAGGAGGGAAACTTCTTTAAAGGAAGAGAAGTACTAGAACATGATGACATGTACTGACACTGGGGAAGTAGGTTCAGAGGAAATGTGAGGAAAATTGACATAACAGAAAGGGTAGTGGATAAGTGGAATAGCCTCCCATCAGAGGTAGTAGAGGATAATACAGAAGAGCAATTTCTACATGCTTGGGATTGACATAAGGATATCCTTAAAAAGAAATGAGGATTAAATAGGTTTGGAGGTTATCATAGGTTAAAAAATGGGCAGACTAGATGGGTCAAGTGGTTCTTATCTGCCATCAAATTCTATGTTTCTATAGAGAGATGCTAGCACGGTTTAGGATATTAAATGATTTAGTTTGCCGGGAATATAAAAGAGGCATGTGGGGAAAAAGCACAGACTGTATTATTAAAGTGACTTTCATTTGTTTTTTTGATTTTGCATATGTGATCGTGGACATTTTATTGCTTCATATTTACCTTTTCAGCTTCTCTTCTATACTGCTGTATTCTTCTTCATTATCCTTCTTCTGTGTTCTGTTGTCTGAAGACAGTCCTTTTCTACCTCCCCGGTCCAGTCGCACTCTGTGCTATAGCTCCTGGCTCTTCTTGACTCCTCTAAATCCACTAGCTGCATTGTGAGGTCAGATGCTGCGGGGACAGAGGGCAGAGTTCACAAGCCAGGAGGAGCCGGGTGCTGAGCGCCCTTTTGGAAGTGCTGGGCTGCCGGGCATCCAGCGCCAGTAATCTGTAGTCACAGAGCCAGGGCACAGAGGCAAGTAGCAGGTAGCCGCTGCACCCACTTAGCACCGCCCTAGTTATATCTTTGCTCCACAGTAATGAAATCAACAAAACCTCGCCAACTCTCCACATTACAGCAACTGGCTATACCAATCTCACCTTGCACCAGTACAACCCATATCCCCACCATGCCCCAATGCCAGCCTTGTCCCCTGCCATCCCTCTACACCAATGCCAGCCCTATCCTCATACTACACCAATGCCAGCACTGGCCCCACACTACACCAATGTTACCCCTCCACCCACACTACACTAATGTCACCCCCCTACCCTCACTGCACTAATGCCACCCCCTACCCTCACTACACTAATGTCACCCCCCTACCCACACTGCACTAATGCCACCCCACTACACTCAGTACACTGCCAGCCCCCTACCCACACTGCACTAATGTCACCCCACTACCCATACCACCAATATCACCTCCCTACCCACACTACACCAATATCACCCCCTACCCACACTACACCATTGCCACCCCCATTACCCTCACTACAGAAATGTCACCCCCCTACCCATACTACACTATTGTCACCCCCTCTGCCAACACTACACCAATAACAGCCCTGTCCCCACACTGCAACAATGCCAGCCATACTGGGACATGCAGGGGGGGGGGGGAGAGCAGGGGAGACAATGGCTTTCACTTGCATAGGGGTGAAGAGGGGAGGCAGGACAGAAACTTTCATGCACAAAGGAGAGGGGAGGGACAGAGGCTGACTGACACACAGAGAGAAAGGGGAAAGAGGCTCCCACAAGCAGAGAAGGAAATGGGAGGATACAGAAGCTGTCACACTCGGTGATTTGTTGAAAATACAGAAAATGGATGTTTGATCGTAGCTCTGCCCACTTCCGGAAAGCTCCGCCCCTCCGAACGCCGTAAATGACAGGTATGCCGAAGCTGTCACGCACAGGGGAGAGAGACTGTCCCAGGTAAAGGATAGCAGAGAGAGAGGCTGACATGCTTAGTGCCGATTCGTGGAGTGTCCAAAGTCCAGCCTTTATAGAGACCATGGGTTCCCCAGCAGCCTGCTGTTGCAGAGCCAGGTACAGAGGCAAGCTACTGCGCCCCCTTTGGGTGTGCGCCCTGGGTGACGGCACCGCCCGCACCTGCCTAGTTACGGCTCTGGGATAATGCATAACCTACTGTTAAATATAAGGGTTATGACCATATAAAATCATTAGGCCACAGGCCATCCATTTTTACATGGTAATCGTCAGTGTTGAAATACGTGTCTATAGTTTTTTTTGGGTTTAATTGTGCACATTTTATGAGAAAAAATATATAAAAGAATACTACATAGGGTTGCATATATTTTATGCAGTTTAAGGTCCAAATTTATAGTTGTGAATGAAACAAACAGTTTTTCAAACAATAAAGATATACACTTATAATTATGTTTTACTTTGATATTCCAAATTCAGTACATAAATGATTGGCTTTACAATGGATCTGTTTTGATTGCTGTAATATCGTCGTATTTTGCATTTGGTTGACCAGTATTCAAATTGTAGTTGCATATCAAGGCCAAATATCAATTTATATTAGTGAGCATTGCTGCAAAGATATTTTTCCTATGATAACTATTGTAAATTTGCACTACACAAGCTGTTACAGGAAAATTACAACATCCATCCAGAATTTAAATAGGGTCACAGATTTTTCATCCATCTAAAATGCAAGTGACATCTGCAATATTAATATATGAGGAGCTGTAGTCAATGGCTGCATATAGATGAAGCCGTTTTTGTTGATAAATAATTTACAGACCCCAGAAGGCCTTGTAAATCCTGACAAGTGGTGTTGATCCCTAAGTCATTATTCTGAGAATAAATAAACAAATGTCTCTTTTGTGCACAGTAATCATTGTGCCAGTAGCTAAAACATGTCTGAATATCCTATAGCGTGAAAATTATTTACAAAGTATCTAACAAAGGAAGTGTTACACATATTAATAATAATTTAATTGCTTGATTAAAGAATATAGTCAATTGTATATTATAATATAACAAACATTTTATTGAACAAGACCAGAATATTTTCATCTGATATAAAAATATCTATAGCTGGCAAAAAGATAAAAAGGTAAAAATAATATAGTCTAAACACAATGACTTTTTTAAACATGATTAGTTTTGATATTTTCTTCAAACTATGCCTCTGGCAACTTTTTGTTATTGAACAATGCTCTTAGTGACAGCTGGCAGCCAATATGCTCCTTGACAAACATTTTTTGCAGCAATCTCTTAATAGAAACTGACATAGATATCTGTTTATAAATCCATGCCTGGTCTACAAAATAAATGTATGCATTTAGTGTATAATAATGCCCTTTCTTAAATGACTTGCCTTTTTCCTTATTACGTTATATATTTATCTTTTAGGATAGAAAATATATCAATATTTACTTCTACTTTTAGAATAGGTTTGTGATAGTACGAGGTTCCAATTTATGTAACCAATATATATAAAGATTAAAGCTAAAGGTCCTAATTAAAGTGAAACCTAAACAGTCTTTAAATATTCGTGCATATTACATTTTAATATTTACATATCAACATTGTGCAGTTGGCACAATATTATATCTTTAATATAACACTGTTCGTATTGTGAAAAGCATAAATACATAAGCATAATACAGCAATGCTGATCTGACGTGACTGTGAGACTGTCTTGAAAGTTTCATTTTATTTTTAGTTTGCTGGGAATTGCTGATGAGGAATTTAGAAATTTAATAGAAAATAGCAAAGTTAAATCTGCTGGTAAAAAGCTATGTATTCCTGCATTGAGAATTATTGCACATGATCAACAAGAATACAAAAAGAATACATACATATTGTATCTGCTATTTCTCTTTCTACTTTATATCCAGTGACACATTATATTGTTATGTTTACTGTACTGAGCATAACAATTTTGACATTAACGTTTTTTGCTTATCAAGTTCTTGTCCAGGTACATTAAAATTGAATGTTCTCATGCTATCCAGCAGGAGGCTAATCTGCATAAAACATAAGAAGGAAAAAACTGCTTTGTTCAGATGCAATATCACCAGACATATAAGCATTACTATGTGAGGAAAGACTGTTATGTCAAAATAGGTGATTTTAAGTCTTTCAAGCAAAATCACAGGGTTTTTAAAAAAGATCGGCACTACTTTTTAATGTTTTTGATTTGTTGGTTAAAATGTTAAGTAAAACCCATTTAATAGACGCATAATGAATCAGACAAAATGAATTTGGAAATCCAAAATGTCAAGAGTGAAGTTTTAATTAAAATAATATTAGACTGTCCTTAACTTCTTGACTTGAAGAGATTTCCAAACATTTATTTGACTATAATTGTAGAATATAAGATTGTCTGTACAATGGACATAAACAGCAGAATGTTGATGCTTGTTTATACTGCACAATAAAACACATACTGAAATAAAACACAGACACCGATATTAATTTGGCAAAAAGGTCATGGTTAGCGGAGAACGCAAAATGCGAGTTAAGCTAAATAGACTAATACTAAACCAAAACTATTGGATGGCCAACTGGCTGGGAATCCACTAAAACCAAGGATAACATCCCTTAACTGAATGGGTGCCATTTAACCTGATAACAGAGAAACAGCGTCCCCTCTGGACTCACAATGACGTGTCCATACAAACAGATCAAGGGGTCCCTCACAAAAAAGGATCACGAGTCAAAGTACATAGAAGGGGAAAGTAACCTGCAGCCAATTAAGCAAAGAGCCATGTATTAGCCGCTGACAGCAATGTTTTCCTGCCAAAGCTATGTTCCTTTAACGGACACACAGCCTAACAAGGTCTAAGCAATCTGTCCTTTTTTTTAACAAAGAAGAATCCATCACCAGCGAGGGAAGTGGATTTACGGATAAACCCGCGTTTGAGGTTTTCAGAAATGTAGGCTGACATAGCCTAGGTCTCATGTAAGGCTAACAGGAATACTCTACCAGGGATCAGGTCGATGGGGCAATCCCAAGGACTGTGAGGTGGTAGAGTTTCCGCAGCAGTTTTGCTGAAGACGTCCAATAATTCTGAATAAGCCTCAGGTAGGAGGGGTCAGGCACGGTCTGGGAGAGGGATGGCCGGGGGGCACACAGGCGGCCGCATCATATTACAGGGGATGCGGCCGCGTCATGAATGACGCGGCTGCATCCCCTTTCATGTGATGCGGCCGCCTGTGCGCTGACGCGGCCGCATCTGATAACATCGGATGCGGCCGCGGGGGGAGAAACTGTTTTTTGCATCCGGGGGGGCGGCCGGCCGGCCTACCCCCCGGCCCTAATAGGCGTCTAACCCAGCGGCCCGGGGGGCCGCTGCCCCCGGCCCCCCGGGCTAGCCTGCCACTGGGAGGGGTTGAGGCGTAGAGGTGAGGCAAAAGATAGAAGACCTGGCAGGAAATACTGGAGACAAACATTGAAGCTTGTATGTGGGACCCCAGAAGATAACCTGGGCATGATGGCTATCAAATTGGGGTATTGTAACCGGAGCCAGGGTAGTCCCAAAATTACTGGAATAATGGACTGTGGAAGGATTAGGAAACTTATCCATTCAAAGTGGAGAGCTCCTACCGACAACCGCACTGGACTGGTAATGTGATCAATGGAGCAGTTGGTGATGCGGTTACCATCTGTCGCGGTTAGGACCAAAGGCTGTGGCAACATGTGAATGGAAAGTCCGAAGCCTGGAGGCCAACTCGGCGGATATGAAGTTCCCAGCGGATCCAGAGTCCACAAAGGCTGACAACTGCTGGGGATGGTCCGGTGTAAGAAGAACTATAGACATGAGGAATTCGGCATATTTGGTAGAATAGGGAGTAGTGGCTCTGGATCCTAGGACAACCTCCCTATCGTCGCCTAGGATGGAACATATTCCGGTCTCTTGGAACAAGAAGAGAGGAGATGACCACATTCAAAGATGGTTTCTGATACGTCTGTTTCGTTCCTCCTGAGAGAGACGGGATCAACCTATCTGCATAGGTTTTTCAGTTGAAGTTACAGGAGATTGAAACTGTGTAGCCAGACGAGGGAAGGTTCAATTAGAGCGATCCTTCTCCTGGTTACATTCTCTATGGCGTATATCCACCTTGATGCATAGGGAGATTATATCATCCAGATTAGGTGGAAGATCACGAGACGCCAGATCGTCTTTTATCCGTTCGTTTAAGGCTTGCCAAAAGGTAGCCACAAGTGCCTCATTATTCCAACGCAGCTCAGAAGCAGGGGTCCGAAATGTAACTGTATATTGACCTGCAGTTAGGTTGCCTTGATGAAGTGCCAGCAGTTCAGAAGCGGCAGATGACACCCAGCCTGGCTCATCGAATACCTTTTGAAAATTTTCAATGAAACAGGAAGAGTTCTGGAGCATAGTGTCGGTTCTCTCCCAAATGGGGGAAGCCCGGGCTAGAGCTTGGTCAATGAGGAGAGAAATTATATAAGCCACCTTGGAACGTTCTGAGACAAAATTCTCGGGAGCTAATTTGAATTGGATGGCACATTGGTTTAGAAAGTCCCAGCATTTCTTGGGGTCACCGACAAACTGAAAGTTGAAGTGCTAACGGTAGCTGCTGTAGCAGAAGAGGATGCTGTGAACGCTACAGGTGCTGGGTTAGCCGGCAAGGATCTCTGGATGGTATCCAGACTGGATACTAGCTCCTGAAGGCACTGCAACAACTGTGCATGGTTTGACTCTTGCTGATCCACTCTTCGGGAGAGATGTAGCACAAGATCACGAGTGGAGGGTTCATCCTGAGCACTCATATTTTTGGCCAGAATATACTGTCACGTTCAGGTTACTAGCTTGAATTTGCACAGCTGAACAAGGAGGCGCAGAGTCTAACGTACCTCTAGTATTCACCAGGGACCTCGCAAGGGAGTTTGGGCTTTGCTGCAGAGGGTGCGCAGGTCGCAGTTCTCCAAGACGGCCACCAGCAAAGTAATAGAGAAGAAAAGCATAGTCAATCAAACCGGGTTGGAACCAACGGACAGCGAGGTACAAAAGGAGAATCCAAGGAATAGTCAAAGGCAGGCCAAATGTCAGAAAACCGGAGCTGGAGATAAGGTACAAAGCGAGATTCAAATGCAAGGTCAGAGATAAGCCGGGTAAGGAACAAACACAGGGAACAGATGCAGGCAAAAGACTGGTGAATGAAACCAATACTCTGGCACCCTAATGGTGCCAGAGTCTCCCTTATATTCCATTGGGTTAATCCTCATTGGTGGGCAGATTATGGGCAGTCAGCGATGCTGACCGCTAAGCGGAAATACGTACATCCCATTGCCTAGCAAATGGATGCGGCCAGAGCCACGCATGGCAACCCGGAAGTGGAGGGTAGCGTCCCATTGCTAGGCAACGGGATGCGTGAATCAGCCGAGACAGGCGGCTGCCTCTTGCACACAGAGAAAGTGCGGAGGCGGCGCCTGACAGGAGTTAGTCCTGCATTCAAGTTTCTAAGGCGAGATGACTTCTCCCTATCCAGGACTTCTCAGAAGAATCCTTGACCGTTAGGCCCACTGCTGCTGCTCCTGCTGCTGGGGTGGATCTTTAACCCAGAAGCAGACGAAGAAGACAACTACTAGTAGTTTACAATAATTGATTGTTAAACAATCCTTTGCAAGAGGAAGCAAGTATGAAATCTGTCACCCCGTCGCAAAGTGGATCACAGATGCCATGGCGACTATGCTAGTATAAGATCTGCATCCAAAATCCACTATTAATACAGCAGGTTTTAGACAGTTACTTGAGGTCTTCTGTCACTAAGACCTAATTCCATCACAACACCATTTTACTAGAAAAGTTATTCCTCACCTCTACTGCAAGGTTCGTAAAAATGAAATTATTGGGCTCCAAAATGCCATTCTACCCACTGTACACTTAACCACAGATATGTGGACAAGCGGAACTGGGCAAACTAAAGATTATATGATTGTGACAGCCCACTGGGTTGGTGATTCGCCTTTACCAGAAGGGACAGCAGCAGCATGTACCAGTGCCATCTTAACAACATTATGGGCCCCCGGGCCAAGCAATGCACCGGGGCCCCTAGATATAGATATAGATATATAGATGTATACAGATACAGATATAGATATAGAAATATAGATATAGGGATAGATAGATGTACTTGCTCAGTGACCCTTGAAGGTTTTTTTTGCAGGTTTTTTTCTTTTGCAGGATTATTTATTCTCATTAAGAGCCGTGCCTTTGGGGCCCCCTTGCCCGTGGGGCCCCCGGGCACCTGCCCATCGTGCCCAATGGAAAAGATGGCCCTGGCATGTACCCAAGAACGTCATATTTTTCAGACACAGGCTACTCTGTGTATCACCTGCTTCACTAAGAGGCATATTATTATTATTTTTATTATTATTATTATTATCCTAGATTTGTAAGGCACCACAGTGTTACACAGCGACGTACAGTTGGGAAGTCAAGGACATTAATAAAACAAGACAATAACAGACAAGGCAGACAAAATGACTGGAGACATGAAAACAAAGGGAACGGAGGACCCTGCTCATTAGAGAGCTTACATTTTAAAGGGAAGAGGGCACAGATGAAATAAGAGGAGCGAGTGTGGATCAGACTGGAGTTAGTTGTGAGGGGGCAAAGAGGGCAAACATGGGGAGACAGAGAAAGAAAGGTGCAAATACATAATGGGAAACAGAGAAACAAAAACAAAGGGGAAGACAGAGACAGAGGAGAGACGCTTACAGTGTAAGAACTGAGTAAATGATATGCTCAGGCGACATGCACCCCCACAAGAAAGCGTAGAGGTGGGGTTACAGGATGTACCCCTCATGTAAATCTAGTGGCCATGCAGTGCCTGTATATGGCAGTAGGCAGCGTACAACCAATTGTGCAGAAGAATGGAGGTTGTCCTGCTGAAGTCCTGTGCGGTTGCACAGTACTGTGCATTACCGAACTGGAGGAGTCCCAGAAATATATCTATCATATGGCAGTCCTAGGTGGTAGTGCAGATTTAAAACCACTGTATAACAATATCACTCACCCAAGCACAAAAACAATTGTGTCAGATTATACACCTCAATCAGAGCTTTAAACATCTGAGACCAACAAAGTCATAATAATCATATAAACAAACAATTTAATTCTAAAACATACAAATAAGCTAAAATAAATAGATAAAACGATATATGTCAATGTATGAGTGAATTCATTAATTAACTTGATTGCAAACATAAATAACCAAACTGTAAATGAGCTCATCAACTAAGTTAATTCATTTTATTAACCATATAGTATCTGCTTTTTTGTAAAAATAATAATTATAATTAGAGATTGGCGGGTCCGGTTCCCCGAGAACCGAACCCACCCGAACTTTGGGTATCCGAGTACCGAGCTGAGTAGCTCGGTACTCTCCTGCCCGCTCCGAATCCAAATCGAGGTCGAACGTCATCGTGACATCCTCGGATCTCATGGCTCGGTTCTCGCGATACTTCAAGATTATAAATACCTGCCTCCACAGCAATCCATCGCCATTTGACAGAGGGAGAGAGCAGGGTGTAGTCACAGGCTGATTAGAGCAGGGACAGAGAATACAATATTCTTATTCCAATTGCGGTAACAAAAATCGCTAGAGAAGAGAGGAGGATAGAGGTTTATTTTAATTTTGTAATATTTGGCACGCCCCAGTGCTTTTGGGGTGTCCCCCATAATTGTGCATAAATATTCCTGGCTGTCAAAAGTCATATCTGTCAGCAGTATCTACCAAATAATTTTTAGCACTCCTCAGTGCTTTTGGGGTGTCCCCCATAATTGTGCATAAATATTTCTGGCTGTCAAAAGTCATATCAGTCAGCAGTATCTACCAAATAATTTTTAGCACTCCTCAGTGCTTTTGGGGTGTCCCCCATAATTGTGCATAAATATTTCTGGCTGTCAAAAGTCATATCTGTCAGCAGTATCTTACCAAATAATTTTTACCTCACTTATCTAAGAAACTGGTGGAGCACTAAATTAGGTTATTTTAGACCAAAAAAATGGTATTTTTTTCAAAAATAGCAAAACAAAACCAAAAACAAAAACAAAACACGCAAGGGCGGTTTTGCAAAATCCAGATCCAAAACCAAAACCAAAACACTGGGGTCAGTGACCATCTCTAATTATAATTAAAAAGAAGAATCGTTGCCAAATCCTATTTCTTTTCGGTAACACCATATAATGTATTGCAAACAAGTTCCAATAAAGTAGTAACTTTTGCATACCAGTATGCAATGCAGATCTCTGATGGTTCAGTATGTACTGATATCTAATTATAGTGCAATGAAAAGTGCTCCGAGCTTCTTCCTTCAGACTCAAAAGCCAGTCCTGAGCTATATATAGAACTACACATTGCGTAGTTCCCCCAGCGGGCACTTGGCTGGTGGACCGCACTGAAACACAAGGAGAGCACTTTATTTAGGGCCTATGCCTGGTTAGTATGTTTTGTTTCAGAATAAATGCAGACATTGAATTAAATTTAGAGAAGTACTAATGCTGTGGTAGAGTAAAGTTTTAACTGTCTCTATATCAGGCAGGAATGTGGGCAGCCATGCTGGCACACCCAGTGTCCCTTGGGCCAGTACCTTGTCTGGGGGGGGCCTGAGAAAAGGGGGACCGGAGAATGTGCCTGCCCCTCTAATCTGGCTCCGAGGAAGAGAGTTAGAATGTGGATGACATGCAATAAAAGAAACCTCATTGAGCAATGATGTTATGACCATTGATTCATTGCATTTATACAATTGCCCTAAATTCTTATTGATGCATCCTTATAACTGAGTCAAGAGAAATTGTAATGATAACACAGGTCTGCGATGAAAGACCTTTTTTAACGAATTTATGTAATACTTATAGATTTTTGGCTTCTGAACACGAAAATGACTCCCAATTTTGCATATCTGTCACGGGCACTAGGAGTTCTGCCCAGGATTTCACCAGATGACTTGCTTACCAGAGGGGTGGAGTTTGCACAGCGGTCCTCTGGCAGTAGGGTGAATAGTGGAACGTATATAACAGCAGATGGAGTGAGGATGCCAATGAAGCAGATGAATAGTCAGTGACTTGCAGCGATATAGGTAGATGAGTCAGCGACTTGCAGCTATATAGGTAGATGAGTCAGCGACTTGTAGCTATAGTGGAAAGGCAGGTTTAACCACGGAGACGTGCACAGGTGAAGGAAGGTAACGGGAGAGTCAGTGGTCTGCGGATAGCAAGTTGTACCACTGCTGTGATGGGAAGACTTGTCCAGGTGCAGGTAGGTAGCGGGAAGTCAGTGGTCTGCGGATAGCAAGTTGTACCACTGCTGTGATGAGAAGACTTGTCCAGGTGCAGGTTGGTAGCGGGTAGTCAGTGGTCTGCGTATAGCAAGTTGTACCACTGCTGTGATGAGAAGACTTGTCCAGGTGCAGGTAGGTAGCGGGTAGTCAGTGGTCTGCGTACAGCAAGTTGTACCACTGCTAGTAAGTGAGAACTTGTACTGGTGCTGATAAGTGAATACAGGGAAAGAGTCAATAACTGAATGAGGACAATGAGAGCACAGAGGAACTTCTCCAAACAGGCAGGCAGCGTTATCGCTAATAGTCTATGGTGATATGTATACCACTGCTCAGTAGAGAGGCTTGTATCAAGCGGATAGGCAGAGTATCAGCCAAAAGTATATAGCGGGTATGGATACCGCTGTTGAGAAGAGGAACTTGTCCTAAGCGGATATGCAAGGTAACAGTATATAATCAATAACGAGTGAGCATACCGCTGATGAGTAGAGAAGATTGTCCACGAGAATATGAAGATAAAGCAGGAGCGCTGAATGGCTGTAGCGGGTATGGGAGCTGCAGGTGAGCAGAGTAGATAATCCAACAGGCAGCTGAGGATACGAGCAGGATGCAGGAGTCAGTAGCGGGTATGAGAACCGCTGATGAGCGGAGCAGGTTATCCAGCAGACAGCTGAGGACACAAGCAGGATACAGGAGTAGGTAGCGGGTATGGGATCCACCGATGAGTAGAGCAGGTAATAAGCAGGGAGCTGAAGACACGAGCAGGACACAGGAGTTATAGCGGGTATGGAAACCACCGATGAGTAGAGCAGGTAATCAGCAGGAAACTGAAGACACTAGCAGAACACAGGAGACACCTTCAGAGACTCACAGGGAATGAGACTCAAGATCAGGCAATGATGTAATGAGCACAGGTGCCTTAAATAGGGAGAGGTGCCTGATCCACCAATGAGATTAAAAGCAAAGGTCATAAGTTCTTGGATGCTGCGCATGCGCAGTCCATCAAGATGGCGGACGGCCGCGGCTCAGGACATGCGCCGGCAGGAAGGCTAGAGAACCACGCACCAGCGCAGAGGCACTCACGGTCCGGTGAGTGACAGTACCCCCCCTTTAAAAGGTGGGCACAGAACACTTGGAGCCGGGTTTGCCCGGATACTTGGAGTAGAATCTTTTTAGAAGAGCTGGAGCGTTGAGATCATCTGCGCGGATCCAAGAACGCTCCTCTGGACCAAAGCCCTTCCAATGCACAAGGAAGCGAAGAACTCCTCGCGAAATTTTAGCATCTAAAACATGAGTAATTTCAAACTCCTCCTCTTGATGAACTTGTACTGGCCGAGGTGCTGAAGGAGGAACAGAGAAACGGTTGATGATAAGAGGCTTGAGTAATGACACATGGAAGGCGTTGGAGATACGAAGGTTCTTAGGTAATAGTAGTTTGAAGCACACCGGATTTATCACTTGAGTGATTCTATATGGACCAATGAAACAGGGAGCGAACTTCATGGACGGAACCTTCAAGCGAATATTTTTGGTAGAAAGCCATACGCGGTCTTCAATTTTGAGTGGTGGAATAGCTCGCCTCTTTTTATCAGCAAAACACTTGTATCTGGCAGAAGTCTTCTTCAGGCATGATTTAACCTGAGACCAGATATTTTTGAAACTCTGACATACACTCTCCACTGCAGGAACTTGGGTGGGAGGGAGGGCAGGAAATTCTGGGAAAGACGGATGGTGACCGTATACCACAAAGAATGGACTTTTTGAAGATGACTCGTGATACATGTTGTTATGGGCGAATTCAGCCCATGGAAGTAGATCTACCCAGTTGTCTTGGTTGGCTGAGGAGAACATCCTTATAAAAGTCTCAAGATCTTGGTTGACTCTCTCGGTCTGTCCATTTGATTGAGGATGGTAGGAGGATGATAGTGACAATCGAATACCCAAGGTCTTGCAAAGGGCTCACCAGAATCTGGAAACGAATTGCACTCCTCTATCCAAAACAATCTCAAATGGACATCCATGAATTTGGAAGATCTCCTTGATAAAATGGTCAGCCAGAGTAGATGAGGAAGGTAAACCGGTCAAAGGAACGAAATGTGCCATTTTCGAAAATCTATCCACCACTACCCAGATGGTATTGCACTTTTTACTCGGAGGAAGATTGGTGACAAAGTCCATACTAATATGGGTCCAAGGTTTGGAAGGAATGGGTAGTGGTTGTAGTAATCCCGCTGGTGTTCTGTGGGAGTTTTAAACTGGGAACACACCTCACACGCGGCCACAAATATCAACTTTAAATTTCAGTGTACAAATAAGCTATGAAGTATTTGTGTGCTACATGAAAAAACAGTCAGTATTTAACTTATGTGCAAAACAGAATACTAATTTGCACCCCTTGCATTGTAACATTGTTTTGTCCAGGAGACTGAAATAAGAAGTTTCTCAAGTTAAGATCCGTAATGGATCAGGCCCAAGATGTGCTGTTACACTTATTGAAACAATCAACAAATGTGCTGTCCTGGCCTTCAAGAGATAAGTGTTTTGTTCCTTTTATTCACGTCCTCTGTGAAACGGAAGTGCCTACTATCTAAGGAAGTACTGGAAGGCAGTAAACACTTTCTGCTGACACTTTAAGGAAAATTACAGACCGTTACAAGTTCCAAACAAGGGAAAAATAATGAGATTGTTCACTCAACTTCAGTTAAGGGCTTAAGTTATGTTAAAGGTTTTAAATTTCATGATTTCTTGTGTTAATTATGTATGCAGTACAACAGTAATCAAACATCAGCATCAACTTCATTATTTTTTTCTCCACTATGAAACAGAGTACCCTGCTGATTTTTTTGTGCTAGTAATATATACCTTTTTTAAACACCCCAAAAAAAATGGGATCCCTAATGTGAAATGTAAAGTGGTCTCAGCTATGTAATCCAATGGTTTTTGAGTAAATAGTAATATGGCAGTCTGTATGTAAAAGACTACCAAATGAGCAGCTGCCATGATTGACTCTATTTGTGTCTCCCTCTCTCTTTCTCTGGAAAAAGTTTCTGTTTTGGTCTCTCTAAAGGGAATCCCCTGCCCATCAGTTTCTGTTTGTTTCATTTCCTTGTATGGGAGTTTTATTCCATTGCCTCTGTTTAGTTCACTTTTTTTGTATGGTTTTTAACAATGTGTAAATTATGTATGCTGTACAGCAATAATCGAGCATCAACTTCATTATTTGTTTTCTCCACTTTGAAACAGAGTACCTGGCTGATTTTTATTGTGGTAGTAATTTATACCTTTTTTAAACACCCCCCAAAAAATGGGATCCCTAATGTCAATTGAATCTAGCGTTTTTAATGATATTCGAAAATCGTGCGTTTTTGCCGTAACGCAAAACATGAGGCAGATAAAGTAATTTGGTTTGGATTTTTGGATTTGGAAGGAAGAGTTACCTTAGGGGTCCAAATTTTGTGTCGATTCCTTAATAAACACCTGTAAAACTTCAAATAAACTGGATAAAGAAGCCGCGATTAGTAAATTATTTAATAAATTGAAAAATCAATATATAATCAACTAATTGTCAGACAGTCGAGATATTTGGCAGAAATAGTTGTTTTGCCATCCTCTCTTAACTAAAAAAATTTCAAAAAAATCTGAGACGGGTGGTGGACAAATCATGTATTTTTGGGTGATCTGATGTGGAATGACCCAGTGATATTATCTACACTTCTTTGTATTTCACAATAAATATGTCAAGAACAATTAAACTTCTTGTTTATTCTTAAAAATGTATGTAACCCCCTTATAGGTAAATGTGATGTGGTATTTTTTTTCATATACTATTTCTTGATGTACACAGGAGTATAATTAAGAATATAAAAGTATTATTAAAAAAGCTTTCAGTACCTTAAATTTCGAAGACCTGTGTAATCTAAGAGAATCTATCTACAATATATAAGCATTCTATAATCTCTAATGTGTGAGAATTATCTTCAAGAAATAGCTTCAGGACTTTATTTTTCTTATATCTTCCTATACAAAGTACAATCTATGAAGCGCTGTGATAAAGAACCATACAGGACCATTGTAATGCTGTTTTTTTTACTTACTATCCTGTGGTGAATGAAAAAATATGCCAACACACATTATTTTATGGAACTTCCTTTGCTTTGTTTTGTTATAATTTCCTTTTTTCTTTAACCATTTCTGTCATCTGTATTTTTATACATCTCATTTATGAAAATACTTCCATTAATTTATAGTCTAACCTCACTGTTGTAATCTATCAGCACATACTGAGCTATATTGCGTAGTTTTCTCAGTTATTAAAGTAAACAAGACATATCTACACTTAAATTGCTGAGTGGTTGTGTTCTTTCAATAGACTTCATTCTAGTTTACTCTCTACTTGTTACTAGATCTGGGCATTATCATTTGTACCTCATACATAATTCATGCAATCACTTATTTTCGAACTGCACAACTTTATTAATCTGCCAGAATTTCATCCTACAAATGCTCTTCACATAACTGTCAGAAGTTACAGCCATGTGGATAGCTCAATAGCCATAAAACGAAGTGTTCATAAAGCTTCCTCAACGGTACCTCAGAGATTACTTCAACAAGGCTTTGGCAGTAATTGTGGTGGTATGACAGGTGGTACAAAGATATTTAAACTTGTGATGAAGGATGATATTATGATATGATTTATGGAGGTTGTACGATGACAATCAGATGCACAAATCAATCTTGGGATGCCTGACTGTAGTTGCAAATAAGGGGAAGTATTTATTGAATTGTGGCTTGTACATAGTAAGGACAGTTTACCAGATTTTCACTTGTTTATTATGAATAGTTAGAAAGCAATTTGTTTCTGTAAACACCCACCACCTGTGTGCATTCAGGTATCCCTTCCCCAAACACTCACTTAATTATAATGACCATTAATATTTCAATATTTCAGTTCAAGAGAAAATGTGTGTTTGGAGGCTGAACAAGGCAGCTTCCACTGATGAAGATGACAATGATAATAATAATAATAATAATAATAATAATAATAATAATAATAATATTTAAAAAATACAAAATACTTTCAAAAACTCTCATATTTTTTGCCTATTGTTTGTTAGTCTTAATTGTTGTTTTGATTTACTGTTTCTAACCCTCCAAACGTGACTGTCTGTTTGTGATTGTGATATTAAGCTACTTACAAATGGAGATCATCATTATCACCATTTATTTATATAGCACCACTAATTCCGCAGCGCTGTACAGAGAACTCACTCACATCAGTCCCTGCTCCATTGGTGCTTACAGTATTAATTCCCTAACACCCACACACACACAGACAGACACAGACTAGGGTCAATTTGTTAGCAGCCAAATAACCTACCGGTATGTTTTTGGAGTGTGGGAGGAAACCAGAGAACCCGGAGGAAACCCACGCAAACACGGGGAGAACATACAAACTCCGCACAGAGAAGATCAATATACTTAGGAGATACCTGCAAAAAAAGTAAAGTTTCAGGAAAAGTCCTCTGAGATAAGATGGCACAAGCAGATGTTGCAGCAGAAACACATAGATTAGTAAGTGGATAGCTGTACCACATCGAGATTAAGTGGCCAGTTTACTCTCTATGACAGAACCTAAGGTTCCAATTATCCTGTCTCTGATAGGATGTTCATTGCAGTTAATGTTTCTTAGTCACACACACAGCAAATCAATGTTAAGTCATTCCAATCTTCTGCTAAGCATTTCTCTCTGACGCATTTTGTCTCTATTATGAGACTATGAAAAACCGCCAGTGTCAGAGTGAGAAACGTTTAACAACTGGATTGGCTTGGATTACTACAGTACTGAAGAAAGCAGGATCATGATTTGCAAGTAGATTAAAGATTGAAATGAGGGATTGGATTAGTCTGTATTTCTAATGAAGTTTTTTTAAATAATTTGTGTGTCTTTATTTACTATTGCTTAGAACGATGAAACTACAGGTTCCAGTGGCCCCTTTTTACAATGTTGTGGTTACATTTTTTTGAGTACAGGGGCACTTTAATTAATTTAAATAAAACATCAGTCATCTACATTAAATTGATTATATATATTTATTGCAAAAGCATTATGTTACGCACCAAAGGTACTAATTTAAAGAAGGATGTTTATATATATATATAGTATATATATATATATATATATATATACACATATACATATATGCTCAAAATGTAGGTAGAGAAAAGGGGACTGATTGATTAAGGAAAGTAAGGCAAAAAAGGGAATACGTTTTCCCCTGGACAAACCATGTAGCAATACAAAGGGTGCAGATTAGTTTCTTTTTTTGCACATGAGTTAAATACTGACTGTTTTTTTATGTAGCACACAAAATCTTGATAGCTTTATTTTTACACTGAAATTTAAAGTTGATCCAGGACATGACCTATTCCAACTATAAATCTCTCCCCCACACTTTAAATTGACCTCCCCTCCAATGTAACATGGTTTTCCCAAGGTGCAAAGTTACTCATTTTTGTTTGCTTTACTTCCTTTAATGAATCAGGCCCAAGGTGAGTGTTGAACAAATGTGAGATGCCTTTCAAGATGTGTCCAGCTAAAATACAACAGCATTTGTAGCAGATACATGTCAGCCATAACAAATGTGCATATTTACACCCCACCAATAGCATAAAAATGGCATAGCGAAAGCATAGACAGGTGATGTGATCATGATTGGTCAATACACAATCAGCCTATCAGAAGCAACTAGCTATTGCTGCTGGTAGTAACCATCTTCATTGTGTATAGTTGCACCAGCCTTTCTGTATCTGTAAGATATATATCTCTTAAAAGTCCTATTTGTGGATACATCACCTAATAATACCAGAATTAAATTAACACACCCCTTACAGTACTGAGCCTATGGGTGCCATCCCTGTTCTGCCTCTCCAGATGTAAAGCAATAAACGAAAAATCATATGCAGATGTATTTCTATACATTTTTATTACATAGTATCTTAAGCAAAAAAAAAACAGATGTATGACAATTTCGAAATGAGCTTCAAACTGTATCTTGATGCGGATGCAAACTTACAGTGTCTTTTGAGTTGCCCATAAGGTAAAATACATGCTACTCAAAATACATATGTTAAGCGGCTGTTTTGCAGTTGAAATGCTGCTTTTACGTTAGAGCTGCAACATTGCAATTTACTTTAAATTAGGCAACTGTTGTGCAAAACAGAATTGCTCCAAGGGGGTGAAGCCAGGTTTAAGATTTTTCCAGAAAGATGATACATTTTATGAGATATATTAGCCTATTCAGTGACAATGATTCTAGGCCTCTCTCACACTGTATCATACGCATGGTTTATGAAACCCTTGCAAACCTAAGAATCTCCAATGTCACAAGGTAGCAATGCACTGTCCAGGGGAGCAGCTGGCTCTACTGACATTTGAAGTTGTGAGGCTAATTTAAATGAATAGACAAACCTTGAAGAAACTATTTACTCTGGTCTTGCTTGATGTCCTCAAAAATATTCAAATTTTGGACAGTGCTTAATATAGGTCAATTAGTTTACTAAAAATAATTATCTGTAATTATTATTGATATATATGTATATAGAAAAAAAACATGCTTGTGATAAATATAACATATCATAACATATAATATTTGCTTGATATCTAAAACATACATTCAATTAAAGAAATAACAAAAATAAATATTGTTGCCAAAATATATAAACATATGTATCATTCCTATTAGATCCTGTTTTGTGGAATAATATTATATTTTTTAAATAGCAGCATAGGCTTAAGAAAAACTAGAACTAGTTTCATAACTATCAGCCTAAAATTTCTTTTTGTCGCCCCTATCGCACAGCCCTAGTTACGGCCCTGCCTGGAAGCTGCCCATTGGGCCCTGTATATAGAAAACAGAGGTGTAGGTACGTGCCTAAGGGGACACTGCTTTGCATAGCGGTATGTGACACATTGAGTACATATCATGCAATGTGATATTATATAACATTCTCCTTTAATGTTTTATATATTGTAAAATTAATGCCACCACAGTATAGCAATTATACAAAGCATGTATTATGAGTTTATTATTTTACAACATTTTTAAGTTCTTAAAACTTTAATTTTCTTTTTGGTTTTTTTTCTATTAACAAGAAGAAACACATTCAATCATTTACGGAAATAAAATATTTAATTTCATTTTACTAACAGTCAAGAACATATTTAATGTAATAATTATATGAATTTAATCAGAATCAACCAGAATCAAAGCACTAATTATAATTATACCAAAAGCAATAATAATGTGAATCAGCTACATATTATTACTGTGCACATGACATAAAGAGGTAACTCATCACTTGTGTATACTGGTAACTACTGTATCTGGTTTTGTTTTGTTTTACAGTTAAATTATGTTTTTAGGCACAAAGCAGCAACTATCAATAATATCAGTAATATTATTATTAGTAATATCAATTTAACCCACTTTCAACGATTGCAGATCTTCTTTCCAGTATGAACTTTATTTTTAGATAAAAATATTATTAATGTTACATATATTGCTGCTACCACTGTTATTACCATTACTATTAATATTATTATTATTATTATTATTATTATTATTATTATTATTTCAACGTCAACAGGAGGAAGTTTCCAAAATTCCAAAGGTTAAAAACTGATTTTCACCTTCAGACATCTTTATGATACTGGCAACTGCATGCCCTCCTGTATCTCTCTATCAGTACTAAATACTAGAAATGCTCATTGACCCCGTGAAGTGGTTTTGATTTTGGTTTTGGATCTGGATTAGCTTCGTGTTTTGGTTTTGGTTTTAGTTTTGGATCTGTATCTGGAATTTTGCTCTTTTTTGATCCTACATTCTTATTCACCACACTAATTTAAGTCATTTTCAGTCAATTTTGACCACCTCACAGGTCTCAATATTATTTTTGTACACTTTCAAAAAAAGACTGTAGCAGTTCTTGTCAGTGATAAGAAGAAGACCATTGTCATGCCTGGGTATAAGACCGAAAAATCCACCTGTGTGAAATTATTTTTATCCAAATCCTGACAACAGTTATCTAGCCATTTGCAGCATTGTAAAGCCACAGTCAGTAGAGGTAGGGACCTTAACCATCTAGGATCCTCATCCATGTTACGCCATTTGAAGCGAGTTCATGGAAAGCTCTCGGGAAAATCAGAAACTTATGCTAAAAACTAACAGTAAGCAGTCTAGCATGAGTTACCTACCTTCTCTCATCTAGATCCCAGCACCTGCAATCCACACCCCCAACATCTTCATCATTAATATCCTCACAAGTGATGGGAGTTAGTCCTGCATCCAAGTTGCTAAGGCTAGATCACTCCTCAATGGAGCAATGAATCTCTTCTTTTTGTGTGTTACCTATATAACACAGTAGAATTTGACTGCAAATTCAGAAGAAAAGCCTGCAAGGCCTAGTATTTGTATTTCAGCAATGACAGTTAGCAATGGAGCAATGAAGTTCTCCTCTTTGTGTGTAACCTATATAACACAGTAGAATTTGACTACAGTATTACACCAACCCCGACAGCACTTTTATTTGTATTTTTCTGCAATGAGAATTAGCAATGGAGCTCTCTTGAATGTCACTGTAGACTTTGTTGAACACTGCTACTCCCTCCTCTTTCAATTCTATCTATTTGGCTGCCCAACTGCTCTACACACTGTACTACCCCTTCTGTGTCCCTCTTTCAAATGGCGCTAGATCGCCGTGGAAGACAGTATTTATAGATTTCAAAACTCCCGAGACCCGAGATCCGATGAGGTAGCAATGACGTTTTGCCTCGTTTTCGATTCCAAAAAAGTGTGAAAGTACTGAGCCGGCTCAGCTCCTTACTCGGATTCCCTAAGTTTGGGTGTGTTCGGTTCTTGAGGAACCAAGCCTGAGCATCTCTACTAAATACATAGCTTTAATAATGTGCATATAACTAAGCTCATTTCTCCTCAATCATCATCTCATATATATATACCCAGTTTAAAAGTGAGCATGGAATATAATTTTCTGCAACCTATCAGGTCACCAGAATGCAGGAGATTTGCATGTTAGCCATGTGGGGGGGCTTATCCATTCATGTGAGTATGTCAGTGAGGACAGCGCTGCATGTGATAGGGCTGTATGTTTATATGTTTTAGGGTTTTTGCAAAGGGTTTTAAATCCTGTAGGGATTTAATGTTGTTTTTATTAGATATAACAGAGCTCAGCCCAAATTTGTGCATTCTGTTGTTTGTGCTGAACTGTTTTGTGTTGCAACCAAGTTCAATAAAATGCAGTAAACAACTCTGTCTGTTAAATATAAAGGCATACTTACCTACTTTTCAAACTTCTCCTCTTGGAGATCCCAGAAGTATGTGACAGGGAGTAGGAGGGGGCATCGTGAGACCATTGCGTCACCATAGCCCCTCCACCTTCTGGGAAATGGGAAATGACTACATTGTGGCATTTCATAACAGGGGGTGGGGCCTAGTAATGTAAAAATTGCATCATTAAGCCCTGCCTCCATCATGTCCGGGAGGTTGCCAACTCTTCCGGAAATCCAGGAGGTCTCCCGGAAATTACGGGAGAGTAGGCAAGTATGTATAAAGGTCTTGATAATAAGTAGGAAACAACAAAGACAAAGCAAAGTGTTTAGTAAAAGTTGCAGAAGGACAAAAACTATTGTAAGTAAAACAGAAATATGAATTCATGAATCAAGCATATTTTCATAATAAGCATTTGAATTTTTTTTTTGCAGTTATGGTGAAATTAAGAGGAAGTCGTTGTAAAAACTTGATATGCTGTATTCACACATTACACTACAAGAAATGCTACACATTACACTACAAGAAATGCTACACATTACACTACAAGAAATGCATCTTCAATTACACTCATTGGTGCAATATGATTTTGTCTATTGCATCAACTATGATAAACCATGAGATGTGCTTGTTCATGATAGCCTAGGTATTCGGCAGCCAGTAAACTAATACAGTATATCTAATTTTGATTTAAAAATGCAATTTAAAGCTTGGGAGCTTCATGAAAACAGTGAGGCTGTTCCTGAGTTGGGTGCAAGCCCATTTGTTTAGCACAAAATATGCAATGCACTATGCGTGCCCACAAAAAGGCAAACATATATATCTGTATGCAGATTTGGTCACATCTGACCCTTACACAAGCTTGTAGAGGTGGAAAGGGGGAGGTAAGAGGTGGGCAAATGCAATGCAAGAACAGTAAGTGTCAGACCCATACAGAGATGTAAATACACATGACAGTAGCCGTGTCACTTGCAGGTGACTGAGAATGGATGAAAATATTTATTGATGATCATGCTTCTGATTAGCTGATTGTGGATTCATCTCTGAATCTGATAGTGCTTTCTTCTTTGATTGTGCCTATATTATAAAAAAAATTGTGGGCGTATGCATATTTTGCTAGTTTGTACATGAGATGGAAGATCATAGCTGCTGTATTATAGAGGGTTCTTCCTATTTCAATGAAACCTAATAGCAAATGTTTCTTTCGCTATAAAAACAAATGTTAACAATCTTCTCTTATGCTTATGACCTGTTTGCGTGTAAGTGTATCTGATGTAGGCCTGGTGGAGAACTTGATGCATCTTGAGATACATCCAACTTGGCATATGGGTGAAAATATGATATATTACGTGTGTCTTTTTAAAGAGGCTTTTTTGGACACAGATGCATCCAACTCACCATCAGCCCCAGTATATTCATACATTATTTTAACATATTTAAATAGGTCTTAAAGTTTATTCTATCATATTTGTTTACCACTAAATCCATGGTCCCTATTACCTTTAGCTAACAATTAAACTGCATCATGTTGGAGCATGTAACTGATGCACTTACTGTAGGTTTGCATGTAATGGATGGTATTGACAGAATGACCTTGTCAGTTGTCCTTAATGCCATTCACCCCTCAAGAGATGATCAGCCAATTCCATTTATCATTCTAATTAGAAGGCACGTTGCCAGTCCAATCAGACTCAATTACTTAGGGCCTCATTAGAGAAATACATTATGTAACATACACTTTAAATGAACAAGGTCAGTTAAAGAAAGTTGAATAGTAAGCCAGCAAGTGCATTAGGCCTTAGCAAGGTACACCTAAATTCTGCAAAGCCTTTGGCTCAACTTGAAAGAAATCCCCACATGTACAGTTCAAGTCACCATTTTCCATCATCCATTATTCCACAAGGTATGATCATTTGCAATAAATAATAAATCCTCTTTAGAAAGGTATATGGCGATGAATATTTAACACAGTAACTTTACATTTTGATATATGTGCTGTCCACACAACAATAACTTATAGCATAAATGCTAGACCATATTGAGGTCGCTGGTGCAAGCTGTTTTCGCATGTAAAAGGACACATCTGTTCTAATACGTTTAGAAACTAGGCAAAGCACATGGACACAATGCAAATGTAGAAAGATTAAAGTTTAAGATGATTACACAGAACAAGATGGCATGAGGTCCTTGGAGAGAGAGACTGTAATGTAACAATCAACTTTTTCGAATAATCCTTTGAATGCTTTTAAAATAGTGTGGATAAAATACTTAGCATAGTTTTCTCTGCATTAACTAGAATGTATTTACGGGAGTAGATAGAAATCAACTTGTTACTTATGTGATATTTCTATATGTTTCCAATGATTACATTTGTAGTAAAAAAACACAAATTATACAGTTGAAGCAGATATTAAGTATAGAATCTATGCTGTGTTATATCTGATCTAAATTGCTTAGCTGTGTCCAGCTCTGGATAGATAAATCAGTTGTAGAAGGTTTTCTGTGCCATCATCATCAACATTTATATATTTACAACTTAGGACAAACACAATAATATACAATACTGGGTAATAAAGACGAAAAGGTAAGAAGGTCCTGCTTGTAAGCTTACAATCTAAGGGAGCCATGGTCCATTATTACCTGCAACAAGCTCTGCTTAATTATTTCAATACTTTCAGCTAGTTTTTGTTGTTCAATCAGTTATGCTAGAACAAAGTCAAATATAGTTAATAAACTAACATCCACATAAATATGCCTTTGTGCATGCAGCAAACATAAATTAAGTATTCTTAATCTAGAAAACATAAATGAAAATCTGTATGTACTCTGGTGATTATAGATACTGGTTCACTAGGTTTCTAGTGAAACCTCAGTTATAAATAAAACATGATGGACCTGATTCATCAAGGCACATAATTGCCAACTATGTGCATATCACACTTAAAATCACTCTGTGCATGCCCAGAACCGGGACTTGCGCAACTAAACACAACAATGTTCATCTACGTATGCAAAGGGAACTTACTCCAGCCTATGATTTCTGGAAGTGAACGTGGTGGGGAAGGGTTGTTCACTGATACTCAATATACAGTAAGGGTGTGCCAAATATGAGCGCACACAGTCAAGTCCGAACCAAGCTTTGGGCATCTCTGTTAGGAACCCCTCCAGCCGGCACAACACAACCCGGAATCTACTCTGCCAGTCAGGTGTTCACTGGAGCCCCTGATGGTGGGGACAGACTGGGCCGCAGACTGACAGAGGGTCGTGAAGTGCGTACCAGCTGGGGAGAACCCAGGCAAGAGGAGTCAGGTCCACGCAGAGGTCAAGGGCCGGCAGCAGACAACAGTATCGATGAACAAGCTGAGGTCAGGGGTCACAGGCAAATAGCAGAACGGGTAAACAGGCCAAAGATCAGGGTCACAGGAAACACGAGCAAGGTCCAAATCAAAGCCAAGGGTCATACACGGGGAGTCAAATAGAGATATCAGGATACAGGACAGGAACTAGCAGGTTAGCAGACTGGAACACAGGAGCTATAACCGGCAATGAGGCAGCAGACCTCATTGCCTTAAATACCAGTGGCCACCAATCAGAGCCTAGCTCTGAATTAGACACAGCCCCCAGCATAATTAATAGGCTGCATTAATTAGCCCACAGGCTAGAACATATGGTGAGCGCTGCGCCCGGCTTCCTCTCATTGCCGGGACGCAGCGCTGAAGCGTCTTCTCGTTGCCCCGGCAACGGCCGGGTCAGGGCCGGAAGTGACGTCCCGGTCGCCATAGCGACGGCCGGGACGCAGGTGAGTGAGTCGCGGCGGCTGGGCACCGCCGCGGCTCGTAACAATCTCAAAGTTAGTTTTTATTATGCCGTATCTCTTGTTCCAGCTACAGGGCCAGTCTAAGTCCTAAGTATTAGTGCTGACAGTCTCGTTGCTCTAACATGTGTTTGCAATCAGGAACAACTGTAAAAATGTATTGTTTGTTCAGAATACATTGAGATAATCCTAATAAATGTATTTCATGTGGAAAAAATGTAAAAAAAAGTGTTTTTTTGTTTTTACCTGTGTTGTCATTAATGCTTAGATTAACAGGTAACATTAATTCAATGGTTTTTTGTTTGTTTTTTTCTGTGCGTTCTTTTGCAAATGTATATTCCACATAGGCATTGGACGTATCCTTCTGTGTCTTGTGTAGTAGAGCAGAGCAGACCTTGTTGCTGACATTGTGCTCAGTATGTGTGCCTTGATGAATCAGGTTCCATATGACTTCCATTTTAAGTCCAACTGGCAATTCAGGAGCACTACTTCTTAGTATATTAAAATATACTTTGGGTTCTATAAATGTACACTAACATAAGAACATAATACAGCTTTACTTTATAAGTACTTAATACATTTTAACTTTATATTTGATTTTCTTGTTGTTATATAGTTAATATATTGACTGAAAGAATTTTACTCAAATATCATCCCTCAAACCCATAATCTCTTTATATTATACTGTCACTGTTATGACCTTCCATTTCCTTATCTGCTTGTTACTTTGTAAAAAAAAAATTGCTGTCTCCCTCCCTTACTAGCTTGCTATGAATACCATAAAATCTGTTTGAACTGTTACCCACCTTTTCTAGGTATATCCTGTTGTTAAGGTGAACATACTGCATCACATTTGGCTCCCTCGTTGGAGAGAACAAACACATATGCAGGTATTACATAAAATAGAACTTCATTGTTCCTCTATAGTGCCTGCATACACACAGATGCTACTGTGTCTGTTCCAGCGGCACATTCTACAACACACAGTGGTACATTCTATAACACACAAAGACACAGTCTAAAATACACACACAGTGGCACATTCTACAACACACAGTGGCACGTTCTATCTCTCACACACACACACACACACACAATGGCACATTATAAGCCCACAGTGGCACATTACACAAAAGCGTGCATGTTAAAGTTTTAAATTCAGCACAATGGATTAATTTTCTAAGATAACGATGAACAAAATATTTATTGATACAGCTGGAATAAACTGATTCTTCAGGTACTATTTTCTGCTTTAGCTCTGACTCTGCACCTTAGCAAACAGCACTACTACACCAAGCATTTTGGCATCTAGATTACTTTGAATTCTTCTATGCAGCTTGAACATAGAACTGCTTATATGAAACAATTGTCTGCTGGCTAGGATATAAATCTTTCTACATCCCTCTGCCTGCTGATTCTGCACTGATGGGCTCTTGGCTCATCTCTGTTACACTTGGACTTGTTGCCTTCATGTGGTCAGGAATATTGGATATTCTCCACTTCCAAGATTACATCTGTGAGTACTATTGTCTAGTATCAGAACTATTATTATACTGTTTGAAGTACTACAGACTGCCAGTGTCTCTGAAGATCATTAACTACTATAGCTGTCTGAGCCTACCATTACTAGAGACTTTATTCTGTGCTAATTAATCAGTTGCAATCTGTGCTTCATTTGTATCTGATCATTGATTTCTCTGGATGTTTTCTTCATATTCTAAATAAATTTACAGTTACTTGAACAATGTAACAGGTAGTTGCAAAAGATGGCATGTGGGTATGATCCTATAAATGTGCTAGGAGGACAAATAGGTGTATCTGGGCATAAAGAGAGTGCTGTATGTCAGCATGTTGGCAAATTAGTAGATTACCTCTCTTGTTGTTTACTACGGTGCTAATGGTGTCTTCGGCTCTAACAAAGCCGACACACTTAACCACTACAAATTAACCCCGAAAGCAATATCATCAATAGTATAAAAATTTAGACCATATAGCAGGCAGTCATTCTGTCCGGCAGCTCTAACGATCTACAGATCTAAAATGCGACTGTGAGAAACATCTAAATAAAGAAGTGATGTTATTTTTAATAGACTGATTGCAAATGGCGCTTTTAAAGCTTTTTAAGGCGCTGGGGCCGGCCATTTTTAAAGCATCAATGGCCATTTTTTAAAGCATAAAGTGGCCAATCTGAAAGGGGATTCATTAGAGAAAATGACTTTACCCCAATCCTTAGCAGTCCAATCCCTGTACCTTTTGCAGAATATCAGTCTGTCCCAGATTTTTTTCCTGGAGAGAAGAGGCTTCTTTGTTGGCCTTATTAACACCAGGCCATCCTCCAAAAGTCTTCGCCTCACTGTGCGTGCAGATACACTCACACCAGCCTGCTGCTTCCTGAGCAAGCTTTGCACTGTTGGTGCCCTGATCCTGCAGCTGAATCAACTTTACGAGACAGTCCTGGCACTTCCTAAAGCCTTTTTCCCAACTATTGAACCTCTCTCCTTGTAGTTCTTGATACCATTACAGATTTTACTTTGATCATCAGCAATAAGGAGACTCATTTTCACTCAGGACTTTTTAATATTTTTTATTATTTTCAATTTTTTATGTGGATGTACATCCTATTCCATTATATATTTGACATCTCTTAGGCATGTGTTTCACCGATATATGACTCAATAAGTATTATATCTATTTGTATAGAGCAGTGGTTCCCAATCTTTTGCAGTTCGCGGCACCCTTAGAGTCTCCAAATTTTTTCAAGGCACCCCTCCAAAATAATTACTGAGCAGTCCTGTTTTAGAAGTAGTTGGGTCAAAAAATTGTAATAAGTATTTAGGTCACGACAGAAATACTTATTTAGTTGTATGCAAAAATGCCCCTCTGCATCCAGACACTCTGCCCCCTCTGCATCCAGGCACACTGCCCCCTCTGCAACCAGGCACACTGCCCCCTCTGCATCCAGGCACACTGCCCCCTCTGCATCCAAGCACACTGCCCCCTCTGCATCCAGGCACACTGCCCTCTCTCACGTTGCCCCCTCTGCCCTCTGTCCCCTCCTCTGCCCTCTGTCACGCTGTCCCCCTCCTCTGCCCTCTCTCACGCTGTCACCCTCCTCTGCCATCTGCCCTCCTCCTCTGCCATCTGCCCTCCTCCTCTGCTCTCTGTCCCCCTCCTCTACTCTCTGTCCCCCGCCTCTGCTCTCTGTCCCCCTCCTCTGCCATCTGCCCTCCTCCTCGGCCATCTGTCCCCCTCCTCTGCCATCTGACCCCCTCCTCTGCCATCTGACCCCCTCCTCTGCCATCTGTCCCCCTCCTCTGCCCCGGTGTCACCCTCCTCTGCCATCTGACCCCCTCCTCTGCCATCTGACCCCCTCCTCTGCCATCTGACACCCTCCTCTGCTCTCTGTCCTCCTCCTCTGCTCTTTGTCCTCCTCCTCTCCCATCTGTCCTCCTCTGCTCTCTGTCCCCCTCCTCTGCCATCTGTCCCGCTCCTCCTCTGCTCTCTGTCCTCCTCCTCTGCCATCTGTCCCCCTCCTCCTCTGCTCTCTGTCCTCCTCCTCTGCCATCTGTCCCCCTCCTCCTCTGCTCTCTGTCCTCCTCCTCTGCCATCTGTCCCCCTCCTCCTCTGCTCTCTGTCCTCCTCCTCTGCCATCTGTCCCCCTCCTCTGCCCCGCGCCAGCTATAGAAAAAAGAAAGCAAACAGAAACTTACCAATCCGCGCGGCGCTAGGACCCTGCAGCC
The DNA here is from genome assembly GCF_038048845.1 of Mixophyes fleayi. Lineage (NCBI taxonomy): Eukaryota > Metazoa > Chordata > Amphibia > Anura > Limnodynastidae > Mixophyes > Mixophyes fleayi. Next base: position 193,122,730 of record NC_134404.1, read on the forward strand.
TCCTCTCTCGCGCAGCTGTCACTGACGTCGATATTCAGTGACAGCTGCGGGAGAGAGGAGGCTGCAGGGTCCTAGCACCGCGCGGATTGGTAAGTTTCTGTTTGCTTTCTTTTTTCTAGGGCTGGCCCGCAGCACCCCAGTGACAGCGCCGCGGCACCCCTGGGAGCCGCGGCGCACACTTTGGGAACCGCCGGTATAGAGTATTGATTCTATATACTTTTTTTACATACAATAATAAACAGGTTTTTTTATCAATTCTATCAGCGCTTCCTACTGTTAACGTTTATATATATATTTTCATTTGTGGTGATTTCAGAAGACTACCATAGGGAGCTGTAGATAGATATTGATTAAGTCTTGATTGTGTTGGGGATTGTAGGTCATTTAGCGCCTGTTTTTGATTTTATTCTGCAAAATGACAGCTAGAATCTGATTGGTTGCTATAGGCAACATCTCCACTTTTTCAAACCCGCAGTTTAGTAAATATTCCACAGAAACTTGAACTTATTAAGTATAATTTAATATGGAAAATGCATCCACAATGCTTAAGATAAAACAGTTAATAAAATGACATACAAATATAATGCAATGGTTTCTTATAAAATAAAAAGGATAAAACAGAATTAATAACTCACGTTTAATCAAATTTCTGGTGCTGGGAGGAGCAGAAAAATGGGACACTCTTCAATATCAAATGGACTCCCAAAAGTAAACAAATCTTTAGAGTCACAGTGCAGTTTATAAAACCATGCTGCAGGGCCCACAGCCCCCTTTCCTGTCATATCAGAACTTAAAGGTCTGTGAAAATGCAAATTAGAGTTTTATGATCCCTGTGAACACAGCGTCTAAGTCAGGCTTTACGTACCCTGCCCAACTTTTCTCCAGTATGGCTTACAAACATGATTTTACCTCCACACAACAGGTCATATGTTCCCCTTCATCTGCATACCACACATGGCTCCAGTAAGTATGATATTGGAGAAAAGAGAATACAATATTTTCCTGTGATCCTATTCAACTTGAATTTGTCATTAATATATAACCCTGTCTCAGAGTCAGCATGTCTGGGTTTGAGACATATCACAGTTCTAAAAGAGACATTTCAAAGCCTTCCTTTTGCGACCTGCCATAAATGGACCATCTGAGGAAAACAGTGGAGTTTAACATAATCAAACACACTGATTTAAAAAACTCCTCTGAGCCATGTCACACTATATCTAGGAATTAACTTACAAACACATATTTGCAAATTTATATGCCTAGAAATTAGCTTGCAAATGACATGTACATTTTAGATTCTCCAGATATGTATCTGAATTCCACATCATGAATGATGCAGATGATATTTATTGTTATATAACTTAATTTCTGAAATAACTACTTATAATGACTCAGATGATATCTTGTGTTATGTACGTCTAGAAAATTGATTTAATAGCAAGATGCAATATTTAACAATTCAATAGAATAAGTACAGCCGATACATACGCAATAGCCCTGGATCCAGCATACAGTGATTCAATCCTGAAGTCTGTGGTCAAGTAGACTGTATAGTGGACCCAGACTCTGGTTTATATATAGTTTGTGATACATAAAAAACAGTAGTGATGTCTTGGTGTGTTTCCATAGGTTCAGGATTCAGGACAGTCCAGTATAATGCAGGTCATAGATCGGTTCAAACAATGCCCTCCAAGGGTGGGGTCAACTCTCCAACCGCTGCATACGTGTTGTCCCACTGAAAAGCTAGTTTAAAATGGTCTATTTGCATTACACACTCAATATCATTCTGATCATTATTCCTCTATCATCCATAACTTGCATACGCAAGATGCGACCACATAGCCAATAGTAGCAGATGTCTGATGGGACAAAGTGGATTAGTATGACACTAAACATGATATGTCTCTTAAATCCCAAAACTTAGATATCAAGTTTTAACATTATTATATTAAACTATTAAATCTATTACATTCGATTATAAATGGCTGTGTGTTGGAACTTTATTAAGGTGAACTATTTACAAGTAAATGTGTGAGTGTATGTGTTCGCAAGTGTTATAGTTAAATACGCCATTCCTTGCCGTAGCATGCTATTTGCATATTTTCACATAAAGTGAAAATTTAATTGATGGTTATCAATTGAAATGACTCCATCCAATTATTTGACTTCCACACTTGAATGTATCTATATAACAGGCTCTGAAATAAATATTTATACTGATGCAAATGATATTTTGAATGTATTTATATCACAGCCTCTGAAATAGATATTTATACTGATGCATATTATATCTTGAATGTATCTATATCACAGTCTGTGAAATAAATATTTTTACAGATGCATGTGTAAAATCTATGTATCCCTTTCACTTCAGGTTAATGTAAAATAAAGATATAGTTTCTCAGGTTTACTCACAATAATGAGGGTTTAATTATACAAATATCACTTTTCTCACTGTTTCTTTTCCCAGAGGGTTGGGTTTTCTTAAAATTAAGTTTCTCCTCACTGATGCTTTGGCTTCATAGATAATTCTCTTTAAATATATTTCTGTTATCAGATGCTTTTTCTCATAAAAGCTGATCTCTACAAATACAACTTATTACATATACATCTCTTAATAGATCAATCTCAATAAAACATATATGGCTTCTCACAGATCTGTCTCAAATAGTTTTTTCCTCCTGACATAGGTCTATCTCCACTCTCCCTCACCCTGTTATCCAGTAAAACCGCTATTCCTTCTTTCTTCACTTGTAATGGACACACTCCCTTGTCAGTTCTGGTTCGATTGTGCAATATCTTTCTGGCTGCCAGGGACTCTGGGATATGTAGCCAGCACCAGCTACTATATTTATTTCTAATCTCTGCTCAACTGCAGGTGCTACATAAAAGCAACCTGTTCATTAAACTATAGATTTCAAGAAAGGGATGCTCTTGAACTATCCATAATTGAGTCATAAAAAAATTACTGTTCATTTGTTTTTATCTTATTTTGATGAAGAAATGAAGAGATTGTTATAAAGTATGCAACCCAGAGGACTAATTTTTCTTTCATAGTGACTTTCTTCTCTTACAGACCTAATAGCATGGTTTAAAACAATGCAGTTTATTTGAGTATATGTTCATCAACTTCATTGCCTACCCTCCAGCATGACACCCTTCACCTTTGATTGCTATATAGAATTGTTGTGCAATGGTATTGTTACTGAAGATATGACCTTGGAATCTTACTGGGAAATTAAAACAAGGTTGTTCTTGGCAGAATGCCATCAGGTTACGGCTTGTTCTTGTGACTTTTTATCCACTCTCCCTTCATGTTCAAAATGTCTGATAAAGTGTTAGTATAAATCACACTACACAATATAACATTTGGCCTTGAACAGTCTGCAGGCTGAAAAAAAATCACAAGCCTCAAAACAAAATTTTAGAAACTGAGACCTCTTAACAGTGATTATTGATTCAATCTAATTCTCATTCTGTCACAAGTGATGGATATGGTTAATTTTTGCTGTTCTGTATTTATATTGTATATTGTCATTTAAAACATTAATCATCAGTGTAATTGTTGTAAGAACAAATAATGCTTTTCCCAGACATTTCATTTTAAAATATAATTATCCAGACACCCTGCTGCTAATGGTATTGGATTCTAATTACTTTAAAATGAAGCAATTATTCATACATGTACATAGTTACAGTAGATAAGGGAAAAATTATAGAACGTGGTAAGAACACTACATGATTATACAATCGATTACATTGATACTGTATAACTAATACCCACATTGCAGAACTTTGAAAATATGTTATACTGTTTATATGTATTAAAGGAGATGTCGACCTATGAAAGTATTTCACTGGTATACCCCCACTTACCAGGTGTGAAAACAGCAGGGGGGTCAGAAAATATTGACTTTTACATTAGCAAAGTACCAAACACTGGGGGAATTCAATTCAGTCTAAGATGCCACTGGAGCGTCATGCAATATGTGACTGTGCATATTTCCTGTTTTGTTATTGGGATATAAAGTTAATAGTGTACCATGTCGATGTGTAGAAATATGGACAAAAGTATTCAGACATTTGACCATTACACCAACAGGGACAGTAATGACATTGTATTCAAAAACATATACTTTAATATGGAGTTGGTCCCCCTTTTCCAGCAATAACAGCTTCCACTATTCCTGGAAGACTTTCCACAAGATATTGGAGTGTTTCTGTGGGATTTTGTGCCCATTCATTCTGTAGAGCATTTATGCGGTCAGGCATTGATGTTGGACGAGAAGGCCTGGCTTGCAATCTCTGTTCCAGTTCAGCCCAAAGGTGTTCGATGAGGTTGAGGTCAGGACTCTGTCAGGCCCCGTCAAGTTCTTCCACACCGAACTCATCAAATCATGTCTTTGTAGTCCTTGCTTTGTGCACTGGGGCACAGTCATGTTGAAATAAAAAAAAAACCTTCCTCAAACTGTTGCCACAAAGTTAAAAGCATAGCATTGTCCAAAATGACTTGGTATTCTGAAGCATTATGATTGCCCTTCACTGGAGATAAGGGGCCTAACCCAAAACCTGAAAAACAGCCATATATCAATATATCTCATTATTATTATTATTATTAATATTTATTTATAAGGCGCCACAAGGCATCCGCAGCGCCGTACAGAGACAAAAAAAATCACAATACAATGGGAGACAGCACAGTACAGTAAACACAGCAACTCAGTACGCTCAATGCACAGCTAGAGAGGGCGGGGAAGGGGGAGGGAGGATCCGCAATTGACGGTGCCCAAGAAGGAGGTCGCGGAAGACAGGGAGACCCCCAGGGGGGAGGAGGGAGCGAGAGTGGACGTGGGGTGGAGGACCCTCGAGGAGGAGGGCTAAGTAGCTGGAGAGCAGAGTTAGAAGTGGTGGAAACAGGAGGAGAGATGGCCCTGCTCAGAGGAGCGTACAATCTAAGGGGAGGGGTGGACAGACAGAGACGCAGGGGAGAGAGGGAGAGTAGGGGGACAGAGGCAGAAGATAAGGTAGGAAGTTAAGTGGGAGACAGAAAGGCTTTAAGAAAAAGGTGGGTTTTTAGGGCCCGTTTGAAGCTGGACAGATTAGGGGAAGTTCTGATGGAGGAAGGGAGCTTGTTCCAGTGGAGGGGGGCAGCGCGGGCGAAGTTTTGGATACGCGCGTGGGAGGAGGTTATAAGGGGGGAAGAGAGGCGATGGTCAGAGGCAGAACGGAGAGGGCGGGATGGAGCATGAATAGAGAGGAGGGTGGAGATGTAGGGCGCAGTGGAGTTGGCGAGGGCCTTGTAGGTGAGTGTGAGGAGCTTAAAGAGGATTCTGAAGGGGAATGGGAGCCAGTGAAGGGCTAGGTAGAGGGGGGAGACAAAAGAGGAGCAGCGAGAGAGGAAAATAAGCCTAGCTGCAGCGTTAAGGACGGATCGAAGGGGATCGAGATGAGAGTGGGGGAGGCCAGTGAGGAGGAGGTTGCAGTAGTCCAGGCGGGAGATGATCAGAGAGTGGATAAGGCATTTGGTGGCATCTTGGGAGAGGAAGGGCCGGATGCGAGCGATGTTGCGCAGCTGGAAGCGGCAGGATTTAGCAAGAGAGAGGATGTGGGGGCCAAAGGAGAGAGAGGAGTCGAGGATGACATCAAGGCAGTGAAGTTGGGGGACAGGGGAGATAGAGGTGTTGTCGACAGTGATGGAGAGGTCAGAAGGGGATGGGTATGAGAGGGAGGAAAAACTATGAGCTCAGTTTTGGCAAGGTTAAGTTTGAGGAATCGAGAGGACATCCAGGAGGAGATGGCAGAGAGGCAGGCGGACACCCTAGAGAGGAGGGAGGGAGAGAGATCAGGAGAGGAGAGGTATAGTTGAGTGTCGTCAGCGTAAAGGTGGTAGCTGAAGCCGAAGGAGCTGATGAGTTCACCCAGGGAGGAGGTGTATAGAGAGAAGAGTAAGGGTCCCAGAACAGAGCCCTGAGGGACCCCGACTGGAAGGGTGGATGGGGGGGAGAGAGACCCAGATCTTATCTACCAAAATTCACAGTTGGCATAATGCAGTCATGTTCTCCCAGGATCCACCAAGCTCAGGCTCGTCCATCTGACTGAAGACAGAGAAGCGTGATTCATCACTCCACAGAACAAGTTTCTACTACTCCACAGTCCAGTGTCAGTGTACTTTACACCACTCCATCTGACCTTTGGCATTGGTCTTGGTGATGTGAGGCTTGCATGCAGCTGCTCAGCCATGGAAACCCATTCCATTAAGCTCCCGCTGCACAGTTTTTGTGCTTACATTAATGCCAGTGGAAGTTCAGGACACTTCAGCTATGGAATCAGCAGATTGTTGGCGACTTTTATGCACAATGCGCCTTAGTAGTCATTGACCCTGCTCTCTGACTTTTGTTCATATTGTGTATGTAGACAAATGCTTTCAAAGCATGTAAACTGTTACTTATTGTTACTGAACGAGAAACCATCTTAAAGACATAATGCCCTGGTGTTGATGGCTTTTATTTTATTTTATTATTTTTATAATAACAATATCACTTACAAATTGACTACTGTTTTTTTTCCAACACAGCACTTGCTTTTGTCCAGTTGCTTTGAATTTTATAGAACTTGGATGACTTCAAATAATAAATGTGTACCCATGCTTATACTTGAAGAGTTTAAAAAAAGTTAATAGTCTGAGGAATAGTCTGCATAGGCTGGTGCCCAACAAAGAGGAAGTTAGGACACATTCCTTTACCTGATTGTAAAAAGTTACAAGAAAAACCAGATGAAACCATAGACCTTGTGGGCCCTTACAAGGTCAAACACTGTATGGTGGAGAATCCTTGAACAGGGTGCATAACTAAAATCTGCCCAGCAACAGGAAAGGTATATAAGACTGTGTAAATGCATTACATGTTGTTTAGATTCTTGTTAGAATGTTGCACCCATGTTTGCATGCCTGAATAAAGAAATTTACATTTGGCTTATGATTTTTTACTTCATACTGCTTGGTAAAAACCTAGCTATAACACAGTCACCTGCTTAACAGTTTTGTCGGGTGAGGTTGACTGAAAGGCGATGTTATGGAACACCACACACAGAGCAATGATATCACACACAATCCTTGGCGCTTACATTAGAGCAGCACCAAACCAGTCTAGACAATGGAATCTGGCCTTTAAAAGACCAAATGCCCGCTCCACAACCGATCCAGTGGCTTTATGTGCTGAGTTGTATGCAACCTCATGCTCCATGCGTGGGGTCACAATAGGATTGAGGAGCCAAGGGCAAAAAAGGTACGCAATATCTCCTATAAAGGGTGACAAGAAAGACAAAGAGCAAAATATGAATGACAAACTTCTATGTTCATCAAAAACAACATGTTGGATGACAAACAGTGCCATATTTGCAATGTAATTATAGTATAGAGTTATTACTTCAGAGAAGCTAAGAGGTCAATATTTTTATACAATGAGGGTAGGTCCTTTTGAAATGTTGATACAGTGTTTTTATGGGGAGCTGTCCAGGTGGTATTTCTAGTTAAACATCAGACTTAAATTTAACATTGAAAGATATTAAAATACTCCATGATAATTTTCCGGTATACCTATCTATAAACCAAAGGCCATGAATATTAACATTTTTAAGTGCTACATATATAAAGTATTTTTTGGTTAAAAAAAGAAGTAATGTCATAAATTCCACTTGACTGGACCAAGGCTACATGAGTTCCATCTACTGCCTTATCACTCTAAAAAATAAATATAAAAAAAACAGTATTGTGAGGACACAACCCTACAGTCATGGCCAAAAGTTTTGGTTTTCACAAAAATTGATGCTTCAGTGCTTTTAGACCTTTTTGTCAGATAATGCTATGGTATACTGAAGTGAAATTGCAAGCATTTCATAAGTATCAAAGGCTTTTATTGACAATTATAGTAAGATTATTCAAAGAGTCAATATTTGCAGTCTAGACCCTTCCTTTTGAAGACCTCTGCAATTTGCCCTGGCATGCTGTCAATCAACTTCTGGACCACATACTGACTGATGGTTTCCCATTCTTGCCTAATCAATGCTTTGAGTTTGTCAGAATTTGTGAGATTTTGTTTGTCCACCTGCCTCTTGAGGATTTATCACAGGTTCTCAATGGAGTTAAGGTCTGGGGAGTTTTATGGATCAAAAATGTTGATGTTTTGATCCCTGAGCCTTTTAGTTGTCACTTTTGCCTTATGGCAAGGTGCTCCATCATGATGGAAAAGGCATTGTTCGTCACCATAATGTTTTTGGATGGTTGGGAGAAGTTGCTTTTGGGGAACGTTTTAGTCCCACTCTTTAGTCATGGCTGTGTTCTTAGGCAAAATTGTGAGTGAGTTCACTCCCTTGGCTGAGAAGCAACCCCACACATGAATGGTCCAAGGATGCTTTACTGTTGGCATGACACAGGACTGATGGTAGTGATCACCTTTCCGTCTCCGGACAAGCATTTTTCCAGATGCCACAAACAATCTGAAAGGGGATTCATCAGAGAAAATTACTTTACCCCAGTCCTTAGCAGTCCAATCCTAGTATCTTTTGCAGAATATAATTCTGTACTTGATGTTTTTTTCTGGAAAAAAGTGGCTTCTTTGCTGGTCTTCTCGACACCAGGCCATCTTCCAGAAGTCTTCGCCTTAGTGTGCGCGCAGATGCACTCACACCTGACTGCTGCCATTCCTGAGCAAGCTTTACACTGGTGGTGGCCCAATCCCACAGCTGAATCAACTTTAGGAGATGGTCCTGGCACTTGCTAAACGTTCTTGGGTGCCCTGAAGCCTTCTTCACAACTATTGAACCTTCACTACTTAAGGTTCTTGATGACTCGATAAAAAGTCGATTTAGGTGCAATCTTACTAGCAGCAATATCCTTGCCTGTGAAGCCCTTTTTGTGCAAAGCAATAGTGACTGCATGTGTTACCTTGTAGCTAACCATGGTTAAGAGAGGAAGAACCATGATTTCAAGAACCACACTCATTTTAAAGCTTCCAGTCTGTTATTCTAACTCAATCAGCATGACAGAGTGATCTCCAGCCTTGTCCTCATCAATACTCTCACTTGTGTTAATGGAGAATCACTGACCTGATGTCAGCTGGTCCTTTTGTGGCAGGGCTGAAATGCAATGGAAATGTTGTTTTGGGGATAAAGTTAATTGTCATGGTAAAAAGGGACTTTGGAATTAAATCCAATTCATCTGATCCCTCTTCATGACATTCTGGAGTATATGCAATTTGCCATCATAAAAACTGAGGCTGCACACTTTTTGAAAAATAATATTTGTGTCATTCGCAAAACTTTTGCCCATGACTGTACATGTTTTTATTCTCTCTAACTTCATCAGGAGTGATCTTTTATTGCCAGTGTGCTATTTGTGGAACAGTTACATCTGATGGTTTGGACAGATTCAAGTGTTCCTCCTTGTATCAACATCACCCTGGACTCAGATAAGTGCTGTTTTTATTCTACCTATTATAATAAAGTGGTTATAAGTGAGAGCTGAGGAACTTGTCTGAAGTACCTCTATTGAATATTTGACAGATAAGCTTTATCTTTATTTAAAAAATGTATGCTGCTTTCAATCAATAGTTTCATTGATTGTACATTAATTACTACATCATGAGCGCCCTTTCTTCCTATGTTTTTTTTATCCTAGAACATTCCATTTTGGGTGTGAATGTTTAGAAGAAAGCTGGTATTTGCCTTTGGACTTTATTTTGTTTATGGTTTATTTGTTGGGAATTGTCTATGAATTCAGTGTATATAATTGGCAGTGTGGCAAGGAAACCAAGAGACTGTTTGCATAGCTATGTAAAAGTCAGTTTTCAATTCAAATCGTTTTCTAATCCTCATTGTCCTGCCTGTCTTATTAACACAATTTTCTTTTCACTGAGAGTCTTTACTCTCTCTGTTGAGTAAGAATTCAGATGGAGCCACTATATGTATCCCATTCTATCTTTCTAGACATTGATTCCCTGTCACTGAGTCCAATGTTTACTTTTCATCCATGCCCCTCTCTGCAGTCTAGCGTATTTGGATTCTCACCATGTAAAACCTCTCTAATGGAGATTTCATCTTGCCATTTTTTAAAAATATGATATATTCACAGTTGATTCCTTAATTTATTTTTGAATACCAAATGCACTTTTTCATGAACTACTGTAATGCAAACCCAAGACTTTTGCCTGTTATACCCTATCACTTTTCCAATAGACAACCTGAGCAGATCCTGTGTTTCACTTCCCTTTCTGCCCTCTATATTATGTTGCCTGTGAGCCACTCCTACTTTATTAGGCCAGATACAGCTAAATCCCCAGTTCCACCCATCAGCCACTTGCTTGAAATTAGGCCTTTCGATTCATAAAGAGAGAACTGAATAACTGTGGTTTGCCACTAGTTACAGACCACAGCATAAAGAATTTGTGTGAGAGTTTAACCATACTTGCCAACTCTCCCGGAATGTCCGCGAGACTCCCAAATTTCTCATATCTGCCCACTTCTTAGTGAAGTGGGCAGATTTTGAGCCCCATGATGCAATTCTCAGAGAAACGCATAATTTTGACCCGCCTCCCTGTGGTAAGATGGCTGGTTTGCGTCATTGCGTCATGGGGTTCGGGGCCAAAATGACCCGATATGCTGAACCCTGTCCCCTCATGCCCACCTCCCCCCTGAGATTCCCTGAGGCCATCCTGGGAAGGTTGGCAACTATGATCTTAACCAAGGATGGAGATTAAATGGACAAGAACCTATGAGTTGAAAAGAGGCATAGCAGTCATAAATGAAAACATAGAGAATCTTCCAAAATTTTGGGATTAAAATCGGATAGAAAAAGAGGGATGGGTTAGAACTAAGTTTATTTGCCATTGCACTAATGCTGAGACTGGCTATTACAATTAAATCTAGTATATATTTGAGTGGAGAACTGAAGTGGTTATTAAAAAGAAAAATATATGACAAGAGAGAGAATTAGTTAACTATAAAATTAGGTAAAGGAAGGCAATGTCTTAAAAGTGCTTACACTTGTGAGTGCTGGTCTCTGCTCACTCCTGGAAATAGGTGGGAACTTCTTATCTGGATGTTGCAGCAATGTATAACACAGGTTGTTTGAATGCATGGATTAATTTTAAATGGAAACAACACCATCCTCCTACCACCAGGTGTTATAGACCACTTTAATGTTCATCCCTGCATCCAGTCAGTAAGTGTAAGAGTATGGCATTTTTTTTAAATGTTTTATGGTGGTAAATATGTAAAGATTTATTGATGGTGACTAACCCTTTTAAAGTGAAATTAAACAAAATGTATCTAAGCTCTGTAGATTAAAATTGTGGATAAATGCGTATGGTCACCTGAGCTCCTAAAGAACAGTACTTTCCAAGTAGAAATGATGTATAAAATCGAAAATTACCCTTCATTTTTTACATTGATATAAAATGCACAGACAAACCATGCTCTGTATTGTTTACCTTAAGATAAACACAGATTACAACTAGAGATGAGCGGGCTCGGATTTCGCTAATCCGAGCCCACCCGAACAGTGCGGATCAGACGGGATCCGAGCACTGTTCGGGTACTTCCGGCCGCCCAAGGAATGCAAAACGAGGCTATGACATCCAAGTCTCGCGTCGGATCTCGCGAGACTCGGATCTCATAAATGCCCTGCTCGCAGCCGCCATCTTCATTCTCCCTGTGGTTACTGAAGAGGGAGGTTGATGTGCTCTGTCCTGCTGATTACTTTAGTCAAGTGGTGCTTTGTCTTGCTGAGTCCATTAGTACTTTGTCCAGTGCTCTGTCCTGCTGATTACTTTAGTCAAATGGTGCTTTGTCCTGCTGAGTCCAGTAGTACTTTTTCCAGTGCTCTGTCCTGCTGATTCCAGTGGTGCTTTTGTCCTGTATTTGTTTCTGATAAGTCCATAGCAATTTGTTAATTAGCCAAAAATCATTTAAAAATGTAAAAAAAATACCAAAAAAATACCCCAAATTTTTTTTTTTAAAAAAATATAAAAAAATAATTGAAAAAGTATAAAAAATATTATAGAGCAATATATTCTTTAGTCCCAAAAAAGAGGAACTGCCATTTCTATTACTACGTTCATTGATTCTGTAGTTCCAAAAAAGAGGAACTGCCATTTCTATTACTACGTTCATTGTTTGTGCAGTCCCAAAAAAGAGGAACTGCCATTTCTATTACTACGTTCATTGTTTGTGCAGTCCCAAAAAAGAGGAACTGCCATTTCTATTACTACGTTCATTGTTTGTGCAGTCCCAAAAAAGAGGAACTGCCATTTCTATTACTACGTTCATTGTTTGTGCAGTCCCAAAAAAGAGGTACTGCCATTTCTATTACTACGTTCATTGTTTGTGCAGTCCCAAGTTACCTGAGTTGTCCCCCCTCCAGGTTTTACTCCGAAAGAGTTTTTAGTGCAGCGGGTAACCTGGTTAGTGAGCGGCGAAGGAGGTTGCCACCGCAGAACGTTGAAAAAATGATGTTCATAAAAATGAATTATCAATTCCTCAATCAAGTACAGCCCTGGGCTCCAGATACTACAGAGGGACCTGTGGTTGTGGAGTCCAGCGGGGACGAATTGATAATGTGTGAGGATGAGGAAGTACACACTGAAGGGGGAGAGGAATCAGAGGATGAGGATGAGGACGACATCTTGCCTCAGTAGAGCCAGTTTAGTTTGTACAGGGAGAGATAATATAGCTTTTTTGGTGTGGGGGCCCAAATAAACCAATCATTTCAGCCACAGTTGTTTGGTAGGCCCTTTCGCTGAAATGATTGGTTTGTTAAAGTGTGCATGTCCTATTTCAACAACATAAGGGTGGGTGGGAGGGCCCAAGGACAATTCCATCTTGCACCTCTTTTTTGGCATTATGTGACCGTCCAACAGTCGTTTGCCATGAGCACAAAGTATGACAGTAGTCATCCTATGGCAAAGCGGATAACTGCGGCCTTAACAGCTATGTTGGTGTTAGACGTGCATCCGGTGTCCGTCATCTGTGCAGTGGAATTCAGACCAATTGGAGGAGGTAGGAGCAGCCATATGTGCAGTGGAATTGAGAGCAGCTGGAGGAGGTATTGTGGCCCCGGTACCAAATTGGGTACCGATGCCACTCCACTACGCAGTCCAGATAGCTGCGTATCAGATATTAAACTACATTCAGTGTTGGGGCCAAATCCAAAAATAATTAAAATGCACTGTCATGATCGAAAACAAGAGGTATTGACGAGATAGAACTCCTCCCTCTATATGGTGCAGAGGATGGAGGAGCAGCCATATTCGCAGTGGAATTGAGACCAGTTGGAGGCAGTGGCGGATCCAGGGGGGGCAATCGCCCCCCCTAGCAGGGGCTTGCTGCTGACGGCTGCACACTGTGCAGGTCCGTTCAGCAGTGACAGTGTGCTGCCCGGCTGCTCTGATTGTGTTTTAAACACAATCAGAGCAGCGGGACAGCACACTGCCAATGCTGAACGGACCTGCACATACTGTGCAGCCATCAGCAGCCGTAGAAATTAGAAAGGGGGTGGGGCCTAAATCGCCCCCCCTAAAATCGCCCCGGGTAGAGCAGTTGCCTAGATCCGCCCCTGGTTGGAGGAGGTATTGTGGCCCCAGTACCTAATTGGATTGGGTACCGGGGCCACTCCACTATGCAGTCTAGATAGATGCGTATCGTATATTAAAATACGTTGACTGTTGCTGCCAAATCAAAATTTTATGAAAATGACCTGTCATCGTCGAAAACAAGAGGTAGTGACGCGCTCGAACTACACCCTCTATATGCTGCAGAGGATGTAGGAGCAGCCATATGTGCAGTGGAATTGAGACCAGTTAGAGGAGGTATTGTGGCCCCGGTACCAAATTGGGTACCGGGGCCACTCCACTACGCAGTCCAGAAAGCTACCTCGGTGCAACGTTTTGGACTAAAAACAATATTGTGAGGTGTGAGGTGTTCAGAATAGACTGGAAATTAGTGGAAATGATTGTTATTGAATGTTATTGAGGTTAATAATAGCGTAGGAATGTAAAAAAAACAAAAAACTGGATTTTAGCGCTTTTTATGCTTTTTTAAAAATAAATCAGAACCCAAAACCCTAAATCAGAAGCAAAACCTTTCGTCAGGTGTTTTGGCAAAACAAATCAGAACCCAAAACCTCAAGCTAATCAGAACCCAAAACCCAAAACACAAAACACTAAAAGTGCCTGGTGCACACCCCTAATTACAACAAAGTGTTTAGAGCTCCAAATTAAGTGATTTTGGTATTGTTTGCCCAGTAAGTTCATAACATTCACAATACAAAGATAAAAATTGACTTTAGAAAATCTAGGATCATGTTTCACCTAATGATGCAGGGACTATGCAATGAATGTCTACATATTTTATGTACAGCACTGCGTAATATAATTGACACTATAGAAATACATTATAGTAATAATTAGTATAATATAGTATAATAGTATTGTAACCAAGAAAGACATAATTCTTAAAAGGAAAACACTTATTACATATGCAGATCATAATGCAGGTAACAAAAAAGTAATTTTTAGCTGTAGTGTTCATAGAGCTCCCCCTGCTCAAATCATTCTCTTAATGAATTAAGTAGGAAGTGGTACATTCAGTTAATCATCTGCTAGAGGTGCGTGGTACTGAAAAAAATCTAAATAATGTTCACAGTTCAAGAGGTTATATACTTGTTTAAATCAAATAAGCAATGTAATAATACTAAGTAGCTGCAGGTGGTACACAGAAAAACCTTTCACCCATATTAGGAGACAGGTCTACATGCTCACCAGCAAAACAGTAAGAATAAAAAATGTTTAATTTAAAATAAAATAAAATATTAATATATTAATGCGTCTCCTACAGCTATATCATGTGCCAAATAATATACTCTAACTAATAAATATTTCAAGATATCACAAAAATGCATGCAAGTAATCTAAGAAATAGAATCATGCATAAAACATAAGCATATTTAAGACATGAAAAGTCAAGTGTCCATTGTGACAGAGACCTACCTCAAACATTTTCAAGGAACGGTATTTTGAATATACTGTTCTAAATAAATTGTTTTAGATCAAAAATATCACAGTAATATCAAGCTTTAAATGCAAACTACAGAAATTTGCTGTTTACAGAAACAAAGAGATCCCTTTTGTTGGTGCGCTGTTCAGTAAAGTGCAGTTTATTTTATATCATAATAGGGAAGATTTAATTGGCTGCGATTTGCAGTCGGAAATCATCACGATGTCCAGCTGCACACATTGCCAGCTATTGCCATAAGGAATCTCTGCTCATTTTTCCTTACACCTCTATCGGGTGCTAGGAAAATTTCAGCCTCAACATTGGTGAATGTGTCTCCATGGGCTGTTCTGGAGACACATAGCGCTAAATTGAAATATGGTGGAAAGTGCAGAAATGTACCACTATTTCCATTATAATTGCATTTTTACTTTGACCCTTATAAATTTAGCCACACAAATTAAAGGCTTATGGTAGGATTATTATTAATCTGAAATGAAAGAGAGTTGGCATAGTTTATGTGCCAAGCAATGTGACAGAACAGATACTACGATATACAATGATGACACAAGGACACAAATATTGCTGTTGCAGTGTTTTTAGACCATGAATAAAGAATGGTACCAAAACATCCTCCAAGAGCCACTTCTCCCAACCTTCCAAGAACAGTTTGGTGATGAACATTGCCTTTCCCAGCATGATGGAGCACCTTGCCAAAAGCTAAAAGTGATAACTAAATGGCCCAGGGATCAAAAACATCGAAATTTTCAGTCAATGGCCAGGAATCTCCCCAGACCTTAATCCCCATGAGAACCTGTGGTCAATCCTCAAGAGGTGGGTGGACAAAAAACCTCCCACAAATTCTGACAAACTTCAAGCATTGATTAGGCAAGAATGGGCAACCACTAGTCAGTATGTGGCCCAAAAGTTGATTGATTGATTGACTGATTGACTTTTGACCATGACTGTACATCTAATCATTTACTCATAGGTTGATATGGACAATTCATAATTCATAGCACTGCTAATTGATGAAAAATATATCCTATACATAAGTATGGTTTATTTTCAGTTCAGTAAATGTGATCATAGTTTATGTTATTCAATGCAGATCATCTAAATGTAATTTACTAATTTGACTGGTTTGATTAGATGGGTTAAAATTAAACATGTAAATATATATGTTTGGGCAGCACGGTGGCATAGTGGTTAGCACTTCTGCCTTACAACACTGGGGTCAGGAGTTCAATTCCCGACTATGGCCTTATCTGTAAGGAGTTTGTATGTTCTCCCGTGTTTGCGTGGGTTTCCTCCGGGTGCTCCGGTTTCCTCTCACACTCTAAAAACATACCAGTAGGTTAATTGGCTACGTACAAATTGACCCTAGTCTGTGTCTGTCTGTGTGTGATAGGGAATTTAAACTGTAAGCTCCAATGGGGGCAGGGACTGATGTGAGTGAGTTCTCTGTACAGCGCTGCGGAATCAGTGGCGCTATATAAATAAATGGTGATGATGATGATATGATACTATATATTATGAAATAGAAAAATTGACTCCTGTGCGCTTATACACCAGAGATCAGTTGTACAATTGATTTCTCAAAAGCAACAGTCTTATGCCGCGCCCTATCTAGTGGTCCCAATCCCTAAAATATTAACCTAATAATCACAATAACATGAGAGGCATAAGACTGATAATAATGGGCATGAATATTGAGCAGTCCATATTAATGTTCATAAGAATTCTATTTACTAAAACATAAACTGTCAAAAACAATAATTAATAAGTAGCATTAATAAATAGCATAAATAATCTCGATAGTACCAATACATATTCTCAAATAATTCTGATTACAATCATGTGCATATCTTATTCATTCAAAATATCCAAGGTCTCCCAAAAAATTGTATCTTATGATGAAAAAATCTTTGGTGAAAAAATCTTTGAGAAAGTCAGACTCTTACTGACGAAATGTGTCAGTAATATTACATTCTGTATCCGTGGTTGAGTCTGAACAAGCAAGTATACCCATGCTCATCAACTGCTGACATATGGACAAAGAGGGACGGTGTCATACCATCTGAGTACCTTGCTGTACAGAGATCCTGTTCATAAACTGTTTTGTCGGCTGTATGAACATCAAGAAGGAGGGGTACCAGCCATCAGTTTAGATCGGGTAAGGTTGCTCCAAATTACTCTTGAGCTAAAAATGACTTGTTAACTTATGTTTTTTGACCCGCATGATGTCCAAATATGACCAGCATTAGAATAAGAAGCAAGTAAACAATCTTCCTAATTTATCATTTCTCTTTCACTTGTGCTTATTGTTCTTTTCACATTAGTGGGATCAGAATTTCCTGCTAAAGTGAAAAGCAAATGGAGAGGAAGTACTGTGATTATTTTCTAATGAATTTGCAATGCTTGAGTCCAAATATTTTACAGGTGGTTTTAGCAATTTAAACTACTGTGATTTCTAGTACAGAACCAAAGCATGAAAATAATTACCATTCCCACCATTAGTGTTTAAACCTTATACTCAATTGTGGCCACACATATTAAATACAGTAGTAACACTACTGTCACACATCAGGCTCTCAGGTCCTGTCACTTACCTCTCCGCTGTCTTTCCAAGCTGTTTCTGTAATCCTCAGGCTTTGCTGGTTTCAGATCTCTCTGCAAGATACTGCCCAGTCTGTCCCCACTCCAGAGATCACTCCAGAATCAGGGTATGGGTGTTGCCATCTTGGATTCGGTCACATAATTCCTCTCAGCCAACCAGTTGATAGCAGCCTCCACTCCAGGTTCCCCTCCAAAAGCAGTTCCTAGGAACTGCCATCTTGGATATAGTCACCTGATCCATCTCAGCAACTCAGAGTGTTGCTGCAGCCCAGCTGAATGCAGTCTCCAATCAGGGAACAACAACTACTATAAAAGGACTTCCTGGAGTTCTTACCTGTTGCCAGTGCATCATTGTAATTTTAAAACACCAATTTGGTTCCCAGTAGTCTGCAATCCTTTCTATTGTTTCAGCACGGACAGTGCAGTCCACATTCTGGTTCCAGCATTCTGGTTCCGTTCTGGTTCTTCCACTCTGATTTCAGCATTCCGGTTCCATTCCCTGTCCAGCAATCCAGTTCCTGCCTGGTCTCCTCTGCTAATCTATCACTACCTGTGCCAGTCCTTCCATTTACACGCAAAGGAACATAATCAGGCCACACAGCTTTGTGTATGTAGTCACCAGCCTAACTCCAGAAACACAAAACAGTCTCGGTGCAGACAGATCCTCAAGCATAACAACTAAACTTTATATCAGCAAATTCCTCCAACCCAAACATACCAGCGTACTGACATTGTAGAGCCTATTCTAGTAGACTGTATATAATATAGAGACCCTTCTCTGGTGCCTAATGTAAAATGCAGAACCTATTCTCTACTGACTAGTAAACACTTCAGACTCACTCTATTAGGACTAGTGTGCAATACAGATATTCTTTGGTCGTTATTAGAGCCCATTCTCCAATGATCATTTTGGAATGCAAAAATAACATAAAATGATAAACCAAAACTAGAGATGCTCACTGACCCCCGTGTTTTGTTTTTGTTTTTGGCTTTGGATCTGGATTTGGTTTTGGTTTTGCAAAACCGCCATTGCGTGTTTTGGTTTTGGTTTTGGTTTTGTTTGGTTATGTTTTGCTATTTTGTTGGAAAATCAAATTTTTTGGGCATAAAGTAACCAAATTTAGTGCTCCACCCGTTTCTTGGATAAGTAAGGTCATTCTAAAGCTAACAAATTAGGAAGAAAACAGTTTAATCCCTGGTAGGCCATCCTTAATTCTGCACACGAACCTGATTGTCTTCCTCTCCATCTTAACCTATTGGCAGTGCAGCCATCGTCTTTGGGTGTATATTACACCCTACACTTCTAGTTAAAGATCTAAAGAAATGGACAAAGGCAGTTTGGTTTTTGTCTGCATCAGCCCCCCCCCTCGCATCCACTTGTAGTAAAATAGAACAAAAGCAGCCTGCATGGACTGTAGCCCTAGAAATTCGAATATACAAAGAAATGGACAAAGGCAGTTTGGTATCTGTCTGCATCAGCCCCTCCCCCCCCATCCACTCGTATCAAAATAGAAAAGTATTCAGCCGTTATATAATCTAGAATATAAATAGAAATTAAGAAAGGAAATTTGGTATCTGTCTGCATCATAATCATCAACATCCTCATTAGCGCCCTCGTCGCCTACACAAATCTCCTCATCCTCTTCTATTTCCAAAGTGGCATCCTCAATTTGTGTATCACCAGCTACACTCGGGCTGTTCAGGCACACATCAGCAGAACTGCTGAAAGGGTCCCTCTTTATGCGTGCACTAACAGAATGCTCACGATTAGACATCCCACTGTTGGATGGACTCTCCACAGGGATTGGTGTCATTTTTAATTCAGAGCAAACATTATCCTCTAATGCCTTACTGTTATCTTGCACCTCGGCTTTGACTCGTAACAGTAGTTGTGCACCACTTGTAGGCTCAGTAACATTTTTGGATCTGCCACTAATAGAGAAAGGCGAAGGCCTCATTCTCTCTTTGCCACTGCGTGTGTAGAATGGCATGTTGGCAATTTATTTTTTTATCGGCAGTTAACTTTGCCTCAGTTACACTTCTTTTTCGCTTCAACACAGTACATTTTTTGGGGGTTTGTGTTTTCCTGCCTGATTTCAAAAGACGGTGTAGTTTGACATCGCCTTTTCCACATGACGTACTGGGAACACTACCATCAGGACTGGTGACAGAACCTGGTTGCTCATTTTTGCTCATATGTGGACTGCTTTGAATCCATTCTGAGCCCAAAGCACCTGTAGTGCTACAAATTGTTTTCGACACTGCTGCAAAATAGGACTTTTTTGACAGCCAGATAAATTTCTGCAAAAGAATGGGGGACACCCCAACAGCAAATGGGAGTGCTAAATATATTTTATTTACACTGCTGCAAAATAGGACTTTTTTCACAGCCAGATAAATTTCTGCAAGAGAATGGGGGACACCCCAACAGCACTTGGAGTGCCAGAAACTGAACAAAAACCCTCCTCTCTTCTCCTCTTACTGCTGTAACAACTGGTATTAAGCTTTCAATGGTATTGAATACAATCAATCACATAGCCAGTGTGACCTAACCCTGCTTTCTCCCTCTGTCAAATGGCGATGGATTGCTGTGGAGGCAGGTATTTATGCTTTTCAAATCTCGCGAGGTCCGAGCTCAGAAAAACGAATACGTCACGATGACGTTTTGCCTCGATTTAGAAACCGAACGGGTGGGAGAGTACCAAGCCTGCTCAGCTCGGTAGTCGGATACCTTAAATTTGGTAGGATTCGTATCTCGGGGAATGCATCATAATCGTTGGTTGTGTTATGATAGTGATGATTATACTATGCACCTAAAGTACAGAAACTACTTGTCAGGTGCCGTCTCCGCGCTCTCCACAGGCGCCGGAGATGGGCACCTTCCCTCCGCAATCCATGTCCTGTTGCCTAGCAGCAGAACTCTATCTCTACTCACCTGTCTGCAGCCAGCATGTCTAAACCGCCTAAATCTCCCTAACCCAATCAGGAGGCACCTTAGAGTACTTAAAGCAGCCTCTGACACATGTCTAGTGCCAGAGTATTGGTTCTACCCTGCTCCAGCATTTAGTTTGCATTCCTGTTCCTGAACTCCTGTGTATAGACTCCTTGGCTTGTTTGACCTTTTTTCCGGATTTCCCTTGTACTTCGCTGCCCGCACTGGTATTGACCTTTGGACCATCCCTGACTACTCTTGCCTACTCTCCGTGGTAACTCGCTTCCTTGGTTTCGACTCGGCCTGTCTGACTACCCTATTCACTGCACTGGTGACTTCCTGGAAGAACCGCGACCTGCACATCGCACGCAGCCAAGCCCAAACCTCCTTGTGGGGGTCCCTGGTGAACACCGGTGGTGTGTTGGACTCCGCGCCTCTCAGGTTAGTAGCGCTAATACCAGTCGGTGATATTCTCTGTGTAAAAGTGTGACACTGCTCATCAATGTGACAATGGAAATGCAGGAACAGATAATATATTATGTAATATATTATTAAATAAAATCTGATTTGTTTACAACAAGAAAATATGAGAGTACATTTCTAAAGCAGAACAAGCTAATTTAAAAAACATTACTAAACAATGAATATTGCTATGAGATGCCCTTAGCATCTTATATAATACCAAGTTTCTATGAAGGATTTTTACACTTTTTTTCATACTTTAAGAAAGAGGATTATATAATATTCAGAAAATACCTAAATATCAATATAAATGCATAAAACAAAGTAGAACATTTTTGTGCAACACAATTTTTGTGTAACGCAATTTCACTGCTGTGTATCTTATAGTTACTGCTTTGCTTTCATATTAAATGAGACCCTCATATCAATCATGAGGGTCTGTCAAATGAAAAAACAAGACTGTTGGTAAATAGTGTCCATGCAAAGGACACTTAATAGAACCAAGGCAAGTTGTTCCCAAATGCTAATCTATCCCTATCAACTTGAAACAAGCTATTATCACTCTAGTGATTCTGAATTATAACGTGCTTTTCATGGTGTCACTTTTTATTGTCAACAGGACATTAATCAGTTTCGAGAAAAAAAAATGTATCTAACATAATTTTTCATTTCCCCTTTTATATATTATAAATTGCAAAGTTGTGTTTACCATTCAAAATATTAACGTATTTCTTTGGTAATTTTTGTTTAATAAACAAACATATTTTGTAAGCAATGTTTAAAAAATATACTATAGAGAAATTAAAAATAATACCGGCAATAATAATTACTGTTTATAATAACAACTATTTGTATGAAACACTTCTTAGATAATCCTCTAAAGGAATAAATATAATTCAACTAATTCTAACATAAGACAAGGGTCAAATATATCCTTACAAATGAGCAACAGAGTAACAGAGTTATTGGAATAGTACATACTAACCAGAAAAAAGATTGTGTATAGATTATTTAAAAACAGCGGTTGTCCTAAATGTAGCACTCATTAAACAGATGAGGATGGGTATTAAGGTACGTTGTATGCTTGTGTGTGCATTTCTCGTTAACAGTTCACCAGCTGCAGTGCTTCCACCAAAGTTTCCTTCACTTGTTTTGCGTGGATGTGGATGTTGGCCACCTGGGACGATCTGGTAGATTCCTTGTACTAACACAGACTTTATGAGAAACACTGAACACACAAAGTTACTTCAGAAATCACCACAAGTTATTTATTAAGTGGCAGTTAAAATAACCAAGAGTGGTAGCAGTGAATGCAAACAACCAATAATAGGCATTAGATTAAAAAGCAACAGTGATAAGGTAACCAGTATTACAGCTACCTGTAAATAAATTTGCACATAGATAATGAGACTGGTGAAAAAAAATTAAGTATGCTTAAAGTAGCACTTAATACATTAATAACGGAAAGGTAGAAATATAAATTTGAGTATAATATAATTCAAATGACATAACCCATCCACACATTGTAACCCTAACACTATTTAAATTGGAATTCGAGTATTTTTCTATACTAAGCAGTACTGTACTATTAACTCTAACATTTATTGGTGCACTTGACAATTTGGTAGTAACCCAGGTTACGTTTGGTTAATGGAGTATAACTTGAATTTAGAAGTCTTAACATAGAAATGCTTATGAAACTGATGTGAAATATAGTGATAGCTTTAGGGATGAACAACTAATAAATTAGCAACACCTTGGGCCTGATTCATTGTTGGCCTTACGCATGTGTCAAAATGTCTTGCCAGGCATGCCGGGAGATGTAGTCCATTTCAGGGCCTTGTTTGATCTTCCACATGTGTAGCTTACACATCTGCTGGCTGATCCAGCAGAAAGGAGGGCTACATAAACTTAAGAAGGAATTCAGTGAGGGTATCAGGAAACGTGTGTAAAGATATAGTTTCAATACAGGAAAATAAGAGTTTGTGCTTACCTTTTCATCAGAGATGGGTGCTATTTCACTCAAACAGGGATCGTTGTTTTTTTACCTTAGTGGGTGGTGATCTGAGAATCCTTACAATATTAATGGCACCATGGCTGACAAATATATTAGGGAATTATTGGTCTGCATTGCAGTATAAAGTACTCTGTAACTTATGGTCAGCAACCCCAGTCATGGCTCCCAAGCTAGAGTGACTTGAATGGTTAGTATTCAAAAGGATACATATCCAAAGATGCTATTACACAGATATTAAACTAGATTTGTTCTCCTCAAGTGTATACTGAGATAGACAACATAATAAAAACTGTCACCATCTGAATGAACTCCAGAACAGGGTGTGTTAATTTATAAACCATTAGTTCAGAAGCTAAAGACCTTAGTGTGGACAATGTTTCCTTACTTGACAGTGCCTTTAAACCATACCTTTATCGTTGCTCCTTGAGTCTTCATGGCAAACAGTAGCATTTACCTAAGGCTAGGG
This sequence comes from Mixophyes fleayi, assembly GCF_038048845.1. Lineage (NCBI taxonomy): Eukaryota > Metazoa > Chordata > Amphibia > Anura > Limnodynastidae > Mixophyes > Mixophyes fleayi. The sequence continues at coordinate 193,146,268 of NC_134404.1, forward strand.
TCACGATGTAAGTCTTCTTGTATTCCAGAAATGCCAAAGTTACACTTAAATTAAAATATTTACATTACTTAACCATAATAAAAGCAATTTCAATTTACAACAATGGTCTGTCTAAATCTCACAAATCGTTTATTAAAACAATAAAGGTAAAAAAAGATATTGTAATTGGGTATTGTAATTTGTACACTAATTTCCATGGCATTCGTTTTAAATATATAGATAAAAGGTTCTAAATATTACTTTGCAGAACTAGCAGGTTCTAGTTTGTCTAGTAAATCTCAAGTAATCCGTAACAAACTACATCTATAAAATTTAAATGGAGTCAAAAATTGATGAATGTAAACAAATCATATAATTAAAAAAGCATATCTAATTGACGCAAGCAGTACATTTATTATTCAGTCATTTAAGAATGTTTTATCTGCAAAATAATTTAATATTTGTATATAAGCAAGAACATTTTGGGTTCTGCACTAATTCAATACATGTGAAGAGTTCAGGGAAATATATAATTCCCATAAAATATATATTTTTTTTAATTCAATATGTTACCAAATAAAAATAAACAAGACAATAAAAAATAACCTTAGTTAAACTTTGTAACATTTAGTACTCACCTGAGCCTGTGTGGGTGTGAAAGGGTCACTCAAAACAAATCAACTGGTTTGCTTAAAAGGGACTAAAATACTCCAAAATTCTACCTCACACTCATTATTTAACTATTTTCTGTCACCACCAAACTGAATCTCGTATAAGAAATATTCAGGTACTTACTGATATACCACAAAATATATCACTATTTAAATCTAATAAGAGTTAATGTTTGCCAACATTTAAATGAAGAAAATTAATCAAGCTTACCTAGCACACGAATACCTTAAGAACACATAGATAGAATATTATTAAATGGAGTTTAATATGATGAAAAATGTTGCAATGCTTCGGGAATAAAATCGAATAATAAATTAACATATAGTAATATATTGCAAAATATATAGTAGTAATATATATTCTATATAATAGTAATATGTTGCAAAACAGTTTCTTAAAATACAAAGAAATAAGAACAGAAAACTAAGACTTGTGTGTATCCAAGTAATCTGATGGCAGGGGCAGGCTGGCAATTTTTAGCCCAGAGGAGTGTGTGTGTGTGTGTGTGGGGGGGGGGGGGGGGTGCTTGGCCTATTAGGAACACTTTAAAGGGAAGAAATGCAAGTAGCCCTAAGTAGCCCTCTTCCTCTTAAGGGCTATGTGTATACTAATGACTTTTATTCACAAACCAATTTTTAGTCAGAAATTCTCATAGATGAAAATATCTTTACTCAAGTACATCATGGACATGTAATATTGCCTTTACCAGCCAGGTCCGAATTTTCTACACATTTGCATATGAAACATGAAGTATCAGGTACATTATTTAATAGAAGACAGAGTAATAACACAATGAGTTCACAGGTTAAAACAGCTCATGTTATTGGGAGCAAGAAGTCCATATGTATTTTTCTACTTTATTAACTCATCATTGGACCATACTCATGACAGACATAGAAAAAAAATGTCCAGCAAAGTCATCAAAGGGTAAAAATGCAAACGTTATTACAGTCATTACGGTGCAAACTACCTTTAGTCATGTAGGGATTGAGACAGCCTGAAATGAATTTATTAATGGTTCTATACACAGTTCCTAGTGAGACCTAACAGGTATTTCTGAGTGGATGTAATTAACATTTTCTGTGTCTTTTTGAAGGAAGCATAATTAATCATTCCAAGCTACATTAAGTTCTTAGTCTTTGTTCCAGCTATACAAAAGCCTTAGTAAATCAGAGCATCAATGGTAGGATATTCTATTAGGTCAAAAGTCCAAATCACTTATTCCTAGAGCCCTATGCCTTCTGGTTTACTCAGGAGAACACTGTTTTTTCCCACTGGAAATACAGTATTGATCCAAGGATGATTGTTTTTGCACAATTTAGAGTCTGTGTGCACCTGGATAAGATGGGTATGGGATCCTGTAGCTCTTTTATTGCATTTGTTTCAGACAGTAAAGTAAGAATTGCCAATTATAGAGCAAGAAATATTAGTGTCACATGAAATCACATATTTCAAAATGATTAATTTCTAAAGTGTTCAAACTTAGGGATCTTGTGTGAAGCAAACTTAGCTTCCTGTTGTTTATTCTTTGTGTTATAGTTTCTAAAGCTTAATTCATGTACTACTGTCTCCCTAACTAAGTGATGTAATTTAAAAATTGTTGACTTGCATTAAAACAAATTCAATGAAAGCTTACTAGTCACATTATTTGCACTGGGTATTACTACATGAGTCATTTCCCTTCCTACAAAAAATGACACATGCTATTGTGATAGGTCATCAATTTTCTTCATAATATTCCAATGCTCAACTGAGCGTCACACCTCAATAAACTGAAGCTATTTAATTATTGTGGGCAACTGCCAGATTTGTTGTTGGTGTGTCAAGTACTTTAGCCTGAGAAAATTGTTGCACAAATAAGTAATAAGAAACATTCTTGATCATGTCACTGTCAATGGGATTTATATAAAAGTAAACTCATTTTTGTCTCTAACTTTTATCGTGATTCATAGTAATTATACTTTTCTGGTTTCATCTGTCTTATAAAGTCCTTATGCTGATGTTTAGGCTAATTTAAAATTTCCAACAAAGCTGTTAAATTTCAAACAATTGACACATATCAAAGACAGCTTTTGATGGAAAGTAGAGTAACTTGAATATATTACACAAATGGAATAAAATTCTAATAAATTCTTTAATGAGAAAACCAAGGGTATGTCCATTATTTAGGATTTCCCCCAGTATTAAATTGAAATTTTGGGTGTACAGACTTACGTTTGTAAAGAAAATAATGTTATGCTTACCGTGTAATTTAAATATATACCATTTATAATATAAAAGCCTAGCGGCGTGTGTTAGTCTGTGTGTGGAAAACAATATTTTCTCAGAAAGGGCTCATCCAATTGACCTGAAATTTGGTATACTGACATTATTTGTCAAAAAAATTAGAATAGTGAAGTCAGTTAACTTCCATCATCCCCCCTTCCCCCCGTGGGAGGGGTAGTAAAGGCTAAATTTACGAGTTGAGGGCTCAAAATCATTTTCGTGAGGTAATTTTACCTCATGAACACACATGTGTATGCATGAGTATCATGCACGGATTAACTTGTTTTCTATAAATGCATAAGTAAATGTTTATTCCCCTGGTACTTGAAAATGGTACAACAGACATACCATACATTTTACCACTAAACATCCATTACTAAGCCTATGCTGCATGATCACTGATCATTTAATTACCCCTTTGCACTGTACATGTGATCAGCATAGATTTTCTTGCAACATAAGGGCTAAATTAACATTTGTCACTTAATTGCTTTTTGTGACGGGTACTATAGAGTAGGTGGGCACTTATCACTCCTTTAGTTTTTGAAGATGTGAAGTTATTTAGATTGCCTGAATTATTCAGTTCCCTGGTTGGTTTGTGCATATGAGCTTTCCCTAACAGTTGTGTGCAATGAAGAAATTCCGTGACTGTATAATGGCTGTATTTTACTTTCCCCCTTTTTACCATTGAGCCTAACAAGTGGGCAGTGGCTCTTGGGTTGCTATCCCCTTTATGTTGGTACCATAATTACAATTGTTTTAGCTTAAACAGAGTCCTCATTATATAGGACACACATATGGACATACCTCCATTTCTGCATTTATCTCCCACATTCTGCCTTTAACATCATGGTCTTGGTCATGAACTTTAACAACATGGGGCCTGATTCATTAAGGATCTTAACTTGGGAAACTTCTTATTTCAGTTTCCTGGACAAAACCATGTTACAATGCAAGGGGTGCAAATTAGGGTTTTGTTTTGCACATAAGTTAAATACTGACTGTGTTTTCAGGGGCTAGAAAGTACAGTTATGTGGAACTAAACAGGGAGAAAAAACAGTAAAAGACAGGAGCGGTATAAAACAAAAACGTGAAAGAACTAGACAAAAGGACAAAGCCACAGGATGGGAAATACAATGAAATCATACCTGCCAACTCTCTCAGAATGTCCGTGAGACTCCCAAAATTCGGGTCAGTCTCACGGACTCCCGGGAGAGCTGGCAAGTCTCCCGCATCCCGCAATTGCGAGGCTAAAATGACGAGATTCGCAGCAAATCGCGTCATTTTGGCTCCGCCCCATGGCAAAATGGCATATTTGTCGCTGGGGGGGGCAAAATTACGCTATTTGCCACACCCCGCCCCTCCGGACACGCCCCTCTTCCAGATGCAACTTGCCAAAAGTAGGCAAGTATGAATGAAATGCAGCAGAGAGCAGACAGGAATCACAGGATACTTATCCAGCAATGTCCAGAACTGCAGAGACTGATTAATTATCTGTCCATCCCACTTATAGACCCTGTCTACCCATCCCCTAAGACACCAGATGGGTGTACTCCCATAGTTAACTATTAAACTCCAGAGAATAATCCAGTTCGAAGATACAGCCTCAGCTTTTAAATTGCCTTCAGGCTTATTTCAACCCTCATTGCAACACTAAATTGTCTTAAAATTCCTCTTTTCTATTCTGACAAACACTGCAGTGATGTGCTTAAATTATTTTAATGTAATGCCCATGGTCCTTTAACCTTAGTTCCCCTATAGAGGTCCTGGAAAAGAATTTGTAGAAATTGTCTGTTCAGATGCTCAATGCTGCCAGAAGCCTGGTCACGAAACACTGGAAAAACCCAGACCGCCCCTCCAGAAAGCAACTTCTCAACAAAATATGATATTTAGCATCTATGGAAAAAATATCGCCATACTTAAATAAGTAAACACATAAAGTCTGTCGAATTTGGGGGGATTGGTTCGTTTACAATAGCTCTTCCAATCCCGTACCACTGCCTGACCAGGCTCCTTTCTTATAAACAATGTTGGGTAGGCCAAACTCTATTATTCTTATCATTATTAGGTAGGATAATAAATTCTACACTGGTTTAGTTGACCACCGGTCACTAGGGTTTCCAGGCTTCGTCTCATTCCCACTCCCCACGCCCTCTCCCTCACTTATATTATCTTATCCCGTCTTTAACTATTATATATATATACACTACTGCATGCCTCATTCAGTTTTTGTTTACTAGCTCTCGTCTGGTATCACACGTTTACCTATGTACAATATGCATTTGCGCCATCTGGGATTGGTTTACTTTTCTTATTTTACTTTCGAGTTACCACTTGTTTTGGTCTGCTTGTGTTCATGTGGGATATTTGTGTATTGCGTACCAAAATTATAACGTTTTTACCAATTTTTTCTTTTAATTTCCTTTATTTTCATTGGGACACTAAATTGCCTTTTCACATAAAAATGTGCTCTGACCTAGATGAGCAGTTTGGATTCTGAGAAATGGGGTTTTGCAAATCATAATTTCCGGGGAAATGTTGGCTCTTGCGTATTTTGGATTTGAGGTCTTCTATATATAATCCTCTCTCCTGTTCTCAGCTGTCAGTTTAGAATTGATAGCATGTGGAAAAATCCATTGCTGAAATTGCATGCTGATAAAGTGGGTTGTAGAGGTTCGTAGAGGGTGAAAAGGCAATCAATGTGTACTAGACTAGCTGTGATTTTACTCCAGAAATTTTGATAGTTTATTTAAACATCACAGACTGCTGGAATTGTGTGTGTTAAAGTTGGTGTGAGAGAGTTAAGAGTAGACAATCAGTGACTACTGGTACTAAAACCGATATATTAGTATATTAGTAAAATAATTAGGAGTGGACAATAAAACACAGCTATTGTGCAAGGGCCAGCACCACATCTATAGTAGTAAGTGGCCAAAAAAAATAAGGTTGCCGTTTGACTGAACAGTGCACAAGTGTTTGAATGTGAAGGGTATTGGTATTGTGTAAGGGGCAGTATCATATCTGTACTTGGATTGTTTTATTTTACAATCCAAGGGGTAAATGTATGAAAGTCCGATTTTTTCAATTCGGCGGAAATCGGCAACTTTGCAGTTAAAATTTAAAGCGGCGATGGCTTGTACAAGCCATCACCGCTTTAAATTTTAGCTGCAAAGTTGCCAATTTCTGGCGAGTTGAAAAAAATCGGACTTTCATACATTTACCCCCAACTGTTTAAAATTATTTGAATATCAAGGCTATTGTCTGAGGGGTGTATCAAATCTATACTAGCAAGCAGCAAAAAGACAGGGTTTTGTGTTTGACTATGAGCAGCATTTCCCCCCCCCCCCCAAAAAAAACCCCCCAAAGTATTGCTTTATTTTATAATGAAAGTGTTTACTTGTAAAAATTATTGTTTGAGCAGCAGTTTTACACATGTACTAGTTAGCAGACAAAAAACAGTGTGCTGTGTTTGACTATGAGCAGGACTCCCCTAAAAAAGCAGAGTATTGCCTGATTTTCTAATCTAAGTGTTTACCTGTGAAGGCAATTGTGTGAGGGGCAGTATCACATCTGTAGTAGTGAGAAGCCAACAACAGCAATATCTGGACATTTTCGGCATTCAGTACATGAAAAACATTGCAACAGCTGCAAAATAATTATCATCCTCCATGCAACCAACTGAACTGAGTAACTAGGTAGAATTTCAAACTTTATATGCTTAAGCAACTTGGGGAGCAGCAACAAGCCATCAAGACCTACACAGCAAGCCATATGATAGGGAGAAGGCTGACATGTTACCTTACTCCAGCGCACTGGAGAATCCCTTTGGTTTTATGCAAGCTACTCAAAACATTTGATGTTGTAAAACAATTAAGTGAGTTCAGACACTGCCAGCCTGAGTGAAGTCATACCAATAATCAAAGAAATGGAGGAGGAGATGAAAATAAGTGATTCTCTATGTTGGCCTTGTAGATCCAGTTTTTTATTCACTTTGCCAGGACCCAAGGGTTTGCAGCATCTTGAAATTGGATCACTACATTTTGGCAACCATGCTTGATCCTAGGTTTAAGTCATGTGTAATGTCTTTCTTTCCAACTGACACAAATCCTAAAAGATACAAACAGCTCCTTATGAGTAAGCTGTTGGCTCAATCACACATAGCAATTCACCTGCTTCAGCTTCTCTTAAAATAAAAACTAACCTTTTCTAAGAGTCAGGATGATGATGAGTCAGCACAGCATACCAATGCGGGAGATTATTATGACATCTGAGCAGCCTTTAAAAGAAATGCCCAAATATTTTGACACCTCTACCACTTCTCAATCTGATACACTTTGTATTAGTAGAATGGTGATTACTTTACTGATAATGTATCAATTTTAATTCATCTCCGCTGAAATCCAGCATTACAGATTCTGTTTTATAATTGGCAGCAACAATGTATTTGTGAATTTAATAAATAATTATAATACTTAAAATGTTTTCAAATGAATCAAAAAGTGTTTTCAGATTTGTTACCGTTTCGGCAGCTCTGTACTATCCAGCAGCCACGGCGCTGTCAAAGAAGCGTGCGCGGCGGTGTTGTATACAGCACCACCGCAGACGATTCTTTGACAGCGCCGAGGCTGCTGGATAGTACAGGGGCACTTCTTTAGCGGAGGGGAGGGGTTCTGGAGACCCAGAAACCCCCCCTGTATGCGCCACTGTATTTGATGCAATAAGAATGTTCAATATGCTTGAAAACATTCTAAACTACTTAATAGCAACTGCATCGAAACAATGTAGGCCTGATTCATCTATGAACACCTACACGCAAGATGCATTTTTAAAATGAGCATGGAATTTAAGCGCAGTACCACACCCGTATTCAAATCCAAGTGGATCTCAAGATATGTTTCCATTTGAATCTGGGTATAAGTACGCTCTGCCTACATAGTACACAATACACAGAACAGAGTGCTGGATACGCACATAGATACTGTATGTGCAATATCAAGTCCCATCAGAACACATGCAAAAAAGAAAAATTATAAAAGAAATTGCCAACTTATAATACTATAATCATTAATAAAAATGAATAAAAACTTTTTTTTTTACATTAAATGCATAAAATAGGGTGTTTTAAATGCATAATGTACATACACTCTGTTTGTATAGTTTATTTTACTTGCATACACATGTTCTGTTCTATCTAGTGGCACGTATAAGTGTAGTTTTTAATACAAAGATGATGTTCTGATAGTCATTACTATCAGTTGGCACTCACACCTGCCCTGTACCTGGTGCAAATACTATGGCTAAAAAACACGCATTTAAGAGAAAACCAGAACTTGAATCGGCTGCATCTGCGTCGGCACATCCTTGACACGCCCTTACTATACATTGCCTATGTTAATTCGATCCTTCTCTCTCCCATTCCACCCTTCAAGTTGTAGGCAGTAGTAACTATTATTTGCATTTAGACATGAAATGCATGCAACTGAGTTCATTGGCATGAAGTTCTTTTCTGAGCATTCACAGAGCTATTTCACGCAAGATATGGCACGCAACGGGACTTACGTCCGAAGATGAATCAGACCCTGTTTGTCTTATAAATGAATTATATAAATACCTCAGTAAGTGTGGTTACATGTCTTTTAATATTATCATTCTGCTCATTATATTTAAATTTGACTTAAAACCTGTTGTAGATATATAACAAATAAAGATAATTTGTACTTTTCACGGCAGTGAAAGGTAATATGTTAGGCCAAATGTGAGCAAACAGTATTTAGCTCTCTTTTAAATGTGGTGCTCTGGTTTCCTCCCAAACTCCAAAAACATACTGGTAGGTTAATTGGCTGCTATTAAATTGCCCTTGGTATATCTTGGTCTGTGCGTGTGTGTGTGTGTATGTTAGGGGATTTAGATTGTAAGCTTCAATGTGTGAACTGATGTGAATGAGTTCTCTGTACAGTGCTGTGGAATTAGTGGCGCTATATAAATAAATAGATGATGATGATGACGAATATTTACCCATGCATGAATGTAACATTAAATAAGTATGACAGAGGATTCATTGTTGCCTGAGCAGTAACTGATGGTTAATGTATACCTCTTTTTAAGAAAATGAATGATAGATTAATAGCTGCAAAATATCATGGATGCTGCACTATTTCATTTTAAAAAAAAATGTACACCAATAATCCCTTTCTGCATAGTCATCTTTGATTCCTCCACTATTCTCACTTAGCGTTGTGTATACATATGGTTGTGTAAGATGTTTAAAAGTTTGAGAAAAATAATTTGGGATTTGAAAAGGCAAAAGTAAGGTAAGTATATAGCATGATGAAGTAACAAGTCATTCTTCTATTTTGGGACTTGATAAATAGACAACCTAAATATTTTTAATATGTTTTGTAAGCATATGCTACACACTTTATTGTGTCAGCAAGAGATATAAAGTAATTCTTGTAAGTTATGGTTTCCATATACCTCTGGGTCCAGCTACTTTATACCTGGGTAGTCTGATACCACTCTTATATGACAAGGGACATGCATTGCCCGCCACCCCATAAACATATCAACAACTATTATTACTATATAAGCACACATGCAATATAGTTAATCCCTTTATTTGACGTGATTTATATGAAGGCTATGGTATTTCAAACCTCGAAAATTATTTTTTTTGTCTTTTTAAACAATCATTTGTTTCAGATTTTGATATCTATTTTGTCATGAACTGCAATTGTCCATAATTTATGACTTTTAAGGTTTTTACTATTTTAGCAACATTATTGAGCTAGGGCGGAATTCCAGGCTATTTATGACAAGTGACATTAAATTAACATTCAATCAAATACTCACAAAACAAGTAATTCAATTAATGTATACATATTTATCATTTCAATATGTTCTGGGTAAAAATACACTAAAATGATGAGATCGTTATGTTTCAAATATGAAAATATGTGGCAATGATATTGCCAGTAAGTTTATCTGCAACATCCTGAAATTATACAACATTTCTCAGAGCAAATCGTAAATATAAAATTGATGATATAGCAGTGATATTTTTACAGCTTTACAGTTACAGCACCCAGTGTGACTTCTAATCATCAGTGCTTGCAGGAATTAATTCTTAAGAAAAAGTTATTTAAGTAGTTGTAAGTTTCCTAGTTTTGCAATAAGTGCCAGGATTGCTAACATTCACAAAGTAGATAATAGCTCTGTAATGGCATGACGATTAAACTCGGAACTGAACTGTTACGGATTCCTGCATTTTATATTACCATAAAAGAAAGCAATTTTGTTGTGCCATACATCTATACCAGTGTAATTATGCACTTTCCTTCACATCCCCCTAAGGCAATCACGGGCATTTGCTGTGGTTAGAGATATGCATTCTAGAGTGACTATCTTTATGGAACATGAAAACAGTTAAACTCATTTTAATGTTGCAGTAGGACAAGAGTCACACCACCACCATTTTACGTTCTTAATCATTGTTGCCACTTTGGTTGTATGCTCTCAGTTAATAAATGTGCATGCATATTTAAACGTCCAAACCATCAGAGGTGCCATGAAATTGGTGATTTGTTCAAAAGTGCCTTGGAACAAGTATGTAACTAAGATCTGTCCAATTATGATATATAATTTTCTATTTGGGATTTGCACAATTTTTCCAAAAATAAAGAAAAGTGACACAAAATTGCAAATGGAGACAAAAGGCAAGAACCCATATTTTGTAAAGTGGTGGGGAACTGCTACAAGCATATTTAATTTGGAAAATGGTAATCTCAGTGTCACAACACACTAGGAAGAATGGATGTTTTCCTGGAAGCGGTTGATTCAAATCAACAAGGTACGAAGTCTAACACACCCCCTGTGTTCACCAGGGACCCATGGAAGGAGGTTTGGTCTTTGCTGCGTGGGATGTGCAGGTCGCAACCCGGAAACCAGTTGCTACCAAGGTAGCTGGAATATCACAATAGAGAGTAGTGGACTACCCAGGTCAAATCCAGAATGAACAATAGAAGTACCAAGGAGTGATCAGAAGGGTAGTCTGAGTAGCTTAGGTCAAGCTGGACAATCCAAACAAAACCGACACATGAGACAAGAGAATTGTCAGGAACAGAGTGAGTCAGAACCAGAATATCCAATAGAACCTACTAGCACAGAGGAACTGGAAACAATAGGAGCCACACTAGAGGAGTGCTCTATTACTCTGGCAGTGTATCAGTGTCAGAACTTGCCTTATATAGACATTCTAATCAAGGAATCGGCAGTGAAACTGACCCCCAATACAAGAACCAAGGATGCATCCTGTTGCCTAGCAAATGGACGTGCATGTGCAGCAAATTCGCCCAGAAAATGGGAAGTAAGGGAAGGTGCCCATCCGGCTGTATAAGAGGATAACAGGGACGGTGCCTTTTTAACCTATTATGTAATTATGTAGTCCATAGTTAACTGGGTACATAAATCTAATGAGAGGGACTCAAGTTATAATTGTGCTACCCTTTAGTAATGTTTTGCGTTGTGTTTGTTTTTCAAAAAATGTAAAAAAGTCAATAATTATAAAATAATGTGAAAAATATAAATCTAGTGAGAGGAATCTAGAATTTCTACAATTCAAAAAAGTAAATTTATAAGCATATATCTGCAATCTTAGTAATGCACTTTATAAAGCCAGGGGCCATTTCACCCTTCTTAACCTCCTCAGCCTCTTAGCGGCTTTTGACACCTTGGACCACCCCCTCCTGCTTATCCCTGAGTGAACTCATCAGCTCCTTCGGCCTCCAGTGCCATGTTTTTGCTGATGACACTCAACCCTACCTCTCATCTCCTGATTTCTCTCTCTCCCTCCTCTCTAGGGTGACCGCCTGCCTCTCTGCCATCTCCTACTGGATGTCTTCTAGATTTCTCAAACTTAACATTGCTAAAACCCAATTCATTGTCTTTGTTCCATCTAGAACTTCCTCCTCCTCTGACCTCTCCATCATTGTTGATAATTCCTCTATCTCATCTGTTCCAAAACTTCACTGCCTGGGTGTCATCCTCAATTCATCTCATATTTTTGCGACAAACATTCAATCTCTTACCAAATCCTGCTGCTTCCAGTTACATAACATTGCTCGTATTCGGCCCTTCCTCTCCCAGGATGCCACCAAATCTCTCATTCACTCTCTGATCATCTCTCGTTTGGACTACTATAACTTTCTCCTTACTGGCCTCCCCCATTCTCATCTCGCTCCTCTTCGATCTACACTCAATACTGCTGCTAGACTCATCTTCCTTTCTCGCTGATCCAATATTGTCTTCCCCCTCTACCAAACCATACACTGGCTCCCCTTCTTCTACAGAATCCTTTTTAAGCTCACATACACCCTCACATACAAGGTCCTCGTCAACTCCACTGCTCCCTACATTTCCAACCTCATCTCTATTCCCACTCAATCCCACCCACTGTGATCAGCCAATGTTCATCATCTCTCCTCTCCTCCGATTACCTCTTATCATTCATATATTCAAGACTGCGCTCCCCCACACCATTGGAACAATCTCCCTCTCTCTATTAGAACTTACCCAAATTTGTACAGTATCAAACAGGCATTGTAAACCCACCTTTTTTAAAGCCTATCAGTCATCCGCTCAACTACCCATCTTGTCGGTTACCTTTCCCTCCCATCCATCCCACAGTACCACATGACTGCTTACCAGGGAAAAAGCCTGCTGTTAACGTTCACAGAGTACAGCTGTGACCGCTCCGGTGCTGCGCCGAGTCTCCTGTGTTCCGACAGGCACTCTTCCTGCCTGAAGAGTGCCTGTCGCCCGACTCACTGGAGCCCACACTACTAGCAGTGACTATGCAGCATTGGCTGGGTAAACAGACATCTTACATGAGACACACGTGGGAACTTTGCCATTTTCCATCTGCTCTGGAGTTCTGTTCCCATCCCCCGGCAGAGGTTGTGAGTGTTCTCCAATCACAAAATCCCCAAGCCCTATCACTTCAGCATTGAGGACACTGAGCATTGACATACAATATTATGCCCATCTCTATAATTTACAGGATGATAGGGACACTCTTCATCCACTAGGCGTCTGATATTACTCATCACATCTTGAATGTGGTTGATCTTCTTGCTGGGACGCGGAAGAGTTTATTCTGCTTTCATGAGATGCAGAAAAGGCCTTTGACAGGCTTAATTGGTGCAATATGAGGGAAGTCTTAGTCAAATTTGGTTTCCAAGGTGATATTCTACAATCTTTGTTAGCTTTGTATCAGGGACCCTCTGCTAGAGTCTTCAGCAACAGGTTTCTCTCTACCCCTTTCCCTATCTCTAATGGTACCCACCAACGCTTTCCCCTTTCCCCTTTCAAGTATCATCTGGTTTTACTGGTATTTCCAACAATTCTTTTCCACATAAACTGTGCCTATTCGCAGATGATGTGTTTTTGTTTGTCACCAGCCCAGGGACTTCATTGGTGGTGTGACTAGAAATCTTGGAACACTATTGTTCCGCTTCCTACTACAAACTGAATGTCACTTAATCAGTTGGTGCTCCCTATTAATATCCCCCAATTCTCCCTATTGCGATGGCAGCAAATATTTCCTTTCCTTGGGTGCTGGACTCATTTGGTAATCCACATACCCTCCACCCTTACCAATATCTTTGCCCCGTTACTTCTTCAACTGTCCACTTTGGCCAACAACTGGATAAACTATGATGTTTCTTGGCTGAGCCGCATAGTGACTTTTAAGATGATGTTATTGCCCTAATGAATGTACATTTTTCGTACCATCCCATACATTATTCCCAAGAAATATATGGACCGGTTTTACAATGTAATGGTGTTTATGTTTGGAAACAGAAATGCCCTTTCTTAGTGTATAAATGCATGACCCTTCCCAAACAAAGAGGAGGCTTAATGCTGCCTAATATAGTCCAATACCACGAGGCCTGTACCCCGATGCACCTTAGAAACTGGTCTCTCCCTCCCTCTTCCAAGCCATGGGTGGATCTGGAAAGAACTTCAAGTCCTGAGTATCCTTAGTCAACCTCCTTTGGACACCTAAAGGCAGGCATCCTCTGTCTAATCATAGGCTCGTTTCCCTTTCCGATGCTGGTATGGGTTAGGCTAATTGGACTGCACAAAGACCTGGTGCTCCCCATCCCTAATCTATTCCTCCATGCCTTGTCAAAGCTTATCCCTGACTTGAACCTTGCTAATTGGTATAATTTAGGGTTAACTTCACTAAATAACTTACATGACCAGGATCTCCTCCTTCATATCTTCCCAGTGTCTGTCCCACATCAAAATAAATATGTCCTGTGATATAGCTTTATAGCATCTAAAGCCACATTATCTCAAAATTGGAAGAACCCCTCTTCTCCCACCTGGTCCAAAATCATTTTGAAGATCTAATTTAATTTCAATATGAAGACAATAGATATGCCATACTCCCCTTCTGCCTTAGCCTCCACAATGAAATGGTTTAAATGGCATGAGTATATTACAGAAGGTGCACACTTGAGCCAAGGAGTATCTGGCTCCCCTCCTGATCTCTTACACTTCGACATAAATGAATCCCCTCAACAGTAATGGTTTGTCACCCATTACAGCCTGACTAGGCGAATATGATTTGGTTTAGTGTTAAATTGTGTGTTTTTTTATTATTCTTTTGCACTGTATATAACTTTCTTCTTGATATTTGGGCTGTGCTTTCCAGGTTGTGCAATTTTCCATTTTAACGTTTGTGAACTCCTATTGTGTCCCCACCCTTATTACTGTACCCAGTTATATACCTTTGAAAAATGTCAAGAAAAATTATTGATGATAACGTTTTGAAAGATGAAGAATGATACTATTTTAATAAAAAATATATTAGGTATTTAACCTATAAAAGGGACCTCTCCAATAGATCAAGTGAGTTAAATAATTTTGGGAGTAAATAGTGGTTAAAGCTTTCTTTGTGCGGCTATTGTGCATCACAATTTGGTGCAGTTACATTATTTGCCTGACTGTGTTACGGATTACTGGATACACTACTAATCTGGATTAGCGCTGGTTTACCTGAGGTGCGGAGTCTAACGACCACCCCGGTATTCACCAAGAACCGCCGCAAGGCGGGATGGACTTTGCTGCCAGAAGTCGCAGGTCGCGGTCCTCAGGTTTGCCCCAAGATGTAGTACAGCGGAATAGGAGCAAGATGAGAATAGTCGGATAGGCCGGGTAGGTACACAGGCAGGCAATGCAGACAGAATCAGAAGGCAATCTCGGAGTCAATCAAACCGGGTCGGTACACAGGAAAGGCAGATAAACGTATAGAGAGAGAAGCGTGAGACAATCCGAGTCAGGAGCACAGGCAATCAGGAAGGTCAGCAAGCCAGGTCGGTACACAGGAGGTCAAACACACAGGAAGCAGGAACAAGGAGGACACAGGAATCAGGAGCCAGGAACTGGTAAGTTGCTCTGACACTCACCAAGTGTCAGAGCTATGCTTTCATACTGTGTCCACTTTTGAATTCCCCATCCTAGGTAGCGATCATGTGACCGCCCTAGGTAGCGATCACGTGACCGCCGAACCCGGAAGTGCGGCTTCCGGGTCCGACGGAGCAGCGGGGGAACGCGGAGAGGTAAGTATTCGTAACAGATTGACACACACTGTTGCATCAAGTTTTTTTGTACAGTACTCAATATCTGCACATAGCTTTCATAGATTTCATGATATGAGCAAAAAAAAAAAAATTTGTGTGGAGCTTTTATGTTTACCTTGTGTTTGCATGGGTTTCTTCCCATAACTGGTAGGTTAAGTGGCTGCTGACAAAGTAAACCCTAATTTGTGTCTTTGTGTGCATGTGTGAGAGAATTTAGACTAAGCTCAATTGGAACAGGGACTAATGTGAAGGGCAAATATTTTCTGTACAGCACTGTCTAATTGGTTGCACTATATAAATATATAAATTTGTATATTTTCTCCAGATTATGACTAGTTTGGAGTTGTTTACCTTGCAATTTCTGGCTCAACACCACATTGGTGTAACTATTTAAACCAAAATAAATTCTGCAATACATGAATAGGCAAATAGGGCCAATGATTACTGTTTTTTGCCAACATAAATCTCAGTATACTTATTGTCCTAGATCCTTTTAGCTGTTTTCTTGGGGGGGGGGGGGGAGCGGGGTTGTTCCAAAAGCAAGCAAGGGATGGAAGTTATAAACTGAGAAGAAATGTCATAGAGCCTGTGATGAAATGGACAGAACCAGGCTTGTTATTTCCCAGCAGTCAACCTGAAGTATAGGGTTGAGTGGTCAGCTATTGTTCTTCAACATGGCCAGTTGTGTTGTTTAATTCTGGGCCAGTTACTTTCTGTAAAGGACAGGAAGCTGGGAGCAGCTGGAGTTCCTCTGATATCACCAAGGGATTAATGACTTCAGGATCCCATTGTTCTCCCCTAGGTCTGAGTCAGACATTGTGGCATGAAAACAGAGTGGAACTCATTCTGTCTTAATTACAGCACCTCATTAAACTCTACCAATCAGGGCAGACCTTCTTCCTAAGACCTGTGGATAACCCTGTAATGAGGGATTCCCAGCATGGGACATTTTGTCCCTTTAAAAAAGGCCTGCAGAAGAGGCTTCTGGGTGTGTGTGTGTGTGTGTGTGTGTGATTTTGCTTATGAAAGTCAATGACGTTGGAGTTTTGGCTGATGTCAGTGTGCTAAGGATTATGTCTGGGAATGTCGTGATTACTAGACTACAAACTTTTCTGATACTTGCAGACTTGCTGGCGCTTCTGAACAGTAGCTCCATAAGACTCCCGTGGTCCTACTCAATCATATCATATCTGGATCGGTTGGGCATTAATCATAGACAGTGTGGGAAAGTTGTGGGAAGTCTAGCAGCAAACTTGAGTTTATTGGGACCAGTTAGTCTGGTTTTTATTTTTATGGTTTATCATATCATAGTACTAAGGATGACTACAACTATTTAGCGAAGCATTTATTTCTACACATACATATCAACACCACATGGCAAAATTTATGAACGTCTAAGGAGAAATAACACTCACATTCTCCACAATGAAAGGATGTCCACGACGGGCTTGGTCTTTATTATCGGAGCCCAGTACCTCACTCTCATCACACTAACTTACAGACAGACACTCACAAATTAAATTCACCTAATGAAATGTAATTTTGTAAGGCACACTGTATTTTCTTGCAATGAGAGCATTTAATTAATTGACCTCTCTCATTCCATTGCCCAGTGATATCTTCAGACTTAAATAAACATGTAAGAGGTGTATTTAAAAGTTTATTTTGTGTACAATTTAAAGGACGTATCAGCTTTACAGGCTCAGGAGTGTGTGTAGGTTCTACACTTGCATTTGGGGTGTATTCATTTGTGTCAGTTGAGCACAGAGGGAAATATTCAGGCTTTAGCTGCAGCACAGACCAATGAGCAATTATGGAAGGGAACTCTGATGTTTCCTTCTTGTCTGAGCAGGAGGTGCAGAGCGAAAGAGTGTGACCAGCCTGGCCAGGTAATGGAGGTGTTAAGTCAGTAAAAGCTTGTAGGCCCCATAGGCAAACCGAGGGGGGGGGGTCCTAGTGCTTGGGAAACCCCCCAACCTGGGGCAGTGTATGCTTGAGGTGCTTGGACCTGCCCCCGGGATCAGCCACTTTGCAGTTTGTGTGCAGATCATTTCTGTCTGCACTGTTCACAGCCCTCTCTCCCCTGCTGTGTGTCCCTGCCTCTGTGTTTCCCACTGCCTGACTGAAGAGGGTAAGTGTGTGTATGTGTGTGTGGAAGGGCCTCATGTGCTTTTAATGTAAGTGTGGGGATTTCATTCATAAATACAATAATTCCTTTGTAAACATAGGCATGGAGGAACTTTTGATATATGTGTGGGGGAAGAGGGAAAAGGGATTTTAATGTAAGTGTAGGGGGGATATTTTATGTGATGTGGATGGGGTGTGAAATATTAATTTCATAGTAAGTTGATTGCGTGAGCTTTTAATTTATTGGTGGACTGAGGTTTGGGAATATTTAATTTAATAGTGGGGTTATGATGGACATATTAAGTGTGTGATGATGAGACTATTAATTTAATGCTTGGGAGGTCTGGGTGTTAGTAATTGAATGTGTAGCTAAGTTTGGGGAGAAGGAGAGCTATTTCTTAAAAGTGAATGCTAATTATTTAATGTTTGGGAGAAAATAGGTTAATTTATTAAATGTTAATAATATTAATTTAATGTTAGGGTTGTTTGGAGGAAAATAGATTTTTTTATTAAAGGTGAATGATATTAATTTACTGTCCGGGTTGGTTGCTGGGAGGCCTATTTATTAAATGTGGGTGCTTTTGATTTAATATTGGGCTGCTTTGGGGGAGGGAGGCCGACTGTGTTCACTCATTGCTGGGATTTCTATATCATGTACCTGTTCTTATTCCAAACTGGAACCCAACAGTCCAGGATTCAGACAAGCAACAACTGAGCTTAGGACACGAGCAGCAGCAACAAGTAGTGAAAGCAGCAAGAACAGGTAGCAGAGTACAGGACAGTCTGTCAACTGTTCTGACACACTCAGTCAGGACTTTGTCCTGACTGTATGGACAGTTGGGAGGTATGTTCCGCTTCACACGGTTCTGCTCGAAAAGGGAGAGCTGAGTGCACCAAAAAATAGTGCACGCAGCATTGCCCGTGTATACGATGGGGATAGGAAGAGTTGGAGAGTAGGCAAGCACTGTCCAAAATTATAGTCACTCCCCCATACATACTGGTCACGCCCACTGGCAGCTTGGCACGGAAAACGCTCTCTACAAATCCTGCGTTTGCCCCTGGGCCCCTGGAAAATGTTGCTATAGGGTCCACACATTTCTTGATATGTCTCTGATTTATATACACTATAAGCAACCAATAACCTATGGCACTGTTAAATAGTATAACTTGAGAGAAAATGTGTAATCTGACCATCCAAGCACTACCATATTATATGTTGATATCTGTTAAGCTAAATTTAACCAATTATAAAATACTAAATCAAAATAACTACTGTCATGTATGACAGTAAGGAGAATAAATGCTGCAAATAAAGTGTGATTTGAAAATATGGGTGTGTTTAATTATTCAGTTACAACCGACAAAATCTGGTCGGAAATGACACTTACTAACAATTAACAAACAAATTGCAACTGAAGCTCAAATTCACCTAATAAAAGGCACCTACTGAAATATCAGTCTTTCCAAAAGATTACCAAGTAAGTGAGAATAGTAGTACTATTTAGACTGTTTACTTACACTCACATTCTATTGTGTTCAACTTAAAAGTTGTACCAGCACAAGATAAATATGTAAGTCTGCAAAATATCAAATAAACAAGCTGACAAATTCTGAGCTGGAGTCCGTGTTTCCTTGCCAGAGTGCTAAAGGCAAGGTTTCAAGCTGGCACTTTTTACATTGCAGAAAATGGCCTGAATATAGATGTAAAATGACATGAGGTGGAACTCCTGGTGCTATCATTACACTTTAATGGAGCATTGATATGAATGTAAAAATATTACAGTTGGTTTTAGATGACAGCTTGAAGTCATTCTTGTTAGTAAAATAAAATCGATATACTACAGTAAAAACAAATATGTAGGCAAATTAAAAAACAGAAATAACACACAAAATAAACATGTATAATTTTAAATCCTTTATATAAATGTGTATTTTGCTGTAGATGTGTTAATTAGAAATTAGTGACCTTCGAAAACTTTTATCAAAACTTTTGTTTCAACTGCAGTAAATTTTGAATTTCATAGAAATATTTTTACAATACATGAGGGACAGTTATTTGTACTTGAAATTTCAAAACAAAAGTAAAGAGTAAAACATGAAACACTGCATTTCACCAGAGGTTTTTCTAAAGTAATTTACCATTATATCATTGTACCATGTCTTGGGGGATGCTGTAATTGATATAGAAATATCTGAGATATTATTGTGGAGTGCCTTTCAGTAAATATATCAGAAAACATAAAGTTGTAACACATGCTTCCAATAAAATGCATATATTTAGATTGTGCTGTGTGTTAAATGTCAATACAAGACAAGATGTAAGCAACTGTATCTAGTATATAATGTAAAGAAAATAAAGGGTGCTCACCTTTATCCATGTGGGCACTGCTGGTATCATGTGTTTGTTTGCATCCACGTCTTAGCAAAATAAAGAAAACCCACGAATGAGCTTTTAACTGTTATGCAGTCATATGTATTTTCCATGACCTGAGTGTAGGAAATCCCCTGGATATAAACATAGTGAGTAATAAAGAGAATACAAGAGAATGTTATAGGGGTGTTTTATTTCAAATAACTGTATTTTTTAACCTGTGTGTCTGTGTCTTATTTATATTTCCCCCATGTTCTCTATGCGTTTCAGCAGGTCCTGGGTGCCAGGGCATGTTGGCACTTGTAGGTAATCAAGTACAACAAGCACCACCAAGCTCAAACACTTATTGGCATCCTGGGTATACTGGGATCTGTAGTGCACCACAAACAAAATGGTAATTTAACCTCTTTTTTTGAACAATAAATCTAATCCCACCACCCATGGGTTTTGGAAATGGCCATATTGCTTTTCAGCATGGGACTGGTTAAACCTACATGAGGGCCACTCATTTTTTTTGCCAGCCCAATCCCTCTAGAGTTTCCAGTCCATGTTTCTTAGCTATGATGACAAAGACTAGTGGTGGTACTGGTGAATTCAGAGGGACCCCAGGCTCTTTGTCCCCTAAATTTTACCGGCACCAGGCAGCACTATGGCTGGTTGTGCTTTTTTTGGGGGGGGGGGGGGTTACTTTTTTATTTGTTTATGTAATTATTTTTAAACCCAAAGCTAGATTGTGCTGATGTTCCTCATAAGCAGCATGGATCTTGCACTAGGGAAGAAGCAGCTGGAACAGATATGCCTACTAGAGGTGTATCTGCAGCTACTCCCCTAAATGCACAGCCAGGGTGGGATTAAGACATTGTAGGCCCCTGGGCTAGAGGTACTGTGAGGTCCACATTTGTCAAGCAAGTTATGCCCAATCCGATATTTGGGGGCCCCAGTAATATCAGATTGGGCATAAGTCACTTGACAAATGTTCCTTTTAATATACCTACTCAGTATTTTCAAAATGCAAAAAAGTTGGATCCAGAGTTCAAAAAAGTAAAATGAAAAAATGTATAGTGCAGTATGCTCCAATTGATTATGACATCACCACATATATAATGATTCCCTTACATGCACACCAATAGTCTCAAAATAGACCAAATAAACGTGCCACTTCAAATTCCAATAGCTCAAAGTACCAGAAAAAGACTGTAAGCTCCAATGGGACAGGGACTGATGTGAGTAAGTTCTCTGTACAGCGCTGCGGAACTAGTGACGCTATATAAATAGATGATCATGATGATATTGCGTGTGCATGTATGGGAATCACTACATAAGTGGTGATGTCATAATCAATTGGAACACACTAAACTATATATTATTTCAGTTATTCTTTTTCCTCATACTTGCCTACTTTTGCAAAGTATTTTCCGTGAGATGGCCGTGACTGGAGGGTGGGGCGCGGCGAATCGCGTCATTTTGGCCCCGCCCCCGCCGCGGAAAGGATGTTTTGTCATGGGGCGGGGCCAAAATGACGCGATTCGCTGCTAATCGCGGCATTTTGGGAAAACACTAGCAGAATGCGGGAGATTTGCCAGCTCTCCCTGGAGTCCGTGAGACCGACCCAAATTTCGGTAGTCTCCAGGACATTCCGGGAGAGTTGGCAAGTATGTTTTTCCTTCATCTTTATTTGCTTGTTGTTATTTTTTCTGTCCCTAGGCCCAGTCATGATTCCCACCCACCCCCACACCCACTGGTGAAGTGGTAATCCATTTGAATATTTTAAACTATATATTTTTTCTCCTTACTCCTTTTTGAGTTTTTCTCCAGCCCCCCAGTCATGATCCCCCCCCAGCCATTATGTATTATCTCTGCTCCACTCCTTCTCTACCCCCCCACCCCTTGAGCACTTACGTTCTTATTTCTTGTGGTTCCCTCACCGTCTTTTAGTGTCTGCGGCAGGCGTGCTTCTGCACTGTAAGGGCGGCCGCTGTGTGCAGTAAGCTCCTTAGTAAGAAGATCTCGTGAGAGTGAGACTATGACTTATAGCCACACTCTCATGAGATCTCCTCACTAAGGAGATTTCTGCACATCGCGGCTGAACTTACAGTGACAGAAGCAACTAATGGATGGTGAGGGAAGTATTTGTCAGTATTTTCCTTATGTGCAAAATAATAAATTAATTTGTACCCTTTGCATTGTAACATGGTTTGTCCAGGATCAAATTTACTCCTTTTTTGCCTTGCTCTCCTTAATGACTCTGTCCCATAATGTTTATTAGCTCAAAAAAGAAGAAAAAGATCAATATATTTATAGCTGCATAATAGTAAGATAAAAATCAGAATAAACATTGGGAAAATTGGGAACCCTACACAGAATGCTTACCATTAACTACTAGTAATAGTAGTTAATGGTGCCAGATATAATACAAAGAAGTCTGCACACATAAAATGCTAAATATTAAGTCAATTGAATTTTCTCTCTAAACATATGCACACCCGCTTAATTTCTAAGGTGAGAGCTCACTGGCTTTAAGGGGCGTATTCAATTGTCAGCGTTAACGCTGCAAAATGAGCGCTCGAAAAATCTTATCGTTAATACGGTAATTACTCGCGGAATTTCAGCTCGCAGCTCCCTAAACTGCGAGCTGAAATTCCGCAAGTAAACTACCGCATTAACGGTTTTCGCGCACAATATTACCGTATAAACGGTAATAATTTTTGAGCGCTCGTTTTGCAGCGTTAACGCTGACAATTGAATACGCCCCTTAGAGTTCTTTTTACTTAGCCAGACTTATACTGAAAGATTATTTATTTCAAACTATATTTGTAAATATTACTTAATAAAGGCTAGAAATCATTCCTTTATCTTACATAATAATATGGCTCGTATGGGCACAGTTCCATTATAGCATATGAATATTTCTGTAGTTGAGCATCACATGGCATCTCCCACGCCAAATATTTAAATATTTTAAAAAACAGAGGAATACTTATCTCAAGGAGTATAATATAATATAATTAATAATAATACCTTATTTTAATAGCTTTTGATAAACCTGCAATAAAGTGAAAGTATATATGTAAAGTATTGTACAGTGTAATCTCCTAGTCAGCTATTTATATTTTAATTACATCTTCTTGTTTAGCTAATTGTCTATTAAACTATATGTCCTGTCTCTATTTCTTTGCAACCAAGTGCCATAAAATAAACAGGACTTTTATTATTTGCAGTCATGTGAAGGGACATATTGATGCAAGGAATGGGGGAAGTAATGTGGAACAGGTCACACAGTGCAAAGGAACATCTTCCAGATGTCAAAAAGAAATCTATGTAGTTTATGAATCATGAATATATTTGTAATGCACAACATGCGTCCAAGGCTATCTGTGCTATTTGAAAGAGTATTGTACATATTATGTCTACATGGGCATAATTATTAGTTTCTAGGCCTTCAACATAAAACATGTACAAATTATACAAAAGTTTTACAGGTATAGCAAACTTTAAGAGCGTTACAGTGAACCAATACCTCATATGTCTATTGTGCCAGATATATTCAGATTTATACTGACAAGGATAAGCACTGACAATTGTTCTTTTTTGTATTCATGTAGTGCAGTTATACAACAATGCAGCTGGACCTCTAAAAGGTTCAGGTGATGCTGAGCACAGGCATAATTATTTTCTCATAGTAAATATGACTCTAGTTTTCACATGCTTCCCTTATTCATAATCCTACAGAAGGCAATTTTTTTTCCTTTTGTAGTGCAGTGATTTTCTATTCTTGTAATTGACCTTGTTGTTTGGGAGCAGGATGTACGTCCACTAAGGGTCCAGAGTTAAAGTGCAGCACAGTGGCTAGTGGTTAGCACTTCTGCCTCACAGCACTGGGGTCATGAGTTTGAAAACCAAAAGCGGAACTAGTGAGCCGTGGTCCCTGGTGTAGGGAGGCAGGGAGGAGGGAACCAGGGCCCCTGGCTCTCTGCATCTGCCATGCAATGGGCCCCATTATCTCCATGGACCCTGGTGCACTGCACCGCCCGCACCAATGGTAGCTACGCCACTGGCCTCTGCTCCCCGTTTTATTTCCAGAGCCCTCTGAAAAATGTCTGCAAGGATCAGATTTCCTCTGCTACTGCTTCTCGGTTCTGACCTCTGCTGTTCACTACTTTTTAAAGGAGTAGTTTATGAAACTTTTACCAGCCATGTGATAAGCAATGATAAGTAGCGATCAGTAGCATTTGGTGAGGAGCAAAAGTAATGCTATGTAGTTGTTATGGAAAGCCTAGCAATTAATATCTCTTACTAACTAGTCATGTATTGCGCGCTGTCCACCTGCTGACGCTGAACAACTATTTATGAATTCTTTCTATTTAAAGATAGAATAAAAGTCAAATAAATCATTACAAAAAATACCATCTAGCTACCAAGCATCTAAATCTGGCTCCCCTTGGTAGAAGAGGTCTTCCCAGATACTCTCCCTGACCCCGAACGTTGATGTTGCATTTAACAAGGGGGGAAGTTTAGGTTTTTGTATTACAGTGGCGATCTCTAGCATGGCAGCATAGTAAGTAGTCACCTTATAAACAATAATAACCATTGTAGAGTGTTTGAATAGCTTTAGAAAAAATAGTACGGAAACATTTTATATGAAAAAAATTACTTGTAAAAAAATGGTCAGTGATTTATTCATGTAAATTTTTAAATATATGGCCACCTAAATTGACAGAAACAACACATTTAGGTCAAATTTCTTCACGGCTGGAATTTCTGTGAGTGTCTTCTCTTTTTTAGGTAGACAAAAAAAAATGCATCTGGTTGGCTACATTTAGATATGTAAAATGGACTGTTTTTATATATGAAGTGGGTGGCTGGCTGTCCCCTCAGTAGGCTCTTCCACATTTTGATCTAAAAAGTCAATTAATTGCCGTTGGCTGTTAGAACCTTGTAACATTTGAGACTGTAAGCAATCACTTTGTTCTCACCCTGGGGAATAAATGCTATGCTGACCTAATAGGGCATTCCTAACAAAACAACTGTGAATAAAAAGTACATCCATTTACAAAGGTGTCTGATTTGTGAGCTGGACACAATGCCCCCATACTGTTAATTAGAAAACTCTTTCAGACAGGCAAGGTTTTTGTTTTATGTTTGTTTTCCTTATCACATGTGTAGGAAAATAGGCACATTAATCCTTAACCTATTACTAAAACTAGCCATGATCTATTTAAACGTAACTGCTGGACTTTGCTTTACTTGTGTTTCTGTGGCGTGTCTCATCTGCCCAAGATAAAACAATCATCATGTAGTGATTATTGTAAATGTTATTGCATAATGAGGTTATCATTGATAATATATCTAAAATGAAGCTTGTCTATCTGAAAGCAAAGGCAATATTACTGAAAATTCCTAAGTAATCTGAATAAAATAATTCTTCTTCTTTATTATGTTTATTATGAAAAATGGTAAAAATGGGAATTTTATTGTATAATTTTTATAGAAAATATAGACTATGTATATCATAACATTACGCATTTGCACAGTAAATCCTACTTATGGAAATTAAAAATAATTTTATTCTAACAATAATGTTTTTCCCCAAACTAAATTTATCTACATTGTGCTTATTTTCAGTGTCAGAATTTAAAATAAAAGAATCTATTCCCTCCGCGTAGAAGTTCAACGTTAATTGAGTATTTCAAAGTGATGAATTTTAGCCAACTTCAATGAATAATGATAGTAAGTACTAAGTTATAGCCACGTTGCTTTTCCATTTGCTGGAATCAGTTTTTCCTTTTTAGCTGAAAAAAATTGATGAAGTATAATTGCCCTGCATGACTTGTGGCTCAAAATTGTGATTGCAATTCCACATCCACTCTAACATTTATTTTTTAAATTGAAAAAGTAGATTGCTCTTTAATCATGAATTGATAGATTGTAATCTCTGTGTCTAGACAAAGTGACTTCATGTTTTCTATCTGAAGAATATTAACAAATAACAATTATACAGCATGTTCCTTCCTCTGAGAAAGCTTTCAAGTGCTTCAAGAATCTTGACAGCTAAGTGCCTTAGAAAACGGCCAATAGATCAATGATACAACATTTCTGAGATCTTCACTCTTTTACTGTTGTAAGAGGAAACAAACATTAGCTAATATTAACCCATTTGCACAGAAGGCCTGTGGTTCCTATATAATGGGCGGGAACCATAATAAGTGGTTCTTAGATCATTTCTCAAAAAGCATTTATATTGTTGGACTTTCGAGATACGCCAATTGAATAAACTTGTTCACTCCCAATGGGTGTTAATCTGTGTACATTGTTACTGCAGAGGAAGCAAAGGTAGATCAATCAGCATTATCCCCTGAATGTCTCAATAAGGACCTTAGTTTGACTTATTTCATATAACGATACTCCTATGAGAAAGGACTGTTATGCCTTCATTATTAATTTTCCATATTAATAGCATTAATGTATACATATTTTTACAGTTTGACTTACATTAAGGGTTTATGACTTTGCTTTATATTTCCTATATTTAGGATTGATTTTATTTATTTTATAGCCCACTGTCCTTATCATCTGTACTGTTGTCTATATTATTTTATTACCCATTCAATTTTGTATATTGCATTTACTTATCTGGTACCTCTATGGTGGGAATTACGTAATTACAGTAATAGTGCGCGTAAATACCGTTATTACAGTAGTTTTAACGCCGGCTTTTTGCTTGCAGCTCCCTGAGCCGGGTTAAAATAACGGTAATAGCTTTAACGCAGCGGTACTTTGGAGGGAATTGAATTCCCACCTATGAGTTCATTTTTACTTCGAATCGCCAAGTGCTTTATTTACAAGCCCTAGCGGTTACTAGGTTACTGCGATCATATTACAGCTTCTGGATTTTACAGTGTCGCTGACTGGCGGCTTAGTATGGTTCCTAGGCAGCAGCTTGCTGGCTGTAATCGGTGGTTTTGACCACATGATTTTTGTTTACTTCCAGGCATCCAAGCTACCTTTGTCCCTACCAGCCTCTTGCTCACGTGTTCTGAACTTACAGCTATTTAGTATTGGAAGAGACATGGTAATTAATGTTTCCTTTTGTGCTCTTGGGGCCTGATTCTAATCAGAAAGTTACAGTTTAAAATATGCACAAAACTTGAGCGTGGTACCGAGCGTATTCAAATCCAAATAGATCTCAAGATGCATTTCTATTTGATGTGGGTTTAAGTACACTGTGCCTAAACGGTATTTGGTATCTGTTAACAGACAGAACAGAGTGCAGTATATGCACATGCATATGTGCAATATAAGGTCACATCAGAATGCATGCAAAAAAATAAAATTATAAAACAAATGAACAACTCTAAACACTGTAATCACACTGTAATCATAAATACAATTATGGTTGCTTTTTTTTTAAATTATATATTTTTTTTTACATTAAATACATAAGTCAAGATGTTCTTAACGTGTACTGTACATACTAATTGTTTTTATGGTCTATCTTATTTACATACACATGTTCTGTGCTAACTAGTGGCTTGCATACGTGTACTTTTCCCAGTAAAGACTATCTTGTGCCAGTCATCACTATCAGTCAGCACTGAAACCTGCCCTGTAGCTGGTGCAAATGATATGGCCAGCCGCATCTGCATTGGCACGCCCTTAGTGTACACCCCCATAAAAAGTGTCATTTGCGTTCGGACGCAAATGCATTCATTGGTATAAGATCCAATTCTGAGAAAAAAAAACATCCAGTGAATGGCAATTCTGTGAACAAAAATGTCTTGTTGATGAGAGAGGTCAGAGGAGATTTGCCGGACTGGATGAAATTTACAGGGAGGTGATAGTAACTCAAATTATCATGCATTACAACAGTGATATGCAGAATAGCTGCAGAAGAGATCTCTGAATGCTCAGCATGTTGAACCTTGAAGTGGGTTCCACCCTTATTAGATAAAAAAGGCTACTGAGGCTATATATATATATATATATATATATATATATATATATATATATATATACATACATATATATAGTAAATCCATATATGTTCAATGGACAGACCAACGCAGGCTTAGCAACAATATCAAAACATTCAATTAAGTGTAAAATACGTTACAGGGTCATGCATATAGTCAAGGACTGATATACATCAAGGGCATCATGTGCTGTCTTCGAACTTTCAAAAGTACTGCACATTACCCTTAATTTCAAGAATGAAAAAACAGCCCCAAAATGACCCCAGCACACCTAAGTCACTCATCACAAAATGCTCTCACATGTCCCCCAATTCCTCTAAAATAGCCCTAAATGTCCTCAGAACCCAGTGCTACAAAAAACCCCACATACACCCAGCCTCCACAAGCCCTCAGACCCCATAGATACTCCAAAACTCTCCTACATGCCTCCTCACATGCCCACCAAACCTCACCACATGGCCCTCAAACTTCCACACATACCCACCACATGCCTGGCACTTAGTTGAGAAAGACACAAGCCATCTCTGCTCCTCCACCGCCTTATCAGAATCCATTGTGACTGGGCAATAGTCATGGACTGACCCATTTTACCAGCCCTTTGCCTGTGCCAATTAGACCTGGTGCCCCTTCTGGCTCCCATCTTTGCAGTATGCTTCATCTGACAAGACCACAGTCTACAATTACTCAGAACCCATTCAACCTGTATGACATCCAGATCCAATGCCAGATGAGCTTCCATTGGAAATGTCCTGAGGCAACAGTATTCCTTGGAGTACACTTCCTCCAATAAGCCTCCTCAGTCCATTCACCAGAAAGCTACCATCCGCTTCAGCACAGGGGTCCTCCTTCAAGTAGAGGAATCATGTGGATGCTGCACAAAGAAACTTTGAAAAAGTTCTATTTTGTCTTAATATAACAGACAGAACTCTGGAAATCCATTAGTGCTCCGTGCTCAAACACACCACCATCCCAAAAGCCCAACCACGTGGTCAGGCTGAATACCACCATTTTGATTGTGACTCTAGATAAAACCTAACTAATAATGGCTCCCGGAGGCCTACAGCAGTCCAAAATGGACTAGTGCATGGACCAACAAGCTTAAAAAGGAGGCCTTATAGAATATATAACTCAAAATGTCTAATATCTAGTACAAAAACTCTACCTCTACTATTGGCCTCCCAGTAATAACTTTTATCAGCTTCCATTGCCCTCCTGGCTGCGGCACACATTGGTCTTGATTCCTTTCACACCTACTACCAACATCACCACTAAATCTAGACATGTCAATATAATACATGCCCTGACATCCCGACAAGGCTCCCCAGGGTTTAAGCTCACCCTCCATTCATATGTGCACAAATCTGGCCATGTGACCTCTGCACACATAATTAATCCTTTACAATTGAATGTCTTAAAGGCCCAAATTTATCCTTTCTATAAAGAATCTAAAATGGACAACACTATATCTTGCAACTTGGTGTATATCTATCTCATTTAAAGAGATTATGCATGTTAACTTGGTCAAAATTGTCAACAAAATTTGTAATCTCATCTCTTCCTATATCTCCATTCAGCTATATTACTCCAGCCTCTGGCAAATAATATCCTGTGTCAAAACTCCTTGAAAGTCTCCGATCATATGTAAAACATTCTTGTCTGTTATTGCTAAGCAATTGAGAAGAGGCTAAATTTGTGACATGCTCTTAACCCAAACCATGTAAAACAATTAGATATCAAATATATTTCCGCTAATAAAATAATCTGGTATGAGTTTATTTATTTTCCTTTCCAGTTATATAATTATCTAGAATAATAAATTATTAGGTTGAATTTGTTAATTCTTCTCAAACATATATTTTGCTTATAGAGCCGTATTGAAAATATTATGGACTTTACTTGTCATTTCACCAGTATTCTACTATTTGCAGGAGTTAATCTGGTTTTGACTTAAGGTGGTATCTATTATTATTGTTTATATCATTAATGTCTACTATTATTAATGTAATATGTCCCTTTGAGCTTATGACATGTATCTTTCCCTTCACTTGATGTGAATAATTTGCAAATACTAAATGCCTGTTGTTAACGAACATTGTCGCTTTCAATTAGGTGAACCTTTCTATATTGTATCATATATTGCTGTTTAATCACATTGGGTCTGATTCATTAAGAAAAGTTAAGCAAAAGTAAGCAAATAAGGCAAAACCATGTTGCATTGGAGGGGGAGGTAAATTTAGAATGTGATGGCAGATTTATAGTTGGGGTAGGGCATGTCCTAGATCAACTTTAAATTTCAGTGTACAAATAAGCAATCAAGTATTTGTGTGCACCATGAAAAAAACAGCCAGTATTTTCCATATGTGCAAAATAATAAATTCATTTGCACCGCTTGCATTGCAACATGGTTTTGTCCAGAAAACTTAAGTATGAAAACTTACCCAATTTTTGCTTAACTTTCCTTAATGAATGAGGCCCAATATGTTGATCTCATGTGATGTTTGTAATATATGTCATAATGGCATTTTTATTACTGATTCTTATCTCTTTGTTTTATTTTATTTATTGCAAATTAACACTGGGTGTTCCCAATAATGCATTATGGGAAACATAGGTATAAAATGGACTATTTTTGGTTTTGCTTTGTATGCAAACATTATGGTATTTCCTTTGATTTGATTTCTTTATTTTGCAATGCTATATATTATTTAAGGCATTACGCTTTGCCTCAAATAAATGTCACAAACTTACAGCACCTTTGAAAGAATTCAGATTCAGCTGTCAGTATTTGAAATGGGCAAGTTTTTTTTTAACATCTCCATGCATACTAATGCACATATATAATTCCCACATTTCTGCCTGCAGCTTTAATGCCAAATCATCTGGATTAGTATAATTTTAGCACACCTGAAGTTTCAATCAGCTTTAACTTGTCACCATACTTTTATATAATATTGCTTATATGCTGACTTAAACACTTTTGTCCAGAAGAAAGTTTATAGTGAAAAAGACTACTCAAGGCATGAGCTTATATTTAATTCTTTGATTATGGTAGATATTTACATAATAGATTGCTTTATGATAGCCCATATTAAATAATTAAAGCAATGCTTTTGTGTATGTTTTCTTTGTCTGACTTCAATGAAGTCTTCACTGTAGTAGGAAGTCGCCAATTTATAACTAAATACTCTTACAAAGGCCAATAGCTCGGTAATTTTAAGAATATCTGAATCACTTTAGTTGTATTTTTGGTAAACTTATTTCACTTTATCATCTTGGCATTTCATTACATTTTACGATCACAAAGTCAACTCTCTTGCAACAAAGCGAAACATGGTTCTTTGAAATAAATGTTATCATTAACGAGCCATGCCAACCCCAGTGATAGATTTGCAGCTGTAATGAATAACACTCCCCGCAAAGTTCTTCTGTCTGACAGAAAAGCAGTGACATTATTGTAGGAAAAGACTTAGGATCTCCAAGACAGATTGACGCTTGCGAATAAACTAAACCCTTAGCGCTGACATGTGTACATGAAGAAAATATAACATACGACACATAGAACAGCTGTACTTTATAAGTTTGGCTTGTGGAAGGAACATCAGCATGGTGAATGCTACAAGTGATGTTTACAACAAAACCAGGTGAAATGTTGAGGGGAGATCTATTAAAGAAAAGCAAATTTAAAAAAACAATAGTGTAAAATCTCTCTTTTTATGTGATTTACAAGATTCTTTGCTAATCATAGAATTTATCAAAGGCAAATTGAGCTATAGATCACCAGTTTTCAAAACCTTCAAATAAGTTTGCCAAAAAACCTGCAATCACATAATTTGCAATGATGAGTATAGAACAGATAAAATGTATG
Source organism: Mixophyes fleayi (assembly GCF_038048845.1). Lineage (NCBI taxonomy): Eukaryota > Metazoa > Chordata > Amphibia > Anura > Limnodynastidae > Mixophyes > Mixophyes fleayi. Next base: position 193,178,161 of record NC_134404.1, read on the forward strand.
AAAGGTTGACGTAGTAAAGTAAATCATTGTGAATATCCCCCTAAAAAAATTCATTGGTTTTGGATCATTGTTTTAAGTTCGAAATGGTTGAAATGAATGCTATGATACAGTGAAAAAAATAAAAGTATGTAAAAGTTTGTTACATTTAGTGCAGTAGCCAAACCAATTCAAATATATGTACCTCTAAATCACTGCACTGATTACTTTCCATGACTCTTTAAACTGCCTCATCATATTGGACCTCTATCATTCATCAACGTTGTGCCTCATAATCCATATATAAAATCGTAAGGAAGAGATATTCCATATTAACCATACAATAATGAGCTGTTTTGGACCATAGGGAAGCTTCCATAAAGCATAGTCACTGTGGAGCCATAAAGTAAAATGCTGGTACATCAAGCAGTAACTCTACAGAGAATAGGTGGCTGTCATGTAAACAAAAATCCACAAGCATATAGAGTTGGTATATTACCGTCCTGATCCGAAGACCGCTCCCCAAACTAAACGGAGGCACTCGGGAATGCCTGGTCGCAGCTCTCAACCCACGAGCAAGCAGATCCAAACACACTCATGTAACTGTAGGGGGAGAAATGACGAAGACTGGTATGCCTGGACTCCCCAGAGTTGGGACAATCAAATCCACTTTTTGGTGATTTCTAGGGATTTGATTCATTTAAAAGAAGATGGGAAAACCACCATTTAGCTGATCTCCCAATCTAGTCCTTATTATTATAATTATTATTATTATTATCGTAGATTTGTAAGACCCCACAGTGCTCCGTAGCGCCGTACAGTAGGGAAGACAAGAACATACATAAAACAGGACATACGTAAAACAAGAACAGACATGGCAGACAAAATGAATGGAGACATGAAAACAAAGGGTATGGAGTACCCTGCTCATTAGAGAGCTTACATTCTAAAGGGAAGAGGGCACAGCTGAAACAAAAGGAGCAAATGTGGCTCAGAGTGGAGAATGGGATAGTTGTGAGGGTGCATTAGTGTGAATAGTGTTATCGAGGATAAGGTCCCCTCTAAAAAAGAGATGGGTTTTCAAAGAGCATGTAAAGATTTGAAGGCTGTGGGAAAGTCTGATTGAGCATGGCAGGGATTTCCATAAGTGGGGAGGAGCACAGGACAAGTTTTGTAGGCGGGAGTGAAAAGTGGTTATTAGAGACGAGACAAGGCGTAGGTCAGAGGTAGATCTAAGAGGACGGGAGGGAGAGTATTTTGATATGAGATTTAATGCAGGGGTGTTGTTATTGAGGGCATTGTAGGTAAGGATGAGTAATTTGAATTTGATTCTGGAGGACACAGGGAGCCTGTGTAGGAATTTGAAAAGTGATGCAGCAGATGTGGAATGGTGAGAGAAAATCAGTCTTACAGCAGCATTTAGGATGGATTGAAGTGTGGATATATGGGTGTCAGGAATGCCAGATAGCAGGAGGTTGCAATAGTCAAGACGGGAGATGATGATAGAATGGATAAGAAAAGGGCGTATTCTGGTAAAGTTTTAAGGTGGAGTTGACAGTACTGGGAGAGAGTCTGAATGTGAAGGTAGCGGGCTTGGGAGACTGCGGAAATTGTGGTCTTATTGACAATGAGTGAAATTTGAGGGCAGGTGGGGACACTGGCAGAAGGGAAGATAATAAGTTCTGTTTTGGACATGTTGAGCTTTAGGCAGCGTCGGGACATCCATGTGGAAATAGCAGAAAGACAGTTGGTTACACGAGATAGTATAGAAGGAGAGAGGTCAGTAGAAGAGAAAAGATGTGGGTGTCATTAGTGTAGAGGTGGTATTGGAGGCCAAATGAGTGAATTAGTGCCCGAAGAGAAGTGGTGTACAAGTAAAAAGTAAACGGCCAAGAACAGAGTCTTGTGGGACCCAAAGTGATAGTGGGAGTGGAGGGGAGGATGTGCCAGAGGTAGAAACACTAAAGGAGAGGTTCGACAGGTAGGAAGTGAACCAGGACTCTGTCACGAAGGCCAATGAAGTGAAGGGTATGTAGGAAAAGAGGGTGATCAACAGTATCAAAAGCAGCAGAGAGGTCTAGGAGAATGAGTATGGAGAAATTACCATTAGATTTTTTAGTAAGTATATCATTGGTCACTCTTGTGAGAGCAGCTTTAGTGGGATGTTGGGGGCAGAAGCCTGATTGCAGAGAGTCGAGGAAGGAATGAAAGGAGTGAATGTGAGACAGGCGTTTGTACACCAATTGCTCAAGTAGTTTAGAGGCAAAGGGGAGACAGAAATAGAGCGGTAGTTGGAGTGAGAGGCTGGATCGAGAGATGGTTTCTTTAGAATAAGTGAGATGAGCGCATGTTTAAAGGAGGATGGAAATGTGCCAGTGGAGAGAGACAGGTTGAAGAGGTGAGTTAGATTTGGGCATATAGTGGCGGAGAGCGAACAGAGTAGTTAAGAGGGAATAGGGTCGAGTGGACAGGTTGTAGGGGGAGATAAGATGAGTGCAGAGACTTCATCTTCAGATCCTTCTCACCAACACAGTACTCCTACTCTTTTTCTAACCCTGTTACAAATGCAATTATTATATATTAGCTACAAATATATAATACAGGGCTGTAAAATCACTTTTGATACAAAACCTTCAAAATGTTGATTTTATCTTCAGAGATAACAAAAAGCAGATAGCACAGAAACACAGTGTACTGTAGTTGTGTAGTTTGTGAGATAGCTCATCAATCAATACATTTGAGTTAGGTATAAGAAAGATGTATACTGCACCTGCTGTCATCATCTCTGTATTAGTTGCTTTACAATGAAAAAAACATATCTGCTACAGAATGAATTATCCATTCATCAATCTCCTGTTTGAAGTGTCAACATTGAAGTGAATAAATAAGTAAGAGGGCACACAGTACGCAGATCAAACACTCAGACATGCAGAGAGCTAAAGGATATGAAGCAGAATATGGCTGCTTTAGAAAATAAATAAAATAATAACATGATATAATACATTTTAAACTTAAATATATTTTTTATTGGAAATATATGGAGCAGACAATTATACATTATAGGCCTGCAATACAAACATAATTTGAAATTTTTTAAATCATCACATCAACCTGTACTATTGCAAATGTAATAGCATGATATAAGAAAACTTATAACATACTTAGTCCCATTAGTTAGAACACATAAAATACATATACAAAGGCTTATTTTAAATAACAAACTTTTTTCTCAAAACAAACAACAAAATGTAACAAACATAACAAAAACTTATATAGTATAACCAAAAGAAATAACTATAATGTTTTTTTTAAGTCTAAATACTTTAACATTTTTCTTTTTCTTAATTTTGTCAATTTAATACATGTGCAGGTAGTATGTCCTCTGCACCTGAAAAAAAAAGAAGACAAAACATTTAACCTCACAACATTATGACATTTTGTAAACATATATTTGCTGTATGGGTGTTAATTTGGCCCACATTTGTTTCTGGTGCATAGTTCAGAGGTGTCACATTTATAAAAATTCTCCAAAAGATTCATCTTTGTGTGATTACATTACTAGTCAGTGGACTGTATTTTGGAGGCACATGCAGATAAATTGGAGGGACTGCTTGGCAACAAACACTTATTGAGCTCATGAAGTCATACATCTGTAGAATAGCAAATAAACTTAATAATAAAGAAATTATTTCTGGTCTACACTTTTATGCAGCAAAAACATAATTAATATAATACTAGATTATCAAATCAAGTAACTTATTCCGGGACCTGGGATGGGCTCCTTGCCTCATCCTGCTCAGGCTCCTCCTGCCCTTGTCTTCCTCCAAGGGTGGGGAAAGTGCTTCCTCTGGGAGTGGGGTATGGAGCTATTCTGTTGGTGGGGTAAGGGATGTTTCCAGGGGTGGGAAAAGAGGTAGTTCCAAGGTTGGTGAAAGGGGTTGTCATGGAGGTAGGGTAAGAACTTTCTCCTGGGCCTCCTCTAGGACCTCCACCTGGGTCTCCTCGCTGGCCTCCTATTGATGGTGAAGGCAGCGTACTGCTTCTTACATCTTTATATATCTATCTATCTATATATATATATATATATATATATATATATATATAATCTATATCTCTATCTATCTATATCTATCTATCTATATATATATATATATATATATATATATATATATATATATATTGTAACAAAAGGAGGCATTTAGCTGGCAATATGCAGAGGAAGCAGGGAAGTAGAGTAAAACATTTGTGCAGTAATGCACCTAGATTGAATCTAAAGACCTATGTATGAAAAGCAATAGTTTAAGTTTGGTTTAACTTACATGACTTGAAATCCTTCCTCTCAGCAAACAGACAGGGTGTGTCTGAATTACAGAGCCAGTGATGGGCGTTTCCTTTTAAAGAGAAGGTGTGTGTGTCACCTGTCCATCAAGCTAAGGCTGAGGGAGGAGTATCAGGTATAAAAGCTTGTTTATATCATTTGTGCACGGAGACCAATGCTGGGTGAGCTGGCTGGTCCTGAGAGAGAGCTGGACTATGTATAGCTAGTGTTTAGGGTCTCCATGATTGCTGTACAAGTATACGGTGTCAAACATTTACCATCCTGACAATAAAGTACCATAAAAAGGAAGTTGCTGTTCGCGTGTGCTTCTGCAGTAGCGGGCTCTTGCCACAAGTGGTGTCAGGAGTGGGATACTCCGGGAAGCAAGTTTCCGCTACCCAACCCGTGCAGACCTCAACATGGAGGAAGTACTGAGAACCCTCGTGAATGTGGCTGCTTCGCAACAACAACAGCAAGCTCAGATGCTACAAGTTGCCGATGCACAGGTGGAAAACACAAGGCTCTTAAGAGAAGAGTTAAGCCAGGTGAGACATGACAGAAATGAACCACTTGGTCCTGTTCTCCAGAAAATGTCGCCATGTGATGACATAGAAGCATATCTGGTGTCCTTTAAGTGACTTGCAAAAAGGGCAAAATGGCCTCCTAAAGATTGGGCTAAGAGGCTGGCGCCATATCTGACTAGTGAAGCTCAGCGAGCGTATATGGATGTAGATGAGGAATGGGCCTCTGATTATTTGTGCCTAAAGTCTGAGATATTGGCTCGCATTGGAGTTTCCGGGCCAGGCTGAGCCCAGCGCTATCACCAATGGCGCTATGATAAAGAAAAACCGGTAAGAGCACAAGTGGCTGAGCTTTCTAAAATTTTAAAGAAATGGCTGCAGCCTGAGAAGAATTCGCCTTCTCGGATTATTGAAGTTCTGGCGCTAGATAACTGCATCCGGGAGCTGAACCGCGATTTGCAAAGGTGGGTGCTGCAATCAGACCCACAAACTTATGAAGAGCTTGCCACCGTGGTAGAAAGATTTTGTGCCCTACAGCAAATGACTAAAGAACCTGCATCTATGCCAAAGCCGCTGCCACGCCAAAAGCCAGGTTTGACAATCCTTGCTACAGGGCCCAATGGCAAAACTGCTACGGACAGAGGGCCAGGTGCAAAGCCGTCTAACCTGAAGTGTTTTGAATGTGGTGAGCTAGGCCACTTTAAGGCAGAGTGTCCTAAACTACTAGAACCCATGGACTGTTCTGTGGCACATATTGGGCCTGCTTTTCCAAGCTGTTTTACCATGAGTCGCACATCAGGAAGTCCTTGTTTGTTCCGGGTGACTGTGCTAATCAACCAAAACCTTGTTCTGGCCTTGGTTGACTCGGGGAGTGAACTCTCATTGGTTTCCAGCTCTGCCTTACACGAAACCATAACTTCTCGCTTGCCCAAGGTGAAGGTTCTTTGGCACAACAGAGGAGTATGAAAGAACAATACTACCAGTCACACTCAAAGACAAAACTGTTATGGTGGTAGCTGCCATAGCACCTAAACTCCCATATCCACTCATTTTGGGGCGACACTTCCCACTGTTTAATGATGTCCTCGGTGAGTGGATCCGGCCGGACATGCCGGCAACTGATGCAACGGTCGGAAGCCCGGTCTTAAAAGAACCGCCTAAGAATCCACAACATCTGGACATCGATCTTTGGGAACCGCCAAACCGGAATGCCATCCTGGGAGTCACAGCAGGAGTTCCACAAAAGCATCCACCTGCGGGGAAACATGGACAGTCCAAACTAGCATTGGTCGGTGATGTCGCAGATGAGCCCGACCCGCCTGTGAGTGAGGATACGGACTGGTCCGCAATACCAATTTTGTTTCCTCTGCAGGACTTTGCTCGAGACCAACTTAATGATGCCACTTTGGAACATGCCTTTAAAAGTGTGACTGAGGTAAATGGGGTAGCGAAAGCCGCCCAGCCTGCAGAAGGTATGCCATATTTTATTGTTAAAAATAATTTCCTGTATAGAGCTGCTACTGTACAGGGGGATAAAGTAGAACAATTAATGGTTCCTCAGGTCCATGTAACCCTAGTGTTAAAAGCAGCACATACACATGTCTGTGGGGGACACCTAGGGGAGGATAAAACACGGGAACGAGTTCTGCTTAGGTTTTACTGGCCCGGTGTACACATGGCAGTGAAAAAGTATTGCCGGTCCTGTCCCATTTGTCAGAGAACCTGTCCCAAACCCATGTACAGGGCACCTCTCATTCCAATACCAATAGTACAAGTTCCCTTTGAACGGATAGCTATGGACCTTGTGGGGCCACTGGAAAAATCCGCACGTGGGCACCAATATATACTAGTGGTGCTTGACTATGCAACCAGGTATCCAGAGGCAATTCCCCTACGAAACATAAAGCTAAGGAACTTGTATTGATGTTTACACGCTTGGGAATACCCAAAGAAATTCTCACAGATCAGGGTACTCCATTCATGTCTAAACTGATGAAGGACATGTGCCAGTTGCTAGGGGTTACGGCGCTTCACACCTCTGTATACCATCCACAAACAGATGGCTTGGTGGAACGCTTTAACCACACATTAAAGCACATGCTCAGGAAAGCAGTGGCTCAAGAAAAAAAAAAAAGATTGGGACACTCTTATTCCCTATTTGATGTTTGCTATCCGTGAGGTACCTCAAGCTTCAACAGGGTTTAGTCCCTTTGAGTTATTGTTTGGGAGACAGCCCAGGGGTATATTGGATATGTTAAAAGAAGGGTGGGAGCAGCAAGGTCCCAGGGAGCCAAATCTGGTACAATTTGTGTCACAAATGTATGAGAGGCTAGGAAAGATAGGGCCCATTGTGCAGCAACATGTAAAAGAGGCTCAGGAACGACAGAGGAAAAGTTATGATAAAAGTGCTGTTGTTCGATCTTTCAAGCCTGAGGACAAGGTCCTAGTCCTGGTTCCCACCCAGGAAAGCAAACTTTTCGCCCATTCGCAGGGTCCATATGAAGTTCTAGAGGCTGTCAATTACAGAGTCCACCAGTTAGGTAGGAGAAGGGAGGAGCAAATATATCATGTTAACATCCTTAAACCTTGGCATGATGAGGAAACCTCTCCTCAGGTAGTGAGTACGGCCATTGAAAAGTCTGAAGTGCCCATAGAGCCAGCTTTGTCCATTCAGCAGAGACAACAGACTGAAGAAATGATTTGCCGAAACAGCGATGTCTTCTCTTCCATTCCTGGGCACACTACCTTAATCGAACACGACATTGTCACTGCGCCAGGAGTCATTGTAAAGCAGAAGCCGTATCTTATTCCAGAAGCCAGACGGGTGGACGTGAGAAAGGAGGTCGAGAAGATGCTCCAGTTAGATTGTTCAATGTACCAAGATTTTTTCTAGAAAATGTAGGCAAGTAATACAGCTTTGGAAGTCAAAATGAATCACATTGCAAACACACTGTCACGGCTATGGATATTTTATGGATCCCCAACCTCTACCAGGATGATAAAAGCAGAGGATGGTGGAGACAGAACCCGCTGGGATTGATAGTTCAACTTGGGAGCAGCACAAGGAAGAATACACAGACGATGATATAGTGTTGCAATTTAGTATATTAATTTGATGATGCAGCAACAGTAGATAACAGATGTATATATAAAACTCAGCTGAGCTGAGTACACGGCAGTTCATAAAACAATACAATCACGGAAGTACTTCAAATGGTAACCATTAGCAACGGCATGATGATAGGCAGTAACAGTTCAACACTGAGATGGTAATATAGAAAACTTGAAACCTTCACACCACACACAGCAATAAAGGAGAATCACTGACAAAGCTAAAACTTCAATATGAATAGTCGATAGACTTGGCTGATCCAGATGGAATATGATTCACTTTAGCAGATGGTTTACAGTTAACGTAATGGTTCAAACAGCGGAACAGGAGATGTTAATGCAGTCCAAGAACTTGGGTAATCTGGAAACATGCAATGGAATGTTGCTTAGAAATACAGCGTGGAAATAACAGTCCAACCATGCATAACACTAGGAGTCACAGATAATCCAACTTCACCAAGAGGCATGAGTTCATTACTAACGAGATACAGCTGATAACGCACACAACTTGAATAACGGAACTGGCTACTAGCTCTGCAATATATTCTTGAGAACAGTCCAGCAACTTAATAATCAGCAGAGTAGTAATATAGCCGTGCCAGACATAGAACCACAGATAACAAGATAACTTAATTGTAGTTCAATAAAGAATATAGGCAGCTTGAGCAGAGAGGTAGTTGAGCCGAATATGAGCGCAGATGTAATAGGCAACTCACGAGACAGTTCAGTGTGCAGATGGAAATCAACGGATAGTTTCGGCTTGTAGATGACCATGAACTGTTATACAGCAGATCCGATGAAAGCAGTGATGACAAGCAATCTTGGCAACCGATAACATCCAGGAGAAGTCAAAAAGTCAGGGATGCAGCCAGAACCCATGGCAGTGTGAGTACCATGAAGATCAGGCAATGAGTCCCTGATCACAGGAGGTTGAAATAGTCTTCAGGAACCAATAAGCTTCGGAAGGAGGTCCCAATTAGGATAACATAAAACAGCCATGAAAAGGTAGAAACTCTGAAGCAGAAGACAAGCACCAACATAGTTCTTTAAAGGGCAAGTTACACGCTAGCACCTAGCTTTGGGACCGGCCTGTGACACACACTCAGCATCATCCATACAATCTTGGGGCCTGATTCATTAGTGATCGGATCTTATCTTTCCTCATCTTAAGTTGCAATGAGTACTTGAAGAAGAAACGGGGAAGATAAGCAATTCGCAATTCAACAAGGAATGGAAGTTCAAAGACACGCCTACCTTAAGTCTTTTAAGCAATGGAAAATAAGGTGCAATGGATCTTAAGCAGTCAGTCCATTTTAAGATCCTTATCTTATGAGAGGTGGGAGGTATGAAGAGCTTGTTTACAAATGTTAAAACACAATCAATCATGTGTATATTATATGGTGGTTAAGGGGTTATCACTTTTGCCTTACAACATTGGGGTCATGAGTTCAATTCCCGACCATAGCCTTATCTGTGTGGAATTTGTATGTTCTTCCTGTGTTTGCACACTCCAAAAAACATACTGTTAGGTTATTTGGCTGCTATCAAATTGACATCATCAGCTATAAATAGCTGATGATGATAAAATTCTTGTTATCTTATAATTCGCGTAAGCATTTACATAATTAGATTACCTTTGACAGATGATTTTAAAGTGTTACTCAGTTAAATCAACACACCTTTTTAATCACCGACATAAAAGATTGCATAATGTGTTTGAGTTGAACTGAGCGCTGATACTTGGTGTTCTTTCTCATTCATGGTATCCATATATTATGTTATTTCTGAAAGTGAGAATATGGAAATACCATCCCTTAGTGTATGAGAGAAGTGACTGTTATTCTAATTTTATACACCTTTACGGTTAAAACCTGTTTGTATGGATACTTTGATCAACTTGGGTACATATTTTCCTGGTATTTTATTTATTGATAGACATGTAAGTGGTCCTATCTGTCAGGCGACGCCTGTAGAGATCGGGACGGATGTCCCGCTGTGCCGCTCGGCGCGTCAGGTTGCTAGGCTAGACTTCCTCCCCACTCGGCCGCCCGGTTACAGATCCAGTAGCGTCCCCGTTGCTAGGCAATGGGGCGCTGTATTGCGGAAGCGCTATGGCGCTAAAATTATGACAAGCGCTGCAGCGCTGAGCCTCATTGGCTAATGGATATATTTAAGCCTTTCTTGGGTCCACCTCCAGTGCCAGAGTTTCAGGTCAACCTGTCCTCCAGCGTTTCCAGTGCACCTGTGATAACTTGTCTCCTGACCTTTTCCTACCTCCTGATTATCTGCCGTTTGCCTGTGACCCATGTGACCCGGATTGCCTTGACTACCTTTTTGGATCTCCCTTCTGTACCACGCTGCCAGAACGCTACCGACCCGGCTTGACTCACCACCCCTTTGGATTCTCCTCGTGTACCTGCATTGCCCGCACCATTGCTGAACCGGCCTGTCTGACATTTCTCTCGTGCTTCGCTATCTGACTTGTGGAAGGACCGCGACCTGCGTGTTCCCTGCAGCTGAGTCCATGCCTCCTTGCAGGGGTCCATGGTGAACACCAGGGGCACATTAGACTCCACACCTTCCTTCGAGTAGTGCCAACGATAGCAGGTACGCTATACTCAGTCGTGACACTATCCTTATAATGTTTTCTGGTAATATATGATATATTTACCAACATTGCTGTCCTACTTGGGTTTTCAGATAGTCTGGACAACCGTGATTTCCAACTATTGCTGTATAAATCATTGGATTATAAATTCCCACTCTTATGTTTACCATATGCTACTGGACAATCAGTGTTAGTTCCTATCACTGCTATCAGTTTACTAGTTTGTATCGTCAATTTCTTTTGAATTATAACAACACTTTTACAGTCTGGACAACTAAGATTATTTTCTGATATTTATACTCCCTACAGCATGTCTCTAATTCCTTCCACTCTCCTTGATGTTTTTATGAGACAATATATTAAGACTAGTGCAATTATTATTATTACAATAATTCCACCAATACAGTGAGCTATTTTTTCTGAAGGTGTCATTTAATTTTTCTTAAGACAATATACAGACCTATCCTCCGACCTCAGGAGCCCCACAACAGGGGTACCTTCAAGGAAATGCGAAGGACCCTTTCCAGAATCACTGGGCAACTTTATTTCACTCTTTTACTGTGTTACTCAGTTGTTACTACTTTCAACTTTTAAGAGAGCTGTGGACTGACAGCTGACCCAGTGGTCGCAGTTTACAAAGGACAAGGGAAAGCCTCTGTTGCGGGTGCAAAGTACAGTCTTTGATCAGGTCAGTCTTTTCAAGGTTATGCTGTCCCCTAAAACATCTCTTATCAGCACAATGTCACTCAGTATTTACAGAAGTTAAGGATCTCTTATAATGACCTCTCAAACCCAGGGATAATCATTTACAAAGGACAAGGTCAAGCCTCAGTTGCGGATATAGAGGAATGACTTTCATTATCGAGGTCAATTAATAAGTTATTTATTTGTATCCTTTTATATACATCCTGTATCAACACAAACACATACATTCATTCTTATCTACTTTTCACAAAACAAATGATTAATAAGTCAGGAAAACAGGTTATTCAGTTTAAATTTTTCAGATACCCGTTATACTATCCCCTACTGAACCCCACCTTATCTCTTACAGGAAGAGCAGATAGAGTAGAGAGGTGCAAATGCACAAAACTTCAACTACTCACCATATGGATTTGTCTGCCTTTCCCGAAGATTGAGGAGGTATTTGGTCAGTCCTGGGCTGCTATTTGGGATATCCCGGATAAGCAACCAGTAAATGTGGGGGTACCATGGTCTGGTGCCCATATTATTGATCTCTGATGACCTGATTTCCTTTCAGCATCAATTATGTGGACCAGAGAGGATGAAAAGAAACACTGACAAGTATTTGTAGTTTCCGAATCAGCTCTGAGGGACTTCCCAGACTGTTCCTTTATTAATACTTTAGGTTGTGCATTAACTGGTTAAAAACAAGCACATATAAGGAAATCTCTTTAGCTCAGCAAATATTCCTTTGCAACAATAAGTACATATAAGGCAATATCCTTTGTCCAGTACTGCGTAATGTCCTTCAGGCATTGTTTTTAGTTTTGCATCCTGTTTTTGTCTCTGTTTCATGGGATACACTTGTTTTCTTCTTCGACTCTTATGTCAAGGGCGAAGTTCTCATATCTGTAGTTATAGCTTATTTAAGGCATTTCACACATATATTTGTACCTTGTAACTATTCATTGTTTTATACTCTCACAATGTCTATTCTCCTTCCCTTGTGCCACATGTTTACCCTCCTTCCCCTGTGCCATATGTTTAGCCACCTTCCCATCTGCCACATGTTTACCCTCCATAACATGTGCCACCACCTGTCACTGTATGTAGTGCTGAGATGCACAGGTTAGGCAGCGCACCTCCTTCTCTAGCTGTTTACTAGCTTCTGGGCATGTATGTAGATGATCAGAGGGTCTTCGCACATGCAGGTTATTTTTACAAAGTCTCTTTGAAGATGTTGGAGCACAGGTGATGCTACTTGGTTTTTCTGTGCAATCAGATGTCTTAACAATTTGGCAGCATACCATATTTAAACTCCTTATTCACAAATACATCTCCTGTCTCCTTCTACACAGTCCTTAACAGCTACATGGGCAGAATATTAATGGGGCAGTCACATTTAAAATGTTGCTTTTTTTTAGTTTACTCTTATCCCCCACAGCAATGTTCATTCACCCCTCTGCAGGGGTAATATCACTCACACCTCCTCTGTGGGGGTAATGTCTCTCATCCCTCCTATGGAGGGGTAATATCTCTCAGCCCTCCTCTTCAAGGTATTATCACTTTATATGTTTAGCTCTCAGCCCCCTCAATTTTTGCTGCCTCTCCTTTTTTTCTTCCTGCCACGTTCTGAGGTAATTTCTCCTCTAAATCTGACTCATATCACTACGATTCTGTCTGTGATAGTGTATTTTGGCCCCTTGTGGAAGCAGGCCAGATTTCAAGATGAAATCTCAGGACATCCTTTCCTCCGCCCCAGCCCCTGGCTGTCACTCACTCCCTAGACACATTTCAGCTCATACCTGTCTTACGTTGCTAAGCAATATTCCTGATGTGTCTCCTCAGAGTCATAGTGTCGGCCACACATTCAGTCAGTGGAACTTCCATTCATTTTCATTCATTCTGAAAGTTTCCTGATGAGGTCATCATTAAGCACCTACGGGTACTATAAAAGGGACAATGAAGACATTACTAGGTAATTATGTTAATATCCAGCCTCTGTATCTGATACTTACATCTGTGCTTTGATCTTGCTTTTGGACTTCTTGGACCAGCTACTGTTTAACCCCTTGAAACCTTGCTTACTGACATTGCTACAGTGTGTACTGACCTTGCTCTGAATAATTGGACTTGCTATAGTTTAAACCCTCTAGAACTTTGCTTACTAACTTTTGCTAACCCGTGTACCAACCTGGCTCTGGACCAACCTGGCTCTGGACAATTGGACTTGCTATTATTTAACCCCTTGGAACCTTGCTTACTGACATTGCTACTCTGTGTACTGATCTTGGTCAGAATAATTGGACTTGCTACAGTTTAAACCCTCTAGAACTTTGCTTACTAACTGCTATACCGTGCACCAACCTGGCTCTGGACAATTGGACTCTCCACAACTTAAACACTTGGAAGTCGCCTGACTGATATCCTGCTATATTGTAAATGACACTCCTGGAGCCACCATCCCAGCAGCTTTTCAGATCACTTCCCAGCCAGCTTCATCAGGAACTCCTCTATGGTCAGCTTGTTTCCAGCCATCGGAATCCGTCTGCCAGAGAAAGGTAACAGAATTACTTTTCCAACATTTACCATGCGACATCTGCTGCCCCTCCTGCCCCTGTTCCATCTGATGCCTTTCCTGCCAATGATTTATATACTACCCTTCCTGTCTATGTAGCATCTGCTGCTCTTCCTAGTCTAGTAGTCTAGTCCTCAAAAAACACAAAAAACACCTCACCTCTCTCGCTAACTACTGCCCCATCTCAATCTCCCCATTTGCCTCTAAACTACTTGAGAGGATAGTCTGCAACCTCCTCACCAGGCACATCTCAGACAAATCCATCCTTGACCCTCTCCAATCTGGCTTCCACCCCTCCCCTCCACTGAAACTCCCTTGGCCAAAGTTACTAATGACCTTAACTAGGCTAAATCCTAGGGCCATTTTCCCTGCTCATCCTCCTGGATCTCTCAGCAGCCTTCAACACCGTTGACTACCCCCTCTTGTTGCAGACCCTTCCTTCTCTCGGCCTCTCTGGCCCTGTCCTCGCTTGATTCACCTCCTACTCCGTCAACTGCTCCTTCTCTGTATCCAATTTGTGTTCATCCTCTCCACCTCTGCCCTCCCTGTAGGAGTTCCTCAGGGCTCTGCTCTTGGATCTCTACTCTTTTTTCACTCTAAAATACCTCCCTGGGTGATCTAATGACTTCTTTCGGTCTCCAATACCACCTTTACACTGATGACATTAAACTCAACATCACTTCTCCTGATCTCTCCCCCTCGCTCCTCTCTCACATATCTGACTGTCTTTGCGCCATCTCTTCCTAGATGTCGTCATGTTTTCTTAAAAGTAACATTGCCAAAACTGAGCTTGTTGTCTTCCCTCCTTCTAGATCTTCTTCCCATCTGGATATTTCTATCACTGTTAACAATACTACCATCTCATCTGTTCCCCAGCTCTGCTGCCGGGGCATCATCCTTGACTCCTCCCTCTCCTTTGCCCACCACAATCAATCTCTTGCCCAATCCTGTCATTTCCAACTCCGCAATATTGCCCACATTCGGCCCCAGGGCATATCCTCAGGAGTGTCCAAGCCACATAAGCCATTTTGCAATGACATCCCTTGGTTTTTCAAACAGGTTTTCAGCGGTATGCCTTTTAGTGTAGCCGGTGATCCACAAATGTAGAATAATACTTTGTATTTGCAACAGGATGAGGGGAATATTTGTGTAGCTGATGGCGCTAATGAGGATGTTGATGAGGATGATGTTGATGAGTTCTTGCACATGATAAGAAGAAAGCCATTGTCATGCCTGGGCATACGACCAAAAAAATCAACCTCTTATGTGTGGAGTTATTTTTACCCATCGTGACAATTGTTGTCTAGCCATTTGTAGCTTTTGTAAAGAAACACTGACAACACCTTCCTCATCAATATCCTCACTAGTGATCGGAGTTAGTCCTGCATCCATGTTGCTAAGGCTAGATGACTTCTCCCCTATTCAGGATTCCTCTGAAGTATTCTTGAGCGTTAGTCCCACTGCTGCTGCTGCTGCTGCTGCGGGTGGATCTTCAACCCAGAAGTAGACCAAGAAGAAGGCTACTAGTAGTTTACAACAATTGACTGTTAAACAATCCTTTGCAAGAGGAAGCAAATATGAAAACTGTCACCCAGTCGGAAAGTGGATCACAGACGACAAGGCGACTATGATAGTATTAGATCTGCGTCCAATTTACAGTATTAATTCAGCTGGTTTTAGACAGTTATTTGAGGTCTTGTGTCCCCATTATCACATTCTATCACAACACCATTTTACTATTATTATTATTATTATCATTTATTTGTTAGGCGCCACAAGGTATCCGCAGCACCGCACACAGTACTAACAGTAGACTATACAGGGTGAAACCATACAGAACAATGAACAAAAAGTACCAATACTTCAGAAACTCCGGCTAGTCATATGCAGTAAAGATGGAGCGGAAGAACAGGTATGGAGACAGGAGGGGAGGGGGCCCTGCTCATATGAGCTTACATCCTAAGGGAGGGTAAACAGACCAGGCACAAGAGGAGCCAGTTGAGGCAAGAGGAGAGAAAGAAGGACGAGCAAAGGGAGGAGATGGGGGTTAAGTAGATGGTTGGTAGGCTTTGAGGAAGAGGTGAGTT
The DNA here is from genome assembly GCF_038048845.1 of Mixophyes fleayi. Taxonomy (NCBI): domain Eukaryota; kingdom Metazoa; phylum Chordata; class Amphibia; order Anura; family Limnodynastidae; genus Mixophyes; species Mixophyes fleayi. The sequence goes on from NC_134404.1 coordinate 193,194,044, forward strand.
TTGAGTGCACGTTTGAAGGAGCACAGAGTAGGAGAGAGACGGATGGAATGAGGGAGGTCGTTCCAAAGAAGAGGGCTGCACGGGAAAAGTCTTGGATTCTGGAGTGGGAAGAGCTGATAAGGGTGGAGAAGAGGCGGCGGTCGTTGACCGAGCGCAGGGAGCTGGCAGGAGTGTGAATGGAGAGGAGGTTAGAGATATAAGGGGCAGTAGAGTTGGAGAGAGCCTTGTAAGTGGTGGTGAGGAGTTTGAAAAGGATTCTGTAGGGGAAGGGGTGCCAGTGTAAGGCAAGGCAGAGAGGGGAGGCAGAGGAGGAGCGGCGTGAGAGGAAAATGAGTCTATAAAAGCTATTCTTCAACTCTACCAGAAGGTTCAAAAAGATGTAATCTTTGGGCTTCTAAATGCCATTCTACCCACTGTACACTTAACCACAGATATGTGGATAAGCGGAACTGGGCAAACTAAAGATTATATGACTATGACAGCCCACTGGGTTGGTGATTCGCCTTCACAAGGAGGAACAACAGCAGCATGTACCCAACAACGTCACATTTTTCAGAGGCAGGCTATTCACCGGCTTCACTAAGAGGCATACAGCTGACAATCTGTTACAAAAACTAAGGGATGTCATTGCTACATGGCTTAACTTACTTGGACTCTTCTCAGGATATGTAATTTCTGATAATGCCATCAACACTGTGAGGGCATTACAGCGGGGAAATATCATCACATTCCCTGTTTTGCTCACACAATCAACTTGGTGGTGCAGAGCTTTTTGTAAAATTACATGTGTAGAAGATGCTGTCTGTGGCCCGTAAAATTTTGGGACATTTTGGGCTTTCTGCAACAGCATGTAGGAAATTGCAGCAGTTACAAGAGCAATTTAATTTGCCCTGCCACCAACTGAAGCAAAAGGTGGTAACAAGCACCCTTTATATTCTTCAGAGGATGTAGGAACCGCAATAAGTCATCAGTCCTAGAGTTCATTTGTTTGTTAAACTGTACCTGCTATAAACTGTACCTGCTACCACTCCTGTTTCTGTGTGATGTTGTTAAACCTATTTAACATATTTCCCAAGGATAATTCCATCTTGCACTGTTTGACATTTTGGGCTTGGTCTATCTGTTTGTGCAACAGTCAACAAATGAGGTTTCAACAGTATTATTAGGTTGCCAATTACATGGTGGACAGTGTGATTAGGTAGACTATTCAAATGTGGACAGTATTATTATAGGGCTACGGATAGGGTTATAGGACAGGACTAGGGACAGCGATAGGCACAGATCTAGGGTTAGGGACAGGTGTGGAGATAGAGATAGAGATAGGGACAGGTCTAGGGGTAAGGGACATGGATGGGGTTAAAGTTAGAGATAATACTGTCTACATTTCAATTGTCAACCTAATAAATACTAAGTACATTTCAATTGTTGTTCTAATAATACTGTTGATGTTATTATATTGTCGACTTTATAACCTTGCCTAGTCTGCTGGCCATCAACCATATTATGGCAATCCAACATAAGGGTGGGTGGGAGAGCCTAAGGACAATTCCATCTTGCACGACTTTTCTTTTCTGCCACTGCTGTGTTGCAATGTTTTGTAAATGTGATATGAACTGCCATGTGTTTGTGCCATTACTAATTGACAGAGCAGCAAGGCAGCTCGCTGCAGTCATAGAGTTCTTTGACAGCACTGTTAACTTACCTGCCTTAAGCCCATTGTTACCTTGTTTTGTGGGGGTCCAAACAAACCAAGCACTTCAGCCACAAAAGTGGCAGTCCTTGTCGCTGAAGTGCTTCATTTGTAAAAGTGTGCATGTCCCTTTTAAGATCCATTATAAGAGTGGGTGGGAGTTTCCAAGGACAATTCCATCTTGCACCACTTTTCCTTTCAGCTATCGCTGTGTGCCAAATGTTACCTGGATGTGCTATTAACTGTTGTGTGCTTTGCAAAACTTAGCTTTCCCAAGACAGCCACTGCTGATGCAGATGACTCAGCACAACATTTTGACATCTGGTCTGGTCTACTCTAAAAGAATTGACTAAAATTTGTGACAAAGCTGCCGTAACTCCACTTGATCCTTCTATCAACATCCAAAGAATGTTGGAGAGTGATTTTAATGACAACGTACAAATAGACATGTCAGAAAGTCCCTTTACATACTGGGAGGAAAAAAAGGCAATATAGAGACCCATGTACAAACTGGCTTTGCGATACCTAAGCTGCCCACCCTCTAGTGTGTACTCAGAAAGAGTTTTCAGCAAAGCCGGGAACCTTGTCAGTGATCAGTGTATTAGGCTTCTTCCTAAAATATGCAAAAGATGATCATCAAAATGAACTACAAATTCAACAAGGAAGGCCTTTACCTGCAATTACATTAAAGTACAGAGACTTCTGTAATGGTGCATTCCAGCGGGGATGATTTATTATTGTGTGAGGATGATGTACACACTGATGAGGGTGAGGATGATGACAACAACATCTTGCCACTGTAGAGTTAATTGACAGCACTGTTGGGCTTAAGGCAGCTAAGCTATTGGTAGCTTGTTTTGTGGGGGCCCAAACAAGCAAAGCACTTCAGCCACAAAAGTGGTACTCCTTGTCGCTGGAGTGCTTGGTTTGTTAAACTATACATGTCCTTTTTAATATCTAAAATAGGAGTGGGTGGGAGGGCCCAAGGACAACTCGATCTTTCAACACTTTTCTTTTCTGCCACTACTGTGTGACAATGTTTCCTGCATGTGCTATGAACTGCCGTGTGTTTGTGGCATTGCTCTGGCGATTAGTAACCAGTCAGCTCGCTGCAGTCATACAGTTTATTGACAGCACTGTTAGCTCAGCTGCCTTAAGCCCCTTTGGAAGCTGGTTTTGTGGGCCTCAAACAAACCAAGCACTTCAGCCACAAAAGTGGCATTCCTTGTCGCTGAAGTGCTTGGTTTGTTAAACTGTACCTGCTACCCCTCCTGTTTCTGTGTGAGTTTAATAAACCTTGTTAACATATGGGTGGGTGGGCCCAAGGACAATTCCATCTTGCACCACTTTTCTTTTATGCCACTGCTGTGTGGCAATGTTTCCTAGATTGTAACAATCTGCTTACAGCTTGCTGCTTGTATTGGCAGCTCCTGTCTCCTGGAACTTTGGACTGTATTATTGTGTTTCATTTTATGTGTTAGCAGCAGTACCTCTGATAACCAGAGGTGCTGCAATTGTGCCTGCTTCTTGTGTTTTAGGAGTTAACCTTTCTGTTCACTCATTATCCCATGCACCTGGATGTGTTCCATTTATACCTGTCTCTCCCAGCATTCAGGGCTGGTTATTGTTGTCCCATCCGGTTGTTCCTACCTTTTGCTGTGCTGTGGTTTCATGCTGCCTGGATCTCTTCATATCACTGCTTACCTGCTATCTGGGAGCTCTCCATATTACCACTTTCCTACATCAGCCATCTACCCGGTATTTATTCCTGCATTTTCCTGTATATTCAGTATTACACGATCAGATTGTTATTCCAGCAATAAACTTTGTGTGTTTTCACCTCATTCCTGGCTCCTGAGCAGCACTTTGTATTTGAACCGTGACAGTATAACCAGCCCAAAGAAAAAACAGCTTAGGAGTCGTGTGGAAGATAATTATTCTGGGACCTTTTTCTGCAATTCTTTTCTCATTTGGTTTTTGCAACATGTCTGTTTCACCAATCTTGGAATTGCCACTGCTACAAACTTTACAGATGGACATTATCTTGCTACATTCTCAGCTTGCTAGATTTTCCTCTTTACTTGTGGATCCTCTCAGGAGACTGTCTGATTATGTCTCTCCTAATACAGAAGCTGCTAGTCTGTCTCAATCCACCTTTACTGCTACTGAACCTATGCAAACAGCACCTCTTAATTGTGCTTCTACAAATTTGCTGTTTAGTAAGAACTATGGGGTAACCAATTCCCAGTTCACAGGTGGTCCACGCCCCCATCTGACCGAAGAGGAGCGACGGTGCAGAATAACAAACAAAATTGTGTCTGTACTGTGCCAGCAGTGAGCACTTCTTACAGGACTGTCCTATCCGTAGACCACGTCAGCTTACTGAACCATCCCCTGTTGTTTCCTCTCTGCATTCCAAATTTGTTTATGCTCCACCATTTCTGTTCTCTGGGAAGAGACCCAATCTGCCAGCTCCAGCAGCCTGCCCTGAGGCGCCAGCTCCAGCCGCCTGTCCTGAGGCGCCAACTCCAGCTGCCTGTCCTGAGGTGCCAGCTCCAGCCGCATACCCTGAGGCGCCAGTTCCAGCCGCCTGTCCTGAGGCGCCAACTCCCTCTATCTCCTGTTCCGAGGTCCCAGCCTCTGTCTCCTGTGCCGAGGTCCCAGCCTCTGTCTCTTGTTCCGAGGTCCCAGCCTCTGTCTCCTGTTCCGAGGTCCCAGCCTCTGTCTCCTGTTCCGAGGTCCCAGCCTCTGTCTCCTGTTCCAAAGTCCCAGCCTCTGTCTCCTGTTCCGAGGTCCCAGCCTCTGCCTCTTGCTCAGAGGAGTCTGCTGCCACTGTGTCCGGTCCTGAGTCTGCTTCCACTGTGTCCGGTCCTGAGTCTGCTGTCACTGTGTCTGGTCCTGAGTCTGCTGCCACGGTGTTTGGTCCTGAGTCTGCTGCCACGGTGTCCGGTCCTGAATCTGCTGCCACTGTGTCCGTTCCTGAGTCTGCTGCCACTGTGTCCGGTCCTGAGTCTTCTGCCACTGTGTCCGGTCCTGAGTCTGCTGCCACGGTGTTTGGTCCTGAGTCTGCTGCCACAGTGTACGGTCCGGGGTCTCCTGCTGCTGCCTCTGCACCCAAGTCTCCTGCCACCGTGCTGCCTGGTCCTGAGTCTCTCGCCACCGTGCTACCCGGTTCCGAGTCTTCAGCCGCTGTCTCCAGTTCCGAGTCTTCAGCCGCTGTCTCCAGTTCTGAGTCTTCAGCCGCTGTCTCCAGTTCTGAGTCTTCAGCCGCTGTCTCCAGTTCCGAGTCTTCAGCCGCTGTCTCCAGTTCCGAGTCTTCAGCCGCTGTCTCCAGTTCCGAGTCTTCAGCCGCTGTCTCCAGTTCAGAGTCTTCAGCCGCTGCCTCTGTTCCTGAGCTACAGTCTGCTCCAGTGGGGGTGCCGCCCTTGATGCCTGCTCCAGAGGGGGCGCTGCCCTTAAAGCCTGCTCCAGAACACTTTCCAGTCCATGCGGTTTAGCCCGAGTTGCCACTTGGTGCTGTCTGCTTTGAGGCTTCTCACAGTGCTGTCTGCCCCGTGGCTTCTCACAGAGCTGTCTGCCCTGTGGCTTCTCACAGTGCTGTCTGCCCTGTGGCTTCTCACAGTGCTGTCTGCCCTGTGGCTTCTCACAGTGCTGTCTGCCCTGTGGCTTTTCACAGTGCTGTCTGCCCCGAGGCTTCTCACAGTGCTGTCTGCCCCCGAGGCTTCTCACAGTGCTGTCTGCCCCGAGGCTTCTCACAGTGCTTTCTGCCCCGAGGCTTCTCACAGTGTTGTCTGCCCCGAGCCTTCTTACAGTGTTGTCTGCTTCGAGGCTTCTCTCAGTGCTGTTGCTGCCAAGCCTGCCGCCCAGTTCGGGCCTGCTGCCAAGCCTGCCGCCCAGTCTGGGCCTGCTGCCGGGCCTGCCGCCCAGTCTGGGCCTGCTACCAAGCCTGCAGCCCAGTCTGGGTCTGCTGCCAAGCCTGCCGCCCAGTCCGGGCCTGCTGCCAAGCCTGCCGCCCAGTCCGGGCCTGCTGCCAAGTCCGAACCGTCACCTTTCTTTGAAGGGCATCCTTCCCAATTTAATGCCCTTTTGAGGTTTTTTGCTTCACAGATCCCCTCCATACCAAGCCTTGTTAGTAGCCCTAAGAGACAGGTATTATTCCTAATATCCCATTTCAAGGGAGAGGCATTAGAATGGGCAAACCCATTTATTGAGACGGACCATCCCATCTTATCGGACTTACAATCCTTAATTGAGGCAGTAATTAACAAGTTTGTAACACCCCCTGCTATGCCATCTTGCGGGGCCTCTGCAATATTAGCAGTACCACCCATCTCACCTGGCCAAGAGATACCTTTGTGCTCCTCCCAGTTGGCGCAGGTCCCAACTCCAAGGAAGTCCCATAAGGACTTAAAAAGAAAGTAGGTTCTGCAGTGCTTCAACTTCCATCTGGCATGGTCTCCTGTGCCTCTCTGCCCATAGATGAGGACTTTTCTACCGGGCCCCCCATTCTGGACTATGATTCCGATGAATTCAGACATTGGTGGTAATTTGGGCGTCTGGAATCCACCCTTAAGGGAGGGGATACTGTAACGATCTGCTTACAGCTTGCTGCTTGTATTGGCAGCTCCTGTCTCCTGGAGTTTTGGACTGTATTATTGTGTTTCATTTTATGTGTTAGCAGCAATACCTCTGATAACCAGAGGTGCTGCAATTGTGCCTGCTTCTTGTTTTTTAGGAGTTAACCTTCATGTTCACTCATTATCCCATGCACCTGGGTGTGTTCCATTTATACCTGTCTCTCCCAGCATTCAGGGCTGGTTATTGTTGTCCCATCCTGTTGTTCCTACCCTCTGCTGTGCTTGTGGTTTCATGCTGCCTGGATCTCTCCATATCACTGCTTACCTGCTATTTGGGAGCTCTCCATATTACCACTTTCCTACATCAGCCATCTACCCGGTATTTATTTCTGCATTTTCCTGTATATTCAGTATTACACCATGAGATTGTTATTCCAGCAATAAACTTTGTGTGTTTTCCCCTCATTTCTGGCTCCTGAGCTGCACTTTGTGTTTGAACCGTGACATAGATGTGCTAAGAACTACTGTGTGTTTGTACCATTGCTCTGTTGCTTACTATCCAGCCAGCTCGGTGCAGACTTTGTCCGAAAGTGGATGAAAATAATATTGTGATCTGTGAGATGTTCAAAATTGACTGTAAATGACTGTAAATTAGTGTTATTGAGGTTAATAATAATGTAGGAACAAAAAGAGCAAAATTATGTGATTTTAGCATATTTTAGCAACTTTTGTAAATAACTACAGATCCAAAACCAAAATACAGAGGACGGTTTGGACAAAACGAAAGCCAAAACACGAACTTAATCCAGATCCAAAACCAAAACCAAAACATGTCGGTCAGTGAACATCTCTAATATAAACTGTATCCCATGGGCACAACAGTGCTGACATTTTAAAACATAAAACAACATTGTCTAAGGTATGCAACTTTGACTAAACATTGGAAAAAAAATATACTGTAATGCAAATTGTGAATTCATTAGGTGTTTTTTCTCACATTGAACGACATCTTAAAATATGGTCGGTTTGTCAACTTTTAGCATTCTCACATACTAACGTATACCATGCATTCGGAATAAAAGACTTTTGTTGCTACTGAGACGCACATATAAGGATTTCACCTACCTCTTAGTTAAGCACAAGCAGTCATTTTTCCTTTTTATTTTGAAACAAAATGGCACAATGTTGTCCAGCTGTCATGACCATATAATGTTTTTTTCAGAGATGAGTGGTGTCAGATGTGCAGGTGAATTGTGAATCATCCAGTTAGATTGTGAGAGTGAATGTTGTGTTTGGTCATCATTATCATTCTTGGGAACGCCTCTATTTTACTTGGGCAACATTCAAACGCCCCTTCCCTCCCCTGCTCCACCTTTCAATTCATAGGTCGGTAGTATGTGTCATTTGAATTTAAAACTGAATTGCATGCATTTGTGTTCACTGGCTTTTTGTCCGTTTGTGAGCATGTGCAGAAGAATTTTATGCAAAGCACGGCTCCTTAATGGATCAGGCCCTATGTGCCTCACTTAGCTAGAGAATCAAAAACGTTCAAAATATATTATCTGTTTAAAAGTACAACCTTTATTATGGTACTGACAATTTGGCTAGGGATATGTATGTAAGTGCACATATGTGTATATGTCTCAGACTGCTGAATGCTGGTGCCACCATATTACAAGTTATATTAATATATATTATTTTGCATATACATTTTAAGCAAACACTTTTCATAACAACTATTAATTATTTAATTTTCAACACTGATGTATTGGATTGGGAAGAGAAAAGGGAAAAAAAAGTCCTTTTCCATATTTTCTTTGTGTGAAAGATGCTACTTAGGACAATCTAGATTTGTATTCCATGCGATGATCCCTTGTATTATGTCTGTACCTGCTTTCTCTCCAAACGGTTAGAGGGGGCACCACTTTCTTATATCTGAGAATTGTGGTCTGAGCATTCCTAAAGTAACAACAGAGTTCAACAGTTTTTTTGAGGATACAGGCTAGACAGTAAAATAATGGACTGTGAATGGTTATTTATTTATAATCCTGTTTGTTAAAAAATAGTGTAAGCTAAGATGCTTTTAAAAAAATCTCCACTGTTTTACAATTTTTAACTTTTTTTTTTTAGCTGGTAACATTGCTTTTCAAATATATATTGCATCCTCTCACTGAATGACTTTAACTGGAATACCTATAACCTCACTTCTTATTATAAGGTAATATATCATGGAATAAATAAAATTATCTTTCATCTCAGAAAATTTTGAAATGTTGATATGTTCTTATAGTCAGGCTGGCTCTGCTGTCAATCTCATCATAGCTTAAATGCCTCATATAACACCAGCTGTGTATATTGGAAAACATTCTTTATTGCTCAATTTGATTTACTTGTATTTTGAAAGTATTAAACAGATTTAAGTCTAGTTATTGTAAGCATGAGAGCCAAACTGTCACCGATAACATGATTTTCTTTCTATTCCATGGAAATTCAGATTCTAAGTTGTCTTAATGCAGAAATATTTGACTGGGGGAAAATCTTCAAGGGTATTTTTATTCAAAGATTCTATTATTATTGTAATAGATCATATCCCATAACAATAATAACAGTATAAGTATAATATTTAAGTATAAGTATTTAGCCATAGAACATCTTTCAGTGACTAGGTATAATATCAAACTTTAGGTTGTGTATATTTATTTTAAATCCATTAAATAAATAAGAGCAATGAGAAACTCTGGCAATATATTGTGAGCCTGATTTAAAGTTAAACATACTACTACAACATTTACAGAAATGCTAAAATGAGTCAATGAACTTACATTTTCTTTAAATCTTTGGTGCAAAAAGTGTATTGGTGTAAAAACTGTTTAGCACAAACAGAGCCGTAACGAGGCCGGTGCCCCGGGCGCAGTCCCAAGGGGGCGCAATGGCCGCCCGCATCGGCCTCTGTGTGAGGAGTGGGAAAAAAAAAAATTAAACAGACCTCAGATTCAGACTGCCGGCCGCCCGGCGCATCCAAAATGGCGGCAGGCACCCGGCTCCACCCCTTCTGAACTCTGCCCTCTGCCTCAGCGTCTGATGTCATGACGTTGCTAGGCAGCAGAGGAGCAGAGAAGCAGTGAATAGCCAGGCAGCGACGGCTGGTCAGGAATAAAGAAGGTAAGCTTCAAAGCAGGGGAAGGGGGGGTGTGTTGTTATTATGGAGGGAGGGAGGATGTAAGCTGCCATTATGGAAGGACGGGGGGGGGATGTAAGCTGCCAATATGGAAGGAGGGGGGGGATGTAAGCTGCCATTATGGAAGGAGGGAGGGAGGGGGGGATGTAAGCTGCCATTATGGAAGGAGGGAGGGAGGGGGGATGTAAGCTGCCATTATGGAAGGAGGGAGGGAGGGGGGGATGTAAGCTGCCATTATGGAAGGAGGGAGGGGGATGTAAGCTGCCATTATGGAAGGAGGGAGGGAGGGGGGAATGTAAGCTGCCATTATGGAAGGAGAGAGGGGGGATGTAAGCTGCTATTATGGAGGGGAGGATGCTGCTATGCTTTATGAGGGAAGGGGGGTATGCTGCCATAATGTGTGAGGGAAGGGGGGATGTATTAATATAATGTGTGATATGAGGGTAGCGAGGTTGGGTGTCTTAGTACATGGGTGGGAGGTAGGCTATTAATTTAATGGTGACGTTTAGGTGGGGGCTAATTATTTAATGGGTACTATTTTATTTGTGGGGTGCTGGTGGGTCAATTTAATTTATTGATGGGGCTTTTTAATTTAATGGTGGGGTCTATTAATTTCAGGTGAGGTATTTATCTGTATCGCAGTCACAAGAATGCTCTCTGTATTTTGTGGCAGTCATAGGCATGCTCTCTATATAGTATGGAGGTCACAGGAATGCTCTCTGTATAATATGGAGGTCACAGGAATGCTCTCTGTATAGTATGTAGGTCACAGGAATGCTCTCTGTATTGTATGGAGGTCACAGGAATGCTCTCTGTATAGTATGGCGGTCACAGTAATGCTCTCTGTATAGTATGGCGGTCACAGGGATGCTCTCTGTATAGTATGGCGGTCACAGGAATGCTCTTTGTATTGTATGGCGGACACTAGGAGGCTCTTTATATTGTATGTGTGTGTATATATATATATATATATATATCTTTCATATGTTCATATGGTTTTATCCAGAGAATATATATTATAATAGGTAGATATAAGTAATTGTGGTCTAGTGATGACTTGGAACTATATTTTATTCATTGGACTTGTTTGTATATGTTTATGTTATTTCCGTCTTGGTCTTTTGTCTTTTGAATTTGCATTGATAAAGTTGTTTTGTGCTTTGGCGCATGCGCGTTGACGGACTCACGCTGCGCACACACTAACTATATCAATAAAGTTGTTCCATTCTTCGGCGCATGCGCGCTGATGGGTTCATGCTGTGCATGTATCAACGTTGAATAACGTAAGTCTACATAATATTAAATATTAAATAAGGAAACTATGCATTTTTGGGGGATCATCTTCATTCTATCTATCACTTTAATCGACCATTTATCTATATAGTGGTTCACTTTCAAGTTAGCCCGTTTGTTCTCTATAACTATAGCAATAAAGCTATTTCTATGGTCCGCGCATGCGCAATGAGTGGCGGTCACCGCGCATGTGCTAATTAGCGTGGCTATGCTATAAATAGCTCCAATATGGTGTACACATGTATCTTATGCTCCTGATGAAGTCTTGAGTTGTGCAAGACGAAACGCGTTGAGCTGTATCCAGTGTGTTTTCCAGTACCTCATGTGAGTGCTTTTATTATATTTTATTAAAATTTTTATATGCATACCAAAATATCTTCCTTTTTTTCAATCTTATGCATTTTCGCCATCTGGATGAGGTTGTGACTGTGAAGTCATTGGTGTTGCACATGTTTTAATATTCTCCAGATGTGGGATACTCCATGACATCTGGTACGCAGATTTAGAGATTTTCTTGCACTTATATGGGTGTCATCTAATCTATAATCTTGGGATACCAATCCCACACACCCCATAGGATTTTGGGGATACTGCCCTCACTATAATAATACAGAATTATACTATGGTTGTTTTTTCTACATTTTGGTACTGATCGGTGGAGATCTGGAGGACTACAAGTACAGCAAAGACTACTCCATTATCTCCTATAAGACCCATCATCGTTTACCTCACGGTACGCATGGTATTGCTCTATTCCACGTTGCATATTTGATATATCACTGAGAGGCGCCCTGCTTGTTTTTTTGTTGCAGTAATCCATTCCATCCGGACTAACCATCTGGCGTCAGGCTATCGAGGCTGCCACTCTCACAAGAGTCAAGTGATTTTTTTATATACTGTGGATACAGGACTTAAGTGTCATATATTGTATATTCATACATTTTCCATCTTATTATTTTAAATTAGTTACGCTGTGGTGATCAGCGCCAGATATATCCTTTATTTGTTTATAATACTCTCTGGTTGTTGATATTGGCTGCTAATACCCTCGTTCCTTATATAGTACAAAATGTGGAAATCAGCTAATAGGATTAACTCAAGAAATAATTTAAGTCAAAAGATTTTTGATAATAACATTGAAAATGTTGATAAAAATGAAGAATTGGACCAATTATTTTGGGACATAGAAAAATTACTAATAAGGGAGACGAAGGCATGGTGGGACATTAAATGTCTACAAACATATTTGGAGGTTAACAGAATCCCGAGGGGTCTTAGACTTAACAAGGTACCCACGTTTGGTCAAGATAATCAGGTTTTTATGGATCAATGGGACACCACACTCCATGAATGTTCCTTAAAATTAATCAAACTCATTATAATGGAAAAAACCAACATTTTCAAAGAAGTTGAAAAAGAACTAGACACAAAAGAAATTCAACTACAACCTTTTAAGGAAGATGTTAATTTCAAAGAGAACGAATTAGTGTTAAATAAAAAACTTGATAAAATTGAGACGGAAGTGATCAAGATTAAAGAACGAAAGTTCCACAGGGATAAAAGGGACTATTTACAGTCAATTGTTAAAAAATGGCCTAAACCTAAAAATAATTCTAGATTTATGTATGATGATCAGGCCCAAAGAGGACCAAATGCCTCTGATAAATGGAGAAAGGTACCTACAAGAAAGGCCAATGAGACATACTCTAGCCCCAAAAAGACTAGACAGGTCCATTTTGAACCTATTCTCAGAAATAGGTTCTCTACATTATCAGTTTCAGATAGTGAAACTGAGGATTTTTTTATCACCAGGTCCTTCAAATCAGGAGAGATTACCCCAGCGAAAACACCATCTGAAGGAAAATATAAAGGTAGCTTCCCCATTAAAAAGACGTTATGTAGACGAAGAGGGAGAAGAGGAGGTACCCAGAAGTCACAGAAGGAGATTTCTATAAACTCCACCAATGGGATTTTTAATCTTTCCAACCATAAACTGAGTAAATCAGAGATGAGTGTACTCAATAAGGGGCTATCATTTGCCCCTACTAAATATCTTAATAAATTCCAAATGTTTATTGATGTACAAAAATATGTTCGCAAACTAACGTTGAAGAGATATTTTTCTAAACATGATACGGCCTGTTTAAAGAATTATGAATCACCCTCCAAATCAGGCTTAAAATTACCATCTAAATTCTATCCGTTAGAATCGAAAAGTAGTCACTTACACATTTTCCAAGACCTGGTTACTCAGGATCTGTGTTACTCTGAGAATGTTAATAAGAGCTATGATAATCTTACAAAACCTGAGAAACAAGCCTTGAAAGATCTGCGAACTAATGAAAATTTAGTTATAAAATCGGCAGATAAGGGGGGAGGGACAGTAATTTTAAATCGATCTGACTATGTAGCAGAAGCACATAGATTATTAGGTGACTCCTCATCCTATACATCATTAATGAGTGACCCCACTCAAGAATATGTAGATGCATTACGGGTAATATTATGTAGAGGACTCTATGATAACATCATAAAAAAGGAGGAATTCCAATTTTTGTTCACATCCAATCCCGTGATTCCTATTTTTTACTATCTCCCTAAAGTCCACAAGGACCCAATAAAACCACCAGGTCGCCCTATAATATCGGGCATTAATTCTTTGACTTCAAATGCATCCAAGTATGTGGATGTTTTTTTGAACAAATATGTAATTACCCTGGAATCATATCTTAGAGACACGAATAATGTCCTCCAGATACTACAAGATTTCAAATGGGAAAGTAACTATCTGTGGGCTACAATCGATGTCCAATCTCTATATACATCAATCCAGCATGAGAAGGGCATCTGTTCGTGTAGGGAATTCCTTGATAAAGATCTGTCTATCCCAATTAAACATAAAGATTTTATCTGTGACCTTATGTATTTCATCTTGTCCCATAATTATTTTAGCTTTCTTGAGTCTTTCTATCTACAAACATGTGGTACGGCCATGGGCACAACATTTGCGCCGAGTTTTGCCAATCTCCATATGGGGAGTTGGGAAAACAAGTATATATATCAGTGTAGCGCTTATCTAGATAAGATCAAGTTATATAAGCGTTACATTGATGATATTTTGATTATCTGGAGTGGCAATTTGGAAGAATTTGGAGAATTCATGAAATATCTTGATAGTAATGAGTATAACCTGAAGTTTACTTGTAATATTAGTAATACACAGGTTGAATACTTAGATCTAATTCTCACATCAGAAAACACTAGAATTGTGTCAAAGAATTTTATTAAAAAAGTGGATACAAACAGCTACCTCCACTATAAAAGCTGCCACCAAAAAAAGTGGAAAAATAACATACCTTTTTCACAGTTCAATAGACTCAAGCGTAACTGTAGTGACAATAGGGATTTTGAAGAACAACTTACAATATATTCTAACAGATTTAGGGAGAGAGGATATCCAAGTGAACTCATTGAGGAGGCCGCCATCAAAATCAAAGGACGAGATCGATCTGAAACTCTCAATTATGCTATAAGAAATAAAGAAAATGAAATGGTTCCTTTCATAAAAGAGTTTAATAAAAATGAGAACATCATTAGAACAACATTCAATAAGCATTGGGGTATTCTAAAGAGAGACCCAATTCTATCTAGGATCCTTCCAGAGAAACCAATGATAGTTTTTAGAAAGAACAGAAATTTGAAGGAAATATTGGCCCCAAGTTTACTATCCAATACGTCGGGGTTGCAGAGAAAACAGGCCACCTTTCTTCCAGACAATGTAGGATCTTTTAGATGCAATCATTGTAACATTTGTAAATATCTCAATCCAGTGAAAACTCATTTTATGAATTTTAATAACAGTAGGAAATACGTCATCAAACAACGTATGGATTGTTGAACTTCCTCTGTTATTTACATGCTGGAATGTTCATGCCAGCTGAGATATATAGGAAAAACAAAACGCCCATTAAAAATTCGTATCCAGGAACATGTTCGCAATATTAAACATAGAATGGAGAGTCACTCTGTTTCTAGACACTTCTCCCAGGCACATAATGGAGACCCGAGTTGCCTTAGATTTTTGGCACTGGAGCAGGTTTCATTGTCTGTCAGGGGAGGTGATCTTCAACAAAAACTCTCATGCCGCGAAATGTTCTGGATTTTTGAATTGGGTACGCTAATTCCAGCAGGTTTGAATGAGAACTACGAAATAGCTCCTTTTTTGTAGTTACCCATAACTCTAGTATTATTTTTCTGCTATATTCTCTTCTAGATTTTATGTTTATAAATTATTTATTTTCTCCTTAATATTAAAGCTATAGTAATGACATCTTTTCCAGAATTGTTTTAGACCAATATATATCTCATTCACATATATCCTCTGCCCAGATTCCATTAGCCATTGTGGTCCATTGTGGTTCTAGGGATATGTTGGTATCTTACTAGAATAGAGTGTGGTTTATATGTATAAACATTGTGAAGGTTATTATATAATGTAGTAAGGCTATAGTATTTAAACTATTATACATCTGTTTACACAGTCTAGACAGCTCAATAAGTGTCTAGACATATGGCATAGTTAATTAATCTTTCATATGTTCATATGGTTTTATCCAGAGAATATATATTATAATAGGTAGAATTAAGTAATTGTGGTCTAGTGATGACTTGGAACTATATTTTATTCATTGGACTTGTTTGTATATGTTTATGTTATTTCCGTCTTGGTCTTTTGTCTTTTGAATTTGCATTGATAAAGTTGTTTTGTGCTTTGGCGCATGCGCGTTGACGGACTCACGCTGCGCATACACTAACTATATCAATAAAGTTGTTCCATTCTTCGGCGCATGCGCGCTGATGGGTTCATGCTGTGCATGTATCAACGTTGAATAACGTAAGTCTACATAATATTAAATATTAAATAAGGAAACTATGCATTTTTGGGGGATCATCTTCATTCTATCTATCACTTTAATCGACCATTTATCTATATAGTGGTTCACTTTCAAGTTAGCCCGTTTGTTCTCTATAACTATAGCAATAAAGCTATTTCTATGGTCCGCGCATGCGCAATGAGTGGCGGTCACCGCGCATGTGCTAATTAGCGTGGCTATGCTATAAATAGCTCCAATATGGTGTACACATGTATCTTATGCTCCTGATGAAGTCTTGAGTTGTGCAAGACGAAACGCGTTGAGCTGTATCCAGTGTGTTTTCCAGTACCTCATGTGAGTGCTTTTATTATATTTTATTAAAATTTTTATATGCATACCAAAATATCTTCCTTTTTTTCAATCTTATGCATTTTCGCCATCTGGATGAGGTTGTGACTGTGAAGTCATTGGTGTTGCACATGTTTTAATATTCTCCAGATGTGGGATACTCCATGACATCTGGTATGCAGATTTAGAGATTTTCTTGCACTTATATGGGTGTCATCTAATCTATAATCTTGGGATACCAATCCCACACACCCCATAGGATTTTGGGGATACTGCCCTCACTATAATAATACAGAATTATACTATGGTTGTTTTTTCTACATTTTGGTACTGATCGGTGGAGATCTGGAGGACTACAAGTACAGCAAAGACTACTCCATTATCTCCTATAAGACCCATCATCGTTTACCTCACGGTACGCATGGTATTGCTCTATTCCACGTTGCATATTTGATATATCACTGAGAGGCGCCCTGCTTGTTTTTTTGTTGCAATATATATATATATCTAATAAATAAATGTCCAGTGGCGTGTGTTAGTCTGTCTGTGTGTGTGTGTGTGTGTGCAAAAAATAAAACCAAGCTGCAGCGCCACCTGCTGGGCGGAGTTATACACTGACCTACTAAATTCTTAGTGTGTGTGGGAAAAAAAAATCAGAAAGGGCTGAAATTTGGTATACTAAGATGTTTTTAATTTGTAAATCAATTTGTTAATTGTTAAAAGTGTTTATAAAGATTTAAAAAATATATATATATATTTCTTGAAGGAGAAGTGACAGTTGGGAGTGGTTGGTGGTTGCCGGGGGTGACAGTGGGAAGTGGTTGGTGGTTGAGGCATGGGCTATGGCCCAAATGCATGACAAGAACCTTTTTAACACCTTAAGTAGCTTGATTTGACTAGAATGCATGAGTATCATGCACGGGTTAACTTGTATAATATATAATTATTAATTTCGTGTGATGGTGATAAGGGGGTACAATGTGATAAAGATGGCTCCATGGCACGGTGTGATAAAGGAGAAACTGTGATGGAGGGCACAGTGGGATGAAGGGGCAATGTGATACAGATGGCACCGTTACATTTATGTTTTAATTTGTTTCAGTGAGTTTTATTTCAATAACCAATTCTTTTTTTTATACAGCTAGCATGTGATAGCTGCATTTAAAGTACTTTGATTCTATGGAGGCTTATTACATAAAGATCCTTACAAAGCCAGACCAAGAAGAATGGGGAGGGAGGGGGTTTCAGTGCGGCCTAGAACTTGTAAAGCGCTAGCCACGCCCCCACATTAAGTTGACCACGCCCACTCGACGATTGACACTCCCACTTAGATGGGGGGCGCCAGTTCCCTGTCTCGCCCAGGGCACTAAAATGGCTAGTTATGGCACTGAGCACAAAGCTGCAGCCATCATCATAATTAACTTGAAAACTTGCCTCTCGAATGTGCAGAGATGCGGCTCCTAAGTCAAAATTGTACACATCTCTAAGGGGCATGGTTGATTTGCATCTCCACATTCTTATTATATTGAACTTACATGTGAATGCTCTGACTCACGTCTCCAAGTACAAGTGGAAGGCAGTATAAGTTAAACTCAAGATACAAGGCACTTATGTAGTTTTATGTAAGTCACATTTTTACAAGGTGCTAATGGACTTACATCCAACTCTAGATCAAGCTCTGTACAACTATTATCTTGGTTTGTACTTCACTTAGGATTTATCGTTTACTTTATACTCTTTTTATCACTTATGACACTATCGCATGTTTAAAATACCCAATATATGGATCTTACTAGCAATATTTTTAGATAACTTCAAACTCTTACATCATATCTCTATTAATCTAATCTATAGCTTATCTACTTTTACTGTTCTATATTTTAGCAAGCAAGTGAGCTCACTGCTATTCCAGTTGAGTCAAAAACTTGGCTTTACCATTTTGTAAATGCCAATCCTATTTGATGTACTAGCACAAACAATAACATACAGGGCATAAACATGCATAATACTTGCTACAAACCAGAAAGTTACCTTTTGTCCAGTATACAAAGATCTAATAGAGTCATAAGGTAATTTACAAATGTGTACAACTGCCCCGGTAGTGCACATACTCCTGGAAGATAGGAGGAGCTAGAAAGATCTCACCATTCCTAACAAACTGCAGGCACACTCGGGCACCTCATTTTGTACCCATATGCAAATACAGGTTTGTCTTGCAAAACAAAATTTTTATATGATATTCGAGTAGTGAAGAGGTTGTGCTTGCTGTGGTGTCGAAGTCAGCAAATTGGATAAAGTCATTTCAATTAATATCGAGCAAACTTGGTTGTCTTTCTCTGAAATTATGCGTAGAGCACCCTACGGCGTGGAAGGGCGTATCCAGCCGCAACACGTGGCAAATAACAGGTTTTACACACATTCACACAAACACACACATTTGTAATTAGTACACATTAATTGTAGTTGCAACACATAGTTATTTATGTCAAAATATAGCAGTATTTATGTTTAATATTATAAGTTATGTGCATGTTAGGGAAACCCAAGGTTCAGGTTGCAGGAACTGTGTCATGTTTAGTATCATTTTAATCCCCTATTCATCAGCAGTTGTCTGGTTCATTCGCCGAAGAGATCGCACATTGCATACTCTAGTTAGTGATGTTAGGGAATAAATGTTTAAAGTGATACCAACTGTAAAATGCAAATAGACTAGTTGAAACTGGATTATTGGCGGGAAAGTCAGAGCACATCACCTGGAGAGATGACCCCACCTTTGGATATTTTGGTTTGAACTGGCCTATGACCTGCAGTACACCAGACCTTCCTGAAGCCTGGACCAATAGAAGCAAGCCACATAATTTGCATTGTTTTACTGTATTTCTCACTGCATATAAGCAGGGGCTCTGGGCTTAGTGACCAGTCTTCTTTGACCACAGCCTTCAGACCTGAATGACTGTTCACTGGATCCAGAACGCCTGCGATAAGTAACGGCTGTGCTTGTTTTAATTCGCATCCTTATTCTGCTACTTTTAGATAATAAATCACTTTGTGCTTTGGAAACACAAATCGAGATTCGACAATCGTTATTGGTTAGCGACAAAACATGCATAACAGTGGCGTTACTTGTTTAACTGGTGGTAACAGAGCCTCTTTGTTCCTGTAAATGGGCTGAGTTTTTTCAGGATACGCAGGAGGTGCAAGTAATCAAGAGCCATTTTATAATCTGATGCAGGTATTTGCATTTATGTGCACATAGATATCTATGTATAAAAATATTTAAAACAGAAAAATAACACATGTACTAAAGGCAGCCCACTGTTTCTTTATTTTCATAATTTACTTAAGATATAACGAGGATGTAACAAGTGATCTTTAAGGCTAAAAAAAAAATGAAAGAGGGCAGGACTTTTAAGTCACATTTTTACTCTTTCAACCATGCTCATTTTCAGCTGGAGCTGCCATACTGCAATTATAGATTATGTGGACCATTTCCAAAACTGAAATGTTGGCATTTACCCAGTGGCGGAACTAATGTGGAGGCAAAGAGTCCCCCAAAGCTCCGCAAGGCCCCTCTCTGTTCTGAAAAGAGTGCAGAGTGGAGTCCTTCAGAGTGGCACATGCCCAGACAGCACACTCTGTGAAGAGACTCCCAATCTGTTCTTTTCAGCAGGCTGCAACAGCATCATTGGGCCTTGACCCCTTTTTGCTGTGTGGCCCGGCAATGCACTTTTCCAACCTTGTATGTACCTGTGTACTCGCCAAGTATATACATAAGCACAGGTGCTGGGTGGGTGGGTGTTCAGAGGTCTCATTTGTGCATGTTGTAAGAACACTGGAATACATGTATATTATACAATACTCTGAGTATAAAATGTCCTCAGGTACTCAAGACATGTGAACCATTAATTATTAAAAATATTAAAATACATTTTTAAAAATGTAAAGTAGAAAACTGGGACTAGCAGTAACTGGACATAACATCAGACACGGAGACCCTAATATGCAAACAGCTAACTTGAATGTATATTTACAAAAGGCTCATTTCATATTATCAACTATATAAATGTGAGATACATTATTGTGTGGAGTTCTCAGAGAATTTGGCTAACTAGATTGATTTCAGTAATTATTATCGATCTATATTGTAATCCCTATGATGCTGTAATGTAAAACTATTCAAGTAGGAATAGATTCCATTTATTGTTTGCACACATCTTACAATTTTACTATCTATTTGAATTGATTGTCTGTTATTAATAAAAAAAGGTCCTATTTTGGGTATTTATACATGAAAACCATTGTCACTCTTATAGTTCTATTCATTTTATTTATTTCTGGCACTATCTTAGTTCTCTTTTCATTTATTATTTTTTACAGTATAAAATTACCATAATTTGATGTAGGAAAAAATATTCAATAGAAATACTAGATTTCATCATGCCTAGCATGAATTTTACTTACCGTTCACGTGGGGTTCACATATAACTCTGTTCTGTTGTCACATGACTGTGTTTATCAGGTGAAATCATAATAGGTATCGCTGTTTTGTGTGTCTTCCATGATGAAAATAGTACCTTTTGGAAAATGGCCAATTGCTTTCAATGATGCGAAGATTTTGACATTCGATATGGATAACAGTCTAGACAATATATAGAGTAAACATGAGTGCATTTATACATATCTGAGGGTCTTTTCTCTACTTAAAAAGAGTAGATTTTAACACTGCCAGAGAGGTGGCCTTTAAACACTACTTCCAATGTGTATTTGTTTTTGTTGACAAATCACTAATAGAACTGGATTTTATTTGCTTTTAGGTCTTTATACAATTAAAGGGTAATTCAAACCAAGACTAAAAATTTAGTTTTGACTAGAATTAGGTAGAATTTGTGGGTCCCATGACCTTACCATTTGCTTAAACTAGAATCTTACACATTTAGGGCCTGATTTAGAGTTCTATATTAGGGCATTTACGTAACATAAATATGTACCGTGTTAAATCGGTGCAGTGCATATGTGCACAACTTGGATCTTTATTTAAAGTAGAATGTATTTTGCACTTGTAGACCCTTGCAATTTGAAGAGGTAGATCAGGGGTATTAACATGGACGTGCAGTACAATAATAGCTTAGTTTGGCTCTCAGTGCCCCTTAGAGAGTTTCAGGAATCTTGAAACATGTAAGTTACAATGTAACTTGTCCAACTACATAAACCAGGCTTAAGGCTTGGAGTTCATGATAATGATGTCTTATCTTTGCTCTGGACACATTTTTACACTAGATCAAAGGTTGCATGAGACTTAACATGTGCAATTCAAAAGACAGGTGTGGAAATGATACACAAAGTCTCATCTTTTCAAAGTATAAATATGGGCTAGCATCTCGTTGCTGCACTGTGAACTTTGAAAGACCAGAATCTCCTATTGGGATACAGAGATGAGAATTTCCCCCATAGACACCAAAAGGGGCACATTTGTATTTTGAAGTGAATTCTATAGAATTAACACTAATAGGAAATCATTATTTCATCTTATTTTATAAATTTCAGATACAATCAATGTTTGAAGCATCAAATTATATTGCCAGATTAGCACCAGTTATCAAAAGTGGCACTCATCTTAACAGTTTAAATAACATTCACAAAACAATTCACAAATGTTTAATAGTATTTAGCTGGTTTCATTTTGCTGAATGTCAACCCAGCTCTAGCTAATTGAAATATTAATCAAAAGTTGTTCATTGCTTTCTGCTTGACAAGTTTCAGGGAAAGTCTGTCCCGTTGCCTTATCCACTAATTTTCACAGACAATATGATCAAAGCATTTCTATTATACTTTTTAGTCTTATATTTGTTTGCTCTCAATATGTTATAAATAGCAAACTGCCTTTTCATATATATCATGATTACTGCTCTGACCTAGGTGAGTTTGTCTTCATAACTTATATATTTGCATTATAAAGTCAGCAGAGCTCTGGGGTCAGCATGTTATCATTAATTGAGATTAAGGTGGAGACAATATTATAATGTAACTATAAATCTGAGGCCTGTATTTTATTATTAACACATAGATTGGGGGAGGAATTATAAAGCACCAGAGATCTGGCGTCTCTATCGTAAAGCTACTATAGGTTGTGAAGTAAGGGGCTGCATTGTAAAGCCCTCAAAGATCTGGGGTCTGTATTCTATTATTAACAGAGATTGAGGAAGGGCTGATTCATTGGGAGGTATTCAATTGTTCCTCCGGGCGCCACCGGAACGAGCGCGTTAAAACTATTACCGTTCATACTGTAAACTTGCGCGTAAAAACCGTTAATACGGTAGTTTACTCGCTGAATTTCATCTCGCAGCTCCCGCTGCGAGATGAAATTCAGCGAGTAATTACCGTATAAACGGTAATAGTTTTAACGCGCCTGTTCCGGCGGCGCCCGGAGGAACAATTGAATACCCCCCATAAAGTCAACACAGATCTGGGGTTTCCATTTTATCATTAACAGAAATTTGGAGGAGTTTAGGAGAGTGCAATTTAAAGTCACCATAGATGATGCACCAAGGTCCTATGGCACTAGGAGGCCACAGGACCGCCTTGTAAAGGTAAGGTTAACCCTAACCCTAACTCCTAACCCTAATTCCAAACCATAATACCCTAACCCCTAAAATAATCCTTACATTACATGAATGATAGCCGGGTCCGTCCATCACCGCTTTAAGAGGAGTCACGGTTTCACATGACGTCACCGGCAAGCAGTCTTTTTTTCAGGTCGGGGTAGTCCTTCTTCGGAATCCTCATGTCGCTTTAATCCGTGACTGGGTAATAAGTATCGTTAAACTGACTACCACCGCAACTAGCTAGTAGTATAATTGGCTGGTATAAAATTGACCCTAGTCTGTGTTTGTGTTAGGGAATTTAGACTGTAATCTCCAATTGGGCAGGGAATGATGTGAGGGTCAAATATCCTCTGTACAGCTCTGCGTAATTAGTGGCGTTATATAAATAATTGAGGATGATAATTACATAGGTGCTTGACTTTTTATGTGGAAAACTTTCTAATAATACCACCCTTTTATTACTTCATGTTCCCTCACTCTCCTCATTGAATGTTGTACTATGTATGTTTTACTATCTTGAGCTTGCCACCATTAAAATTCATTAACTACAATTTAAGTTGTGCCTTAATGCAACAAAACTTTTTTTCTGCATTAGGTGATTCACAATGTTATATACCAAACCATAAATGTATTCTGTTTTCATAAGTTCTCTTTTTCAAGAATCCAAACATTGTGCTATAAATTCAAACTAAACATGAAAATGTTCAGACATTTATAGTTTGTGGGGGGGGGGACGACGACATCAGTTGCATTTAATGCAGCAAAGATGTTCTATATATACTATATAAGTCCGCTCTCACAGGAATTATCTCATTGACTATATATATGTGCTGAAGATAGCAGAGAGAAAACCACTCACTTAGTTATTGTCAAATTAGATGCACTTTAGCAGCATATTATCATTCAATGGTTAGCTTGAACTGTTAGCCTTGAAGATGACTAAGATAAATAACCAACAAAATTGGGTTCCTGAAAAGGCACAAGCAAGCATTCAATGACAAATATTCTGCTGCTGAGTGATAGAGTTTGCGAAGCAAATTAAATCTTCTAAGTGATGAAAGAAATAACCCGTGACACCGATGATGGAGAAATTAAATTAAACTCACTAATAGCAGGTCAGCATGGATTGAACGAAAATAATGGAAGTGATTGCATGATAAGCAGACCCTCACACTTTTGTGACAAGTCTATTCCTGAAAGTCCATAGCACACATCTATCCAAGTTGCAAGCAATTGACTTGTTATTTCCATGCACTCCACTTGTAGCTGGTCTGTGCGAATGCAGACATTTTACAGGGCATCCATTTTCATTGTACTCATTAATGCATTCACTATTTCCTTCAATGCCATTTAAGGAACATTATTGTCAAAATATCTATTTTTAAACATTTCTTACAATGATCTTTAATTAACCATTTGATGTTTTGCTTAAATTTTTATTTTGTCCTATTGCCTTTCTGATTTATTATCTAGGAAAATGAAAGCAGAATACACACAGTAATGTTCACTATATTTTTGGCTGCTGTTCACTATATCATATGTGTATGTCAAAGAAATGGTAATCCTAAAACCATGAAAGGCATTGATAATAATATCAATGTGGGTCTGAAGGTGAGCACATTTCTTGTTTTTGAGCAGTTTTTTGCACTCATAACACTATGCTATCATGGCACTGTTTACTGTTTTCCTTTATTTCAGTTTGGATTGCAATCATTTATCATAACCCCAAGAGTTTGGACATCCATGTGTCCAATGTTGGAGTTAGTTATTTACTTATTAGATGAACCTATATAAAGATTTTTCCTGTTTTGCATATTTATCCACCAGGATAAGAGTACAGCATTGGCAATGTCATATATACAGTATTCATTTGAACATTTGTGATGCTATTATCTTATGTGTCATCCCTGTGTTTTATATAACAAGAGGAGCATCATAATTATTACAAATGTAGTAACATTATAGGATATTTGATCTTACACATCATACATGTGATTGTGCTTTAATTAAAACATTAAAAAACAAGGACATGTATCAGTCAAAAACACAGGACAAAAATATACAAACATGGTGAAATAAAACTTTTCTTACAAAGCAAAAAAAAAGTCAAGAAATGCAATTATATGTGAAGCTAACTCACCCCGGACTCTAGCCACTCTATGACATGGGTAAAGCAGCATTATATACAATTTTCCCTGAGCGTGGGCACTTGGACACCCTCACTGACCACTTTATGCTATTATAATGCTCTTCTAGAACAAGTACAACTATATGTACTATGAAACTAAAATGTAAAATCCCAGAACATGCTCCAAATACCCCACTTGCTGATTTGAGCCCAGAGACCTTGTTTTTTGCACCTCCTATCCACTCTGACTAGGCCTTGTATGTCTCCCGCCCCAATTTATAAAGTAAAACTGTTTGTACTAATGGAAGTCAAAATTTGAGATATCTTTTACTTTTTGGATTGTGCCTGCTCTACAGTTTCTATCACTGTATTCTTTTTGTGATTGTTTCTATTATATCATATACTTTGTTCTTTGCTTATGGTTGTATTTGAAATTTTCAAAATAAAAAGATTTAAAAAAAAAAGCAAAACCAAATAAGCAGTGGCTCTGTTGTATAGAACAGTGTGTTGGTGATATATAATCATCGAGGAGAATATATATTTTTTGCGCTTCTATTCTCTAGATCATTATAATAATAAACCCTTCCCTTACACATTGTAATAAGACCCCTGTTCCCTCACATATTATATTAACATAGCTCCATAGCCCCCCTTCCCTCACACATTATATTAACCTAGCACCCCTTCCCTCACACATTATATTAACATAGCCCCTGCTCCCTTCCCTCACACATTATAGTATAATAACAGCCCCCTTCCCACAACACATTATAGCAACATACGACTCTCCCTTCCTCACACCTTATGTAATGTTATGTGCGTATTGTCGCTAACCAATAACGATTGTCGAACCTCGATTTGTGTTTCAAAAGCACAATGATTTATACGCAATAAGTGGAATAATATGCTCAAGCGAAGTAATAGTAAATACAGCCGTTACTTATCGCAGGCGCTCTGGATCCAGTGCAGTCATTCAATCCTGAAGTCTGGGGACAAGATGTCTGCACTCTGGATCACAAGCTGCTGCTTATATACACACTCAAATACAGTAATACAATGAAGATGGTATAGCTTGCATCTATTGGTCCAGGTCTCAGGAATGTCCAAGGGGTCGTCAATCATTGGCTGGTTCATCCTAAGGAATCCAAAGGAGGGGGTCATCTCTGCAGGGGGTATGCTCTGCTCTTCCCGCCAGGATTCCTTAGTCTTAAGTAGTTCATAATTCCCTATCATTCATAACTTGCGTATGCACTCTGCGATTCCCTCGCAGAGTGAACCAAACAGTAGGATATGTAACAAGGTTCATTATGATACCACTCATGAGGTTATTCCTTTAACCCGTTCCGTGTATTTCACTAATATGCATGTAACTCTGATATAACATATAAATACTACTATATTTCGACATAACTGACTATGTGTTGCAACTACCATTAATGTGTACTATTTTATAAGTATGCGTGTTTGTGCGAATGTATGGTAAAAGACCAATTACTGTTGCTGCCACGTGCAGTGGATGCGTACGCCCTTTCACGCCGTAGCGTGCCCTTGTACGTCATAGCGTACCGTACGCATCTTTTCAGACAAAGACAACCAGGTTTGCTAGACTTTAATTGAAATGACTTTATCCAATTTGCTGACTTCGACAGTTCCTCCCTTTGATAGTGTAATAAACTATCACCCAATCACCGTTTCAAGTTCAGGATTATACAATACTTTTTCACAGACCATGATCTCAGTATCTGGTACCACCCTTTCAGTCTCTTTTTCAGTGTTACTCCCCTGAGACCGTTTTCCAAACTTCAACACAGTAGGAACACATTTGACAACTAAACCAATTGCTAAGATGACACCCAGTATAAGGAGAAGGAGCTTACCTACACTCGCAATCATTTCCTGTACCCACTCCCCCAGACCGGAGAACCATTTTGCTGGGTTCAACCATGAGAACCAACCCGCCACCTTTTCCCCGACCTCATATAACGAAGAATTATGGCTCTTTCGAAATTCCCATTTCAGCTGCAAAATTTCATCCATCTTCCGGTCTATAACCTCTTTAGGGTCATCAGTATTATTAGTAATGTACGTGCAACATTTGACACCGAACTGGGTGGCCAGTGTCACACAGTACCCACCAGTAATAGAGGTGAGATAATTTAGTACCAGTCTATGTTGCACCAACTCCTTTTTGTACGCTTGTAGCTCCCTTCCAGTATACCTGAAAGTGTCATCATACATCTCGGTGATATTATCTATTAATTTAGCTAGGTCTTGGATATATTTAAAGTTTAATGTTCCCCGAGCGGTCCTGGTGAGATCTAGAGCAACCATAACTTGGAAACCAGTAGTTTCGCTAATCAATTTTGTAGCTATGGGTTCCTCACCAGGAATCATATTTCTTTTGCCACGGTGTTCATACTGTGTGTGTATGTATGGTGGTGATGTGGTCTTGTGAATATCAACCATTTCTTCAGTAATAGTCATGATTTCAGGAAGCAGTTTAGCTAAGAAACACAATCCTTTGGAACTCGGAGTCACCCAGGAATAAGCTTTTCTTCCACAAACAAAGTACACATCCTCAGGGAGAACATAAGGCAGGTATGCCCATGAATTATGTCACACAGAGTTTTGATAAAACTACCCATGCCTAGTGTCTCCATCTGCTCTAGACATGTGTCGGCATTAATGACATTTTCACATTTATCTGTAGAGACCTTTCCAATGGATACCTTCTTATGTTTGGTTATACGCCCTAACTTGTGACTTCCATCAATATTCCTGCCTAGTAGTGACCTTGTGAGTCTCTCTCTAAAATGAGTGTGGCGAGCCATTGTCTGATCTGATAGGTCAGCCTCCCAATTCTCCAGGCGCTTTGCGTGAGATATGTTTAGGCACAGCAAAGATCTGCCTATGGAGTATTGTCGAAGCGTCAGACTAGGGGACCTAGTGTTATTGTACCTCCCTTCTATGGGCCTCCCACCCCTTAATTAGAGTACTTCGGATATGTTTAGAGGGAATGGCACTAGTCCTATGTTATGCTGCCCTTGAGGCACGTGAGAGCACACCCAACACTCTGTTTGGTTTAGCACCTTACCCACCAGGGAGTGATAATCCTCCAAAGGATGCCCGCCTATATTCAGAGTACTGGGGGACTGGCATCGTTGGATGCATCTCTCTTCAACTAGGGAGTTGCAGAACTTGCAGATACAATACTCATCAGACAATAGCCCCTCACACTGCCTCCGAGTTCCTGAGCTAGCCGACCTTTTCATAACCCCTGGACCAAGTTTGATAATGGGCTGCTCAGGATATTCTATTAACTTTTCTTCGGCCTCTATTTCATCCGTATCACTCCCAGAACTCTCCTCCGTCCTCCATTCTCCTTCACAAAAATAGAATGTCCTAGAAAAAGTAAAAACAAGGAAAATCCTGGAACAAAAGAAAAACAAAAACCGCCACTCCATCGCTGGAAAGATAGTTCTGAGGCAACGTCTCTGGTTCAGGTGTCTCAACTGCAGGCTTTAGGTCTCCCGGAACAGGTTCACAAGTGACAGTTCTATGTCGTCGGTCTGAGTCTTGTCTTGCACTTTCTCCGGATTATGGACTCTCCTGCAGTGGGTGGAATGGACCCAAGTGTCTCTCTCTGCAACCTTCAGTGATGTAGTACTGGTCAGCAGCACTTGGTACGGGCCTTCCCAACGGTCTGTTAAACAACCTGAACGTAAGAAATTGCGGATCATAACATAGTCTCCAGGTTCAACATCATGACAGTTCGTTTCTGGCATACCAGGTGACAGCATTTTTAGTTTTTGTTGTTGTTGTTTCAGCTGTCTACTCATTCTTATAAGATATTGTACAGTCACTTCATTATTACACTTTAAGTCGTCTTGTGGACTCACGATCAAATGAGGTTGTCGTCCGAACAGTATCTCAAAGGGGGACAGATTAAGAGGAGGTCTAGGAGTGGTTTGAATGCTGTGGAGGACCAACGGCAAAGCCTCAGGCCATACCAACCCAGTTTCAGCCATTATCTTACCTAGTTTGTTCTTGATAGTACCGTTTACTCTCTCCACCTTACCACTGGCTTGTGGTCGGTAAGGGGTGTGAAGTCTGCTACTGATTCCCATGAGTTTACACATATTTTGGAAGACATCACCAGTAAAATGGGTACCCCTATCACTTTCAATGATTCTAGGGATACCGAACCTACACACAAAGTCTTGTACGATTTTCTTTGCAGTGAACACAGCAGTATTAGTGGCTGCCGGATATGCTTCTACCCAACCGGAAAACACATCAATACACACTAACACATACTTTAGATTCCTGCACGGTGGTAATTGGATATAGTCAATTTGTATTACCTGGAAAGGTCCGTCTGTAGGAGGGATGTGGGATGGCTCAGTTGGAATAGTTTTCCCGACATTTTTCCTCAAACAAGTAAGACATGACATTGCTTTCTTACCAGCTTGAGAGGAAAATCCGGGAGCACACCAGTATGCTCTCACCAGTTTGCACATACCTTCTTTACCCAGGTGAGTCAGGCCGTGTGCTGCTTCAGCCAGGCTTGGATAGTATGTTCGGGGAGCTACAGGCTTACCTTGTCCATCCCTCCAGAGTCCTGAGGACTCTTGACCACATCCCTTCGCCTTCCAGACCGCCTTCTCCTGCAGGGAACACAAATCTTGCATTTCAATTAATTTCTGCGTGTCTAATGTCTGAATCGACGGAGACTATGATGGTTTTTCAGTCATAGGTTGCCCTGCTGCCCATTTAGCAGCTTCGTCTGCCCTGTTGTTGCCCAATGACACTGGGTCTTCTTCAAAGGTATGGGCTTTGCACTTTATGACGGCTACTGTTCTGGGTAACTGTATCGCTGTCAGAAGTCCTTTTATGTGTTGTGAGTGTGCCACTGGTGTACCTGCTGCTGTCGTAAAGTTTCTAAGACGCCAAAGGGCCCCAAAATCGTGCACTACCCCGAAGGCGTACCTAGAGTCCGTATATATATTGGCTGATTTACCCTCTGCCAGTTCACACGCTCTCTTTAGTGCTACTAGTTCCGCCACCTGGGCTGAGTGAGGTGGACCAAGGGGTTCAGCTTCTACCACATCCTGATCGTCTACAACAGCGTAACCAGTACATAGCTCTCCTGTCTCTGTCTGTCTATGGCAACTTCCGTCTGTATAAAACGTAAAATCTACATTTTCTAAGGGGGTGTCACGTATGTCGGGCCTTGCAGTAAAGGTCTGATTCAGGTGTTCCATACAGTCATGCGTGTCAGTATTCTTGCCTAACTCATCATCAACCAGGGTCTCCTCACCTCCCACCCTTTGTGTCTCTTGAGACACATACGGAAGGTATGTAGCTGGATTTAGGGTGCTACATCGTTTGATGGTGATGTTTGAGGGTGCCATCAGGGCTAGTTCCCACTTTGTGAATCTAGCTGAAGAAACATGTCTGGTTTGGGCTGAATTTAACAGAGCTGATACAGCATGGGGTGTATAGATGGTTGAATTATGTCCTAATACTACATCCTCGCTCTTACTTACTAGAAGGGCCGTTGCTGCTACACTTCTGAGACATGTTGGGAGTGACCTTGCCACATTGTCTAATTGTGCACTGTAGTATGCTACCGGTCTACTAGCGTCACCATGTTTCTGTGCGAGGACACCTGCTGCACAGCCATCAGCTTCTGTACAAAATAGCTCAAAAGGCTTTTCATAATCAGGTATTCCAAATGCAGGTGCTCTTGTCAGACTATCTTTAAGATTAAAGAACGCTTGCTCAGACTCTTCTGTGTGTACGACACGTTCTGGTTTTGAGGAGGAGACTAGCTCCTGCAATGGTAATGCCAGAATAGAAAAACCTGGGATCCAGGACCTACAGTATCCACACATCCCCAAGAAAGTACGAATCTGCTTCTGGCTCTGCGGCAGGGTCATGTGTTGTATGGCCTCAATTCTGTCGGTTGTCAGGTGTCTTAGCCCCTTAGTGAGGCAGTGTCCTAAGTATTTGACCTTAGTCTGACATGGCTGTAAATTATCCTTTGCCACCTTGTGCCCTGTTTGTGAAAGATGAAGCAACAACAATTTAGTATCATGTAAACATGACATAAAAGAATCAGAGCACAACAACAAATCGTCCACATATTGAATTAGAACAGACCCATTGTGGGGTTGAAAGGATTGCAAACAGTCATGTAAGGCTTGGGAGAAAATACTGGGGCTGTCAATGAACCCCTGGGGTAGTCTGGTCCATGTGTATTGCACTCCCCTGTAGGAGAATGCAAAAAGGTATTGGCAGTCAGGGTGAAGAGGGACTGAGAAGAAAGCAGAACAAAGATCAATGACAGTAAAATGACTGGCAGACGGTGGAATCTGCCTGAGGATGACAGCTGGATTCGGCACTACGGGGAATTGGCTCTCAACAACTTTGTTAATTCCCCCTAAGTCATGGACTAATCTATAGCCCCTCCCCCCACTCTTCTTCACAGGGAAAATGGGACTATTTGCTGTACTGGCTGTACGAATTAAAATCCCTTGTTGTAACAGCCTCTCAATAACAGGATATACCCCTAGTTCCACCTCCGGTTTTAATGGATACTGTGGGATTTTTGGAGCTATCCTACCACTTTTTAGATTGACCATGACAGGGGCTACGTTTGCCATCAGTCCAGTGTCCTGTCCATCTCTGGTCCATAGGGAACCTGGTATTTCCAGCAACATCCCCTTTACTTGAGATGGACTTTGTTCTATAACAGGAGAGTGTAACATTAACCTTTGAGGGGTGTCCAATATGTCCTGTACCTCATGTGCAACCTTCTCGGGTATATCTAGGAACACACCATCTGAAGTACAGTATATGACACATCCCATTTTACATAACAAGTCTCTCCCTAGCAAGTTAGTAGGAGCCGCTGCAGCCAAGAGAAACGAATGCTTAGTATGCAGAGGCCCGATAGTAACTTCGGCGGGTTTAGTTAGAGGATAATGTAACACTTTTCCCGTCACCCCCATAGCTGGAATAGTTTTGCTGGTCACCTGTAGACTGAAAGGAGAGGTTATCACAGATCGGGCCGCCCCTGTATCTACAAGAAAAGTTTGTTTCCTGCCAGCTATGTCAACTATCATTGTTGGTTCTTCACTCTGACTCTCAGTTAACCTTACTGGCTGTAGACTACAGGTATGACCTGACCCCTAGCGCTGACTATTGATTTCCCGCGCAGCATTTGCTGCCGTAATATGCGCGGGTAGATGTGAGTCTTCTAGTCTATGTGAATCCTTTCTTGGAGGATATCTATGTGACCCACCCCTATGTGTATTGAGTCTTTCTTTATTACAATCTCTCCTGTAATGTCCTTCCTCGTTACAGTTGAAACACCTGACCACTTTAGGTTTCCTGTTATATGGGTTGTATGCTGGTGGTCGTGTGTGCACCCCTTCTAGAGCCTGTATACTTACCGTCATTAACTTATCACTTTTCTCTTCCCTTTTTCTAAAAAGGTTCTTGTCATGCTCCACAGCAGACTCCCTAAGGAAGTCTACCGTGACGCCTCTCCAATTAGGTAATGTGGTTTGTACTCTAGTCTTTAAATTTTCCCTAAGGCCATCCATCAGTACCCCTACAGCTACCTCTCTGTGATGTGGGTCCTCACTTATGTTGGATATCCCAGTAAATCGTGCGATCGCTGTTATAGCTCTAGCAAAGTAATCTGAGGCAGTTTCACTATCCTTTTGTTTAATGGTGAAAATCTTACTCCAATTTACCACTACTGGAAAACAGATGGTTAAGTGTTTGACAATTTGTTCTATATTCCGTTGGTTAATCTCATCAGTCAAGGTGTCATCTTCCTCCAACAAACAATCTCCAATAAATTTTTGTATGTTAGTATTGGGAGGAAGACACGCCCTCAACACTACCCGCCAATCCTTACTGGTTGGTTCGTGAGCATTCCCTAAGTCTTTAACAAATTTCTGACATTTAGCTAACTCCTTTCTAGGGTCCGGGAATTCAGTCATAATGGAACGTAATTCTGATCTAGTCCAGGGACAATGCATTGTAACATTTCTTAAAGGAACTACACCATCCTTATCTGGTTTCCCATTGGGAACCGATATTGTGCAGACCGGGAACACACCCTCTGGTACACTAACTTCAGGGGACGCTACAGGATTTACAGGCCCTAGATTTAGAACACTTTCACTCCTAGTGATCACGCTACTCTCACCTATCTTAGCCATTTTTTTCATACTTGCGCTGAGCCTCTAGTACATTAACAGCATGGGCAATGGCCGAAATCACAGTGGGTTCATCTTCATTTTCAGATACACTTGATTTAAAACAGGGTACAACTTAGTAATTTTTCTATTTTCAGTTTTAACAACGGCTGTACTTACCCCTCCGGCCACATAAGGTGGCGGGGGCGCGCTTGCGCTGGGTTTGCCATGCTTCGCAACGGTTACATCCGCCTTGCGCGCGCTTTTCGTCACGCCTACTTCCGGTTTGCATTCGCTGCTCTGCCACGTGTTACTTTCCATTTGCCACAATTTTAAACAATCATTATGTCTATTTCTCTTTTTCGTTGACTTGATCAACCATATTTTATCTTTTACAGTATTTAGTACCTCTGCATTAAAACTCCCTATTGTTGGGAAAGGCCTATCACAAGCTTTGGTCATCCCGACCCACGTGTCACAATACACAGTTGCATATGCACCATATTTCTTACACATGAGAAACCTCGCTGAACCAATAGGGCCTTCCTTAGGCAGTACACTGACCATCTCTAGCGTATGCTTAGCACCCATGTTGAACAATATACCTTCTACCCGGAACACAGACACATCGCAATGCTCTGTTCCTTCCGGCCAAATGTGAAATACAGACACACCGCAATGCTCTGTTCTTTCCACCTAATAATTTCAACTCTGTTGCTATACTCACCGCTAGAGATCTATAATGCTCGGTGAACGTATTTCCTTTAGCCGCGCTCACTCGCTTTTCTCGCCC
The DNA here is from genome assembly GCF_038048845.1 of Mixophyes fleayi. Lineage (NCBI taxonomy): Eukaryota > Metazoa > Chordata > Amphibia > Anura > Limnodynastidae > Mixophyes > Mixophyes fleayi. The sequence goes on from NC_134404.1 coordinate 193,227,743, forward strand.
CTGGCGAGGGTCCCTAATACAGAAATATCACTGTGGGCCCCAAGGGCTATCAGCTCCTCGATACCCTGGCTCAACCACAAAAATCTGCTGAGTTTATTATCGCTGGGAGCGCAAAGTCGATACAATCAACCTGCCTTTCCAGTATAATTCCTCCTAGCTGCTTCGGATCGCACTGCCTACTAGTACTAATTATTAGCAAACCTTGCGATCTATTGGTAGCGCTTTGCGAAAACCCAGTTTTCGCATTCGGTATACCTGCCCTGTATACCGTCTGTCACTCACCGTACTGTGAGTGCCTCTTCCCGGACATTTAGGAACCGTGGCCGTCCTCCATCCTGAGGGTCTGCGCATGCGCAGCCCTTTCCTATACTTCAGTGTATGTCCCTTTAACTCAATTGGCAGATCAGGCAACACTCCCTATATTAAGCACCTGTGGTCAACACCACGTTGCCTGATCTTGGAGTCTCATTCCCTATGAGTCTCTGAAGGTGTTCCTGTATTCCTCGTGTTTTCAGCGCTGCTGATTCCTGTGGTTTCCAAACCACTTCTACCTCTGTGGTTTCCAAACCACTTCTACTACTGTGGTTCCCATACCACTTCTACCATCATCTGTATCATCGTGACTGTTTGCTGATTCCTATCCGCTGCCTCCGTGCACTACAGTCTTCCAAACCACTTCAACGCTATTACATATCATTGTGACTGTTTGCTGATTCCTATCCGCTGCCTCCGTGCACTACAGTCCTCTAATCCACATCACGCTATTATATTTCGCTGTGACTGTTTGCTGGTTCCTACCCGCTGCCTCTGTGCACTCCAACCTTTACTTTACATCCACTCACCTGTTCCTCATCAAGTCCGTGAGCTGATTCCTATCCGCTGCCTCCGTGCACTACAGCCTCCAGCCTACAACTCGCCTGTGTTCATTATCGTGACTGTTAGCTGATGTCTATCCGCTGCTTCCGTGCACTACAGCCTCCAGCCTACAACTCGCCTGTGTTCATCATCGTGACTGTTAGCTGATGTCTATCCGCTGCTTCCGTGCACTACAGCCTCCAGCCTACAACTCGCCTGTGTTCATCATCGTGACAAGTTAGCTGATTCCTATCCGCTGCCCCTGTGCACTGCAGTCTCTTCTCAGCTCTCCTGTGTTTCCTCGAGACTGCTGCTCTCATTGCCATTCGCTACTCTCCGTGATCAACAGCTCCTGCTCTACTCTGCTCTCCCGTGTTCCATCGCTACTGACACCTATTGGTTGCTACTGGTTACCTCCGTGTACCGCAGAGTCCTGCTGCTGCTGACCGCGCTATCACCCATCTACCGCTGACCCGCTCTCCACGCCTTCACGTGTCCCGCTGCTCTACACTCCTGTCAGCATTGGATTTATATCTCATCAACTACTCCTCTGCTGGATCATCTTCACTCTCCTGGGTCCTCCTTGAGTCCAGTTCCACGTGTTACTGATTCCTGTGGATTCGTGTCCCTGTTGGTCTCTTATCTGTGCGCTGCACCTACTAGACCGCTGCCTCATCTATCCTGGGACTTTTCATCCAGCCGGCCTCCTGCCGCTCAGGTATCGCTGCACTCCTATCTGACTGCCTGCTTCTGAACCACGGTATGCATACTTCTCATTGACTGTGCTGGTGTATTGCATATCTTGCTGGACTGTGTTGGTTCTCCTCTGGAGTCTGCTATCCGCTGAGTCTATTGCCATCATTGACTGTGTTAACTTGTGCTGGACTACTTCAAGAGACTTTCTATATTTGCAGACCTGTTCAGTCATTTATATATATATTGTGCATGTTACTGTGGATCGTGTATAAGGTGCCTGTATATATCCTGTGTTGCAGTCTCTCCCCGTGCACCTCCTCACATATATATTCAGTGGTACAACGTGCTAGTAGCAGACCACTGATCCCTGCTTCCAGTATCACCTGTTCCAGTATCCTCTCACATAGCAGTGGTACAACTTGCTATCGCAGACCACTGACTCTCCGGATACCTCCACTTGGATTCCATTCCTTCACTCAGACAGCGGTACCACTTGCTATCCGCAGACCGCTGACTCTCATCACCTCCTCGTTTCTGTTGGACATTCCTCCTCACTATAGCAGTGGTACAACTTGCTATCGCAGACCACTGACTACCCCCACGTGTCCTTGTCCTACAGTTCCTCGTGTACTATTACCTCCATATTACCAGTGCTGCTAGTCATAGACTCTCCTGAGCATTTCATCATCTGCTATTTCCTGTTCCGTGATCACCCAGCTACCAGAGTACCCTATTACCATCTACATTGCTCTGGTAAGCCTACCACCTGGTGATCCCTGGGTAAAGACTCCTAGTGCCCGTGACAGTAAGATCAGGCCATGACAGACCCAGATACGGAACCTACAGCCAAAGAGATGCTGCAGCATCTGGTCAGCCGTGTGGAGCAACAGGATGCCCGCCAACAGCTGTTACTTCAGTGTTATCAATCGTTAACCTCCCAAGGAACATCTTGATAGACTGTGACAGCTACTACTGAGGCTCCTGTGCTTTCCTCCGTTTCCCCAGTGCCATCCCAGTTGTCTACAGCTTCTACGCTTCACCTGCCTACTCCGTCAAAGTACGATGGGGACCCCAAAACTTGTAAGGGTTTCCTTAACCAATGTTCAGTCCATTTTGAGCTCCAACCTCAAAATTTTTCTACCCATCGTTCCAGAGTGGCCTATCTTATCTCTTTGTTTTCTGGACAAGCCCTGGCTTGGGCCTCCCCTCTGTGGGAAAGAAACGACCCAATATTGCAAGATAGTGCCAAATTCATTTCTACATTCCGAAGTGTGTTCGATGAACCAGGTCGTGTGACCTCCGCTGCTTCCAGCATCCTCCGTCTGCGCAAGGATCTCATACAGTAGGACAGTACGTCATTCAATTTAGGATCTTAGCCTCTGAACTTCAGTGGAACACTGAAGCTCTAGTTGCCGCCTTCTGGCAGGGGCTCTCCGATAAAATTAAAGATGCACTGACTACCCAGGAGCTTCCTTCGTCACTTGATGATCTGATCTCTCTTTGCCATCGTGTTGATATGAGATTTCGTGAAAGAGAGGCTGAGAAAACAACTTCTGCTAAAGCACCTCTTCGTTCTAACCCTCAATTTCGTCCAGTTTCACCCTCTGTGATTCCCATGGAGATAGGACGTTCCAAATTATCTTCAGAGGAGAGGAAACGAAGAGTAAAGAATAGACTCTGTATCTATTGTGCTGATTCCACTCATATGCTCAGCTCTTGCCCTAAGAGATCGGGAAATGCCAGGCCCTAACTAGTTCTGGAGAGGTGAAGTTAGGGTCCCTGGAGTCCTCTCCATCTTCCATGAAATCTAAAGTCTGCGCCTTTGATGTTACTATTTCCTGTGCTACCAAAACCTTTGAGTCACAGGCATTGATTGATTCCGGAGCAGCAGGAAATTTTATTTCCAAATCATTAGTAAATCAATGGTCCCTACCAGTGATTACCTTAAAAACACCCATTACTGTGACGGCTATAGATGGATCACGTCTCATCAACGGTCTCATCACTCAGAGTACGTCTCCAGTAACCCTTCTGATTGGTGCCCTGCATCATGAAGAAATATCGTTTTTAATCCTCCCTGTTACGACTAGTCCAATTGTCTTAGGCCTTCCATGGCTTCAGTGTCACTCTCCCCAGATTGACTGGCGCACCCCTCAAGTCACGTCTTGGGGGTCTGAATGTCACCATCGTTGCCTTTCCCAAGTCATTCCTCTCAAAGTACAGCAATCTTCCATCTCATCTACCTCACCGGGACTCCCGCCTCAATATGCTTCATTTACTGATGTTTTTGATAAAGCTCAGTCTGAACGTCTTCCTCCTCATCGTTCTTGGGATTGTCCGATCGATCTTCTACCTGGCAAGACTCCCCCCAGGGGCCGGGTCTATCCACTCTCGTTACCTGAAACTCAAGCTACATCTGAGTATATACAGGAGAACCTCCAGCGTGGGTTTATTCGACCTTCCACCTCTCCCGCTGGAGCTGGGTTCTTCTTCGTTAAAAAGAAGGATGGATCTTTACGCCCTTGCATAGATTTTCGTGGACTCAATGCCATTACTATCAAGAATCGGTATCCCATTCCGCTGATCACTGAGCTATTCGATCGCATCAAGGGAGCCCGTATCTTTACTAAGTTGGATCTTCGTGGTGCCTACAATTTAATCAGAATCCGTTCCGGTGACGAATGGAAGACAGCGTTTAACACCAGAGATGGGCATTACGAATATCTGGTAATGCCTTTCGGGCTGTGTAATGCCCCCGCTGTTTTTCAAGGTTTCATCAATGAGATCTTCCGGGACTTATTATATGTATGTGTCGTCGTCTACCTGGACGACATATTGATCTTTTCACAGGACCTGCCTTCTCACCACCAACATGTGGCAGAAGTCCTTTCCAGGCTACGGAAAAATTCATTGTTTTGTAAATTAGAAAAATGTTCATTCGAATTACCCCAGATTCCATTCTTGGGGTATATAGTTTCCGGAGTTGGCCTGAAGATGGATCCAGACAAGGTGAATGCTGTACTACATTGGCCCCAGCCAACTACTCTTCGTGCTATCCAGCGTTTTTTAGGTTTTGCCAATTACTATAGACGCTTCATTCAAGACTTTTCTTCCATTGCATCTCCTATTGTGGCCCTGACTAGGAAGGGGGCTAATCCTAAGCAATGGTCACTTGAGGCTCTTCAAGCCTTTCAAACACTAAAAGAGTCCTTCTCTTCGGCTCCAATCCTTCGACAGCCTGATGTGACACTCCCCTTCTTCCTGGAAGTAGATGCCTCTAATGTGGGCTTAGGAGCTATTCTCTCTCAACGCTCGGAACAGCAAAAATTCCATCCTTGTGCCTTCTATTCTCGGGGCCTCCTGCCCGCAGAGAAGAATTATACTATCGGGGACAAGGAGTTACTAGCTATCAAAGCTGCATTAGAGGAATGGAGATACTTATTGGAGGGAGCTCGCCATCCGGTGACGATCTTCACGGATCATAAGAACTTGTCATATCTCCAGTCTGCCCAATGCTTGAACCCTCGTCAAGCAAGATGGTCTCTTTTCTTTTCCCGTTTTGAATTAATAATAACCTTCAAACCAGCTGCCAAGAACAAAAAAGCTGACGCTTTATCTAGAGCTTTTGTTACGTCCTCTGATATAGAAGAGGTTTCCAACCATACCATTCTAGACCCCAAATGTATCTCACTGGCTGCTTCATCCACCAAAACGCTACCATTTGGGAAGACCCTCGTGCCTTCTACTCTAAGGAGGAAAATCCTTTCGTGGTTCCATGCCTTTCGTTTTTCTGGACACGCCGGTGAACACAAGACCTTTGAGATCCTCTCTCGAAGTTACTGGTGGCCCTCAATGAGGAGAGACGTCAAAGAGTTCATTGCTTCCTGTGAGCTATGTTCCCAGTTCAAATCCTCCCGCAGAACTCCAGCAGGGTTGCTGCGACCACTACCCGTTCCGTCCAAACCGTGGACCCATATTAGTATGGATTTCGTTACTGACTTACCACCTAGTAAGAATCATAACACTATTTGGGTGGTGGTGGACAGATTTTCGAAGATGGCTCATTTCATTCCTCTATCTGGTTTGCCTTCCTCGTCTACTCTGGCTGAACATTTCATTAAAGAGATCTTCCGTATCCATGGATGTCCTTCTGAGATTGTGTCGGATAGAGGAGTACAATTCGTTTCCAGATTCTGGCGAGCCCTTTGTAAAACCTTGGGCATACGATTAGCACTCTCATCTTCTTACCATCCGCAATCTAACGGACAAACTGAACGTGTCAATCAAGATCTTGAGACTTTTATAAGGATGTTCTCTTCAGCCAATCAAGACAACTGGGTAGAGTTGCTTCCTTGGGCTGAATTCGCCCATAACAACATGTACCATGAGTCATCATCCAAAACTCCATTTTTTGTGGTCTACGGTCACCATCCGTCTTTTCCGGAATTTCCTGCCCTCCCGCCCACCCAAGTTCCTGCGGTGGAGACTGCTTGTCAGACCTTTAAAAATATCTGGTCTCAGGTCAAAACCTGTTTAAAGAAGACATCTATCAAATATAAATCTTTCGCAGATAAGAAGAGGCGGGCTATTCCACCACTAAAAATTGGAGATCGTGTCTGGTTATCTACTAAAAACATTCGTTTGAAGGTTCCATCTATGAAATTCGCCCCTCGTTTTATTGGTCCATATAGGATCATTCAAGTAATCAATCCAGTATGTGTGAAACTTCTTCTTCCTAAGAATCTTCGGATTTCTAATGCCTTCCATGTGTCCTTACTCAAACCTCTTATTATCAACCGTTTCTCAAATCCTCCCTCAGCTCCGCAGCCAGTTCAAGTTCATCAGGAGGAGGATTTTGAGATTACTGAGGTACTAGACGCAAAAATTTCGCGAGGAGTCCTCCGTTTCCTCGTTCATTGGAAGGGCTTTGGTCCTGAGGAGCGCTCTTGGATCAAAGCTGAAGATCTTAATGCTCCTGCTCTTTTGAAGAAGTTCTACTCCAAAAATCCGGACAAGCCCGGTTCCAGGCGTTCTGTGCCCACCTTTAAAAGGGGGGGTACTGTCACTCACCGTACTGTGAGTGCCTCTTCCCGGACATTTAGGAACCGTGGCCGTCCTCCATCCTGAGGGTCTGCGCATGCGCAGCCCTTTCCTATACTTCAGTGTATGTCCCTTTAACTCAATTGGCAGATCAGGCAACACTCCCTATATTAAGCACCTGTGGTCAACACCACGTTGCCTGATCTTGGAGTCTCATTCCCTATGAGTCTCTGAAGGTGTTCCTGTATTCCTCGTGTTTTCAGCGCTGCTGATTCCTGTGGTTTCCAAACCACTTCTACCTCTGTGGTTTCCAAACCACTTCTACTACTGTGGTTCCCATACCACTTCTACCATCATCTGTATCATCGTGACTGTTTGCTGATTCCTATCCGCTGCCTCCGTGCACTACAGTCTTCCAAACCACTTCAACGCTATTACATATCATTGTGACTGTTTGCTGATTCCTATCCGCTGCCTCCGTGCACTACAGTCCTCTAATCCACATCACGCTATTATATTTCGCTGTGACTGTTTGCTGGTTCCTACCCACTGCCTCTGTGCACTCCAACCTTTACTTTACATCCACTCACCTGTTCCTCATCAAGTCCGTGAGCTGATTCCTATCCGCTGCCTCCGTGCACTACAGCCTCCAGCCTACAACTCGCCTGTGTTCATTATCGTGACTGTTAGCTGATGTCTATCCGCTGCTTCCGTGCACTACAGCCTCCAGCCTACAACTCGCCTGTGTTCATCATCGTGACTGTTAGCTGATGTCTATCCGCTGCTTCCGTGCACTACAGCCTCCAGCCTACAACTCGCCTGTGTTCATCATCGTGACAAGTTAGCTGATTCCTATCCGCTGCCCCTGTGCACTGCAGTCTCTTCTCAGCTCTCCTGTGTTTCCTCGAGACTGCTGCTCTCATTGCCATTCGCTACTCTCCGTGATCAACAGCTCCTGCTCTACTCTGCTCTCCCGTGTTCCATCGCTACTGACACCTATTGGTTGCTACTGGTTACCTCCGTGTACCGCAGAGTCCTGCTGCTGCTGACCGCGCTATCACCCATCTACCGCTGACCCGCTCTCCACGCCTTCACGTGTCCCGCTGCTCTACACTCCTGTCAGCATTGGATTTATATCTCATCAACTACTCCTCTGCTGGATCATCTTCACTCTCCTGGGTCCTCCTTGAGTCCAGTTCCACGTGTTACTGATTCCTGTGGATTCGTGTCCCTGTTGGTCTCTTATCTGTGCGCTGCACCTACTAGACCGCTGCCTCATCTATCCTGGGACTTTTCATCCAGCCGGCCTCCTGCCGCTCAGGTATCGCTGCACTCCTATCTGACTGCCTGCTTCTGAACCACGGTATGCATACTTCTCATTGACTGTGCTGGTGTATTGCATATCTTGCTGGACTGTGTTGGTTCTCCTCTGGAGTCTGCTATCCGCTGAGTCTATTGCCATCATTGACTGTGTTAACTTGTGCTGGACTACTTCAAGAGACTTTCTATATTTGCAGACCTGTTCAGTCATTTATATATATATTGTGCATGTTACTGTGGATCGTGTATAAGGTGCCTGTATATATCCTGTGTTGCAGTCTCTCCCCGTGCACCTCCTCACATATATATTCAGTGGTACAACGTGCTAGTAGCAGACCACTGATCCCTGCTTCCAGTATCACCTGTTCCAGTATCCTCTCACATAGCAGTGGTACAACTTGCTATCGCAGACCACTGACTCTCCGGATACCTCCACTTGGATTCCATTCCTTCACTCAGACAGCGGTACCACTTGCTATCCGCAGACCGCTGACTCTCATCACCTCCTCGTTTCTGTTGGACATTCCTCCTCACTATAGCAGTGGTACAACTTGCTATCGCAGACCACTGACTACCCCCACGTGTCCTTGTCCTACAGTTCCTCGTGTACTATTACCTCCATATTACCAGTGCTGCTAGTCATAGACTCTCCTGAGCATTTCATCATCTGCTGTTTCCTGTTCCGTGATCACCCAGCTACCAGAGTACCCTATTACCATCTACATTGCTCTGGTAAGCCTACCACCTGGTGATCCCTGGGTAAAGACTCCTAGTGCCCGTGACACCGTCCTTCAGTTGGGCAATCCGCCTCGTCAGACAGCAACTGAGCACCTCAACAATAAAACAGTGTATCTACGTTACAACATCACACACTATACACCTTTTCTGCGCAGAAAATCAAAAGTTCCCAACAATAGTAATAATGTCTCAGAGGCTTTCACAAGTAATTATACTATGCATGTATAATAACTATCAAAACGATTGTTTAACCACGTGGCAAGTTTACCGGAAGTTCGCGTACGCACAGCAGGAAGTACACATACGCTAAGCAATGCAATACAGTTGAAACGCACAATGACAGAAAAAAGAAACAGTTTTCTCTTTTGTCCCTAGGTTCTAGTTAGCGTGCCCTAGATAATGCAAAACGGACATTCGGTTTCACAACACAGAGTAAAATTCAGGTTTTGAACACCATGCGTTCTTACACGTTTATGACGCGTCTCCACCCTTTGTTGAGGAACCGAAATCCGTTGGTCTTGCGTATCATCGGCAACGAAACCTCCAAAGCTCACGAGCCCCCAAATTGTTATGTGCGTATTGTCGCTAACCAATAACGATTGTCAAACCTCGATTTGTGTTTCCAAAGCACAATGATTTATTCGCAATAAGTGGAATAATATGCTCAAGCGAAGTAATAGTAAATACAGCCGTTACTTATCGCAGGCGCTCTGGATCCAGTGCAGTCATTCAATCCTGAAGTCTGGGGACAAGATGTCTGCACTCTGGATCACAAGCTGCTGCTTATATACACACTCAAATACAGTAATACAATGAAGATGGTATAGCTTGCATCTATTGGTCCAGGTCTCAGGAATGTCCAAGGGGTCGTCAATCATTGGCTGGTTCATCCTAAGGAATCCAAAGGAGGGGGTCATCTCTGCAGGGGGTATGCTCTGCTCTTCCCACCAGGATTCCTTAGTCTTAAGTAGTTCATAATTCCCTATCATTCATAACTTGCGTATGCACTCTGCGATTCCCTCGCAGAGTGAACCAAACAGTAGGATATGTAACAAGGTTCATTATGATACCACTCATGAGGTTATTCCTTTAACCCGTTCCGTGTATTTCACTAATATGCATGTAACTCTGATATAACATATAAATACTACTATATTTCGACATAACTGACTATGTGTTGCAACTACCATTAATGTGTACTATTTTATAAGTATGCGTGTTTGTGCGAATGTATGGTAAAAGACCAATTACTGTTGCTGCCACGTGCAGTGGATGCATACGCCCTTTCACGCCGTAGCGTGCCCTTGTACGTCATAGCGTACCGTACGCATCTTTTCAGACAAAGACAACCAGGTTTGCTAGACTTTAATTGAAATGACTTTATCCAATTTGCTGACTTCGACAGTAAACATACTCCCCCTCTTCCCTCACACATTATAATAACGTACTAGCTTCCCCTTCCCTCACACTTACCTTGTTCCAGCTGTGCTGTGTGGGAGCTCTTGCTGCTCTGTACACAGGGGATGGCACCTGTCACGTGGTGCACGTCCCATGTGACACCTGTCAGTGACGGGGCTGGAGGAGGGAGGAAGTAGTAATGGATCATTAAATCCATGACCACTAGAAGGAATGTACAAGCCACCAAGAACTATATTTCCCCCCCACGTGCTGGCACCCCATTAGAGTACCTGGTCTAGGGCACATGCCACCCGTGCGCCCCCCCTTTAATCTGGCTCTGACTATGGGGTCTTAGAAATAGGCTATTGTTTTGCTTGTTCTTCTTTTGAATTAAAGAACACTGGAGCATGGGTAAAACTATATGCTTCTTTCTTCAGCCATTACTGAACTACAACATCATATTAAAACCACACCCTATTTCCCAGCAAACCCCAGGTCCTGGGACCATCACTAAAGACTTAGGCCTATTTAACTAGTATGGGAATGTCAACAAATATTATGCATATAAGAATTCTGCAATAATATCACATCCTCTTTTCTTTAAAATAACTCCTATATACTTTAGTGCTATAACACAATTATTTATTTTATTCTCTCTCTCTCTCTCTCTCTGTATATATACTAGCATGTTTCAATGAGCCTCTAGGGTTTGCAAAAGTCTCTTTCAGGTCTCTTATACACAATCTCTGTTTCGTCAACCATGTCAGACCTTTCTTGGGAGACGGTCTGTTCGCTGTTATAAATACTAGTATCCATGTCAGTTGAAGGACATTCAGACATGTTGTCTTCTTGATGACTCAGCTGAAGTCTTAAATCTTTCCGATTCCTTCTAACTTCAGTTCCTCACTTTGTACAGTATAAGATCTTGGTGCTACTTATAATTGCACCGTGCCTTTCTGTATCCAAATGTTTTTATTATAGTATCTGAGATGGACTTGGTCTCCTAGTCTTTAATCAGACAGACTCATTGCCCTTTTATCATGGACCATCTTCTGTTTCTCCTGGTGTCTTTCCTTGCTGAGTTTGACTAATGTTGAATCATTTGTTTTAAGGAGTTCTTAATGTATTGGAAGATTCAGTCTTTATTCCTCCTTCTCATTAACATTTGTGCTGGACAAAGTCCATTCTGCAACGGTGCACTCCGATAAATCAAGAGACTTTTTTAGAACTCTTCTTTACCATCATGTGGCTCCTTCTTAGAGTTCTTTACAGTTTTTACTGAACTTCCTGCCAGCCCATTTGATCTGGGATAATTGGGACTTGATGTATTGTGAACAAAATCTACAATCTACAGCAAATTGCTTAAAGTCAACACTGGAAAACATTGTCTGTGAACACTTCCATGGTAGCACCATGGCTTGCAAAAACTGACTTCATACAATTGATCCCAGATCTACTAGTTGTTGTTTGTAATGTCTTCACCTCAGGGTGATTAGAAAAATAATCAGTAATGACAATGTACATCTTTCCATTACAATCAAATAAGTCTGAGCCTACCTTCGGGTATGGTCTTTCTGGCACAATATGAGGACTCACTAGCTCCACTTGTTGGTTTGGCCTATATGTAAGACACAATTTGCATGTAGCGGTTGTTTGTGCTATGTCTTGGTTGGCCAGTACATCACCTCTCTTGCTCTTCTCTTACATTTATCTTTGCCTAAGTGGCCCTAGTGTATCTTGCAAACATGCTTTTTCTGAGCTGTGCAGGTATGACAAATCTATTTCCTTTGTAAATGATGCAATTGAATACAGTATGGTCACTTTGGTACATCCAATAATCATAAATAGACTGTGGACAAGAATTTTCTCTGCTGGCCATCCTTTCATAATAATTCAATTTAGCATTGTCATTGTTTCCCTTCTAATCTGTTCCCATCTTGCAAGTGACACTGGAAGAGAAGCTACAAAAAAGTTTACATATATTTCAATCTTCTTGTCCATCTGACTTAAAGGACTTTTACTTTTGTCCACAGCACGAGAAAGCGTGTCAGCAATGAACATATATTTACCAGGACTGTACAGCAATTGTACAGCATACATTTGCAATCTGATAAACATCCATTGAATTCTAGTTAGAAATAATATGGTGTCTGCACTTCCTGAGATACCGTGTATGGAAGCTGCCAAAATATAGGATGGGAGGAGGGGTATTCCATTTGTTATGAATCCCAGTGCATTCATGAAGAGCAACAGAAGTGTAAAGCAAAGTGTCTTTATTCAGGTAAATACACAAACAGAGATAACTCAGATCCACTGATAAGAACAGGTTCCTAAGGAGACTGTATAGTAAAAATGGCAGGAAAAGGTATTATAAGTATTACCCCAGTCCAGAAGGTACAAGGCTGTCCAGAAAAGCAGAGTCCAGGGATCAAGCAGAGATCAGACACACAAATCCAAATAGCCAGGCAGAGATCAAGCGAATAGGCGAGGTCCAGAAGTCAGGCCAAAAGGTCAGGGCAACAGGCAAAACAGCGTGGTCAAATGTACAGGCAAACGAATCAGGGTCACAGGCAAGCAGGCAAGGTCCAAAGTACAGTCAGGGGTCATACACAGAAGTTCAATCCAGAAGGTTTATACCAAACAGCACAAGAGCAGGTTAGCAGCAGCCAGGAACAAACAGGATGAACTGCACAGAGCACAGCTTGAGGCAGGTATTTGAAGCAATGTGACAGGTGCAGTTCTAATTAGCATCAGACAAGGAGATTAACTCCTTCAGGCATGTTGCAGAGTTCAGGAGCAGGACAGCAGCACCTCTGATGGATTATAGGTACTGCTGCCAGATACAAAACAGAGGCAGTCATAACACCAATGCCACTAAATGTAAAAATATGCAAGGAATTCCCAAGGCGCCTGATAATGGGATTCTAAGTGTTGATTTAATCAAACTTGCATGAAAATCATGCACATAAAAAAATATATATATATAACAATTACCAATTGGTATTTCATAAACCATAACAAGGAAAAGAACAGGGAAAACCATATGTCAAATGGATTAGAAAATACAAATAGTGGTCCCTATTTTAATAAAAGTCCTTCATGGTACTGAACTCCAAACCTGACTTTGACAGTTGTCTTGAATTTCTGGTGTAAAAATTGTAACTAAAGTTGAGTTGAATTCTCATGGGACAGTCCTGTAGAGATTTGGCCATGGTAGCTACCAATAGCTTGTGATCAGTTTCTAGTGTAAACACTTGACCATACACATATTGATGAAATCTTTCCCATGGATAAGTAAATGCAAGTATCTCTTTCTCTATTTGGGCATACCTTGTTTCAGCACTTGTCAATGCTCTGAATGCATATGTAACTGGCTGCCATGTTTCATCATATTCTTGCAACAACTCTCAACCTAGTCCAAACTGTGAAGCATCTGCCGATATCCCTATTTTTTTGCAGGATCAAATAATCTTACTACTCATTGCTTATTGCTGTAATAGCTTGTTTTAGTTTCTGCCAACTCTCTTCTTGTTAATGTGACAATATACACTCATTGGGCCTTATTTATTAAGGAAAATAAAGCAAAAAAACCAATGAGTAACTTTGCACCTTGGCAAAACATTGCTGCATTGGAGAGGAGCTAAATTTAAAATGTGTGGATGAATTTATAGTTGTGGTTGAGCATGTCCTAGATCAATTTTGAATTTCAGTATAAAATATGAAGCTCTCAAATATTTGTGTGCCACATGAGAAATCGGACAGTTTTTAACTTTTGTGCAAAATAAAAAACTAATTTGCACCCCTTGCATTGTAACATGGTTTTGTCCAGGAGAAAACTCTAATTTTTTTGACTTAATGGCCCATTATCTTTGTCTAACAACCGTCTCTGTGGAGCTGACTGTTCTGAGAGTTGATAGATACACTTTCCTAAGCAAGTGATCATCCCTAGGAATTTTTTGATGTCATCTTTGTCGTTGGGACGCTCCATAGTCACAGTGCTCGATATTTTCCTTGGGTCAGGTCTCACACCTTGATATGAAAAAGCAAATGTTTTCACTGCAAACTCAAGTTTTCCTTTGTTGAGCTTTACATTCACTTTCCTAGTAAGTTCCATCACTTGTTTCACTCTGGAGTCATGTTCTTCTTTCATAGAACCTCAAATGATGTGTATTCTTTTGTAGTACACTTCAGAAGCAGACAATATTTCATATGGCAAACTAAGAGATCTGTATCTACCTTTTGGTGTATTAAATGTACACAGCTTCGAACTGGCTTCATCTAGCTTCATTTACCAGAACCCCGATGATGCATCTAATTTACTGAACCATTTTGCTCCAGAAAACTGCAACATGATTTCATCTCTGGTTGGTAGTTTTAAATGTTCTGTTTTAAAAGCTTTCTTTAAGTCTCTTGGATCCAGACATATTCTGAGCTGTCCATTTCTTTTTCACTATTACTAATGAGCTCACCCAATCTGTAGGCTTGTCAACCTAAGGCTACCATGAGGTTTAGTTAATTTTTTAGTTTTTCTCTCATTGAACATGACACTTTTATACTGGGGTGTATTACAGGAGGAACCTGTTTCTTTTATGCTCATCATGCAAACACCCTAAACCTTCATATATGTCAGTGTACTCAGTAATCCATGATATGAACTCGTCTACTTGTGATGCCGTCATAAATACTTTCTTTATTAAGATAAGTTTCTCACAGGAACTTAAACCTAAATTTGGCTGCACATTCTATTCCACAATCGGTAAAGATGCACTTTTCTATTAAGCTGCATTTTATTTTGTTTCATTTTAGCAAATGCTGGTTTGTTTAGTTCAGTTTTGTTCACCACGTATACTGCTTCATGATTTTCTTTATGCAGTTCCTCTGCCTGAAATTTAGTAGTTTTTGCAGCTCTACACATATTCACTGCCTTGTCTAATGTTAAATCTTGTTCTCTTAGCACTCTTTCTCTGAGTCCAGTATCTGGTATTCCACAAACAATACGATATCTAATCAGTGATTCCCTTAATTCACCAAACACACACATTTTGTTGAGTGATCACATTTCTGTCACATGTTAAGCAAAATGTATCTACATTCATCTGACCACAAGTGAAACATTTATATCTTTCATATGTCACATTCTTTCTTGGGACAGAGTATTCTCCAAACAATTACATATTGCAGTATTATAAATGCCCAGCACTTTCTCCCCTATTACATGGAGTAAAATTGATGCCTTTGTTTTCTCTTCCTCCTGGTCTGCATCACATATAGAAATGTATATATTAAACCTTTGTTTAAATCTTTTCAAATTGTCAGACAGATTACCAGACATTTGCATGCCTTTTGGAGGAGTCAGTCTATCCATTGCTTATTCACAGTTGCTATGTGACAAGTTCAGTTCAGAGCAGATTTTTTACTCACTTTTCAACGTAGACAAATGACCCAGCGTTAAGCCTATTGCCGTTAATACGATAATTTTAACAATGCTTTCTGCTCGTGGCTTAGGGAGCCGTAAGCAAAAAGCAGATGTTGAAATTACCATATTAGCGGTAATAATGTGCACTGTTAACGCAATATCTGTAATAGTGAGCAGGCCGCGTTACTTTTGACTTTAACGTGGACAGTTGAATATGCCCCTAAAAACAACTATAATCCTTAAATACCACTTCTAACACCATGTTTTGTTTATGCTTCTTTTGGATTAAAGAACACTGGAGCATGGGTAAATCTATGTGCTTCTTTATTCAGCCCTTACAGAGCTACAACAGCCATCATCTAGTCATGAGACTGTCAGTAAAGGTTTATTTAACTAGTAAGGGAATCAACAGATCATGCATCTTGCATCATGCATATATGAATTCTGCAATAACATCACAGCTATCAGGTAAAGTAAGGTTAATTACAGTAGACCATATTGCTGCCATGAATACTACAACATTAACAATAATGCAGAGATGTCTTGTGATGTCTCAAATCATTCATGTGTGGAATTGTAGGGTGACTTTCTAGGGAAAGTGGAATCTGTGTTGTTATACACATTTTGTCGCTATCCAATAACGATTGTCGAATCTCGATTTGTGTTTCCAAAGCACAAAGTGGTTTATTATCCAAAAGTAGCAGAATAATGATGCGAAATAAAACAAGTACAGCCGTTACTTATCGCAGGCGCCCTGGATCCAGTGAACAGTCAATCAGGTCTGAAGGCTGTGGTCAAAGAAGACTGGACACTAGGTCCAAAGCCCCTGCTTATATGCAGTCAGTGACTACAGTAAAACAATGCAGATGATGTGGCTTGTTTCTATTGGTCCAGGTTTCAGGAAGGTCCAGTGTACTGTAGGTCATAAGCCAGTTCAAACCAAAATATCCAAAGGTGGGGGTCATCTCCAGGGGATGTGCTCCGACTTTCGCGCCAAGAATCCAGTTTCAACTAGTCTATTTGCATTTTACAGTCTGTATCCCTTTAAACATTTATTCCCTAACATCGCTAACTAAAGTATGCAATGTGCGATTTCTTTGGCGAATGAACTGGACAACTGCTGATGAATAGGGGATTAAAATATGAGTATCAAACTAAACATGACACATTTCCTGCAACCTGTACCTTGTGTTTCACTAACATGCATATAACTTATATTACTAAACATAAATACTGCTATATTTTGACATACATAACTATGTGTTGCAACTACAATTAATGTGTACTAAATACAAATGTGTGTGTTCATGTGAATGTGTATAAAAGTGTAAAAAAACTGTTATTGCCACGTGTTACGTCTGTATACGCCCCTATACGCCGTAGTGTGCTCAACGCATAATTTCAAAGACAACCAGGTTTGCTCGATATTAATTGAAATGACTTTATCCAATTTGCTGACTTCGACAGTGTAAACAGTTAATTGCAGCTTCCTATAATACATCCTCGGAATTCATGGTGATTAGAAGAGGCGCAGGATTATTTCAGGCAGATTGCAGGCCTTAAAAACAAAACCTGAAATACCTGAACCACATAAAGACACAGAGAATGATATTCAGATCCAAAGAGTATGGGCTCAAGCCAAGTTGGATGCATTTTGCACCAAAAACGTAGGAGTAAATTACATCTGTGCAAATTATGCAGTTTGCATAGTATGCAGAGTCCTAGTATGCAGATGTAACATAGTAGGCAGATTGCATACATTGGAGTAAGATACGCTTACAGCATAGGATATGATAAAAGTGTATGATACATTTTAAAAGTATTATTCAGAAGAGGTAACAGTCATCATCATCATAAAGGTGATGATGATGTGTCTATACAGGTGTCTTCAGAATAAATATCCAAAAAATTCCCCCCTTAAAGTGAAACCAGCACTAATGCTGCTAGCCTAGGCTGGTATCTGCAAAGTCAAGGAGTCATTAAGCATAGGGTCTTCCCAAAAATGGCAATACCAGCACTAGGGCTGGTGGCACTATAGCAGGGAATCCTGCTGCATAGGGTCCCCCTTCAATAGTGCCAGTCAGCCCCAGGGTGGTCAGCACAAGCAAACCTGCAAATAAATACAGCCTTTCCTTGGAAAAACAGCCCTAAGCTGACAGCACTAAGATTATTTTCACACCCGTGGTGCAGTGGGTGTGAGTTGGCAAAACTAAGTGCTAATGTAGCATTTTGACATTGTGCACTACTACTCCCAACAAGTCTTGGTTGTCTTAAAGTGGCTTGGTTTGCTGGTACTTGTAATACTTCAAGTGTCAGCATACCCATGGCTGCCAGGGCATCCTGACATTTGTAAAAATTTCATGCTAGACTATATATCACTGATCAGACGATGGCCACGCCTATAAGGAGTGACAGTGTCCTTATGCAAGCGTGCATTACACTGACTGCAACTGCTCATACTGATCCATTCCTCCCCTTCCCTTCTCTTCTCTGCTGACATAATGTCATGTGGAGCGCATGACGTGTGCAGTGTCTTGAATTTGCAGTCTGCATGAGAGGCAGACAGAAGAGTCTGTCTCTTCAACCCAGCGCCGAATAGAGAAGTTAAGTGTGCATGGGGGGGCCTTTTAATGTAATGTGGCTAAAGTTAATCATTTAAAGGTGGGTGGGAACTATTAATATATTGGTGGTGTGATGGTGAGGCTATTTATTGTAGGATTTTATGTCATCTATAATAGAAATTTGTTTATAAACATATATGTTTTTGTTGGATCTATCTCTTTAATTTTTGTCAGTTTCTTCCTCCTTTTATACATTTTTTCATTTTTTTAAAAATAATATAGCACTGCTTTTTTCCCCCTTTTTTTACTTGTAGCATTTATTTAAGAGTCACAAAGTCTCTTAACAGCAGTAGCCGATTACTTTTTCGTAAATTTTAGTGCCTGTTAGCCATATTCTTTTCACTGTGGTGTCATGGTGGTGTCTATTAATTTAAGATGAGGTGGTGGGATTGTTAATTTAATGTTGATTAGAAAGCTATTAGTTCAGTGGTTGATCAACTGTGGTGAGAAGAAGGGGGCTAGATTTATTTATTAAATGTGAATAATATTAATTTAATGTCAGGGACTATTTATTAATTTAATGGTGAGGGAAGTAGGTGTATTCGTTTAAGTTAATGTTGGGGCTATTTGGGGGAAAATAGGTCTATTTATGCATCAAAATTGTAAATACCATTCATATAACTCCAAGGATGTTTGCAGGGAGAGATGCCTAATTGTTAAACATGGGTCCTATTGATTTAACATTGTAACTGGATAGGATCAAGGATGCCTAGAGTGTTCACCCATTGCTAGATTTTCACATTTCATGTACCTATCCCTATTGCAAACAGGGCCCCAGCATTCCAGGATCTAGGCAAGCCACAACTGAACTTGAGACATGACCAGCAACAAATAGTGAAATCTAGTGGGGCAGTCCGATTTGGGTGATTGTCCTGCTCAGTCTGGACTTTGTCCTGATTGCAAGGACGGTTGGGAGTTATGCTTCTCATTGTCACACTCATTCAGATCTTCTGTCAGGGAAGCTACTTACAGCTAACAGTAGTACGCACAGCATTGCCCATGAAATTGAAGGGTATGGGAAGGGCTGGAGAGTGGCCTTGCACTGTATAAAATAATAGCCATACCCCTTGCGTGCTTTTCATGACCACAACTTCCCTCTAGAAATCCTGCATTTGCCCCTGAGAGTGGTAGCAGGCATAACAGATATGTGGAATACCCTTACTGTACATGTGCTTCATTAACCTGCTTTTTCACTCCCCTGTTCCACCTCTCTAAACGGACACACTTTTAAGAAGTGCATTTTCCCCATAATAGTTGGACGTGCATGAGGTCCTAAGTGTTCTTCAATGAGGGTGGCACAATGTCAGAATATTCCAGAGATTAGGGGGTATATTTACTAAGCTGCGGGTTTGAAAAAGTGGAGATGTTGCCTATAGCAACCAATCAGATTCTAGCTGTCATTTTGTAGAATGCACTAAACAAATGATAACTAGAATCTGATTGGTTGCTATAGGCAACATCTCCACTTTTTCAAACCCGCAGCTTAGTAAATCTAGCCCTAGGAGTTAAAAGATCAAATTGGTTGGCTGCTTCCCAAGGACCATTGACTTTCATTGGCTTAATCTCATATTTCCACCCTTCTATTGCTAATCTATACATTTTTTTTTATTTATGTATTATTAATTCTCAAGAACATTTTTCCAATAAGTGGATGGGGGGGTCTAAGTCTAAAAATATATTGCAGGAAGAAAGTTGGATGCAGCCATGTGGATATAAAGCGAAGAGGGGAAGTGGAGGATACATTGAAGATATACACTAAAAGGACAGTACTATGAGATGTCCTATAAAACATGATGTGTAAGGGGTGCTGGATTACACCTGTACCAGATAAATAAAAACAGAAAAGTTTAGCTGTGCTGCTCCTGTATAAGTTTTTAAATGTGCTATTTTAATTAAAGCAATATACATCAGAGACGTTGGATTTTTCTAAAAAACAAAACAAAACAAAACCACAAACACACCACTCTTAACATTGTAAGGGATTTTCATTTCTCTGTTTCTGCCAATTTGCATTAGCTTTTAACCAAGTACGAATTAGTGCATTCATCTAGAATAGTATATTTGCATATAAACCACTATTTAGCACATTTTTGGAATATATTAGTGTGGCAACAGCAACATTACCAGATAATTCATGCAATTTAAACCACACATGGTATTATTAACACTTTGGTAAGATTGAGCCAAAATCTCTTCCTAATGTCAAGAATCACACGCTTGAATAAAGGGCATAACAGATCAATGCTTGGTTAAATTCTTCTCAAGCTGGAGAGAAAGGCCATTCCATGAGCTGCATTGTCTGTTATCAAAAGGCAATAACTCCTTAGCTTCCTCTTTTCTCCTTGTTTCACATCTATGACAAGCAGATGTAACTAACATTACTAGTAAATTTGAATACATAAACAAAATATTGCAAGGTAATAAGTTCACGTTAAACAGCCTTGTTTATTTGCAGAACAATGTTTTTCACACAGAAAGAAGAGTAGCTATGTATACCTAGATTTTAAAATAAATCCAGAGCATGGTGTATTGCTGTAAAAAAACCTTTCAAAATGAATAAATCCTATACATGGATATTTTTAATTGACTTTATCTCTGCCAAGTCTCCCCAATGCATCATCTGTCTGTGTATCTGTTAGGCTGTTAGTGGTCAGATAACGAACCTGCAGAATGGACTGGCGGAAGTCTTCGCCTATAGCAGCTGCCTTTCCCGTAGAGCTAGACGCGCTCACAGGTACTCGGATGCCCCCAGGACTTAACTCCAATGTAGTGTAGGTTCGTCATACTAACCACAGCGCAGGCCTGGAGACAGTACAGATGGTAAGGGATGGTCGGACGAAAGCCAAGGTCAGGGGTCACTTGCTAGGTAGAATAGCCAGAAAACACGCCAAGGGTCGGTGTCACGAGAAAATCAGCAGAATCCAATGTTCAGGCCAAAAGGTCAGGGGCACAGACAAAAAGGCAAAATCCAGTAAACAGGCAAAAGGTTCAAAACAGGAGTCCAGCAGAATATCAGAGCAGGTCAGCACAAGTAACACACTAGGATGCTATAACCGGCAGGGAGGCTAAGCCCTCTCTGCCTTATATACAGATCTTGGCCAATCAGGGCTCAGCCCTGTAATGAGCAACAGGCAGCACTTCCTAATGACTGTAGATTCAGTAGCCCGCAGGCTATACTTAGTGCATGTGCCCGGCTGCAGCACTTGCCGGGGCGCAGCACTTAACACACTCGGTGTCCGGCCGTTGCCTTGGCAACGGTCAGCCCGAGTAACCAGAAGTGATGCCCTGGTCGTCCTGGCGACGGCCGGGGACGTCAATACAGGAAGAAGGAGAGTTGCGGCGGTGCTGACAGTATCACATTGGGTAATCAGCTGTGTTAAAATTATGGTCTGTGCTATTAAAAAAAAAGCTGGATAAAAATATAAATATTCTTTCAAATATGGCTCAGTATATAAAGATGGGGTTTCGACCTACCTATAGTGGACAATATAGATGGAAAGAGATATGGGAGTAAATGTATTAAACAGCGGATTCGTCAAATTGGCGCTTTTCTGCAATTTTGACTCTCATATTTATAACAGCAATTTTATTGAAAGCAAAACCAATCAAGTTTCGCCTTTAATGAAATTGTCAGTTTAAATTTGGCTGACAAAATCGCAGAAAATCTGCGATTTGACAAATCTGCTGTTTAATACAATTACTCCATGGAATTAGAAGGTGAGCAGACATTTTGTGTTTTTTTAGGCAAATAAGAACCTAGATCCTTCATGAGTTTGTCACAATGTTTTATTACATTTTTTTTCTATCTATTAAAATTCATCAGCATTTACTTATATAGCAGCACTAATTCCACAGACTGTACAGAGAACTCACTCACATCAGTCCCTGCCCCATTAGAGCTTACAGTCTAAATTCCCTAACACACACACACACAAAACGAGAGAGACTAAGTTCAATTTAATGACACTGAAAAGGCAAAAGTGACAAGAACGCAGGTCTGCCTCGCAAATAATTTAAATCCTCACACTGTAAATGTGTAGGGATAAACCTCAATGTCTCAATTTTAATATGAACATTTAGCAACGGTGTCCATAATGTATGGGGATATTTCTCATAAGGTATATCGCCAGTTCAACATATAAATTGCTCTGAGAGTCATATATATTTAATTTTTGCATAATTTGCTGCCAGATTTCCAGTGTGGCAAGTGCAGAAATGTTCCAGCTAGCTCTCAGCAGCATATCCTCTAAATTTGTTATCACAATCTGAACTTCCTTGTAAGAAAAATGTGTCTGTCTTTTTTGGGGAGCTGGTTGGCTGGCTAGAATGACCTGTTTGGCTGGAAGGGCTTGGTTTGGTGGAATGGTCTGTGTGAATGGAAAGCCTTTTTTGGCATCTTCTTGCTGCCTTTTGGAGATTATTTTCCCTAACCTTTAGCTATTGCAAAATAATCAATAAAGGATTGCATTGCCTGGATTTGAGGATTTGTATATAAGGTGTACTCTCTAGGTTTTTTTATGAGTTTTTTTTTGTAGGGATGGGGGGTGGAAGTAGTCTCAGTTGGTTTTACTCATTTTTTGTAGTTGGTGCGGTGCAGCCAGTTTCTTGTGACTTTTCCCATGGGAAAACTCAGACACAGGGTGTCCATATTATTATTATCCTTTATTTACAGGATGCCACAAGTGGTCCACAGCACCAAACAGAAGACAAACAGCAAAACAGTACAAGATATTCCAAGATAGTACAGTTCAGTACAGTAAACCAATAAAATTAGTTTTGTGACATATCTCAGCCAATCATAGTCTTGGTGGGTTTTCTGAAAAATCACATTGCAAGTATGAGAGTTGCTATTTTCACCAAGCAAGAGCTCATCATTCTAATGCACTACATGGACAGGTACCTCGCTGGCAATGACTTGTAGGGTTGTGTAGAATAAAATCTGAAACAACCCTAGGGCGAAAAACCCCCATCTGTTAACTTTAATGGTGGTAGAACGATCTGAACTGCAGGCAACCATGGGCCAGGTAGACACAATGTAAATATAATGTAGGAAACTGTTGTGTATTTACACAATAGGCACAGTGACCAAATGCCCTGGTAAAAGAGCAATTTTAAATTCGCAGTGCACAAGTCATAAACATTGTTAATCTTGCTTTACCATATTCGTAACAAATATAATGTAAGAAAGAGCCATATATACAAGAAACAATAGTGTTTTTACTCTTTATTGAGAAATGCAGCATACTCTCCTCTGTATATTCTGAATCAGACACATTTCACACTAGTCGCATCTGATGTAGGTCTGGAGCAAGTGCAATTGTTTTTAAACTGGAGGCATCTCTGACTCATCACAGGCATTAAAATAACCTTTTTTTTATGTACTCTGTTCCCTGCATACATTCTGGGCCCAATTTGGCTGATAAGTGCCATATTCTGCGTAAAATCGCACTGTTCGTGCCCAGAACTGGACCATACACCAGTGAACACAGCAACATCCAATTCATCTTCGAGCGCAAAGGAGCTTTACTACAGACTCCAATTTCATGGGTGGAACAGGGAGGGGACTGGACATATGCCCGCAGTCAAGCTTTGGGTGACTCAAGGTACGTGTTTTTCTGTCTTATGACTTACACCAGTTACAGGTCGGGTGTAAGTGCCGATTACTAGTGATGACGGTCGCGTAATGCATTTTATGTACAGTAGTCATTCATAGCATCCCACTAAATGTACTTTATTGGTGAGGGGACGGGGGAAAAAAACACTTTATTTTTTTAATGTTTCGTCATTAATGACTATATAGTCATTAATGACAATATTAATGTCATATTAGCACATTTTTTTTGTGTGCCTTCGTTTAGAACTTTATTTTCTACATGTATATTGGATGTATCCTACAGTGTATTGTCTGTTACATCAGAACGTTCCTAGACCCATATTCAACAAGAGATCTTCAGATCCGTTCTTTGTTGAATACAGATGTGCGTATGCCTGAGAAACCAATGCTGTAATAACCTTTATGTTTGAGAGGGCTACCTAGCAGATAAGATTTTAAAACTTGCTACTTATAACAGGTACAGAATATGTATATGGTGACAGCAAAGTTAAAAGAGAACTCATGTGTAGATACAAAGATATATGTTGACCCATTTGACTGAGTGCCCTGAGGAGAGTGAGTGGACAGTGGGCTAGAGAAGCCCGTTAAGAAACAAGGCTATTAAGGAAATATTGTGTTGCACAAAAAGTTGTCTTTTCATTCACATGTTAGGAAGGAACTATTATTAATCACTTGGCAAGTACCTCCCAATGTGGTGTTGTCAACAGATGCATTCAAAACTAGAATAAGAGGATTTTGCATTCCAAAGAGAGACCCAGAAGATCTGGTTGAGTGGGAAACAAAACTACCACATAAATCTCATTTAACTGCAGGTGGACAACATAATCACAGTCTTATGTATAAATCATGTGAGTGGAACAAAATTGAGAAAGATACACTAAAATTTGTTGGTGAATGGCTGGGCAGCAAAGTAGGGTCCTGGTCAACTGATTCTTCTCTGCAGCGGGACTCAGAGATGGACAGTTTGTTTAGTTTACAAAAAAATAATTCAGTAGATTACAAGAAGAAAATCTTACTAGGGTTTCCTTTGAATTACAAATTAAGAAATTTCCCTTTGGATTACAGATAAAGGACATTTCCATTGGATTATAAATTTTACCCTTTGTATTAAAAGAAGATGTGGCCTGGATTTTCCTTTAGGTTGCACATTAAGGATATTTCTTTTTGGATTACAAATAAAGAACGTTTCCATTTGGATTAAAAAAAATGCAAGTTTGTTTGTGTAATAAAGTGATATACTTTACTTTTACAAATGTGTGCTTCATTTACCTTTTTATATTTCCCTTTTTATACTTATACTATAATGGGCAGGGTTGTTAGCAAAGGGGTAAAGCACAATCACCAGCCCCCCCCAGCAAAATTTAGTGTATATACTAACTGCACCAGAAGATCCCAATTGGCTCTTCTGAGCATGCACCAACTTTGCTATGGCAGGTGAGATTATTCCATAAAATGATTTTTAGAAACTCGCTAGGAGCTCAATTTCCATTTGTTTATTTTCTACATAAGTATATGTTATTCCATATTTCTTCAAAGTATTTATTTTTAGTCCCTGGAGTTAGACTAATATCACTGTAGAGTTTAGAAATATGCACATAGAAGCAGTCTTGTATATTTTATCAAAATGACTCTACATTTCATCTCATGAGAGCATAATATTTATTTGTACCAGTAAGATATTTTTTTAGTTCTGTCTCCCTAAGGACCTAATTTGTTCAGTTTTACAATATAAACTATTGCGTGCCGTCCAAGAAATCTGATGAAGAAATGAAGTACAACAGACTTGGAGATGTTGTGATTGCTAAATAGCTCTGCTGCTAGTGATTTAAGCATCCTTTGGGAAGCAGGCAAATACCCACCACAAGCTGTTTCTCAGTGGCTATCCTAATTCCCTAAAACAAATTAAGTTTGGAAGTCATAGATTCCTACAAACATTATTTTACATAGACAGATCTAGACATGCAACTTAAATAACGTGCAATTTTAAAGTAAGGAAAAACACAGAAATTTGAATCTAAAAGGGAACTGTCATTCTAAAAGATGTCCTGTAGGTATGCATTCCATGACATGACAATAAACAATATATATTGAACATGACATTTATCGCTACAACAGTAAAACGCAAAAAGGTCCCACAATTTAACTATTGTTGTTGTTTCACCAAAGACAGATTTACTATCAAAATCAGTTTTAACCTTCTATCAGCAAAAAAGCACACTAAAGAAGTAAACTTTTAAACAATTGCTTTACTAGATATTCATTACAGTAGGCAGCGACACAGCAGAGCACGAAAACTCACATGTCCTGAAAGCATATAGCGGTTTGCAGGCCATGGTTAGAGGAAATGCTAAGTTGGTCTAGCAGATTGGCCGATGTTTTATCACCCAACCATTTTCTATCTGCAGTTTATACTTAATTTTGTTTTCTGCATTATTACTGCAAAAGTGGAAAAATCCAAACTCTTTAGTACCTTTCCTTTCAATTAAATAACTTTTAAGGTTTTCATCTAAAATACTGTTTTGATTAATCACATATATGGCTTAACTTAATCATGATAGTGAAAGAAAATGAGGACTACAGGTGGCAATATTTTTCTGTGTGAAGTGTTTTATATCTTTTGGCAAAGTGCACCTGAAACTGCACTTCTCCACTGAAGTGGAGTGCAGCGGATTAAAAGTTCCATTTGTGCTGCCGTTTTTTGTGATTCTTAAATGGCCTCTGAACATTTTGATTCAATGAAGACATTGAGGGACATTTATAAAAAAGAAAAGAGCTTTTCCTACTTTGCAATGTTTGTGCTAGATTATATCTTCTAACTTTAAAAGAATACTTCACTAAAGTAGGATTGAATTGTGCTTTATTTATATATAGTTTTTTTAAGACATTGTCATATTAATAAGAAAAATTCAGTGTAGTATTTGTATTGAGCAAATTGACAGAATTGGTCTCTTTTGCAATACCAATTCTGAATACTTTTGCAAGGCACTGTCAATACCCTCCATTTATTTTTTCATCCAGGTTATATTTGTGGTTGACCAATGGATCTATGGGTAGAGGACCCACTTAGCAAATGCTCTTGACATATTATAGCAGTGTGTTAGGTACTAAATGCACGTTATAACAAAATAAAAAAAATTATGCATTTAAATAGATCTGAAAAAGAAAAAAATATAAAGTAAAAATAAAAATAGAAGTTCAGCAGCTGTTTAAAAACATGGAGGTTTGCCATACTCTTTAAACACTTCTAAACAAATAAAACACTTACAAATAACACTAATAACTGCCTAAGCACACCTGAAAATCATCGATATGACAGAATCCCTTATTGCAAAGTATTGGCTTTAAAAAAAATAAACATGTTAATATTCACAAAATATACGAAGAGCAACACAAGTTAAAAAAAATTTGGAAAGAAAAACAACAATTCGAATTGACAGACAAAATTGATCATGTATAATCAATGGTGTGAAAAACAATCTAGATATATGAAATGCAGTAATGAGACTGAAAAGTCTTTACAATGGCAGAACAACCTCTTCTGGAACTATGTAACAATAGTGTTCTGAAGAAGAAGACTTTTACTAACTAGATCTGAGAAGGCAGCCATAAGACAACTTAAGGAGGATAGCACCATCATAATTAAACCTGCTGATAAAACAAGAAAATGCACCCTACATTATTACGTGATTACCAAAACCCTTTACTGTTGGAAGTAAGTATTCAAGGTTGTAGAATTCTTTAGGGTGGTGCCATAAATGCACTTGTCAATTTATCAAGGATATGGTGAAGGGTGATTTATCTGATCAAATCGATTTCCTCTACCATTCCTCCAGTCCATTGCAAGTACAGTGGTGCAAGGAGCACAGGCAAACATGCATTGCTAGGTGTGATGAGAGGCTTATGCATTGTAATTCGACTGCTCTCATGGGAACATTTTTTTTTTAAACTGACTTTCCTCAAAACAAGTTGATATTTGCAGTATTGAAAGCCTGTTTTGCCTTGCATGTAACAATAAAACAAAGCTATCACAATTCTGAAGTATGTGCTTTAGTCCACTGTGATTTTTGTTGATGATGTTTTAATGAACTTCCTGCCATTTGGTCCAAACAATTACCATTCTTTCAAAGCCACTAAGGCCTCTTGCAGCAGTTCTAGCCACACTTGTAGGCAGAGCTGAAAGTAGTGTCGAAGTCAGCAAATTGGATAAAGTCATTTCAATTAAAATCGAGCAAACTTGGTTGTCTTTGTCTGAAAAGATGCGTACGGTACGCTACGACGTACAAGGGCACGCTAAGGCGTGGAAGGGCGTACGCAGCTGCAACACGTGGCAGCAACAGTATTTAGTCTTTTACCATACATTCGCACAAACACGCATACTTGTAAAATAGTACACATTAATGGTAGTTGCAACACATAGTCATTTATGTCGAAATATAGTAGTATTTATGTGTTATAATATAAGTTATATGCACATTAGTGAAATATATGGAACAGGTTGAAGGAATCATATCATGTGTGGTATCATAATAAACCTCTTAACATTTGCTACTGTTTGGTTCACTCTGCGAAAGAATCGCAGTGTGCATATACAAGTTATGAATGATAGGGAATTATGAACTACTTAAGACTAAGGAATCTTGGCGGGAAGAGCAGAGCATACCCCCTGGAGAGATGACCCCCTCCTTTGGATTCTTTAGGATGAACTAGCCAATGATTGACAACCCCTTGGACCTTCCTGAAACCTGGACCAATAGATGCAAGCTATACCATCTTCATTGTTTTACTGTATTCCTGTGTGCATATAAGCAGCAGCTTCTCATCTAGTGTTCAGACATCTTGTCCCCAGACTTCAGGATTGAATGACTGTACACTGGATCCAGAGCGCGTGCGATAAGTAACGGCTGTACTTATTATTATTTCGCTTGAATTATTCTGCTACTTTTTGAGAATAAATCGTTGTGCGTTGGAAACACAAATCGAGATTCGACAATCGTTATTGGTTAGCGACAATATGCACATAACAATTTGGGGGCTCATGAGCTTTGGAGGTTTCGTTGCCGGACGATACGCAAGACCAACGGATTTCGGTTCCGCAACAAAGGGTGGAGACGCGTCATATACGGGTAAGAACGCAATGTGTTCAAAACCTGAAATTTACTGTGTTGTGAAACCGAATGTCCATTTTGCATTGTCTAGGGCTCGCTAACTAGAACCTAGGGACAAAAGAGAAAACTGTTTCTTTTTACTGTCATTGTGCGTTTTAACAGTATTGCATTGCTTAGCGTATGTGTATTTCCTGCTGTGCGTATGTAAACTTCGGGTAGATTTGCCACGTGGTTAAACAATCGTTTTGATAGTTATTATATGTGCATAGTATAATTACTTGTGAAAGCCTCTGAGACCTTATTACTATTGTTGGGAACTTTTGATTTTCTGCGCAGAAAAGGTGTATAGTGTGTGATTTTGTAACGTAGATACACTGTTTATTGTGGATTGTGCTCAGTTGCTGTCTGACAAGGCAGGTTGCCCAACTGAAGGCCGGTATACAGAGCAGGTATACCGAGTGCGAAAACCGGGTTTTCGCGAATCGCCACCAATAGATCGCAAGGTTTACTGATAATTAGTATTAGTAGGCAGTGCGATCTAACCGCACGGTAATGTTAGGAACTTACCTTGTCCCCGTTCCGCTGCGCTGTCAGCGGGAGCTGACAGCGGTGTCCATATCTTCAGCGCTGCTTCTGTTAGCGCTGCCGCACTTCCGGCTTCTCTCTGCTGCTGATCATGTGACTCCTGGGTGGGGAATTCAAACTCCTATATCTTCCCTGCTCTGACACGCTGCCTGTGTCAGAGCAATGTGTTTCCTGTTCCTGGCTACAGTTCCTGTGTCCTGACTCCTGTGATCCTGCTCCCTGTTTACCCCTCTATTCCTCCTACTCCTGTGTACCTACCTGGCTGTGACCGACTATTCTCTGGATCTCCCTCTGGCACCGTATACCTGATACCTTCTTTGTACCGACCCGGCTGTGTTACCGACTATTCTCTGGATCTCCCTCTGGCACCGTATACCTGATACCTTCTGTGTACCGACCCGGCTGTGTTACCGACTATTCTCTGGATCTCCCTCTGGCACCGTATACCTGATACCTTCTGTGTACCGAACTGGCTGTGTTACCAACTATTCTCTGGATCCTGCCACGCACCCATTGCCTCCGTGCATCTACCGGTTACTGTTCCAGACCTACTACGCCTGGAATTCACGGTTAGTGCCTGTACTTGCACCGCATTGTCTATTTTCTTGTCTGCCTGCCATCACTTAGAACTTTCTCCCTTACGTCAGTAGGCTAATCTGGGGGCCGCGACCTGCGGTTCTTCGGCAGCTAAGCCCACACTACCTTGCGGTGGTTCTTGGTGAAGACCGGAAGGCCGTTAGACTCCGCGCCCTAGGTAAGCCGGTGCTAATACTGACTAAGGCATCAAAATCGTAACAGGTAAACACAACCGTGAGGGTAAAATTGGAAGTGCGTGGAGGAATTATATTGGAAAGGCTGGTTGATGGTATCGACTTGGTGCTACCAGTTATAATAAACTCAACAGAAATTTGAGATAGCCGGGCTATCGAGGAACTATTTCTGTGTTAGGGATTCTTGTTCGGAACAAGAGAAAGCAAGTGGACGCGGCTATTTGGAAATACGTCCACGGGGCATTAGAGATCTCTAGCGGTGATTGTAGCAACAGGGTTGAAAGTGTTTGCTGGAAGGGACAGAGTACTGCGTATTATCTGTGGTCCGCATAAAGGGTATTGTTTAACATGGGTGCTAAGCAGACGCTAGAGATGGCCGAGGTACTGCCTAAGGAAGGGCCTATTGGTTCAGCAAGATTTCTCATGTGTAAGAAATATGGTGCATACGCAACTGTGTATTGTGACACATGGGTCAAGATGACCAAAGATTGTGATAGGCCTTTCCCAACAATAGGGAGTTTTAATGCAGAGGTCCTAAATATATAAAAGATAAAGTATGGTTGATTAAGTCAACGAAAGTGAGGAATAAACATAATGATTGTTTAAAATTGTGGCAAATGGAAGGTAACACGTGGCAGAGCAGCGAATGCACAGCGGAAGTAGGCATGGCGAAAAGCGCGCGCAGGGCGGAAGTAACCGTTGAAAAGCGTGGCGAACTCAGCGCAAGCGCGCCCCCGCCACCTTATGTGTAAGTACAGCCGTTATTAAAACTGAAAAAAGAGAAATTGCTAAGTTATATCCTGGTTTAAGTCAGTTTAAAACAAGTGTATCAGAAGATGAAGATGAACCCACTGTGATTTCGGCCATTGCTCATGCTGTTAATATGCTAGAGGTTCAGCGTAAGTATGGGAAAGGAGCAATGGCTGAGATAGGTGAGAGTAGTGTGATCACTAGGAGTGATAGCGTTCTAAATCTTGAAACAGCGAATCCTGTAGTGACTTCTGAAACCAGTGAACCAGTGGGTGCGTACCCAGTCCGCACAATATCAGTTCCCAATGGGAAGGCGATAAGGATGGTGTAGTCCCTTCAAAGAATGTAACAATGCATTGTCCCTGGACTAGATCAGAATTACGTTCCATTATGACTGAATTCCCAGATCCTAGAAAGGAGTTGGCTAAATGTCAGAAATTTCTTAAAGACTTAGGAAATGCCCACGAACCAACCAATAAGGATTGGCGTGTAGTGTTGAGGGCGTGTCTTCCTCCCAATACTGACATACAAAAATTTATTAAAGATTGTTTGTTGGATGAAGATGACACCTTGACTGATGAGATTAACCAAGAAAATATAGAACAAATTGTCAAACATTTAGCCATCTATTTTCCAGTAGTAGTGAATTGGAGTAAGATTTTCACCATTAAGCAAAAGGATAGTGAAACAGCAGCTGACTATTTTTCTAGGGCCTTAGCATCAATGACACACTTTACCGGAGTAACAAACATAAGAGAGGATCCACATCACAGGAAAGTAGCAGTAGGAGTGTTAATGGATGGCCTCAGAGAAAATTTAAAGACGAGAGTACAAACCACATTACCTAATTGGAGAGGCATCACAGTAGATTTTCTTAGGGAGTCTGCTGTGGAGCATGACAAAAACCTTTTTAGAAAAAAGGAAGAGAAAAGTGATAGGTTAATGACGGTAAGTATACAGGCTTTAGAGGGAGTGCATACACGACCACCAGCATACAACCCACATAATAAGAAATATAGAATAATCAGATGTTTCAAGTGTAACGAAGAAGGCCATTTCGCAAGAGATTGTAAAAAAGCAAGACAGGATACACATATGGAATCATATAGGTATCCTCCACGGAGAAACACACATAGGCAAGAGAACACACAGTTACCTGCGCATGTTATAGCAGCAAATGCTGCGCGGGAAAATGATAGTCAGCGCTAGGGGTCAGGTCATACCTGTAGTCTACAGCCAGTGAGGTTAACTGTGAATCAGAGAGAAGAACCAACAATGATAGTTGACATAGCTGGTAGGAAACAAACCTTTCTTGTAGATACAGGGGCGGCCCGATCTGTGATAACCTCTCTCTTCAATCTACAGTTGACCAGTAAAACTATTCCAGCCATGGGGGTAATGGGAAAAGTGTTGCATTATCCACTAACTAAACCTGCTGAAGTTACTATCGGGCCCCTGCATACCAAGCATTCGTTTCTCTTGGCTGTGGCGGCTCCTACTAACTTGCTGGGAAGAGACTTGTTATGTAAAATGGGATGTGTCATATACTGTACTTCTGATGGTGTGTTCTTAGATATACCGGAGAAGGTCGCACATGAGGTTCAGGATATATTGGACACCCTTCAAAGGTTAATGTTACACTCTCCTGTTATAGAACAAAGTCCATCTTAAGTAAAGGGGATGTTGCTGGAAATACCAGGTTCACTATGGACCAGAGATGGACAGGACACTGGACTGATGGCAAACGTAGCCCCTGTCATGGTAAATCTAAAAAGTGGTAGGATAACTCCAAAAATCCCACAGTATCTATTAAAACCAGAGGTGGAACTAGGGGTATATCCTGTTATTCAGAGGCTGTTACAACAAGGGATTTTAATTCGTACAGCCAGTACAGCAAATAGTCCCATTTTCCCTGTGAAGAAGAGTGGGGGGAGGGGCTATAGATTAGTCCAGGATTTAAGGGGAATTAATAAAGTTGTTGAGAGCCAATTCCCCGTAGTGCCGAATTCAGCTGTCATCCTCATGCAGATTCCACCGTCTGCTAGTCACTTTACTGTCATTGATCTATGTTCTGCTTTCTTCTCAGTCCCTCTTCACCCTGACTGCCAATACCTTTTTGCATTCTCCTACCGGGGAGTGCAATACACATGGACCATACTACCCCAGGGGTTCATTGACAGCCCCAGTATTTTTTCCCAAGCCTTACATGACTGTTTCAAATCCTTTCAACCCCACAATGGGTCTGTTCTAATTCAATATGTGGACGATTTGTTGCTGTGCTCTGATTCTTTTATGTCATGTTTACATGATAATAAATTGTTGTTGCTCCATCTCACACAAACAGGGCACAAGGTGGCAAAGGACAAATTACAGCCATGTCAGACTAAGGTCAAATACTTAGGACACTGCCTCACTAAGGGGCTAAGACACCTGACAACCGACAGGATTGAGGCCATACAACACATGACTCTGCCGCAGAGCCAGAAGCAGATTCGTACTTTCCTGGGGATGTGTGGATACTGTAGATCCTGGATCCCAGGTTTTTCTATTCTGGCATTACCATTGCAGGAGCTAGTCTCTTCCTCAAAACCAGAACGTGTCGTACACACAGAAGAGTCAGAGCAAGCGTTCTTTAATCTTAAAGATAGTTTGACTAGAGCACCTGCATTGGGAATACCTGATTATGAAAAGCCTTTTGAGCTATACTGTACGGAAGCTGATGGTTGTGCAGCAGGTTTCCTCACACAGAAACATGGTGACGCTAGCAGACCGGTAGCATACTACAGTGCACAATTGGACACTGTGGCAAGATCACTCCCAACATGTCTCAGAAGTGTAGCAGCAACTGCTC
Source organism: Mixophyes fleayi (assembly GCF_038048845.1). Classification (NCBI taxonomy): domain Eukaryota; kingdom Metazoa; phylum Chordata; class Amphibia; order Anura; family Limnodynastidae; genus Mixophyes; species Mixophyes fleayi. The sequence continues at coordinate 193,261,502 of NC_134404.1, forward strand.
TTCTGGTAAGTAAGAGGGAGGACGTAGTATTAGGACACAATTCAACTGTCTATACACCCCATGCTGTATCAGCTCTGTTAAATTCAGCCTAAACCAGACATGTTTCTTCAGCTAGATTCACAAAGTGGGAACTAGCTCTGATGGCACCCTCAAACATCACCATCAAACGATGTAGCACCTTAAATCCAGCTACATAACTTCCATATGCATCTCTAGAGACACAAAGGGTGGGAAGTGAGGAGACCCTGGTTGATGATGAGTTAGGCAAGAATACTGACACGCATGACTGTATGGAACACCTGAATCAGACCTTTACTGCAAGGCCCGACATACGTGACACCCCCTTAGAAAATGTAGATTTTACGTTTTATACAGACGGGAGTTGTCATAGACAGACAGAGACGGGAGAGCTATGTACTGGTTACGCTGTTGTAGACGATCAGGATGTGGTAGAAGCTGAACCCCTTGGTCCACCTCACTCAGCCCAGGTGGCGGAACTAGTAGCATTAAGGAGAGCATGTGAGTTGGCAGAGGGTAAATCAGCCAATATATATACTGACTCTAGGTACGCCTTCAGGGTAGTGCACCATTTTAGGGCCCTTTGGCATCTTAGAAACTTTACGACAGCAGCAGGTACGCCACTGGCACACTCACAACACATAAAAGGACTTCTGACAGCGATACAGTTACCCAGAACAGTAGCCGTCATAAAGTGCAAAGCCCATACCTTTGAAGAAGACCCAGTGTCATTGGGCAACAACAGGGCAGACGAAGCTGCTAAATGGGCAGCAGGGCAACCTATGACTGTATCGACCGAGACTATGATGGTTTTTCAGACATTAGACATGCAGAAATTAATTGAAATGCAAGATTTGTGTTCCCTGCAAGAAAAGGCGGTCTGGAAGGCGAAGGGATGTGGTCAAGAGTCCTCAGGACTCTGGAGGGATGGACAAGGTAAGCCTGTAGCTCCCCGAACATACTATCCAAGCCTGGCTGAAGCAGCACACGGTCTGACTCACCTGGGTAAAGAAGGTATGTGCAAACTGGTGAGAGCATACTGGTGTGCTCCCGGATTTTCCTCTCAGGCTGGTAAGAAAGCAATGTCATGTCTTACTTGTTTGAGGAAAAATGTCGGGAAAACTATTCCAACTGAGCCACCCCACATCCCTCCTACAGACAGACCTTTTCAGGTAATACAAATTGACTATATCCAATTACCACTGTGCAGGAATCTAAAGTATGTGTTAGTGTGTATTGATGTGTTTTCCGGTTGGGTAGAAGCATATCCGGCAGCCACTAATACTGCTGTGTTCACTGCAAATTTTTTTTACAAGACTTTGTATGTAGGTTCGGTATCCCTATAATCATTGACAGTGATAGGGGTACCCACTTTCCTGGTGATATCTTCCAAAATATGTGTAAACTCATGGGAATCGGTAGCAGACTTCACACCCCTTACCGACCACAAGCCAGTGGTAAGGTGGAGAGTGTAAATGGTACTATAAAGAACAAGCTTGGTAAGGTAATGGCTGAAACTGGGTTGGCATAGCCTGAGGCTTTGCCATTGGTCCTCCATAGCATTCGGACCACTCCTAGACCTCCTCTTAATCTGTCCCCCTTTGAGATACTGTTCGGACGACAACCTCATTTGATTGTGAGTCCACAAGACGACTTAATGTGTAATAATGAAGTGACTGTACAATATCTTATAAGAATGAGTAGACAGCTAAAGCAACAACAACAAAAACTAAAAATGCTGTCACCTGGTATGCCAGAAACGAACTGTCATGATGTTGAACCTGGAGACAATGTTATGATCCGCAATTTCTTACGTTCAGGTTGGAAGGCCCGTACCAAGTGCTGCTGACCAGTACTACATCACTGAAAGTTGCAGAGAGAGACACTTGGGTTCATTCCACCCACTGCAGGAGAGTCTGTAACCCGGAGAAAGTGCAAGATAAAACTGAGACCGACGACATAGATTTGTCACTTGTGAGTCTGTTCCGGGAGACCTAAAGCCTGCAGTCGAGACACCTGAACCAGAGACGTTGCCCCAGAGCGATCTTTCCATAGATGGAGTGGCGGTTTTTGTTTTTCTTTTGTTCCAGGATTTTCCTTGTTTTTACTCTTTCTAGGACATTCTATTTTTGTGAAGGAGGATGGAGGACAGAGGAGGGTTCTGGTAGTGATGCGGATGAGATGGAGGCAGAGGAAAAGTTATTAGAATACTCAGAGCAGCCCATTATCAAGCTTGGTCCGGGGGTTATGAAAAGGTCTGCTAGCTCAGGAACTCGGAGGCAGTGTGAGGGGCTATTGTCTGATGAGTATTGTATCTGCAAGTTCTGCGACTCCCTCGTTGAAGAGAGATGCATCCAGCGATGTCAGTCCACCAGTAATCTGAAGGTGGACGGGCATCCTTTGGAGGATTATCACTCCCTGGTGGGTAAGGTGCTAAACCAAACTGAGTGCTGGGTGTACTCTCATGTGCCACAGGGGCAGCATAATATAGGACTAGTGCCATTCCCTCTAAACATATCCGAAGTACTCGAATTGAGGGGTGGGAGGCCCAGGGACGGGAGGTACAATAACACTACGTCCCCTAGTCTGACGCTTCGACAATACTCCATAGACAGATCTTTGCTCTGTCTAAATATCTCTCATGCAAAACGTCTGGAGAATTGGGAAGCTGACCCACCAGATCAGACAATGGCTCGCCACACTCATTTTAGAGGGAGACTCACAAGGTCACCAATAGGCAGGAATGTTGATGGAAGTCACAAATTAGGGCGTATAACCAAACATAAGAAGGTATCCATTGGAAAAGTCTCTATAGATAATTGTAAGAATGTCATCCATGCGGGCACGTGTCTCGAGCAAATGAAGACACTGGGCATGGGTAGTTTTATCAAAACTCTGTGTGATATAATTAATGGGCATACCGTTCCTTATGTTCTCCCTGATGATGTGTATGTTGTTTGTGGAAGGAAAGCTTATTCCTGGGTGACTCCGAGTTCCAAGGGTTTGTGCTTCTTAGCTAAACTGGTTCCTGAAATCATGACTATTACTCATGAAGAAATGGTTGGTATTCACAAGACTACATCACCACCATACATACACACACAGTATGAACACCATGGCAAGAGAAATATGATTCCTGGTGGGGAGCCCATAGCTACAAAATTGATTAGTGAGACTGCTGGGTTTCAAGTCATGATTGCTCTAGATCTCAACAGGACCGCTCGGGGAACATTAAACTTTAAGTATATCCAAGACCTAGCTAAATTAATAGATAATATCACCGAGATGTATGATGACACTTTCAGGTATACTGGAAGGGAGCTACAAGCGTACAAGAAGGAGTTGGTGCAACAAAGACTGGTACTAAATTATCTCACCTCTATTACTGGTGGGTACTGTGTTACACTGGCCACCCAGTTCGGTGTCAAATGTTGCACGTACATCACCAATAATACGGATGACCCTAAGGAGGTTATAGACCAGAAGATGGATGAAATTCTGCAACTGAAATGGGAATTTCGAAGGAACCATAATTCTTCGTTATATGAGGTCGGGGAAAGGGTGGCAGGTTGGTTCTCGTGGTTGAACCCTGTGAAATGGTTCTCCGGTCTGTGGGGAGTGGGTACAGGAAATGGTTGCTAGTGTAGGTAAGCTCCTTCTCCTTATACAGGGTGTCATCTTAGCGATTGGTTTATGTGTCAAATGTGTTCCTACTGTGTTGAAGTGTGGAAAAAGGTCTCCTAGGAGTAACACTGAGAAAGAGACTGAAAGGGTGGTACCAGATACCGAGATCATGGTCTGTGAAGAAGTATTGTATAATCCTGAACTTGAAACGGTGATTGGGTGATAGTTTATTACACTATCAAAGGGTGGAGCTGTCAAAGTCAGCAAATTGGATAAAGTAATTTCGATTAAAATCGAGCAAACTTGGTTGTCTTTGTCTGAAAAGATGCGTACGGTACTCTACGATGTACAAGGGCACGCTACGTCGTGGAAGGGCGTCCGCAGCTGCAACACGTGGCAGCAACAGTATTTAGTCTTTTACCATACATTCGCACAAACACGCATACTTGTAAAATAGTACACATTAATGGTAGTTGCAACACATAGTCATTTATGTCGAAATATAGTAGTATTTATGTGTTATAATATAAGTTATATGCACATTAGTGAAATATATGAACAGGTTGAAGGAATCATATCATGTGTGGTATCATAATAAACCTCTTAACATTTGCTACTGTTTGGTTCACTCTGCGAAGGAATCGCAGAGTGCATATACAAGTTATGAATGATAGGGAATTATGAACTACTTAAGACTAAGGAATCTTGGCGGGAAGAGCAGAGCATACCCCCTGGAGAGATGACCCCCTCCTTTGGATTCTTTAGGATGAACTAGCCAATGATTGACAACCCCTTGGACCTTCCTGAAACCTGGACCAATAGAAGCAAGCTATACCATCTTTATTGTTTTACTGTATTCCTGTGTGCATATAAGCAGCAGCTTCTCATCTAGTGTTCAGACATCTTGGGCCTGATTCATTAAGGATCTTAACTTGAGAAACTTCTTATTTCAGTCTCTTGGACAAAACCATGTTACAATGCATAGGGGTGCAAATTAGTATTCTGTTTTGCACATAAGTTAAATACTGACTGTTTTTTCATGTAGCACACAAATATCAACTTTAAATTTCATTGTACAAATAAGGTATCAAGTATTTGTGTGCTACATGAAAAAACAGTCAGTATTTAACTTATGTCCAAAACAGAATACTAGTTTGCACCCCTTGCATTGTAACATGGTTTTAACAAGGAGACTGAAATAAGAAGTTTCTCAAGTTAAGATCCTTAATGAATCAGGCCCCTTGTCCCCAGACTTCAGGATTGAATGACTGTACACTGGATCCAGAGCGCCTGCGATAAGTAACGGCTGTACTTATTATTATTTCGCTTGAATTATTCTGCTACTTTTTGAGAATAAATCAATGTGCGTTGGAAACACAAATCGAGATTCTACAATCGTTATTGGTTAGCGACAATACGCACATAACAGTAGCAAGCTGTGTTCCCCGGTGCAGGGAAACAGGGAGGAGGGAACCAGGGCCCACATCTAGTATTCTTAAGTAATACCCTTGACATTCTGGCGTGTTATTTTAAAAACACATGAGCCTCACCTTTGGAAGCACTTTTTCAATTTGCTTGTAGCCCTTTATTTGTGTAAGAGTTTCTATTTTTGTCCACATCCTGTAGGTTATATTAAAGTAATTCACAATTGCATGAAATTATAAAATCTCAGAGCTAGAGACTTTTCCATCTTATATACATATGATTGCATTGCTGGTTATGAGTCATTTGTGCATGTTTTAACGGAGCATATTGAGCAGTCTCCTATGAAGGTTTGTTATTTTCTGTACTCAGTGAAATGGCAGCCAGAGATCCAGTGGATGCCAAGGTGCCAGCATGGAACTAAATAAGGAAAAGGGTTAAAGAGGGATGTGTGGGGTGTATTTATATAGAATAAATATATTTTTTTTACGGTGTCTGTTTTTTTAAACTTTTTTCAAGTTGCTCTATAGATCCCAGCAGGCCCTGAATGTAGTTCTACAAGTGGAAGCATGCCTTGGCTGCCATGGCTATCCCAGAACTTTTAGTACTACACGCATCAGAATGCTCAAAAATTTTAAGAAGGCTGGGATCAGTAGTGCACCATGGAAATATGATTGAATTTTACTTTAATTTTACTTATAAATCCACACCCACCACCCAGCGGAAAGGAAACAGTTTTTTCCTAAGGGGCTACAATTTTTTGCAGATTCAATGTCTCTAGTGCCCTGCATGCCCTTAAGCCCTGTATTGACTGAGCTAGGGCTGGTTAGTACTATGGCCGGGGAACCTCACACTGTGGTTTTCCTGCTGTAGTGCACCAGCCTGGCTGGCATAGCCTAGTACTGGCATCACATTTTCAGGGAGACCCCCCACCCACTTTTTCTGATACCAGCCTATGATGGCAACACTAGTGTTGGTTTGGCTTTTTCGGGGAGTCACGATTTGTTTTATTTTAATTTATTTATTTTTTACATTGCGGTACCGCAAGATACACAAAGATATGCCTATCACACGCTCTTAGTGTGTCATATGCTTTAAAATATCTTACTCAAATTTAAGCAATATGTGTACTGTGCAGACTTGCAGGTATCTTAACATACTTTCGACTCTGCATACTACACAAATTGCCAAGTTTTCATGTGATTTCCAACAATGTTTTAAATAAATTGTGTCCAACTCTGCATATGCACCACTATTCACAAGCAACAACATCTCCTTCCTTTATTGTAGCTTGAAAAATCAACAAAACATATCCTCAATCAGGTTATGTATTTTCAAACAGCAACCAATTTTAGTTGATTTAGCAGGGTTGGCAATACAACACCCAGTGTATCACAGTAACTGTCTTTTTAATTCTCATTGATAAAAATCTGTTTCAGATTCAAGACCACATCCAACTTTAAGCAGGCACATACAAACACTTTGGGCCTGAGTCATTAAGCAGAGCAAAGCATAAAAAAGGAGTAACTTTGCACCTGGGCAAAACTATGTTGCATTGGAGGGGGGGGGGGTGGAAAATTTAAAATGTGGGAACAGATTTATAGTTGGGATAAGGCATGTCCTAGATCAACTTTAAATTTCAGTGCAAAATAAAGCTAACAAGTATGTGTGTGCTAGATGAAAAAACAGCCAGTATTTAACTTATGTGCAAAATAATAAACTAATTTGCACCCCTTGCATTGTAACATGGTTTGTCTCTCAGAGCATTTACTCCTTTTTTGCCTTACTTTCCATAATGACTCGGGCCCTTTGACTTCAGATTGTTCTCCTCTTTGCCAACTCTGACTGAACAATTCTGCATCATAAAATGTAAATCTTCATCTACGCAACAATCTTTTTGTTTAAAAATTACTTTGTAGCAAGTCTTGTCACTTACCACCTCCCTGGGCTTGTCTGTAAACTGAACTGCGTTTGTGCTCCTATTTCTGTTTGCAGGCCAAAACATCCAATATTGCAATTTGAGATATATATATTATTTTTTTTAAAATAAAGTTTTATTAAGATTTTTCAGAATAAATTGGGGTTGGGGTAGAGAAAAAAAAATGGGCATGAGAAAGTAAGGATTCCAATCTAAGGATTGGTTTGCAATCTAAACAGAATGACAATTATGTGAAAATGACAGAAGTTAAATACCAAAAAAACTTCTTTGCGAACAATAAATTTTAGACTGATGCTTGTGATGTGGGGAGAGATAGAGACAAGGGCTAGAGCAGAGAGGAAAAAAAGAGGAGAGGGGGAGGCAGGAGGGGTAGGAAGTGTTAGTACAGGGAAGATAAGTAGTGGGGAGAAAAAGAAGAAATATATTCAGTAGAGGAGATAATGTTCACTAAGCATTTATTCAGAACTAAGACATAAAGAGCCGGATATCATAGGGAGAAATAAGTACACTAGGACTGCCAGGTTGATAGAAACTGACTGGGCCGATCATTTATGATGCTAGTTATATGTTCTAGTTTGTGGAATTGCCAAATATTGTTAATTAGACCTGGGATATTTGGGAAATCTGGCTGCTTTCAATTGTTGGCTACTAACCATCTAGCTGCTGAGAATGTGGCTCAGTAGTTTCCAAATCAGTCTGTGGACTCTCGGGGGAGAAGGAAATAGGAGAGGTGAAATGGAAATTGCAATTGTGTAATTTTGCCAAAAGGGCAGCTCCACCAAACATGGACCAAGTTACCGTGTTGGCCGCAATTACACCAGCAAAGATCTGTAGATGTTGCAAAGGTTGCCTTCAGTCTGGAGGGGAATAAATACCAGCAAAACAACAATTTGTACGAGTTCTCTTTAATCTGGGTGCAAATTGAAGACTTGTCTGTGACTTCCCGGATCGGCTGCCTTTCCTCTATTTCCAAAGTGTCAGCCATGTTCTCCCCCCAACGCATTCCATGAGATTCTTTGTCAGCCTGATTGTGTTGCATCAGAAAAGCTTAAAAAGTGGATATGGGTCCTCTAGAGGAGGACCTGCGAAGGCAGAGAGTTTCTAATGGGGATGGGCAATAGGGTAAATATTGAACAATGTGAGTATTATCTGGAGATATTGATAGAAAGCAGAATGCAGGAGGTTAAGACGATTACGAAGCTCAGGGAACCCAGGGAAATATCCCATTGGGATTAAGTCAGGAAGGAATTTAAAGTTATGTTTTGTCCAGGACATGAAGGATTTGGGATTGTGACCAGGAGGAAAAGCCAGGTTGTTCCAAAGGATAAACATTCTCTCTGGGTTCTTAATAAGTTTGAAAGTCCGAGTGCAGTATCTGAATATTGAGAGAGAGAAGCAAGAATATTGTTGGGGGGAGGCTGTGGAGAGGGGGTCGGTCTTTAGGGTCTGACCAGAACAGGGTGTAAGGAGAAAGCATCTGGAGTAGGTCAGCCTCCACATCTACCCATAGTCTGGTATGGGGATATGCATGGGCCAGGACGGCCTGCGTAAGATGGGACAACAGGTAAGATTTTTGAATACAGTCTAGACCCAACCCACCTTTTTTAGCGTGGTGATACAAGACCTTCTGTCGAACCCTTGGGCACCTTCCTGACAAAACAATGTGGGAAATACAGGACTGTATATCTTTGAGGACTATAGATGAGACTTGGACCAGCAGAGTCTGGAATAAATAAAAGGAGCATAGGGAGGATGTTAATCTTTACTGCAGCCACCCTGCCGATCCAAGAGATAAATTTTGAGTTCCAGGAGCATAAATCCCGTTTTAAAGAAGCGATTAAGGAGAGGAAATTGGCTGCAAATAATTTATCATAGTGTGTGGTGAGGTTGATCCCCAGTTATTTAATCTGGTGTGGTTGCCGGTTCAATTTAATAGTGTTTTGTAAGTGTTGTAGGAGGAGGGGAGGGAAATTAAGGGTGAGGGCTTCAGTTTTCTCTGAGTTTTTCTTATATATTGAAAGTGAGCTATAGTCTAATTTCAGACAGCAGGGATGGAATTGAGATATAGTGAGTAGGACATCGACCGCGTAGATAGTGATTTTGGACGATCTTGTGCCAGATGAAATACCCAAGATATTTTGGTTGTTTCTAATTCTAGCTGAGAGGGGTTCCATCCAGAAAACAAAGAGGAGGGGAGATAAGGGACAGCCCTGGCTTGTACCATTGTGAATTGGGAAAGGAGAGGAAGAATAACCATTGGCGAGGATCTTAGTGGAGGGGTTGAAGTACAATGAAGCTATGCCCCTGAGGAAGGGGCCGCAAATACCAGCAAAGTTGAGGACTTCATAAACAAAGGGCCAAGAAACTCGATCAAAAGCTTTATCAGCGTCAAGGGCCGCCACCAGAGCAGGAGTCATCAGCTTAAAAGCATAGATTAGGTCAATTGTTTTTTTGTGTAATCTGCTGATTGGCGATTTGGGATAAGTCTCACCTGGTCTGTATGGACCAACGAGGGTGTCACTGGCACTAGAAGTTGCTTACCCGAGTTTCACCAGATGGAACTCTGCTAGAGAGGCGGGGTTATGGCACGCACCTCAAAGCAGGCAGGTGAATGATTGGAGCGACACAACAGCAGGAGAGTAGAGATAGTCTGAGGAAGTCAGCGACTTGCAGCTATGGTTAGAGGAAAGTCAGCGACTTGGAGCAGTAAACTGGAGGCTAAAGATAATGTAGACACGAGGAGTGGACGTGGATAGGTGATGGTAGGTAGAGGAGGAGTCAGTGGTCTGCGTACAGCAAGTTGTACCACTGCAGTGATGGGAAGAATAGTACTGGTGCAGGTAGGAAGCAGGGTAGCCGGTGGTCTGCGTTCAGCAAGTTGTACCACCGCTATGGTGAGGAGTCTGGTCCAGGTGTAGGTAGGTAATAGGAGAGTCAGTGGTCTGCGTATAGCAAGTTGTACCACTGCTGTGATAGGAGGACTTGTCCAGGTGCGGATAGGTAGCAGGGAAGTCAGTGGTCTGCGTGCAGCAAGTTGTACCAATGCTGTGAGAAGGAACGAGGACTTGTCCAGGTGCAGGAGAGTGAAGTTGAAAGGCAAACTGTGGCTGTATGGAAACAGCGCGAGTAGAGCAATGTCTTGTGAGGCAGAGATGGAAGGCATAATGAATAGTCTGTATGGAGTAGATGCCTTGCAGGGAGGAGAAGCTGGTCACAGCAGATATGCACAATAACGCTAAGTAGTAGCGTGAGGAGATATCGTAGCTTGAGTGAAAGCTTGTCCTAAATGAAGCAATGCAGTAACACAGTCTATATGGGTACTTGTACCCTGTGCAGCAAACAACAATGGATACAACTGGTATGCGAGCAATAGGCAATAGTCAGTAGACAGTAGAGCATACCCAGTTGTGTAGATCCGGAATCAGCTGAGAAGTGAAGCGTTGTAGCGGTATGGGAACCGCCGCTGAGTTGAGCAGGAAGCAGCGTGGAAGTAGTTTGGAAACTGTACACACGAGTAGAGCTGGAAGCAGTTTGGAAACTGCACACTGGAGTAGAGCTGGAAGCAGTTTGGAAATTGCACACAGGAGTAGAGCTGGAAGCAGTTTGGAAACTGCACACAGGAGTAGAGCTGGAAGCAGCTTGGAAACTGCACACAGGAGTAGAGCTGGAAGCAGCTTGGAAACTGCACACAGGAGTAGAGCTGGAAGCAGTTTGGAAACTGCACACAGGAGTAGAGCTGGAAGCAGTTTGGAAACTGCACACAGGAGTAGAGCTGGAAGCAGTTTGGAAACTGCACACAGGAGTAGAGCTGAAAGCAGTTTGGAAACTGCACACACCTATAGAAGTTCACTGGGAGTGAGACTTCAAGATCAGGCCACTACCTAAGGCTGCAGGTGCCTTAAGTAGGGAGGGGTGATTGATCCATCAATCACATTAGTGGTCAGGTGTAGTTGTTAAAGGGACCTGCACATGCCCAGTGCGACAGGATGGCGGACGGCCGCGGTTCCACACAGGTGTGAGCGGGAAAGATGGAGAACCACGTACCAGAGTGGAGGCACTCACACTCCGGTGAGTGACAGAGGGAATTACATGAGCCAGTCTATTAGCTAGAATTTTAGCAAACAATTTGAGATCCACGTTTAAAAAGGAAGTGGGATGGTAACACACACATTGACTGGGTTCTTTCTAGAGATGAGCGCACTCGGATTTTGTGAATCCGAGCTCACCCGAACCTTTACGATCAGAGTCGGATCCGAGACAGATTCGGGTATTGGCGTCAAATGAAAACTTGAAACCGAGGCTCTGAGTCATAATCCCACTGTCGGATCTCGCGATACGCGGATCCTATAAATTCCCCGCTTGTCGCCGCCATCTTCACTCGGGCATTGAACAGGGTAGAGGGAGGGTGTGTTAGGTGGTCCTCTGTCCTGGTAGATCTCGTGCTGTGCTGTTTAGTTCTGTGCTGTGCTGTTTAGTTCTGTGCTGTGCTGTGCTGTGCTGTGCTGTGCTGTGTTCTGCAGTATCAGTCCAGTGGTGCTGTGTGCTGTGCTCTGTCAATTTTGAGTTCAGTGGTGCTGCTGGGTCCTGTGCTGTGTCCTGTTCAGTCCAGTGGTGCTGTGTCCTGTGCTCTGTGCTTCTAAGGGCATAGTTATTTCCCCATTATTCCCAAGTGTTTTAAAAAATAAAAAAAAGTTATAAAAAAAAATTATTTTAAAAAAAAATTAATTACAACAAAATTTGCAAAACCAATCCTGCAGTATAAGCCCATTGTACTGCAATATTACCAAGTTCACACATTCAACAGTAAAAGTCCAGTGGTGCTGTGTGCTGTGCTCTGTCAATTTTGAGTTCAGTGGTGCTGCTGGGTCCTGTGCTGTGTCCTGTTCAGTCCAGTGGTGTTGTGTCCTGTGCTCTGTGCTTCTAAGGGCATAGTTATTTCCCCATTATTCCCAAGTATTTTAAAAAATAAAAAAAAGTTATAAAAAAAAATACAAAAAAATAATTACAAAAAAAATTAATTACAACAAAATTTGCTAAACCAATCCTGCAGTATAAGCCCATTGGTGCTGCAATATTACCAAGTTCACACATTCAACAGTAAAAGTCCAGTGGTGCTGTGTGCTGTGCTCTGTCAATTTTGAGTTCAGTGGTGCTGCTGGGTCCTGTGCTGTGTCCTGTTCAGTCCAGTGGTGTTGTGTCCTGTGCTCTGTGCTTCTAAGGGCATAGTTATTTCCCCATTATTCCCAAGTGTTTTAAAAATTAAAAAAAAGTTATAAGAAAAAATACAAAAAAATAATTTTAAAAAAAATTAATTACAACAAAATTTGCAAAACCAATCCTGCAGTATAAGTCCATTGGTACTGCTATTACAAAGTTCACTGATTCAGCAGTGTATAAGTCCAGTGGTACTGCTATTACAAAGTTCACTGATTCAGCAGTATAAGTCCAGTGGTACTGCTATTACAAAGTTCACTGATTCAGCAGTATAAGTCCAGTGGTACTGATATTACAAAGTTCACTGATTCAGCAGTATAAGTCCAGTGGTACTGCTATTACAAAGTTCACTGATTCAGCAGTATAAGTCCAGTGGTACTGATATTACAAAGTTCACTGATTCAGCAGTATAAGTCCAGTGGTACTGATATATTACAAAGTTCACTGATTCAGCAGTGTATAAGTCCAGTGGTACTGCTATTACAAAGTTCACTGATTCAGCAGTATAAGTCCAGTGCTACTCTCCTGTGTCCCATATATAATTTTTAAAGGCTTTGCCAAATGTGTGTGGCTTAGGGGTACGCTCTCTTGTGCTACATATAATGGAAAACCAAAATTTGGAGGATAAAGTAGGGAAAGATCAAGACCCACTTCCTCCTAATGCTGAAGCTGCTGCCACTAGTCATGACATAGACGATGAAATGCCATCAACGTCGTCTGGCAAGCCCGATGCCCAATCTCCTAGTACAGGGCATGTAAAATCTAAAAAGCCCAAGTTCTCAAAAAATAGCAAAAAGAGAAACTTAAAATCATCTGAGGAGAAACGTAAAGTTGGCAATATGCCATTTACGACACGTAGTGGCAAGGAACGGCTTAGGCCCTGGCCCGTGTTCATGACTAGTGGTCCAGCTTCACCCAAGGATCTAAGCCCTCCTCCTCCCCCCCTACAAAAAATTTAAGAGAGTTATGCTGTCAGCAACAACAACAAAACAGCAAAGAACTCTGCCTTCTAAACAGATGACATCACAAATCCCCAAGGCGAGTCCAAGGGTGTTGTTGGTTGTGAACCCTGACCTTCCCATCACTGTACGGGAAGAGGTGACTCCATCCAGCATTTGCAGCACGCCCTCTGCATATGCTGGAAGGATCACCCACAGTCCAGTTATAGATTTGGCTAATGAAGGTAAGAATGTTGTACACCGGGAGGAGGATATTGATGTAGCTGGCGCTGAGGAGGATGTTGATGATTATGATGCAGACAGATACCAAATTGCCTTTCTCAATTTCTATTTATATTCTAGATTATATAACGGCTGAATAGTTTTCTGTTTTACTCCTAGTGGAGAGGGGATCTGATGCAGACAGATACCAAACTGCCTTTGTCCATTTCTTTGTATATTTGAATTTCTAGTTCTACAGTCTATGCAGGCTGCTTTATTTATATTCAACTACAAGTGTAGGGCGGGGGGGGGGGCATAGATAGCTATCAGAGTAACGTGGTCCATTTAATTTCACTTTCTAGCTCCACAGTCTGTGCAGCCTGCGTTTTTTATCTTCAAAGTATTTATATTTACAAGCCTTGCAATCTAAATTAACTAGAGGTAGTGACGTGGTAGAACTCCAAAAGGCAGTTTGGAAGCCCCTGTACAAACTGGCTCTATTTTTTAACTGAGTTGTCCCCCCTCCAGTGTGTACTCAGAAAGAGTTTTTAGTGCAGCGGGGAACCTGGTCAGTGAGCGGCGAAGGAGGTTGCTTCCTCACAACATTGAAAAAATGATGTTTAGAAAAATGAATAATCAATTCCTCAATGAAGTACAGCACTGCCCTCCAGACAGTACAGAGGGACCTGTGGTTGTGGAGTCCAGCGGGGACGAATTGATAATGTGTGATGAGGAGGAAGTACACACTGTAGGGGGAGAGGAATCAGAGGTTGAGGATGAGGACGACTTCTTTCCTCAGTAGAGCCTGTTTAGTTTGTAGAGGGAGAGATGAATTGTTTTATTGGTGTGGGGGCCCAAACAAACCAATCATTTCAGCCACAGTTGTTTGGTAGGCCCTGTCGCTGAAATGATTGGTTTGTTATAGTGTGCATGTCCTATTTCAACAACATAAGGGTGGGTGGGAGGGCCCAAGGACAATTCCATCTTGCAACTATTTTTTTGGCATTTTGTGACCATTCAACAGTCGTTTGCCATGTTCAAAAAGTAAAAGAAAATGCCAACAAATTCAATAAATTAAATCAAAAGTTAAATGCCCTGTCATTATTTAAAACAAGAGGTTTTGAAGTGCTAGAATTAGTGTAGTGTTAAGATGTTATAAACACTACACTTGGAACTTGGAGGAGGTATTGTGGCCCCGGTATCAAATTGGGTACCGGGGCCACCCCTCTACGCAGTCCAGATACTTGTTTGGTGGAATTCTGACCAGTTGAGGGTGTATTTATTTTATTGTGGCCCCGGTATCATATTGGGTACCGGGGCCACCCCAATGCGCAGTCCAGATACTTGTTTGGTGGAATTCTGACCAGTTGAGGGTTTTATTATTATATTGTGGGGACCACTCTATACCACACTACCACTCTATACCACTCTATTTAATACTTTAATTATATTTAATACTTTAATTCTATTACTAATTCCCATAAAGAGGAACTGCCGCTTCTATTTAATACTTTAATTCTATTAGTAGTTACCATAAAAAGGAACAAATTAAACAAATTTTACCAAAAGTATAATATGACTTACAAACACTACACTTGAAAGATGGTGCCTTTAAATGAAAAAGTCAGTCTTCATTGCACGACTATGTGCAACAGGGACAGTTTTTTGGTTTACAAAGTCAACCAATAACACTTCGACCCTGTGTGTCTTTAACATACTTGATGGGATCTTAATGATGAATGGTCTGTACCATGGTTGGAGGAGATATTGTAGCCCCGGTACCAAATTGGGTACCGGGGCCACTCCACTATGCAGTCCAGATAGAGGTGTATCAGATATTAAACAACGTTGACTGTTGCTGCAAAATTTTTAAATAATATTGTGGGGAACACTACACTACGCAGTCCATAAACTTTTTGGGTGGAATTCAGACCCGTGTAGGGTTTTTTAATAATATTGTGGCCCCGGTAAAAAAATTGTGTACCGGGGCCACCACACTACGCAGTCCAGAACCTTTTTTTTAGGGAATTCAGACCCATGGAGGGTTTTTTAATTATATTGTGGTGACCACTACTCTACACAGTCCAGATATATTTATTGGTGCGAATCATACAAGTTCAGGGTTTTTAATTTATATTGTGGTGACCCTCTCCTCTACGCAGTCCAGGTACATTATTGGTGTGAATCATACAAGTTCAGGGTTTTTAATTTATATTGTGGTGACCCACTCCTCTATGCAGTCCAGGTACATTATTAGTGCGAATCATACAAGTTCAGGGTTTTTAATTTATATTGTGGTGACCCACTCCTCTACGCAGTCCAGGTACATTATTCGGTGCGATTCATACCAGTTGATGGTTTTCTTATTATATATATTGTGGTGACCCACTCCTCTATGCAGTCCAGGTACATTATTGGTGCGAATCATACAAGTTCAGGGTTTTTAATTTATATTGTGGTGACCCACTCCTCTACGCAGTCCAGGTACATTATTCGGTGCGATTCATACCAGTTGATGGTTTTCTTATTATATATATTGTGGTGACCCACTCCTCTACGCAGTCCAGGTATATTATTGGTGCGAATCATACAAGTTCAGGGTTTTTAATTTATATTGTGGTGACCCACTCCTCTACGCAGTCCAGGTACATTATTCGGTGCGATTCATACCAGTTGATGGTTTTCTTATTATATATATTGTGGTGACCCACTCCTCTACGCAGTCCAGGTACATTATTGGTGCGAATCATACAAGTTCAGGGTTTTTAATTTATACTGTGGTGACCCACTCCTCTACGCAGTCCAGGTACATTATTCGGTGCGATTCATACCAGTTGATGGTTTTCTTATTATATATATTGTGGTGACCCACTCCTCTACGCAGTCCAGGTACATTATTGGTGCAAATCATACAAGTTCAGGGTTTTTAATTTATATTGTGGTGACCCACTCCTCTACGCAGTCCAGGTACATTATTCGGTGCGATTCATACCAGTTGATGGTTTTCTTATTATATATATTGTGGTGACCCACTCCTCTACGCAGTCCAGGTACATTATTGGTGCGAATCATACAAGTTCAGGGTTTTTAATTTATATTGTGGTGACCCACTCCTCTACGCAGTCCAGGTACATTATTGGTGCGAATCATACAAGTTCAGGGTTTTTAATTTATATTGTGGTGACCCACTCCTCTACGCAGTCCAGGTACATTATTCGGTGCGATTCATACCAGTTGATTGTTTTCTTATTATATATATTGTGGTGACCCACTCCTCTACGCAGTCCAGGTACATTATTGGTGCGAATCATACAAGTTAAGGGTTTTTAATTTATATTGTGGTGACCCACTCCTCTACGCAGTCCAGGTACATTATCGGTGCGAATCATACAAGTTCAGGGTTTTTAATTTATATTGTGGTGACCCACTCCTCTATGCAGTCCAGGTACATTTTTTGGTGCGATTAAGACCAGTTGATGGTTTTCTTATTATATTGTGGGGACCACTCCTCTACGCAGTCCAGAAAGATACCTCATTGCAACGTTTTGGACTAATAACTATATTGTGAGGTGTTCAGAATACACGGTAAATTAGTGGAAATGCTTGTTATTGAATGTTATTGAGGTTAATAATAGCGTAGGAGTGAAAATAAGCCCAAAAACTTGATTTTTGAACTTTTTATGCTTTTTTCAAAAAAAATCCGAATCCAAAACCTTAAATCCGAACCAAAACCTTTCGGCAGATGTTTTGCGAAACAAATCCGAACCCAAAACATCGCGGAAATCCGAATCCAAAACACAAAACACGAGACAACAAAATTCGCCGGTGCACATCTCTAGTTCTTTCCCACTATGCTCGCTCTGGTGGTGGCCCCATCGAACTTCTTACCAAAGAGAAAAGATTTATAAAGATCTAGATACATGGGAGATAGAGCAGGGTGCTTTTTTTTTACACTATATTATGGTGAAGCCATCTGGACCAGGGGCAGAGGTGTTTTCAAGAGATTTATTAGTGGATTTTAATTCCTCAGAATTTATTTTTGTATTAAAAGAAGATTGTCGTGAGTCAGATAAAGAGGGTAACTGGCATGATTCTAGAAAATGTCTTATTCTATCACGTAGATCTTTATGTGGGGGTTTTCGGCCTGAAGGTCATACAATTTAGAGTAAAATTCACGTAAGCGTTTGGCAATTTTTTGAGGGTCTATAAGAGGCAGCTTCATTTATTGAGACTATTCTATTGCATGTTCTTTTAGAGTGCAAATGGTGGGCTAGCAGGGAGTCTGATTTATCCTCTTTTTCATAGTATTTCTAGCAGAGCTTTTGTAGGGTATTGGCAGTTTTAGAATACTGAGTTTAATGTAGTTCACCTTTAAGGGCTAAGATTTTCAGGTAGGTCTTACGTTTTGGATAACGATGATGTTTCTCCGTGAGGATAGTTAACGAGGATTCCAGTTTGTAGATACGATTTAATTGGGGGTTTTTAACAACAGAGAACATACTAAAAAGGAGCCCGCACATGGTGGCCTTGTGGGTCTTCCAGACAATAGAATGCAGAACACCCAGGGAAGCATTTAATTCCCTGAACTCCGAAATCGCCTGCATGATTTTTTGTTTGTCCTCTTTTTTAGATAATAAACTATCCTGAAGACACCAAGATCGGTGAGGAAGGGTGGTAATACAAATATCCAATTGCAATGAGACTGCTAAGTGATCTCAACCAAGATATAGGCAAAATGTCAGAGAAGCATAATAAGGGGTGGTCGGCCTATTGGTTAATATAATATCAATACGTGTGTGAGTGTTGTGAGGGACAGCGAAATGAGTATATGCTCGTGACGATGAGTTTAAGACCTGCCAAGTGTCATAGAAGTCATGGAGTTTATTTAAAGAGACAAGCTGACATGACTCTCTAGGTGGTCATGCGGAAGGAGGAACTTGCAAGTGATCTAATTTCATGTCTAGTACGGTGTTGAAATCTCCTCAAAGAATAATGGGTCCCCTGGTAGACTGAAGAAGTTTAGTGAAAAAATCAGTAAAGAAGGGACCTTGACCCGCATTTGGCGCATACATTGAAGCAATCGTGAAAGGGATTTGGAACAGTGATCCAGTAACAATTGTATATCTGCCTTGGTCATCGAGAATCATAGAGTCCAGTGAAAGGAACCGAGTGGTGAATTAGAATTGTCATATCACAGGTCTTTTTTTCAGGGGGATGTAGAATAAAAGGCTTGAGGGAAGGTGCTGTTTGTGAGACCTGGGTGATCATGGGTAAAGTGTGTTTCTTGCAATAAGATTATGTGAGCATTTAATTGCTTGAAGTGTTGTAGCGCCTTTGTACGTTTCTGTGGGATGGTGAGCCCATTCACATTCACTGAAACAATCTTAATAGTCATGTCGGTAGTTGAGGTGGGAGGCAGAGCATAAAATGCAAGAGAACTCGATAAGAGAAAAAGAAAATGAGGAGGATAAGTAATAGAGAGGTTAGTAAAGGGTAGGGAATGTTGGTGGGGAGACGTCCGGGGGGCTGAAGGCCACCCTCCAAAACACCAAAACCAAAGTCAGTAGGACCCATCATGTGTGTCAGAGGGATTTGCAGGGAAAGTAGCAAACAACCAAAGTGTTGGTGTAGTGTAAGTGTAAATGCACAATTTAAAACAGGTGAGGTGAAATGTTGACGCTCGGGGGGTACCATACATCAGCGGGTGAGCCGACAGAGGAATGGCATCGTACCAGGGAGGATGGACCATGGTATGATACATTTATCGAAAAATTTTCAGGAGACCCAATCAGGTAAAGGTGACCATGGGATATCTTCCCATGCACCAACGGGGCTCCCGTTCACAACTGAAAACATCGAAAATTTAAAAATTCTAAATTTCAAAGTTAGCAAATCTAAAACTCACAACAAAATCAACCATTTGTGTGACAAAGGTAAATAAATGTCTGCAGGGGAAAGGAGGGGAGTGAGGGACAATGTCTACAGGGGGAAGGGGGGGTTGAGGGACAATGTCTGCAGGGGGAAGAGGGGGTGAGTGACAATGTCTGCAGGTGGAAGGGGTGTGAGTGACAATGTCTGCAGGGGGATTGGGGGGGTGAGTGACAATGTCTGCAGGGGGAATTGGGGGTGAAAATGTCTGCTGTGGTTGTAGGAGGGGAAAACTAAAAAATGGCCAATGTGTGTGGGGGGACAGTATATGACTATAATGTGTGTGGGGGACAGTATATGACTATAATGTGTGTGGGGGGACAGGATATGACTGTAATGTATGTGGGGGGACAGTATATGACTATAATGTGTGTGGGGGACAGTATATGACTATAATGTGTGTGGGGGACAGTATATGCCTATAATGTGTTTGGGGGACAGTATATGACTGTAATGTGTGTGGGGGACAGTATATGACTGTAATGTATGTGGGGGGACAGTATATGACTGTAATGTGTGTGGGGGACAGTATATGACTATAATGTATGTGGGGGACAGTATATGACTATAATGTGTGCTATTAAGTGAATGTGGGGCTGTTTGGGGAAAATTAGGTATATTTATTAAATGAAATTATGAATTATTTAATGCCTGAGATGGTTGTGGGAAATGGTTATTTTTATTAAATATAAATGCTATTTAATTTCTTGCTGGGGTTGTTTGGAGGGAGGGAAAGCGGTTTATTTATTAAATGGGAATACTATTAATTTAATGTTGGGGCTGGTTGTAGGGAAATAGGTCTATTTATTAAATGTATATACTATTTAATGTCAGGGCTACTTTGAGGGAAATAGATGTATTTATGAAATGTGAATACTATCATTTTAATGTTGGGGCTGGAGTAAGGCCTAATTTTAAAACGTAGGTGTTATATTTATTTAACACCGCTGCTGGTTGGAGTTTTCTAAATTTCATGTAACCATTTTTTTCCCAAATAGGGCCCCCAACATTCCAGGATCCAGACAAGCAGCAACTGATCTAAAGACACCAGCAGCCACAAGTGGAGACAATGACAAGACAGGTAGGAGAGACCAGGACATTCTGCCAACTGTCCTGAATTTGGTGGGTGACTGTCCCACTTAGTCAGGATTTGGTCTGACTACAAGGACAGTTGGGAGGTATGTACTGCTTCACATTGTACTGCTTGTGAATGCAGAACTGTGTGCACCTAATAGTAGTGCTCACAGTATTGCCTGTGTATTTGTTGAAAATGTGTCTAATAACATATATTACCTCATAGGAGCCCTCCTGTCTTAAGTGCCTAGGGCCCCCTGAGCCTAAATCCTGCTCTGGTTAGCAGGAGGGAGCGGATAGCTACTCCCAGTTCCTGGATAGGACACAGCCTGCAGAGCAAGCCGAGGAGCTCTAAGTCTCATGAGATTTATTAATCTTGTGAGACTAAGAGCTTCCCTGCTCACTCTACAGGAAGTTCCCACCCTGATGGATGTCAGCAGCATCAGAAGCATAGATAAGTGCAGTGGGCTGGGGGTGTTGTAATGTGTTTCTGGGGTGGGGGTGGCATGATAGGGAGGGCCTGATAAATGTAATGTTTTATTATAATGTATGTATCAATGCCCCACGTTGACCATGCCCCCAACATAATGTGGGTACGCCCCTGGTGGCACACAGTTTTGTCCTGCTCATCAACAGAGATGGGCCTGTATGCTTGAAATGCCAGGGCTGATTTTTAGTCCCAGTCCGGCCCTGGTTCAGACCTTAGACCATGTGGGAGCTGAAGGTCTCTGCGTAGGGAAGACGGTAAGGGTTGATGTTGTAGGAGGTACCAGGGAAACTCCCAGTCCCTCAAGCGCAGAAAGGCCTTCGTCGTGGGTCTTTATTCTGTACATGATGTCATTGTGAGTGACTTGCATGCAGAATGAAAAACTCCAGCGATACCAAATGCCATGATTTCCAAGTGCTTTTGTAATATTAACCAAGCCAGGTCTTGGGAAAACTTGAAGATTGTGGCCTGAGTAAGGGATCACTAGGATGCTGAGTGTTGAAGAGATGAATTGTTCCTTGACTTTATAATAATGGAATCTCACAATCACATCTCGAGTGGGTTGATCCACAGTTGGTTAAGTAAGTCAGCACGTCCAGTTGAAAGTCTGAAATAGGAGAGTCCAGTAGGCACTGGCGGAATAGGCCCTCAAGATACTTAAGCTTTGGTCCGTACTGAGAGGTCGGCCGCAGGTCAGGGGGGCTCAGTATCGAGGCACACGCCAGGGTCCAAAAATGTCACAATCAGTGCCTGGAAATCTTCAGAGAGAAAAAAGGTAGAATGGGGTCCACAAAATGGGATATGAGGGTATTTTCTCTCTTGTGCGTCTTATCTCAATGGCTGGCTGATCATGCCCCCCTTGAGATTTACATTTTACTTGCACAGATCCTCCCATTTCTCTACCAAATTGGGACTGCATTGCCAAATTTTGAACAGGTGACTATCTATATATATCTTACTTTTATTCTCTTTTCTTCCGTTATATGTACAGATGTAAAGTCACACTTTATAGCACATTATCTTTTATGTTTTTTTACAAGCTAACTATATTCTACAGCATTTTGTCAGTTTTACTTATATTTTAATGAAATAATAAACTACAATATGTTATATGTTAAAGAAATGGCTAATAAAAATGCCTAGGATTCTTCTCATCCCTCTAGGACCTATTATCTGAAGATGTTGAAATGATACTTTAAAACCAATTTTGATGGTTTGTTAAAGAGTACCTTTTGAGGGGGGTGTCTGACAGTTTAAGAAGTGGCTGCACTCCAAGTCAGTTCTTTGCCAAAATGAAACATATTAAAAAAAAAAGATTTGTCACACATTTACAGAAAAGATTGTTAGCTGTCAGTTTGCTATCCACGCTTGTTGCAAAATCTATGATTCATGCCATAAAATATAATTACATAATATATCCCTCTGTGCAAAATATGTAAATATAAAAACACATACCATCTCTTAAAATGGATTCTGCTGCGGGATTGGGGCAAGACCAGTGCAGAGCTTGCTCAGGAGCGGCAGTAGGCTGGTGTGAGTGCACGCACAGAGAGGCGAAGACTTTTGGAGGAGGGCCTGGTGTCAAGAAGGACATCAAAGAAGTAACTTCTCTACAGGAAAACCATCAGGGACAGACTGATATTCTGCAAAAGGTACAGGGATTGGACTGCTGAGGACTGGGGTAAAGTAATTTTTTCTCATGAATCCCCTTTCAGATTGTTTGGGGCATCTGGAAAAACGCTTGCCTGGAGAAGGAAAAGTGAGCACTACCATCAGTCCTGTATCATGCCAACAGTAAAGCATCCTAAGAGCATTCATGTGTGGGGTTGCTTCTCAGCCAAGGGAGTGGACTCACTCACAATTTTGCCTAAGAACACAGCCATGAATAAAGAATGGGACTAAAAAATCCTCCAAGAGCAACTTTTCCCAACCAGCCAAGAACAGTTTGGTGACGAACACTGCCTTTTCCAGCATGATGGAGCACCTTGCCATAAGGCAAAAGGGATAACTAAGTGGCTCGGGGATCAAAACATCAAAACTTTGGGTCCTTGGCCAGGAAACTCCCCAGACCTTAATCCCATTGAGAACTTGTGGTCAATCCTCAAGAGGCGGGTGGACAAATAGAAACCCACAAATTCTGACAAATTCCAAGCATTGATTAGGCAAGAATGGGTGGCCATCAGTCAGTATGTGGCCCAGAAGTTGATTGACAGAATGCCAGGGCAAATTACAGAGGTCTTCAAAAAGAAGTGTCAATATTGCAAATATTAAGTCTTTGAATAAATTTAATGTAATTGTCAATAAAAGCCTTTGACACTTATGAAATGCTTGCAATTTTACTTCAGTATACCATAGAAACATCTGATAAAAAGGTCTAAAAACACTGAAGCAACAAACTTTGTGAAAACCAATACTTGTGTCATTCTCAAATCATTTTGGCCATGACTTTACATTCTAGTACATTTGTGGTCTTCTTTATATGGTGTCCCTGTGGAATTCAGTATGATTTCTAGACTTCCAGAAGCCTCCAATGCAATCCTTCAGCAGTGGCAGCCTTTGAAGCCTTGAAAAGTGACTTCATTTGTGCTCCAATCCTCAGACATCCTAACCCGGAGTTGCCCTTTTGTAGTCGAGGTAGGTGTGGAGCAGTTTTATTCTAGAAGGCTTTCCATGATTACTGTCTCTACCCAAGTACCTACTCGTCCTGAGCTTTTGGCTTTCAAGTGGGCCTTTGAAGAGTTGCATCACAGGCTTGAGGGTGCTACACAAGTAATTTCGGTATTAACCAATCATAAGACTCTCTTGTATATTGAGTAAGCGAAGAGTTTGAATTTCAAGCAAGCATGATGGGTCCTCCGTTTCACCCCCTTCATGTTTGTAATTACCTTTCAACCTGGCTCAAACAACGTTAAGGCTGACACCCTATCTCACAGTTTTGTATCTCATCAATCTCCTGATGCACAATATCTTCCCATTGTTCCCGCTTTTACCATCCTTACCGCTTTAGCCCAAGACTTGGGTAAGAATCTCATTCTACTTCAACATCAGCCACCTCTGGTAACTCCTGCTGATAGATTCATTGTCCCGGATTATCTAAGGAAGTCAGTACTTTGCGAGTCTCACGGCAACAATACTTCCAGACACCCTGGCATTGCTAAGACCATCAAAAACTTGTCTAGTGTGGTTTGGAGACCAAAGACAAAGAGACAAGTAGTATAGTAAATGAACACACAAAATCATGAGCAAAATATTTATTTACATATTGGTAAAAATTAGTACTTTAATTTAAGATAGAATGTCAGTGTACAAACACCAGAACATCATGTCATTCTACCATGACATGGCACCCTCATCATTAAAATGTTGTAAATACTCCTCTCTGTTTAGCTTGGCCTTTTTCGCTGGCTTACCTCATTTGAGAAGACTCCAGTGCTGCCTACCCTACTACTTCTTCAACTTCTGTGGTATGCTCCAAAGTAGAAGTTACACTGCGCACACTGGGATTTTTACACCTAAGATAGTTATATAGGATCACCATCACCACCTATTCTGTAAAGGTGACGATTAATGGCTGTATAAAAAATTTGCTACTTAATATACCGAAAGCATTCTCCACTTCTTGCCTTTCTCGTGATAATCAGTAATTGAATATCCTCCTTTCAGGTGTGAGAGCTTTTTTGGTGGTAAGGTATTAAAGTATTATCTTGCAGTGCAAATGCTTCAACAGCCACACATACACCATACATGAATTTAGTTTGGGTACCTGTTGGTAAATTCAGTGCACTTTTTTTAAAATTTGTCATTGAGGGGCGTCTGATCCTATGCCCCACCATCTGACACTTTTTTCCAATGCCCATGAAGATAAATTTTCATTTTGCAACCACTATGGCCATCAGCATAATACTTGTAATGGTAGTAATAGGAACCACACTTAGAAGTTGACATAATTCTGCCATCTATGACCCGGCACAGTTTGGGAAAATCCACAATTCCTCAACCTTTGATGGTAACTGAAAAAGAAAGATTGTTGTAATGTTAAATCAATACATGCATCTATTGTTATCATACTATTTGAATTTGTATTTCTATTACACAGCCATTTTACTGAGGAGGGGTTGGGTGATGTGGCGGAGGATCCGTTGGAGATGCCAGTTCCCATTCAGAGTTCTGAATCCACCCAGCAACATGGACAACAACCTGACAGGTGGGTGAAGAAAAGGCAAGGAGAGGTGGAACACCAAGGCCATGACTCGACAGATACTAAACTCAGCAAACAAGCTGATGGAAAAATAGGACGACAAGTGTGACCTGATGTGTGCGGCAATTGCGAAAAAACTAGAACAGTTGGATGGTCACAACAGGGCAAATGCAGGACAGTTAATTATGGCAGTGCTGTATAGGGCACTCAGAGGGAGGGTCGACAGAGTTCCCCCCGAGCCATGCCCAAGACTTTTACATGCCTAGCCCATCATTTAATTTGTTGCTCTTTCCCCACAGGCAACACCAGCTTATGGAAAGATAATCCAGTACCCCCCTGTCTTTAAGACTTCCGCACCAAGCAGCAGTGCTAGTATGCTGCAATACAGTGGAAGTCCTTCCTCCTTGGAAAATATAGACCACTATTATTATGAAAACTTGTGACTTTTATTTTTAGATGTGCTTTTTATAGTTTTGTTTGTATATATGTTTTTCGTGTTGTTTTTATTTTGTTAATGAGTTCAGATTATATTTAAATAAAAAAAAAAATTAAATTTGAGTATTTCTTCACAAATACCATATATTGTCCCTGTAGACCTTGTATGGTGGCCTCACAGATCTCAGGTATGATCAGACCCAGAGCCTGCATTGAAATAGCTGTGCTGTACTTGAGATGAGCCAATGCCCTTACGGTGGGCAACCAATCTCTGTTCTGCAGATATGGGTCTCCTTAAACAGGTGTCCTCCTTTTGTTACGGTAGGATGACAAGTTGAAGCAGCTTCTGGAATACAGGGACATTCATCCACAGGAAATTCCTAAAGTCATTGGGATTCTTGTCTCCTTCTGTAGCAGTGGAATATGTGAAAATAAATCTTTCCTCAACAACCACTCCTTGGTCCAACAACTGCAATTTTTTCTTCTCTTTTCTCTATAGTTCATTGCAACGTTGTCACCATGGCAACAAGAAAACTAGCACAAGATTTTCTTTTATTTTCTAGGCTCATTATATAACAACAAATCCTACCTACTGTGACTGAACATATGCTATACGCAAAGTAAAACAAAGCAATGAATGGCGATGGTGCTATTTCCATTTCCTAGATGTTTGTGCGTGTGTTTGCGTGTGCTGAGGTTCAGCCCATTATTTAAATTAGGTTTGCATAGTGATGCAGGGATGGTAGATATCTGTAGAGTATGTACTGACCCATTATCGTTTTGCAGCTGGTTATGAGAGATGAAAATCACAGATCTTACGCTAAACTGTGTATGTGTGTACACATGTTCATCAGGACATTCAGTCATTGCTAAAAATCGTTACAGAAATCTCATCTGAAGCAATTTTTATAGTGCGTACGCAGCTTAAGCCCTGCTTGTTTTTTATTATTAATTTTTATTATTATTAGTTGCGATTCATAGTACGAACTCAGGGAGAGGCATTGGTGTTTGAAAAAAACTTATATTCCGACTGAGCACAAGTCTCTGAGCACCCTTGGCAGAATAAGGCCTGGACTGGGCAGACATTTTGGAAAGGTGCCCGGACTGCACAAACAAATGGGAAGGCTCAGACTAGGTACACAATGGGAAGGAGCAGCACTATGAAACACATCTGTCTGAACACCTTTCTGAGGAACCTCTGACCGAACATATTTTGAGACACCTCTGACCGGATGGGACCACAAAGCATCTCAGGCTGAACAGTACCATGAGGCATGTCTTGAGCTGGCAGAAGGGGCAGTGCTGTCATTGGAGCAGGTTGGAGGGTTGGAACCCCCTTGAAATTGCTAATTTCAGTACTAGGTTATGCCAACCAGGGTTGATGCCATTATAACTGGGAAACCCGCTGCATGACTCCCCCTGCCATAGTGATAAGCAGCCCTAGTGTGGTCACAGTGCTTAATTACGTACCTGACTTTTTTTTTTTGCTTTTTTTTTTTTTTGCTTTTTTGGGGGTGGAGGGGGAATTTATGCAGCAACTGCAAGACCTGAACCAGGAGGGAAACAACTACAACAGATAAATATTTAAAGCTGCATTTTAGTCTATGCCAGCCCACTCCTCCGTTCCCTGTTCCACCTCTCTGAGCATATAGAGGCACAAATGTAAATATAATCTTTTGTACTGTGTATGTGTAGTAAGCAAAAGTGCATTTTGCACTTCCACATCAGACTCACGTCCAACTCTGCATGAACTCCTTTGTGTTGTGGTGTGTGTCTGTTGGTCTTAATTCCAGTCATTTTGAAAACATTTTTTATGAGATGCATATAAGCCAATTAAATTCTCTGATAGCAAATTTCAGCGCTGGAGTTGTCAGTTACCCAAAATAGTCAAAGTCGGAAAATGATATTAAACTCTTCAGCAAGTAATACAAGCAATATGCTTGCCATAAACTATCTAGAGGTTTGTAATTGAAGATATTGTTGTAGACAGGTCAAATGGCATGATAGAGATGTGAAATGTGGTGACAGTTTTGATATCTGTCACTGTTGAGAGATCAAACTTGGGCATTGACTTGTCAGATGCACACTAAATATATGTTTAGCATATCTCCCTTATCTTGTACTTCGAAGGACGAATGGAAGGTACATTGAACCAGAAATTGAAACGTGTCCTGAATTTCAAATTTATTTTGTGGCATAGTGTCCGGTAAATTCACTTGTAGAACTCCTGAGCACTGAAGCATGTGCTGTTGTCTGTTTAACAATAATGTTCTAAATGTGTATTACAAAAAAGAAAAAATTATTATGTTGCTCAGAGGGAGGCATATGGACTAAAAAAGCTAAAGAAGAATGCATAATTTATCTTAATACAGTTCACTACAGGTATCTTATTACCTAAGGACATGCAGATTGCCCATTTATTCCAGCTGGTAATATAATCTAAAACTAAAAAAATAAACACAAAGGATTTAAAATGACTAGATGAAATTAGTCATTGCATGCTGATGTGATCAATGCACCACTGCTGTTCTATTGCAGAAAAATAATATCTCTCTGTCACCCTTTATCACACTTTGATGGACTTTAAGCCAAGCAGACAGATTGTGAACGTTACCAGTCCCTGTTGTTTAATTGAAAACTCTGAGAGCATACATCATAGACTATAGGCAAAGTAAAACATAGGTAATCATTTTATCACAAATGGGAAAGACTTTCAGTTACATATATTTAGCCATGTAAATATTTCCCTTTATCTCATACATTAGAGATGCCGAAACACAAATCCTGTCTAATTGCTCTTAATAATGGTCATTTTTCATACATGTTTTATTTTGAATTTACTATATTTCAAACATTTGCAGCAAAGTGAGAGACTTTGTGATTAAACACCATTGACTTCTTTCTTAATTGAAGCTTTAAAAAGTATGGCTTTTCTAATGTATGTAGACAGTGTGCATCCTGCGTGATTTACACAGTCTGTTGTATCCAGTTTATAGATAAATGTGAATAACTCTAAAACAATGCAACAGGATAAATTAAGCATCTTATATAGATCCTTCAAATTTAAAGAAACTTCAGTAATGGTGAAGGGATCTAAATTTGAATTTCAAAGACATTTTTTCAAGTCATATCAACAGTAATTTTGTAAACTTAATAATTTACATCAGTGATTTTCAAAGTATTGCAGAGCATAAGAGTATAACAGTATGTAACGCCTGAAGCCTACCAGTTCCTGGGTGTCACTGTATTTTTGTCATATTTGCCTACCTCCTGGATTGCCTGGGAGACTCCCGAATTTCTAGGACTCCTGGGAGAGCAGGGTAACTTCCGGCTTCTCTGGCCACTTCATTAGTTAAGTGGCAGGGGCAGGGCTTATGACATGATTCACTTGTCATTGTGGCCCCTGCTGTAATAGGCTGTGTGAGGATACCATCCTTAGCTGGGATGGAAGTTACCCTCTGTGGGATTCAACTCACTCGGGTAGACCAGGATATATCCAAAATAAGACTTTATTACGACAGCACAACACCACAAGACGTCCACAAGTTACAGGGTAAATGGTAGCATGTATCCTCCAGCAGCCTCCTGCAGTCAGCACTCCAAAGTAATTATCTCTGTCTCTTTCAGGGTCTTATCCTCCCACAATATTACCACTACCAATTAGCAAAACAGGGTGTCCCCCAGCCTGCGATACTGGCTCACACCTCCCCTGTCCTGGTAGGGTTTTTCTCCAGCGGCACCACAATGCCTGGCCCAGAGTCCTTTTCACTGATGTCTTCTACACCAGTATCCTCCAAACTAGAATAGCCCCCCTGGCATTCTCCTCGCCCTATATTATTTTCTGTATACACAGGAAGTACGGTCAAATGTCTTAAACCTCCCCTTTACAGAAGGGGTCTCCCAGTCAACAATTTAGCTGCTAGACATACTGTCCCTGTTACCTTGATTAGACAATAGAATGACTTGACTCAATTAGCTGTTTTGGCTGGATACACTACACATGGGGTTACAATAGTACATCAAGGAATGACACTGCACGCTTACATGGAGCAATAAGACTTTTGACACATTATATCAGCAGGGTTACACAATACAAGTCTGTGATACCTTTTGATACAATTACATTTATATTGATACATATTGATACATTTCCCCATGTTATTTCAACCAATATATTACTGTGGAGGCACATTGCATATCATTAGAAGTTCTAACCTCATTACCTCTCAGATTACCTGTTGACCTAGCTAATTAACCTGGGCTGCCAGCTAGTTAACTCAGACATTGTTCTGATTACAAACCAAATCTCAGCTGCCCCCCATAACAATGGACATTGGAGACAAATGGTAATTACATTAGCTAGCACAAGCAAAATGACTGCTGCTGTTCTGTTATTTTCACACTGTATGGCAATATTATTTATATTTATACTACATACATCGCAGGTAATAGTATGGGCAAAATGTACCTAATAACATGAAATAATAATACACATAATACACTGATGCTCTGGTGTATATACTTAGACTGGGCCAAGGATTAAAAAGTACATTAAACCGTGAGAAATGGGTGATGAATACAAAGTTTTCAGTCCAGTAGCACCCCGTTTCCTCACAGGCTGGAAATTATAATAACAGTTTAGGGGGTGGGGCCAGATGACACCATTTACTCCCACCTACCACCGGATCGCCCTGAGGCCAAAGTTGGCAAGTATGATTTTTGCATGTAGACAAAGTCTTACTTGATCTCTAGTCTGTGCCTCCTGAATCTTGCTTGTGGTCCTCAGGGCAGTAGTATTTTCAAATACCTATCAGGAAGCAACTTGGGAAGTTGCTACCTGACTCATGGACTGTATTTGCTAAGTAATGGAGACACACACATAATTGAGGAACAAGTCACCTGGCACATATTTTAGCACACAGTAAGAAACCGGATCAATTACTTCCTGTTCCTCAGGAGACCACTGGTAAGTCACAGACAGCCCAGGCCTAAGATGGCCGCGTTCACAAGAGTGCTACCCGGCCATTTCAAATCACAGTACATACAAGTGCTTAGCACTTCTGCCTCACAGCGCTGGGGTCATGAGTTCAATTCCCGACCATGGCCTTATCTGTGAGGAGTTTGTATTTTCTCCCTGTGTTTGAGTGGGTTTCCTCTGGGTGCTCCGGCTTCCTACCACACTCCAAAAACATACTGTTAGGTTAATTGGCTACTATAAAAAAAAAAAAAATGACCCTAGTCTCTCTCTCTTTGTCTCTCTCTCTTTGTCTGTCTGTCTGTCTGTGTGTGTGTGTATGTTCGGGAATTTAGACTGTAAGCTCCAATGGGGCAGGGACTGATGTGAGTGAGTTCTCTGTACAGCGCTGCGGAATCAGTGGCGCTATATAAATAAATGGTGATGATGATATACAGCAGGTTATAGTCATGTGAACTGTAGCATTGTCATGAAGAATTTAAGATATGTTACCATAACAACAGTTACTTATAGGTCTAAATGCTGTGAATGCACAACTTCATTTCTTTATCAAAACTCTACTTTTTAAAAGAACATACAATTATAAAATTTGCATACATTTTTACAAAATATGCATTAATAAATATTTTTATTTTATTAATCTGAACCCAGAATGCTCACAGAAGATTTAATTTTCTTTTTTTTCTTTTCTATGTTTCTGAAATATTTAAGTATGATGACATTTAAAAAAGTGTTTCCAATTCAAAAAATGATGGATCTGTGAATCACACTGGTAGTCATAGCTAGTATAGGTTGTTAGATGCAACAATACAGGATCTTAGCTTGTGGAATCATAGGCCAGCTAAAGACTAGCTAGCAGGGCTATGTAGCAATAATTTGATGGAGTGGCTTATTAAAATGTGAATGTGGCTTATTGAAGTGGGGCATTTGATGGAATTTAAATAAATATATATGGATATATAAAGGAGCAAAAACAAAAACCTAAAGAAACTATGTGTTAAACAGCTACACCCCAACAGCAGTTTTCCCTTTAATTATATGTAATAATCATAATGATTTTAACCTTAAGTTGATTTTTTTCTGTGAACACTTCTGTTAAGCCTAATTGAGAAAACTGCAGGAACCTTTTCTGAACCTAAAATGACTGGTACTTATTAAAAATAAATAGAAAAAGGGTGATTATAGCAAAACGGTAGGAAAACACATAGATACATTTGTGAACCAGAAGCGCCATTGCATTGAAAAAAATATTCCCTTATTATCTTCCTTATATTACTTTCAAAATAAATTTACACATGGAGGTTGTTTCTCTGTAACATTTTTTCCCCACTTCCTAAACACCTGATTTTCCCTTTCTGGTACAAGCCAGTAGCAACATAGCAATTAAAAACACTGATTTCTTTAGCAGTATTAAGTTGAATCACATATGTCATTCACCTCTATACCTTTAACCTAGGTGCACTAGTATAGAACACTGTCTGCAGCCTTTTCCTGCAGACTCCTTGGGATCCCTCCTATCCCTATGCTGGAGGGGTGTGGCAAATAAACCCTTTTCATATACCTTACTTATAGTCTATTTTAAAGGGGGTAGGGGCACACCTGAAATATAAACTATACATAATAAGGATAATACATACTAGGGGTCTGATTCATTAAGTGAAGTAAAGTAAAACAATGAGTAACTTTTAACCTTGACAAAACCATGTTGCAGGGAGGGGGGGAATTTAAAATGTGATGGCAGATTTATAGTTGGGATAAGGCATGTTCTAGATCAACTTTAAATTTCAGTGTACAAATAAAGCTATCAAGTATTTGTGTGTTACATAAAAAACAGCCAGTATTTATCTTATGTGCAAAATAATAAACTAATTTGCACACATGGTTTTGTCCAGGAGAAAACGTACTCTTTTGTTTATTGCTTTACTTTGCTTAATGAATCAGGCCCCAACTCTTTAACTACTAAGGGATAGTGGGACTCACCCTGCAGTTATACCCCCTAACTGCAAAAGGTGCAAGGGAAAAAGGAAATACTTAGCAAATGAGACCTGAGTTTTTCATTTCAGCGAAGAGGGTGGAGCTAGTGACATCATTACGTGCAAACACAATGATGTCACAAAGCCTCCCGTGTGTCCCCAACACTAAGTGGAAGGTATCAACATCCTAACTATTACAGAAGTCCCTTCATTTACAAAATGGGATTTACCTCTCTAAAACAGTGGCACTCCCTAGTAAGTATTGTGACACAGAGGGTTATTTGCCACTCCTGCATATGAACAGGTGAAATCTTAAAAAGTCTAGAGTCTAGAGGTACAGGCTGCAGGCAGGGTTAAACTGCTTTCATACAGCACACAGACACACAGGTGTACCTCATGGGTATAATTAGTTTGATATTTTCTTTTACTGGTTAATTAGTGTTTGGGAGGAGAATTAAAGACTGCTTGTTTGTTGTGGGTGGGGTGACCAAAGCCAGTTAGTTGGTCCATGACTAGATAGAAGATGCATTTCTAGACAGAGACAGAGTTGTAGGGGATTTTGAATGGCTACAGGTGTCATTATATCATGAACAAACTGCTGTCCTTACCATCCTGACAATAAAAATTGGACACTTGGTTCAGATATCCTGGAGTGATGTGTTGATATCAACTTCATCTCAATTTATTATCTGTCTCCTCCTTTAAACAGTGATAATATAGCACAAAAAAAAGCCAGAGTACATACAAATGTGCCTAGAAAAAAAGAAAAACATGGTACCATTTTTTTCAGAAGACCATGAAGTGTTCAGCAGGCTAGTGCAACCAATATTAGGCAAACATTTTCCAAACTTTTATTTGGTAAATGTATGAAACATTGTATTTTTTTCTCTATTTTGCCACACTAGTAAAAACTGTGCATCCCAGTTTTGAGTTATAAAGAAAACAGAATTTTCGTAAAGTACAACATTTTGTGAAAAAAACATGATGTGATTTGTGTAAGTACTGCACAGAAAAATGACAAAATGACAAATACTGATGTTGACCTGTGACCAGAACACTGTCAAAATAGGGGTGAGAAAAGCCTCAGCAGCGAATGGGTTAAATTAATTAGGGATAAATCACTAAAGTATTTGTAACTATCTTACTATTTTTTACTGCTGTATGTATATATATATATATATATATATATATATATATATATATATATATATATATATATATATATATATATATACATATCTAATATATAAATGCTTAGTGGCGTCTGTGTGTGGAAAAAAAAACCAAGTTGCAGCGCCACCTGCTGGGCAGAGTTATACACTGACCTACTAAATTCTTAGTGTGTGTGGGGAAAAAAATTCAAAAAGGGCTGAAATTTGGTAGGGCTCAAACTCATTTTCGTGAGGTAATTTTACCTCATGAACACACATGTGTAGAGGCGTGCGTTAGTGTGTGTGTGGAAAAAACTATTTTCTCAGAAAGGGCTCATCCAATTGTCCTGAAATTTGGTATACTGACATTATTTGACAAAAAAATTAGAATAGTCAATTCAGTTAACTTCCATCATCCCCCCTTCCCCCCGTGGGAGGGGTAGTAAAGGCTAAATTTACGAGTTGAGGGGTCAAACTCATTTTCGTGAGGTAATTTTACCTCATGAACACACATTAAAAAGGCTGCTTGCGTCGGGAACTAACGCTCTTCCCCTGAGGAGGCCTGGGCTAGGTCCAAATGCATGACAAGAACATTTTTAAGACCTTAAGTAGCTTGATTTGACTAGAATGCATGAGTATCATGCACGGGTTAACATGTATATATATATATATATATATATATATATATATATACCAACAAGATTTTAAATAATACTTATTCCAACACGGCAAATTGAAAAATATGACAATTGCTGTGATCATTAGTTTGAAAAGCACAAGTGAATATTAAGGGGTTAGTAGAAATAAATACATGTTTAATAAAGTTTATAGTCTGTTTTTGAAATATTGTATTTGAATACAACTTGGAAATAGCACATATTTACTTGAAGTCATAGAAGAGTATTTGTGGCAAAATGAAATGAGGTAATGATAAAAATGGGTTCGAAAGGCAGCCTGACAATGGAAAAGATTTTAATATTTCATTAAGTCATTAACCTATGTGAGAGCACGTTAGATAAGAGGGGCATTTATAATAGACAATATGGTGCTTTTGCCTAAAAGTCCATATTGCAAAGTAGTGTAAATTGCTACCCTGGAGACTCTGTATGTACTACAGAACAGGGGTCAGAGATAATAGGAAACATTTCTAATGATTATCAATAGCAAGAACAAAATTAGATATGTTTATTTATTAATGAGCTTTCTATATAGCGTTATTAGAAAATGCCCTATTATATCTATTAAAGATGTTAGGATTGAGCCCTCACTATTTTCTCTCATCTCACTCATCTTCTTGTGACATTGACACTATTGCCTAGTGCTGACAGATTTAGCAAACAGGAGAAAGTCTTGTAATAAAAAATTGTTGCTGTGATAACAATATGAAGTATTGTATGTTGCACAGGTGTCTCCTCTCTTACTACAACTACTTTCTAAGGCATAATTCTATATTCTTAACTATAGTTTGTATTTT
This sequence comes from Mixophyes fleayi, assembly GCF_038048845.1. Classification (NCBI taxonomy): domain Eukaryota; kingdom Metazoa; phylum Chordata; class Amphibia; order Anura; family Limnodynastidae; genus Mixophyes; species Mixophyes fleayi. The sequence goes on from NC_134404.1 coordinate 193,296,574, forward strand.
TCATACTGCATACTTTAATTCAGTCAAACTGGTACAAGTAATTTTATGGTACAAAAAATGTGGATGAGACACAGCCCTCTGTATTTGCATGTAAAATAATAGTATTGAGGTAGCAAAAGTAAATAAAAAAGTGCTCCCTTCTTGTGGACGGATTGGTGAGTATTAGGGATGCTCAGGCTCGGTTTTCTAAAAACCGAGCCCCCCCTCCTCCAGAGCTTCCCAAATCCCCGTACCAAGCTGAGCTGTTTTGGAACTTTCCAGCTTCCTCTGATCTCACATTTAGACAAAACGTCATCGTGACTTCATCGGATTTGCAGGTTTTGGATTCCATAAGTACCTCAACTGGAGATCCGGCGCCATTGCTCAGATAGACACAGGAAGGGTAGCAGCAATGTTGTCAGTCTCCAATGCCATGGCTCAGTGCCATTGCTCACACATAAGCAAGAGGAGTAGCAGTGTTCTTGCCACTCTCCAGTTTCCAGTGCTATTGTTCTGTGCCATTGCTGACACAGATACAGGAGGGGTAGCAGTGTTCTTGTCACTCTCCAGACTCCAGTACTGTCTGTGGCCCATAAAATTTTGGGTCAATTCAGGCTTTCTGTAACAGCATGTAGCAGATTGCAGCAGCTACAATAGTAATTTAATTTGCCCTGCCACCAACTGAAGCTAGAGGTGGTAACAAGGTGGAATTGCATACTTTATATTCTTCAGAGGATGTAGGAACAGCAAAAAGCCATCAGTCATCAGATGGTTTGTTAAACTGTACCTGCTACCCCTCCTGTTTCTGTGTTATGTTGTTAAGCCTTTTCAACATATTTCCCAAGGACAATTCCATCTTGCACTATTTGACCTTTTGGGCTTGGTCTATCAGCTTGTGTTAACAGTCAACAATTGAGGTTTCAACAGTATTATAAGGTTGCCAATTCACATGGTGGACAGTATGATTAGATAGATTATTCAAATGTGGACAGTAGTATTATAGGGCTAGGAATATGGTTAAGGACAGGTCTAGGGACAGGGATAGGGACAGGATTAGTGTTAGGGATAATACTGTCTACATTTGAATTGTCAACCTAATAAATACTGTCTACATTTCAATTGTTGTCCTAATAATACTGTCAATGGACTTGATTCATTAGCATTTGGATCTGTCGTTTTTTACGGATCTTACGAAAATCTTCTCTGCACATGCCCAGAAAAGGGAGATAAGAAGGAAAATCCGTTGCGTAAGCTAATAATTTCTTAAGTTAAGATGAAAATTCTTCTTGAGTGCGCTTAAGAAGATTTTCTACACTTAAGAAAAAAGGGATGGGAACAGGAGAGGAATTGGTGGAGATCCGTACGAAGTTAAGAAGAGTAGGCGTCATCTGTACTGACTTAAGAAGAGTATGTGTTACCACCGTACCCATCGGATAGTTAAGAAGAAATGCTATGAGTTTTATCTTAACTTCTTGCTTAAACTTAAGGCAGCTCAGGGTCATGTTTAAATTCAAATCAACTAGAACAGCAGCACTGAATAGCAACACTAAACTGTTCAAATAGCTTTGTTCTTTTAAAACACTCACAACTAAATATGCACAACATACATCTTAATGCACTTCACATAAAAAAAATATATATTTGTATCAAACATTAAACATTGTGTATTTTTTTTAAAAGCAACCTCTTTTTAATTTCAACCAGTTTGTAATCAGTTTGGTCTAAAAGAACAATGTCTCCTCCCTTATCAGCTGGTTTTATAACCACTGTATCTAATTCTTGTAGGTCTTTTAGGGCTTTCAGTTCCTCACTTGTGAGGTTCATATGCGAAGGAGACTTATTCTCATTTATTTGATCAAGATCCGATAGGACTAGTGTTTCAAATGTTATAATCTCTTTGCTTTTGAATTGTTTGGGATAAAACTGTGAAGGGGGTTTCAGATTTGTGTGTTTATATGGGTCTGGATCCTGTTTAATTGAAGCTTCTATTGGGGATTTAGCAAAGTATCTCTTAAGAGTTAACTTTCTAACATACTTATGGATGTCTAGAAAGGTTTCAAACTTATTAAGTTTATTAGAAGGTGCGAATTTTAAACCTTTATTTAAAACACTGGTTTCATGAGGTGTAAGCACCTTCTATTATATTATATTGTGACTGATTCAGTGAGTGTATATATATTTTTTTAAGAACAGTAATGTGTTTGTTGTAATGATTTTAAGATCATCAGCCGACATTTAAGAATACCAATTACAACCACGCAAGACCAGGGAACCTATCACAATCACCCACAGTGTATTTAATCACCATCTGTCAGATGTTCACGTTAAACCCTTGAGAAAGTCCCCTGTGGGATGAAACGCGTTGGGCTACGCCCACTTTCTTCAACAACCAACTGATAGAGTGACGGAAACCCTGGATCCGGGCTTTGCATATACGTCATCTCAAGTCAGCTGCTAATCCACGCAGACGCCAACCAACTCACTCCGGACGGCCGCGCGGCTACGGCAACTTCGTTTCAAATAGCAAGTATCAACATCATTACCATATTGTTATTTATTACTCATTAGACTTAGCGTGTTTTTGATTGACACCGCTACACGGGTTCTTCTTCTCCGATTAGACTTTGTGGCACACGTTTTTTCATAGTTATATGCAACTCTGGACACACGCGATCTCTTTGCCACGGCTTTATTACTTATTTTATGTATACCTCGGCTGAAGATTACATCACTTTCTTTAGGAGCGTTGGACTCTCTACACTATGTATCATAGTGATTTATATCTGCACCGGAACAGAAATATCAGTGTGTTTTTATATGTTCTATTTTATATGTTCCATTCTATATGGTGCTCTTTATTTCATTTCTCATGCAATTGTTTGCTCTACTGTAAGAAGACCTAGGTCTGTAATGTTTAACTCATTATGTGTTTATTATTGTGATACATTTTTAGATTTCTTTTATTCATCCAATATCAATCAATATATCCCCACAATTAGAATTTAATTGCATTATTAATTTTAGTAGATTAGGACAGAAGTCAATGAGCGCCCAGCAACTTTTCTATTTATATTTGCCATAAGGAAGGGATACCTTAAGCAGGTGCAGCTCTTGCAAACCTTAGGTAGAGAGCGCAATTCCAGTATATACAAGTTTCTAATTGCATTTCCAAAAAACCAACCGGGGCCCTCAACCAAGAAAACCCCCCCTACAAAAGTTAGTCCATTCAGAGTAATATCATACACATAAGGTGCCCTGGGCACCTGAATCATTAAGGAAGGTATATGCCAAATGGCAAACCAAATTAACACCTTAACAAAACCACCTGGCATTTACGGGGGAGGTAAATGCTAAATATGAGGTCAGATTAAAATTTGAAAAAAACACATAGCGTACATCAATTTAGAATGTAAACGCACACAAACATGAAAAAGAACATACAAAATACACACATATAAGGGAATGTTTGGGAATTGAACTCATGACCCCAGTGCTGTAAGGCAGTAGTGCAAGCGACTATACGACCATGCTGATCCAATGCGGTCTGCATTGATGTTTTGTAAAGCTGAGCAAATAACATTACACATACAAGCCGTAGATGGAGAAAAAACAAGGATTCAAGACAATGCTGCATTTTAGTCCAAGAAAGTTCCCTAAAAGTCAAGCCACCACCCTCTGAGCCTTATGCCATTGATATTAATAGATGTCATCAGGCACATAATAAAGTGACTGTGACCTGTGGGGCATCATCCTTTTTGAAAGTAAAACATTGTAATAAATTCAAAATGCACCATGCCCTAAGAAAGCGGCATTTGAGGGGGAGATACATCTAAAATAGGAGGATAGATTTATCATTGTGGTGGAGTATGTAGTAGATCACGTTTGAACAACAGAGTAAAAATGAAGCTAACAAGTGTTTGTGTGTTACATGAAAACAAACCATTACTTTATCTAAATACTGTCCTAATTCTAGACCTTGCAAAATAAACCAAAAAAAGCTGGTTTGGGCAAATTTCCTGTTGTGTTCCTTTCCTTAATGATTAAGGTCCACAAGCTGCACACAGATGCTAAGGCCATGTTTGGTATCCAAAGTCATGATGATTGTAAAGCGCTATGGAATATGTTGGCGCAATATAAATAAATGATGATGATGATGATGATGCCACTGTTGTGCATTTATTTTTGGGTAATAAGGAAGAGTGGCTGTGTTGTGTTGTTTTTATTTTTGAAGTACTATTATCTAGTTCTTACATCTGTAGCACGCATGCTGTATTGGTGAGCTCTTGCTCTTGCTCTTTTTTCTAAATGAACGTTGCCTTAGTGGTTAGCCAATTCCCCTTCCAACAATGGAGTCAGGAGTTCGATTCCTGCCTCATGCCCTTTCTCTGTGTGGAGGTTGTATGTATTCTCCTATGCATCGATTATGGAAGAGTACGCTACACATTTTGTAATGGTCAGGATACAATTTTTGGGCATATATTATTTCTTAATATTAATATGCCTATTTATTTATACTAGCGAATTAGATGCATTTGCATCTATATGCCTTCTGTTCAACTCAAATACAAACAAACACATTAGATGATCTTTCATGTAGGTGAATAAGAAGGTGTGTTGATTTAGCTAATTAAAAACACTTCACTGTCATTTGTTCCAGGTTCTCTAAACATGTAAATGTTAAAACGAGTAATGAGGTTTTAACTGTCTTTCATAAATACACTTCAATTGTGTTTTAACATTTGTAAATAAACTCTTTGCACTTTCCACATTTGCCGTTACGTAATACTTTTGTTATGGTTCACTCCCCAGGTATCAACTCCTAGAACCGCTTCAGAGGTCTTCGCCTATAGCAGCCGCCTTTCCCGTAAAGCTGAACTTGCTCACAAGTACTCGGATGCCCCCAGGTCTTGTTCTCTAGTAGTAGGAGATGATAACCTGAGATCGTAGTGCAGGTGATTACAAAGAGGAGGAACTTCTGGTGGAAGGTATAATACAGTCTCGCAGCACTACAAAGCCCAGGCTTGATGGACTAAACACAGGGGAGATCTGTGTCTGAATCCAGGCAAAGGACCTGGGTAACTGATGAAATAGCAGTGTCAAGTATCCAGGCAAAGGTTTCAGGGTCACGGTGAATTCAGCGGTGTCAGAATTCAAGCGAGAGATCAGGGTCACAGGCAAACAGCTGCGTCAGTATCAAAGCAAGGGGTCAGGATCACAGGCAAATCAGCAATGTCAAAATCCAGGCCAGGGGTCAGCAACAGTGATACAGAAAACAGCAGGAATTAAACAGCAGGAGAAGTATGCTTGGGAGCAGGGACTATAACCGGCAGTGAGGCCCAGTCCACACTGCCTTAAATACTTTGATGGACAAATCAGAATGGAGGAGGACAGGGTGACAATCAGTCTCAGGAGGCTGCTAATTAATTATTAGCTTAGAACTAGCATAGGTCATATCATAAACCAGGAACATGTATGAACATATAAATGACAGATTAGAATCATGCGAGAGCTCCCCCTGGAGTTGGAGGATGTCCCTACACCCTCCTACTCTATGCCACAAAGATAACAGTGCATTGTAACTAATGCACATGCTTGGCCAAGATAGGCTGAGGTCTAGAGGATCGTCAGGGTCCGAGTTTTCTGGAAGACAGGGCAAGTTTCAACAAAGAGCAGTGGAACGTATTTGGAATTCTTAGAGATTCAGGAAGCTTCAGTCTTAAAGCTATTGGGTTGACTTGTTTTGAGATGGTAAAAGGTCCAATAAATTTAGGTCCCAACTTCTTGCAAGGTTGACTGAGTCTTATATTCCAAGTAGAAAGCGAAACTGAATCTCCAACCTTGAAAGAGCAGGCAGAATGATGTAAATCAGCAAAGACCTTGGACCTGAAAGAGGCTCGGAGTAATGACTGATGTACCGATCTCCAAATCCTCCTAAGCCGGGTGGCCGTAGCCCTGGTTTCAGGTAGGCTATCGGTAGACAGAGAAGACAATGAATTGGCTCTGGGATGATACCCAAGGTTGCAGTAAAAGGGAGGGTACCGGGAAGAAGTATGGCATGCATTGTTGTATGCAAATTCGGCCCATGGAAGAAAGTCAGCCCAGTCATCGTGATTCTTAGAAATATATAACCGTAAATATTGCTTCAGGGATTGGTTCACCATTACAGTCTGTCCGTTTGACTGCGAGTGGTAGGTGGATGATAGGCTGATACTGATACCTAAGAGGGAGCAGAAGAGCTTCCAGAAAGTTGCCATGAATTTTGAACCCCGGTCAGACACTATATCCTCTGGAAGACCATGAGACCGAAACACATGTTTAACAAACAACGAGGCAAGGGAGCGTGTTGAAGGTAACTTGGTCGAAGGAACAAAATGGGCCATTTTGCTGAATCGATCCACAGTTACCCAGATGGTATTGCACCTGGAAGATGGAGGTAAGTCGACAATGAAATCCATGGACAAGTGGGTCCAGGGTCTGACCGGGGTTGGTAACGGCAATAATAGGCCAGAAGGGGACTTCCGAGAAATCTTGTTCTTGGAACAAAGATCACAGGGCAATACATATTCTCTGACATCTGCAGGTAAAGATGGCCACCAGACAACACAAGAGATGATTTTGATGGTCTTGGCAATACCAGGATGGCCAGAAGTCTTGTTGTTATGACACTCTGAGAGAACAGACTTCCTGAGGTGAACAGGCATGAAGAGTTTCTCCGCTGGAGTTTCAGGAGGTGCCTGTGGTTGGAATTGTTGAAGGGTTTTACCCAGTTTCTGCGAGAAGGCAACCCGAATAGAAGAGGCAGGGACAATGGAACAAGGTTCTGAGACAGAAGTTTGATAAGAGACAAAACTACGAGACAGGGCATTAGCCCTGAGGTTCTTTGAACCAGGCCGGTAGGTGACGGTGAAGAAAAAACGGGAGAAGAAGAGAGACCACCGAGCTTGTCTGGAATTTAACCTCTTAGCCGATTCAATGTAAGACAGGTTCTTGTGGTCAGTGTACACCGTAACATGTTTTGTACCCTCAAGCCAGTGGCGCCATTCCTCAAATGCCCACTTGACGGCCAACAACTCCCGATTGCCTGCGTCATAATGTTCCTCAGCAGAAAAAAATCTTCGGGACAAGTAGGCACAGGGGTAAAGGCGAGGGTCTTCCAAGTCTTTTTGGGATAGCACAGCTCCAGCACCTACATCCGAGGCATCAACTTCAATGATGAATGGAAGGTCTGGATAGGGATGTCTCAGAACTGGAGCAGATACAAAGGCACATTTCAAAGCTTCAAAGGCAGTAATAGCAACGGATGGCCAAATTTTTGCGTCAGCTCCTTTGCGAGTCAGGGCCATAATAGGAGCAACGAGAGTAGAAAAATAAATGATAAATTTCCTGTAGTAAGTAGCAAACCCCAGAAATCTTTGTATAGCTTTAAGATTCGAGGGTCGCACCCAGTCGAGAATGGCCTGTAACTTTTCAGGGTCCATAGCGAAACCTTCTGGGGAAATGACATACCCCAAAAATGTGACTTTAGAGACTTCAAGCTCACATTTTTCCAGCTTGGCATAGAGGTGGTGATGGCGGAGTTTCAAAAGGACTTGTCATACATGCTGTCAGGATTCGAACCCAGGGCTTCTGCCTCTGTGGACTGCTGCTCTGCTGACTGAGCTATGCTGGCTGCTGGACAGTTCCTTGCCTTTATTCAGTGTTCTAGATCAGTTCCAGTGATCTCCTGATCTTCCAGCATGCCTTAGCTCCACCCCTTGACTTCCTATAAAAGCCTGGCCTGTTCCTGTCTCCAGTGCCTGATTATTGTGCTCTGTGCCTGTGATCTTGCTCCTGCTCCTGCTGCTGTTACTGATTACCAGTATTTACTACTCGTGTACCGACCTCGGCTTGCCCTCCACTTCGCTTCTGCCTCAACCTTTTGGACCTCTACGCCCAGTGCCGTAACTAGACATTTTAGTGCCCTGGGCGAGACAGGGCACCGACGCCCCCCATCTAAGAGGGCGTGACATTTGCCGAGTGGGTGTGGCCAACTTATGTGGGGGTGTGGTTGGCACTTTATTGAAAAAATTTGGTTACACATATTTGCAAATGCATGAAAAGCCAAATGCATGTATATATATTTATATCTATATAGATATATGGCACTGGGTTAAATACCAGTGGCACCACATGTCAAACACAGTGATTAACTAGTATTTACACTTGCGGTTTGTGGGTTCCTTAGAGGACCATGCATTTACCCCAGAACGCACATGCGTTCCACTGCTTTTTTGTGTGAATTATATTGTGTACTACAAACTTGGTATTCTCCACATAGTTTAACTAGAAAAAAGGTATACTCACCTCTTCATTGTCAGGGAGCACTGAGTGGGCTTGGCTTTGACGTCCTATGTCTGGGTGACCGGAGTGGTGTAACATGAGACTTCAAGGGCCAGTGGTAGTGATACCGAAGCATGATGTTAACAATATTATTAATACTAATATAAATAGCGATGATCAACACAAGAGGAAAGTAAGTAATGGAATAGTAAATTAATGAAAGATAGGGAACAACTATATCAATAATGTGAAAGAGAAGAATACTGATAGGAGAGGTTTGGACTGAGAGGTACATAATGGGAGGATGAGGGGAGGAGGATTAGGGGAGGTGGGTGGAAGTGCAGAGGGGATGGATAGGAGGGTGGAAGTTAATAGAGAAAATTGAAGTGGCTTTTGTTATGTATTTTTATTTTTCAAATTAACCATATTGTAGTTTAGGATCATTTGGATTTTGTGCTGTAGAACTTAGAACATTGCATCCATGCACACATTTCCCTAAGTAATAATAAATTATTTTACAATTACCCAAAATAGTGCAAATTTTCAATACTCCAATGTATATTCTGCACTTCAGCAATGCAATGAACTCCATATAACTTCCGGTTCGGACAGCGTACTAGTTTACTTACCTGGGCTTCTGTTCTTGTCATCTTCCTTCTGTGCTGGCTCCTCCTTGCCTGTGTTCCAGGACGCTGCAAGAGCAGGAAGCAGGCGCCCTACTCCGCTGGCTGTCTTCAATTGGCAAAGTGCCACCGCAGGATTAGATTGTTTTTCACGGATGGTATGGAAAGGGAGGGCGGGTGTTGCGCCCCCACTAGGCATTGCGCCCTGGGCGGTCGCACCGCCCGCACCGCCGTCGTTACGGCTCTGTCTACGCCTCTCTGTGTACCACACCCGGCTTGTTTGACCTTCCTTCCATCTCATCTCCTGTTAGCCAGCTTTCCTCCCTGCCACTGGGCTCCTATCCAGTGCTCTCGATGTTGCTTTAATGAGTGGGAGTAGATCAAGATGTCATCTAAGTAAACTACTACAAAGGAGCCCAGAAATTCACGAAGGACGTCATTAATTAAGTCTTGAATGACGACTGGAGCGTTACTGAGACCGGACGGCATGACAAGGTATTGATAGTGACCAGTTTGGGTATTAAAAGCCGTTTTCCATTTGTCGCCTTTCAATCAAATTGTACGCTCCACGAAGATCAATCTTTGAGTAGATTTTAGCTCCTTTAAGCTGATCAAAGATGACCGAAATAAGTGGCATGGGGTAGGTATTCTTTATGGTTATATTATTTAACCCATCAATGCAAGGCCTCATACTGCCATCTTTCTTGGCCACAAAGAAGAAGCCTGCCTCAGCAGGTGACTTGGAGGGTCTAATAAAGCCTTTCTGCAGATTCTCCTCTACATATGATTCCATGGCTTGAGTCTCCGAAATAGACAGAGCGTATAATCTTCCCTTGGGTAATCTGGAGCCTGGGATCAGATCAATGGCACAGTCATACTCCCGATGAGGAGGGAGAATGTCTGCTTCCTACTTGGAAAAACATCCTGGAATTCCCGGTAAGGAAAGGGTAGCTGCTCTGGGCAAGTATGGGTAACCCTGAGCAGCAAAGATAAACAAGAGGATGAGCACAGAGAGCTCCACTAAGTTATCTCACCTTTAGGGCTATATTTACTATACTTTTTGAAAAAACGGAGATGTTGCCTATAGCAACCAATCAGATTCTAACTATCATTTTGTAGAATATACTAAATAAATGGTAACTAGAATATGATTGGTTGCTATAGGCAACATATCCACTTTTTCAAACCCATAGTTTAGTAGCCCTTAGTCCAGTCCATACGGGGCTTATGGAGAGCAAGCCTAGGATAACCCAGGATCAGAGGTACCGAAGGGCAGTGAATTAAGTACAGAGAGATAGCCTCGGAGTGAAGGGCACCCATTTTCAACTGCAAAGGAGGTGAGCGATGATGGATTTCACCCCTGTTCAGGCGATTCCCATCCAGCCCATACACAGCGATGACAGATTCAAGGGGAACAGCTGAAAAACCCAGGGACCGAGCAAGAGTCAAGTCTATAAAGTTTCCAGCAGCTCCACTGTCCAGGAATGCGGGAACAGAAATATCTTGTCCACCATACGTGATCTGGGCAGGTATTAGTAGGGAATCTTTTGGAGAGATGACCTGTAGGCCCAAGTGTACTCTCTCCATATTCACTTGGCCTGGTCTTTTCCCGACATAACGGGACAGGTACGAAGCAGATGTCTCTTCTCTCCGCAGTATAAGTAGAAGCCCAGTGTACGTCTCCTTGTTCGTTCTTCAGGGGGCTACTGGTAGGCTCCCAGTTGCATGGGTTCAACCTGATCGCCGGAAGAAAGTTGAGACGGAACAGGGAAATAGGGCGAAGACTTTCCTTCTCTGCTTTCCTTTCCTTGAACCTTCGGTCAATCCGAATAGCCAACTGCATAAGCTCTTCGAGGGATCCCACTGTGGGATACTGGACAAGGGAATTCTTAATCTGTTCAGAAAGGCCTAAATGGAACTGGCTGTGGAGAGCTGGGTCGTTCCATTCACTGTCCAAGGACAAGCGTCTGAAGTCAGTGCAATATTCCTCAGCAGTACGTCGACTTGTTTTAAAGTTCGAAGCAGCGCCGCTGCTAAAGCCACAAGATCTGGGTCATCATAAAGTAGCCCCAGTGCTTTAAAGAATGCGTCCACAAACTGAAAATGAGGGCTGTTAGGATCTAAACTGAACACCCAGGACTGGGGATCCCCTTGCAAAAGAGAAATAATTATTTCCACTCTTTGTTGTTGTGACCCCGAAGAGTGAGGCTTTATTCTGAAATAAAGCTTGCAACTTTCTTGGAAGTTGCGGAAGAGTCTATGGTCTCCTGAGAAGCGATCTGATAAGTTCATCTTCGGCTCCAGTGCAGGAGATTGGATGACCTGCGAAGTCCTTGAAGCCTTCTCTTGTGCAGATAGCCGCTGAGATAGCTCTTGGACCATGTGGGACAAGGTCTGGATTTGACCCACCAATACTTGAGCTGGACTAGGTTCCATGGCAACCGGAATTCAGGATAGTCACTCACTATTTTTTTTTGGGCCGGTTATAATGTTATGGATCACGCCCCAGGTATCAACTCCTAGAACCGCTTCAGAGGTCTTCGCCTATAGCAGCCGCCTTTCCCATAGAGCTGAACTTGCTCACAGGTACTCAGATGCCCCCAGGTCTTGTTCTCTAGTAGTAGGAGCTGATAACCTGAGATTGTAGCGCAGGTGATTACAAAGAGGAGGAACTTCTGGCAGAATGTAGTATACAGTCTCGCAGCACTACAAGGCCCAGGCTTGGTGGACTGAACAGACAGGAGATCTGTGTCTGAATCCAGGCAAAGGACCTGGGTAACTGATGAAATAGCAGTGTCAAGTATCCAGGCAAAGGTTTCAGGGTCACAGGCAATTCGGTGGTGTCAGATTTCAAGTGAGAGATCAGGGTCACAGGCAAACAGCTGCATCAGTATCCAAGCAAGGGGTCAGGGTCACAGGCAAATCAGCAATGTCAAAATCCAGGCCAGGGGTCAGCAACAGTGATACAGAAAACAGCAGGAATGCAACAGCAGGAGAAGTATGCTTGGGAGCAGGGAATATAACCGGCAGTGAGGCCCAGTCCTCACTGCCTTAAATACTTTGATGGACAAATCAGAAAGAAGGAGGACAGGGCTGACAATCGGCCTCAGGAGGCTGCTAATTACTAGCTTAGAACTAGCATAGGTCATATCACAAACCAGGAACATGTATGAAAATATAAATGACAGATTAGAATCATGCGAGAGCTCCCCCTGGAGTTGGAGGATGTCACTACACCCTCCTACTCTATGCCACAAAGATAACAGTGCATTGTAACTAATGTACGTGCTTGGCTGCTATCTCACGCCAGGATGCGCCGTACGGCTGCGGCTTGTGACAACTTTCTTATGTTTAAATAAGAAGGGGAAGTTCAGAAGCAGATCTTAAGATGAACTAATTGCTTAAGATCCATTGCATCTTATATTACGCTGCATAAAGGACTGAAGGTGGGCATGTATTTGAACTTTGCGTTTCTTATTGAATTGCAAATTTCTTATCTCCCCGTTTGATCTTTAAATACTTATCGCAACTTCCGTACAAGATACGGTTGCCAATGAATCAGGTCCAATGTCATTATATTGTCGACATTATAACCTTGTCTAGTCTGCTGCCAATCAATTATATTATATCAGTCTAACATAAGGTTGGGTGGAAGGGCCGAAGGACAATTCCATCTTGCACCACTTTTCTTTTCTATCACTGCTGTGTGGCAATGTTTCCTAGATGGGCTATAAACTGCCACGTGTTTGTGCCGTTGCTCTGTCATTTAGTAACCAGCCAGCTTGCTGCAGTCTTTGGTCTAAACTGGATGAAAATATTATTGTGACATGTCAGGTGGTCAAAATTGACTGGAAATTAATGTTATTGTGGTTAATAATAATGTAGGAACAAGAAAAGAGCCAAATTGTGTGATTTTAGCATTTTCTAGCAGATTTTACAAAAAAATACATATTCAAAACCAAAACACATAAGGGAAGTTTTGCGAACACCAAAACACGAAGTTAAAACAGATCCAAAACCAAAACACGGGGATCATGAACACCACTAGTGAGTATAGCAGGAAGCAGGGAGATAAGATTGTAGGGCCTGATTCATTAAGGAACTTAGGCAAGAAATTGAGTAAGTTTTCTTACTTAAGTTTTCTGGTCAAAACCATGTTGTAATGCAAGGGTTGCAAATAAGTTTATTATTTTGCACATAAGGAAAATACTGGCTGTTTTTTCATGTGTAGGAGCGGTTTGTCACCAGAGTTACCACATGAGATTTACACTTTGACTTTGAATAAAGTGCTGACATGGACTGCAAGATGGGGAAAGTTTCATGTATTTTGACTATCTGAGGACATCCACATGCCTGCTTACACCGACACCTAGCCATGGAGGCTACAGCCCTGTTCAACCACTTTGCATAAATTCAACAAGTTTTAACCCTCTTTTAAGCTGTTATGCGGTTCTTTATGTAGAATTTCACCCCCGACCAGTTCTGATCTTTCAGTATGGATAGTTCAGTCATGAGGCGCACATCACAGTCTCGCTTTCCGGGCACCCGGCATGTCTGTATAAATCTCTTGGTGAGTTGGAGGGTACCTTCTGGGAGGCGGTAATACTGTCGGTGCACCCTGATGTTGTGCCTAAGGAAGTATGCCATCTGATCCAGTTTAGGTTGAGGACCTTTGAGAGAGTGGCAATGTGCTTTTGAAGCTTTGTGGAAAACAGCGTGTGGGGATGCTTGGCCCAACACTCTCGGGCAAACAGTCAAATGCAATCGGAGCCTCTGAAGTGTGACAAGGCAGCTGGTCTGCCAAACATGTAGACATTTTGACTATCCACTCCACATTTGTCACACTTCTGCGAGAAGTTCTATTGCAGCTTGCATGGCTGGTGTCAACAGAATGGGGACTTTTCTCCTTTGTTTTCCTCAGATTTCAATGCGAGTGAAGTGCTTGCAGAGCTTCCTCTTAACCTCGGAAAGCGCTAGGGAAACATCTTCATGAAGATCCGAGGTACCTCTTGAGGAGGAGGGTAGTCAGCAACATTTTTTTGAAACTTCCCATTACCTTCTTCGATTGAAGAAGAACACCTGTGCCAGGGTGACTTTTGCAAGTAGTGCCCAGTGGTTAACCGTAGACTCGCTGGATAGCCCACTTCCGTAGGCTTGCTGCTTCTCATTGAGGTACAAGTGCATCTTTTTCACATCTTCCGTGAAAGGTAAATGCTGAGGCATTTTTTACTTGGACTCCTTAAGAGTTTTCAAAGCAGCCGATGAGATCAACTTGTTCCATTTTGCCTCATATAGCTTCCTGAAATTTTGTGTGTTTTCAACCACAGCAGTGCAGCCCTCCATCATGGCTCGGCACTCCACAATGCCCACTATCTTTTGCAGGCCGTGCCCGATCTTGAGTGACAGCGATGGCATCTTAAATGTACCTGTCTCTTCATCATAGCCAGATACCATCTTCACAGTCTTCCATCCTCTCCAAAGGGTAGCTCTTCTGAACTGTAGTAGTAGCTTGTCCATTTCTCTAAGCTTCTCACGGCTTTACTAGTGCCTGCCAACATCTGATCCAACCCGGTTGAACTGATGCTGTCACATCTGCATGATGCATTGATCATTTTTGACTGCGAGTAAGACTTCATCCTGGCTCATGTCACTCAAGAGCTTCCAAAAGCCATCACTGATGTCAGGTGGAACAGGCTGAGCAAAGGCGCACAGTGACTGGACTCCGTTCTTGCCAGGTGTGAGCTTGTTGCCCCTTCAGTTTAGCTTACATCTCTTCATGTGTCACCACAGGTCTTTCCTTGCAAACAAGCCCTGGCAGACTACACAGTGCATGAAGCCTTTAGCATCCATCTCTTTGTCTGGAAGTTTGCACGGGACCAGAACGCCATGGCCTGCCCTCATTGCCTCAGCATTGTGTGCAAAGTTGCCCCTATTGCGAAGATGTGCCATTTGCATACACCTTTCTTTCGAGTGCTTGTGGAATTTCAGGGCCCAGGCTACTTCAGTCTTATTGCAGTGAACATGCTCCATGTGCTGGGCAATCATTAAGAGGGGCTTCTCACATTACAGGCAGTACTACTTTATGTTATACGCCCTGGAGCCATCACTGTCTCTGGATAGCGTTTGGACAGACACTGTGTTGTCTCTCTGACCCTTGGTGTTTAAAACACTGCTAGCATAAGGTTGAGAATGGTCGTACATAGAACTCATCTCTGGGTACCTGCACTCTGCTGCACTGGTGGGCAACAAGGAATCACCACTGGTGTCTGAACCACTCTCCTCCGAAGTGTCAGGGGCATACCCCTCTCCACTGCTCTCTGGACTATAGTCGGAGTTACCGTTGGGCTCTGTCATGCTTCACTTTCCCCGCTTTACCTTCAGCAGCAGACGGATTTGACGGTGTCTTTACCCGCTTGGTGTACAAAGCGCCGGCAGGATGCAATTATTTCCTATTGAAAAATGTAAGTGAATAGAATTTGATCATTTTACAATCAAAGCAGGAGAAGTGGTGGTAAGGTATTCCAACATCTACATTCCTATTTTACGCACTGTGTGCGTGTGTATGTATGTATATATATATATATATATATATATATATATATATATATATATATACATACAGTGGTCGAAGTGGGGTGGTAGAAAAGTCAACAAGAGGCAATGGGAAATTACAGTAAGGCTAGGAAGCAGGGACGGCAGAAGGGAAGATATGAGGTTTAGGGGAGGTAAGGACTGAAGACTGAGGAAGGAACTGAATCTATAGGAAAAGTCGGTGATCAGAAAGAGGTGAGAGTGCGAGCAAATGGCAGGAACTGAGTTGCATCAGGGGCCCTGGATCAGACAAGTCTGAATCCAGCAGCAGCACAGACTGAGAATCAGGAGGTCACAGATATTCATCAATTACAGGTAGTATTAAGAATACATTTCTCAATTTTTTTACACATATATGCATATTTCCCTTTAAATGTGTAATGTAAATATAGATTTTTCATTTGGCCATGCCTCCACACCATTTTACAGAGCTAAATGTCAGTAGGTGGGCCCCAACCATAGGTTTCCCCTGTGGGCCCTTTATGACCCAGTCTGACACTGGCTACTGGGGGATAATCTATTACAACAGAGGTGATGGGGGTTGTTACTACAAAGTTGATGGAGGTGATGTGTTACAGGAGAGGGAAGGGAGAAACACGTTACTACTGGATTGAGGGGGAAATGTGTTACCAAGCAAGTAATGTGGTATACTACTAAAGAAGTGTAGGTCAATCAATGAGTATGTTGAATTTTGGTGATAGTAGTGCCATAAACAAACGTATGAGTTCATGAATAGTCTTCCAGCAAGGTTTATACAGTGGGCAGAACAACCAGAGATTGAGAATTGAGCCTCTAGCACTTACACGCCTCCAACACTTATCTGACACACTGGGAAACATTTCCTTTAAAGCAATGGATGTGCTATATCCTAGAGCTTATATTTACTTTCTTGAGTTTCATTGCTTTCTGAGCTCTTATGGATCAAGATATAATGAAGCCAGTTGTACAATTTTATTCTTTTCTTTAAACTCCAGTAAGCATGAATACAATAAACAAGTTTGTGTATTAAATATATAACAACTCGTTCGTTATAGTTGATAAATTGAAAACCAAGTTACTATTATTATTGAAACCGAGAATGAATATCATCCCCAAATTTTTTTTCTTCTGGCAGTGATTTGCATTAGGAGATTTCAATGCAGGAAGAGCAGGCTGTCTAGCTCCATCAAGTGGCAGTCATTGTGCTGCTGCGATAAAACTCAGTTGGATTTTCCAAGTAAAAACAGAAAATAATTTTTTATCTTCAAGGGTTAACTCGCAAAGTCCTGTGGCTCTAAATGGGAAATTTCACTTCAACCTGTGGTGAGCAAAGAGAAAAATATCCAAATCCTTTCATGTAATTTATCATAAAGAATGCTGTTTTGTAAAATGTAAAATGATTAATAATTTTGCCAAAATAAGCCTGCATAATATAGATTGAATGTGCAAAAAAGTTTGCTGAATAAATCATGTATGGAGATATTGGGCTTTCGGTGTTGATAAATTGTTCCCTTGTTTTAAAATAAATCTTGAAATGAACAAAGTGTACTCGTTTTTCATTTTCATAAACAGCAAGGTAATATTTCTAGTGTAGTGCTATTGAAAAACAACAATTGTCTACTATTCAGCTTTAGCAAAATATTAAAATTCTTTATAGAGATGAGAAAAACAATTTTACATTTAGTGCATTTTTGGAATTTGTCAGTATTAACAAATTTGTAATTTTGGATAGTTTGGGCTAAAGCTCAATGTGACAGAACCAATATTGATAACTCTTTCATCTGGAATTATTAACCATTTTAGTGAAGACAACTGATGGAGAAGCAGTGTGCTATAGTTTGTTACTACCGATGGGATAAGCAAGTTAACATTAATGCAACAGAAGGAGAAATTGAAAACGAGGCAAAAACGTCATTGTTACGTCATCGGATCTTGCGAGTTTTGGATTCTATAAGTACCACCCTCCACGGCGATCCAGCGCCATTTCACAGTGGGACACAGATGGGGTAGCACAGTTCTTGGCAGTCTCTAGTGCAGTTGGGCAGCATCATAGGTAGAAACGAAAGAGGAGGGGTAGCAGTGTTCTTCAAAGTCTCTAGTGACATTCAGGAGAGCACCATTGCTAATTGTCATTGCTGAAATAAAAATAATAGATCTGGTAGGCTTGATCTTCTTAATCTACAGTCACATTGTACTGTGCTATATAGGTAACACACAAAGAGGAGAGCTCCATTGCTAATCGTCATTGCTGAAATAGAAAAATAGGGCTGGCAGGCTTGGTCTTATATAGCTAAAACACAAAGAGGAGAGCTCCATTGCTCCATTGCTAATTGTCATTGCTGAATTATAAATAATAGGGCTGGCAGGCATGGTCTTCTAAATCTGCAGTCACATTGTACTGTGTTATATAGGTAACACACAAAGAGGTAGAGCTCCATTGCTAATTGTCATTGCTGAAATAGAAATAATAGGACTGGCAGGCTTGTTCTTCTAAATCTGCAGTCACATTTTACTGTGTTATATAGGTAACACACAAAGAGGTAGAGCTCCATTGCTAATTGTCATTTCTGAAATAGAAATAACAGGACTGGCAGGCTTGGCCTTCTAAATCTGCAGTCACATTGTACTGTGCTATATAGGTAACACACCATTGTTAATTGTCATTGCGTCACACTCCATTCTCCGCGTATCTCCACCCGAGCCTCTAAACACTGACTTTCACTTTAAATCTCTCTTCTGAGTACAGGCTGTCAGCTATGCCTTGTAACTGTTACTACCTCACCTGCGTGTTAGTCATTTCTGCTATTGGTCAGCCTCCCTCTATATATCCATTCATCCTTTCATTGCTGGTTCTTCAAGTCATACTTGACCTGATTCTGATGCCCCCCTGTGTTCCACATCTCTGTGGTAGCTGTGCTTCATCGCTGCTGTGTGTCTGGACTCCACTCACCTTTGCGCACCTGTTCCTCTTACCTGTGGTAATCGCTGTGATCAACATCCACTGCCTACTCGGCCTGCACCACTGACTACTGCTGCCGTGCTTCACATCTCTGTAGTAAGCTGTGCTTCATCGCTGCTGTGTGTCAGGACTCCGCTGACATCGGTGCCTCTGTTCCACTACCGTGGTAATCGTTATGATCAACGCCCGCTATTCATCCTGTTTGCACCACTGACTACTGCTGTTTCGTTCCACATCCCTGTGGTAAGCTGTGGCTTATTGTTGCTGTATACATCTGGACTCTGCTGTTCTCTGTGCACCAGTTCCACTACTTGTGGTAATCGCTGTGATTAACACCCACTACCTACTAGGTCTGCACTATTGACTATTGCTGCCTTGTTCCATATCCCTGTGGTAAGCTGTGGACCGTCGTTGCTGTATATATTAGGACTATGCTGACCTCAGTGTACCTGCAGTGGAAACAACGCTTGCTATCTACCCTATCAACATCGTTGTCTAGTGCTGGCTCGTTTTAGATCTCCGTAGTGAGCTGTGATTCATCACTGCTGCATATCTGGATTTCATTGATCTGTTCATCTCCAGTAAATTCATTGAACTATTATGTTCCACTCCTTAGTGGTATAAGTGGTGACTTTGCTTATTAGGCATTCAGTCTGCATTATTGAACTTTACTGATGGTTCCTACTCTATGTATATTATTGTGATCATCATCTACAGTTTATTCAACCTTCAGTGAACTTTGTATTATATCTTATAATAAAGTGGTAATCCTTATTATCACCATTTGATGTCCGAATTGCAATTCTTCTGCTATTCAATCTGTTCTCCATCTGTCTCACTCGGAACTTCCCTGGAAGGCCGCGACTGCAAGGTGGAAGCCGCTGAAGCCCAAATTCCCTTGCGGGAGTCTCTGGTGAATACCTTCACCTTGTTAGACTCCGCGCTTCTACGGAAGTCTAGCCAATACCAGTCGAGACAGCAGGATCTCACTCATCTATTCGTGAGCTAACCTGACACATTGCTGAAATAGAAATAATAGGACTGGCAGGCTTGGTCTTCTAAATATGCAGTTACATTTTAATGTGTTATATAGGTAAACCACAAAGAGGAGAGCTCCTTTGCTCCATTGATAATTGTCATTGCTGAAATAGAAATAATAGGGGTGGCAGTCTTGGTCTACATCTGCAGTTACATTTTACTGTACCATACCTCACTCAGAAACAGGAGAGGTGGCATGGTTCAGTGTTGAAACATAAACTGTAATAATAGGGCTATCAGTGTTCTTAAAAGTCTCCAGTGACATTCTACTGTGCCATAGCTCATACAGAAACAGGAGGGGTGGCATTGTTATTGTCACTCTCCAGTCTCAGTCATGATGATACGAATCCCTCTACCTCATGTTCTAAAGCCTATGTTCAAGTGCATAGTGGTTTTAAGTCAGGGAACGAAAAATATAAATAAAAAGCTTGTACCTTTTTAAAGAAAAAAAACACCTCTCTAATAAAGGTGAAAGTTTACTGTAGAAAAACATAAAATTGCCAACATGCCATTCTACCCAACAAATTACCAAGCATACCAGCACCAGCTAGCTCCATTCTCTCAGCTAGGTCACAGCACCTGCAATTTACACTGTCATCATTCTCACCCTCATCTTCACCCCCATCAGTGTGTACATCATCCTCAAATAATACTAATTCAGCCCCGCTGGAATCCACCATCACAGAAGTCTGTGTACTCTGTTGTAGTTGCCGGTAATGGCCTTCCTCATGGAATTTGTAGTTAATTTTACGGAAGAGCTGTCACGATTATTGGGCAATTCTTTTAGACCAGACCAAATGTCAAAATGTTGTGCAGACTCATCTGCATCACCACTGGGTGTCTTGGGAAAGCTACGCTTTTTCCTAGCAGCAATTTCCAGAGAAACTGAAGGAGGAGATGTCAATGTGTCATGTACCACTTGAGCTGTCAGCTTGCTGACTAGCAGCTCATTGCATATTTTGAGATCTGGGTCAGTTGGAAAGAAAGAGAAGACATAGCTCTTAAACCTAGGATCAAGCACAGTTGCCAAAATGTAGTTATCCGATTTCAAGATATTGACAACATTTGGATCCTGGCAAATCGAATAAAGTACTTAATCTATAAGTCCAACATAATTAGCAGAATTGCTTTGTTTCATTTGCTCCTTCAATTTCTCTTGCTGCTTTTCAAAAAGTCTAATTAGGGGACTCACTTGACTCAAGCTAACAGTTTCTGCACTCTCTTCACAGCTGACTACTTCAAATGGTTTCAGCACGTTGCACAACTAAAAGTTTTCTCCACTGTGCTGGACTAAGTACATTCCCCCTAAATTATATTCTTCTTGCAGCTGCTGCATTCTCGTAAATTCTATGACAGAATACCGAAAATGACCCAATATATTTCAGGACACAGACAGCATCTCCTGCATGTCATTGTCATGTTTTAAAAAGTTCTGTAACACCAAGTTGATTGTGTGTTCAAAACAGGGAATGTTATGGAATTCCCTCCACTGTAATGCTCTAACAATATTGGTGGCATTATCAGAAATCACATATACTCAGGAGAGTCCAAGCAGGATAAGTCATGTTGCACTGACATCCCTTAGTTTTTCAAACAGGTTGTCAGCGGTATAACCTCTGACCTGCACCTTGTCTCGTCTCTTATAACCACCTCTTACTCCCGCCTTCAAGATTTCTCCTGTGCTGCTCCCCACTTATGGAATTCCCTACCATGTTCAATCGCACTTTCCCACAGCCTTCAAATCTTTAAATGCTCTTTGAGAATTCATCTCTTTTTTAGAGGTGACCTTATCCTCGATAACACTATTCACACTAATGCACTCACACAACTATCCCAATCTCCACTCTGAGCCTCACTCGCTCCTCTTGTTTCAGTTGTGCCCTCTTCCCTTTAGAATTTATGCTCTCTAATGAGCAGGGTCCCCCATACCCTTTGTTTTCATGTCTCCATTCATTTTGTCTGCCTTGTCTGTTCTTGTTTTATGTATGCCCTTGTCTTCCCTACTGTACGGCGCTGTGGAGCACTGTGGTGCATTACAAATCTACGATAATAATAGTAATAATAATAATAATAATAACAATATGCCTCTTAGTGAAGCAGATGGTACAAAGAGTAGCCAACCTCTGAAAAATGTGATGTTCTTGGGTACATGCTGCTGCTGCTGCCCCTGCTGGTGAGGGCAAATCACCAACCCAGTGGGCTGTCACAATCATATAATCTTTAGTTTTCTCAGTTCCACTTGTTCCCATATCTGTGGTTAAGTGTACAGTGGGTAGAATGGCATTTTGTAGCCCAATAATTACATTTTTACAAACCTTCTGGTAGAGGTGAGGAATAGCTTTTCTAGTAAAATGGTGTCATGATGGAATTTGGTAACGGGGACAGAAGACCTCAAGTAACTGTCTAAAACTAGCTGCATTAATAGTGGATATTGGACGCAGATTTAGTATTAGCATACTCGCTATGGCGTCTGTCATGCGCTTTGCGACTGGGTGACAGCTTTCATACTTGCTTCCTCTTGCAAAGGATTGTTTAACAATCAATTGTTGTAAGCTACTAGTATTTTTCTTCTTGGTCTGCTTCTGAGTTGAAGATCCACCCCCAGCAGCAGGAGCAGTAGCAGTGGGCCTAATGCTCAAGGATTTTTCTGAGGAGTCCTAGATAAGGGACGAGTCATCTTGCCTTAGAAACTTGAATGCAGGACTAACTCCGATCACTTGTGAGGATATTGATGATGAAGGTGTTGGGGGTGTAGATTGCAGGTGCTGGGATCTAGCTGAGAGAAGGGAGGTAGCTGATGCTGGACGGCTTGTTGTTATTTTTTATGTTTCTGATTTTCACAAATGCTTTCCATGAACTCCAATGGAAATTAAATGGCGTAACATGGATGAGGTTCCTAGATGGTTAAGGTCCCTAACTCTACTGACTGTGGCTTTACAATGCTACAAATGGCTAGACAACTGTTGTCAGAATTTGGGTAAAAATAGCTCCACACATAAGAGGTGGATTTTTTTGTCCTATGCCTAGGCATGACAATGGCCTTCTTATCACTGGCAAAAACTGCTGCAGTCTTTGAAAGTTTATGAAAATAATATTGTGTACCTGTGAGGTGGTAAAAATTGACTGCAAATGACTTGAAATTAGTGTTATTGAGGTTAACAAAAATGTAGATGGAAAAAAGCTAAATTTTGTGATTTTTTTGCAAAAAAAAATTAAAAATAGGGATTTTAGAAAAAAAAATAGGGATCCAAAACCAAAAAACGCAAGGGTGGTTTTGCCAAAACCAAAACGAAAACCAAAACACAAAGTTAATCCAGATTGAAAACCAAAACCAAAACCAGAAAACGGGATCAGTGAACATCTCTAATAGTGAAGTATGAACTGACAAACACTATGTAGTAGGAGTTTGTTAATGTGCCTATGCTTGTTTTTGCGATTTTGTGATTTTGCCATTTATGCTATTTTATACTAATTTGTTTGGAAATTGCAGCATGTGCAAATAGAGCTCCAAATCAACATCTGGGGGTAAATGTATCAAAGTGCGAGTTGCCAGCGTGTTTAAATCGTGGCAAATCGCGGGTTTACCCGCGAGTTTTGAAAAAAAAAAACTGAAATGTATCAAGCTGTGATTTTGACACTGATGTTCAAAATCGCTGGTCATCTCTAGCGATTTTGTGCGATGTAAACACTCCAGAGATTAGCTAACTCTCCTGTGTTTGGCAAACTCTCCTGTGTTGTAACAGTGAGTTGTAAACACATCACTGTTACACTGCCTGTCATACAGCTGCCGGAGCGCTCCGGCAGCTGTAAAAACTGTAAAGAATAGATCAAAGTGAAAAAAATAAAAAGCGTGGGGTCCCCCCTCTATCCCAGCTTAACCCTAGTGCTGCCTGACTAGTGCTGGTCCTGTGAAAATCGGGGAAAAATTTTGCGTGGGGTCCCCCCAATTTTCACTTTACCAGCACTAGGCAAACCAGCCAGGGTTGGCGGCACTATAGCAGTGGGACACACGGTGCAACGCTACTTGCGTAAGCTATATTTACAGTATTATAGCTTACGCAAGTAGCGTTGCGCATGCGCAATGAGCTACGTTACTTGCGTAAGCTCTATTTACTGTATTAGGTGATTCCCCCACTAGCGTGGGAAAATCACATAATACAGTAGTTATAGCTTACGCAATGAACGTAAGTTCATTGCGTACCGGACCTCCTACCTAGTAGGAGGTGTTAGCGGCGGGTCCTGAGTTTTTTTATTTTTCTTCAATCAACATGAAAGTGTCGTGGGATGTACAAATATGGGGCCCTCCTGGCCGAAGCAAAGAAGACTTCAATCAACAAGGGGCCCCTTCTGGGTGAAGTGAAGAAGATATTATTCAAGCCATTTTGGAAGTATAATTTTGCTGGGACTGGGGCAAGCCAAAACTTTTGGAAGTATAAATATTATGGGACTGGGGCAAGCACGGACCTTTTGGAGAAGAAAGAAGACATCTTTGGTGAGTATTTGGGGTGTTTTTATTTTTAATAAATAGATGTGGTTTAAATGAGGGTGGTTAGTGTATTTATTGTGGGTTTTTTATTTTTAATAAATAGATGTGGTGTTTACTAGGGTGCTGTTGTTTATTTAACATTTTTTTTGTGGAACTACAGGTCCCAGCAAGCCAGGGATGTCAGGGCATGTTGGCACTTGTGGTTCTCCAAGTGCCAACATGCCCTGGCTGCCGTGGGTATGCTGGTACTTGTAGTTATACAAGCAGCAGCATGGCCACACTGTTTTTGGCAACCTGGCTGGGACTTGTAGTTCCACAAAACAAAATGGCGTCTGTTTATTTTTTTCATTCTTTATTGCCGTATTACCTTACTACCCACAGCCCAGGGGTAGTAGGAAGAGCCCTAGTGCTATCAGCACTGGGCTAAATCTTTCTAGGGGGGGCCCGCTCGTTTTTTTAGGCAGACCCCACTCCCTAGGGAATCCAGCCCAGCGCTGAACAGTCTAGGGTTGGTTAGTCATTATGGCAGGGGGACCCCTGCCGTGTGTCCCACTGCTATAGTGCCGCCAACCCTGGCTGGTTTGCCTAGTGCTGGTAAAGTGAAAATCGGGGGGACCCCACGCAAAATTTTTCCCCGATTTTCACGGGACCAGCACTAGTCAGGCAGCACTAGGGTTAAGCATGAATAGAGGGGGGACCTCACGCTTTTTTTTTTTTTCAACTTTTATCTATTCTTTACAGTTTTCACACTGCCAGGGCAGTGTAACAGTACATCGGCGAGTTTCAACTCTCCCGAGAAAATCGCTGGAGTTGCAAAATTGCACTTTGATACATTTACCCCCTGATCGGGACCTACCAAATATCAGTCACAAACTAAGATATATTGACCTGTGTGTGCAGTCATTCTCTGATTACTAATGCTCCCTTGTCAGATCCAGCTTTCTGGCACAAGCCCTGAATGACTGGATGTCTAAGATTTCTCCACACGGTTATTTTCCAGCACTTTCAAGCCTGTGAGAGATCTGGTTGATCACTATATATATATATATATATATATATACATATACACACACCGATCAGCCACAACATTAATACCACCTGCCTAATATTGTGTTGGTCCCCCTCGTGTCTCCAAAACAGTTCTGACCTGTCAAGGTATGCACTTCACAAGGGCTCTGAAGGAGTCCTGTGGTGTCTGTCACCAAGACATTATCAGCAGATCCTTTAAGTCCTGAAAGTTGCAAGGTGGGGCATCCATGGCTTGGACATGTTTTTTCTGCACATACCACAGGTGCTCGATCAGATTGAGATCTGGGGAATTTGGAGGCCAAGTCAACACCTTTGCCATGTTCCTCAAACCATTCCTGAACAATTTTTGCATTGTGGCAGGCCGCATTATCCTTCTGAAAGAGGCCATCAGGGAATACCTTTGCTATCAAGGGGTGTACTTGGTCTGAAACAATGTTTAGGTACATGTCAAAGTACAATCCACATTAATTCCAGGACCCAGAACATTGCCCAGAGTATCATACTATTTCTGCCGGCTTCCATTCTTCCCATAGTGCATCCTGATGCCATCTCTTCCTCAGGTAAATGAAGCACACACACATGGCCTCTTGATGTAAAAGAAAACGTGATTCATCAAACCAGGCCACCTTCTTCTATTGCTCCGTGGTAAAGTTCTGGCATTCACGTGCCCATTATAGGCACTTTCGGTGATGAACAGGGGTCAGCATGGGCACTCTGACCAGTCTGCAGCTAAGCAGCCCCATAAGCAGCAAGCTGTGATGCACTGTGGATTCTAACACCTTTCTATCATAGCCAGCATCCACTTTTTCAGCAATTTCTGCTATGGTAGGTTTTCTGTGGAAGTGGACCAGACAGGCTAGGATTCACTCCCCAAACGCATGAATGAGTCTTAGGCGCCTATGACCCTGAAGCCAGACCTTCATTGGACTACTTGATAGGGACCAGTGGTGGATCCAGGGGGGGCCCCCCCTAGCAGGGACTTGCTGCCGGCGGCTGCACACTGTGCAGGTCCGTTAGGCAGTGATAATGTGCTGCCCGGCTGCTCTGATTGTGTTTTAAACACAATCAGAGCAGCGGGACAGCACATTATCACTGCCTAATGGACCTGCACATACTGTGCAGCCGCCGGCAGCCTTAGAAGTTAGAAAGGGGGCGTGGCTTAAATCGCCCCCCCCCCCTATATCGCCCGGGGTAGAAAATAATTCTAGATCCGCCCCTGATAGGGACTAACCACTGCATACTGGAAACACCCCACAAGACCTGCCTTTTTGGAGATGCGCTGACCTAGTCGTATAGCCGTCTCAATTTGGTCCTTGTCAGATCCTTATGCTTTCCCATTTTTGCTGCTTTCAACACATGAACTTCAAGAACTGATTGTTCACCTGCTGCGTAATATGTCCCACCCCTTGACAGGTGCCCTTGTTCTGAGATAAACAATGTTATTCAATTCACTTGTCAGTGGCTTAAATGTTGAGGCTGATAGGTGTATATATATTAGTAGAGAAAAGAGGGCACTCACCAGTAGTTCATTCAGGCTTTCCATACTGCTTCTCTGTTGCTGTGTCTTGAGAAAGGCCCTCTAAGATTGTAACATAGACCATGACCTAGCTTGCCTGAAATAAATAAAATTCTGAATCTCAATGAAGTACTGGCAAGTGCCCTCTCTTCGCTACCATATTTATGTGGTCATATATAACCACTGAGGAAATGTACCAATGACGCGCTGATATTCTGATTGATGTGAGTGCAAATTCTGGAACTCAATGCATAAAACTAAGCAGACATGGTCAAAAGGTCCAGTTGTTGTTCAGACCAAACAGCATAATGGGGAATAAATGTGTAGACTGGTGGTGATGGTGTAATGGTGTGGAGAATGTTTTCTTAGCACATGTTGGCCCCTTAATACCAATTGAGCATCATTTAAATACCACAGTCTACCTAAGTATTGTTTCTGACAATGTTCATCCCTTTTTGGCCACAGTCTACCCATCTTCTAATGGCTACTTCCAGGAGGATAACACATTATGTTTCAAAGCACACATCATCTCAAACTAACAATGAGTTCAGTGTACTCCAATGGACTCATCAGTCACTGTATCTCATTCCAATAGGGCACCTTTGGGATGTAGTGGATCAGGAGATTCGCATGCATGAATGTGCAGCCAACAAATCTGCAGCAACTGCATGATGCTATCATGTTAACATGGACAAGAATCCTACCAGGAAAAGATACCAAACAGTATAATTGCTAATGGTCTGATGTGTTGTCAAGCCCAGCGGCTAAGAGGGGCCGTGGTCAGGGCCGCCATCAGGAGGGTACAGGGTAGGAGTGTGCACCGGCCACTTTTCGGGTTTTGGGTTCTGATTACCTTCAGGTTTTGGGTTCTGATTGGTTTTGCCAAAACACCCCACTCAAGGTTTTGGTTCTGATTTTGGGTTTTGGGTTCTGATTTTTTTTTTAAAAAAAAAGCATAAAAAGTGCTAAAATCCATATTTTGGTTTTTTTTTCACTCCTACACTATTATTAACCTCAATAACATTCATTTCCACTAATTTCCAGTCTATTCTGAACACCTCACACCTCACAATATTGTTTTTTTGGCCAAAAGGTTGCACCGAGGTAGCTGGATGTCTAAGCTAAGCAACACAAGTGGGCGGCACAAACAAGTGGCCCATCTAGGAGTGGCACTGCAGTGGCAGAAAGGATGGCAGTTTGAAAAACTAGGCCCCAAAGAGCACATAATGCCAAAAAAAGAGGTGCAAGATGGAATTGTCCTAGGGCCCTCCCACCCACCCTTATGTTAGTGAAATAGGACATGCTCACTTTAACAAACCAATCATTTCAGCTACAGGGCCTACAAAACTGTGGCTGAAATGATTGGTTCATTTGGACCCCCACAAAACGAGCTGGCAAAGAAAAAAAAGAGGTGCAAGATGGAATTTTCCTTGGGCGCTCCCACCCACCCTTATGTTGCGGAAAAAGGACATGCACACTTTAACAAACCAATCATTTCAGCGACAGGGCCTACCAAACCACTGTGACTGAAATGATTGGTGTGTTTGGGCCCCCACACAAAAAAAGCAATTCATCTCTCCCTGTACAAAGTAAACTGGCTCTACTGAGGCAAGATGTCGTCCTCATCCTCATCCTCTGATTCCTCGCCCCCTTCAGTGTGTACTTCCTCATCCTCACACATTATCAATTCGTCCCCGCTGGACTCCACAATCACAGGTCCCACTGTAGTCTCTGGAGGCCATTACTAGTCTTGATTGAAGAATTAATAATTCATTTTTATGAACATCATCTTCTCAACATTTTGCGGAAGGTTCCCCGCTGCACTGAAAACTCTTTCGGAGTACACACTGAGGGGGGACAACTCAGGTAAAATAGAGCCAGTTTGTACAGGGGCTTCCAAACTGCCTTTTTTTCCTGCCAGTAAAAGTAAGGACTGTCTGACATGTCTACTTGCATGGTGTCAGCAAACTAATCCTCCACCATTTTTTCAATGGTGACAGCATCCAATGCAGCAACAGAAGACATGTCAGTAATGGTTGACAGATCCTTCAGTCCGGACCAGATGTTCTCTGCATCCCCGCCAGCGGGTCGTTTATGAAATCTCAGCTGTTTCCTCGCAGCCACAGGTGTGGAAGAAAATGAAGGAGGAGCTGTTGGCATATCACGGTCCTCTTCAGAGGACAATCTCCTGACCAGCAGGTTTTTGCACCGCTGTAGATTTGTGTCCGCCGGAAACAGAGACACAACATACGCTTTAAAGCGAGGATCGAGCACGGTGGCCAGAATGTATTCCTCTGACTTTAAAAGAGTGACCACCCTCGGATCCTGGCAAAGCGTACGAAGGGCTTTATCCACAAGAGCTACATGCTTTGTGGAATCGCAACAGCCTGATCAGGGGAATCACCTGACTCAAGCTGGCAGTGTCGGAACTGACTTCTCGTGTGGCAAGTTCAAACGGCTGGAGAACCTTGCACAACACGGAAATCAGTCTCCACTGCGCTTGACTCAGGCGCATCCCCACTCCTTTGCCTATGTCGTAGGTGGCAGTGTAGGCTTGAAATGCCTTTTGCTGCTCCTCCATCCTCTGCAGCATATAGAGGGTGGAGTTCCTGCGCGTCACAACCTCTTGTTTGAGGTGATGGCAGGGCAGGTTCAGCCTTTTCTGATGTTGCTCGAGTCTGCGGTAGGCAGTGGCAGAATGCCGAAAGTGTCCAGCAATTTTGCGGGCCACCGCAAGCATATCCTGCACACCCCTGTCACTCTTCAGGTAATGCTGCACCACCAAATTTATTGTGTGGGCAAAACATGGCACGTGCTGGAAATTGCCCATATGTAATGCCCGCACAATGTTATTGGCGTTGTCCGACACCACAAATCCCTAGGAGAGTGTAAGTAGGGTAAGCCACTGCGAAATGATTTCTCTCAGTTTCTCTAAGAGGTTGTTAGCGTTGTGCCTCTTACTGAAACCAGTGATACACAACGTTGCCTGCCTTGGAACGAGCAGGCGTTTGGGAGATGCTGCTACTGATGCAGCTGCTGCTGTTGCTGCAGAAGTCGATGCATCTACCCAGTGGGCTGTCACAGTCATATAGTCCTTAGTTTGCCCTGAACCAGTTGTCCACATGTCCGTGGTTAAGTGGACAGTGGATACAACCGCATTTTTCAGAGCACTGAGGACACTTTTTCGTACTTCTCTGTACATCCCGGGTATCGCCTGCCTAGTGAAGTGGAATGGTACCAGGGACACAATACCTCCATCAACGGTCTAAATCCCACTCCACTGATGGCGGACACTGGACGCACGTCTAACACCAACATAGCTGTTAAGGCTGCAGTTATCCGCTTTGCCATAGGATGACTACTGTCGTACTTCGTGCTCATGGCAAACGACTGTTGTACGGTCAATTGTTTAGGAAAAGACGTAGCGGTCTTACGACTTCCCCTCTGGGAAGATGACCGACTACCAGCAGCAACAGCAGCAGTGGCAGTAGTAGGCGTAGCGCTGCAGGATCCTCCGGAAAAATCCCAGATTGAAGAGGACTCAGTCATGCCGGTGACATGGCCTGCAGGACTATCTCCAATCGAGATCGAGGAGGAAATTGACGAGGAGGGTGTTGCTGGTGTGGATACAACAGGACCAAGGGATTTAGGTGTCCCTGGACTGCTGATGTTCCTAGCCACAGTTCCTAAACTAAACACTGAATTATGAAGGTTCTTCAGGTGACGTATAAAGGAGGATGTCCCTAGGTGGCCAAGATCCTTACCCCTGCTTATTTGAGCTTTACATATGGTACATATGGCAATACATTTGTTGTCCGGATTGGGATAGAAATAATTCCAGACCGAAGAGGTGGATTTCTTGGTCTTCTGGCCAGGCATGACGATGTGCTTTTTCATCCCATGGACATCAGCTGTTTCCCCCCCTTGTGCCTCATTTACAATAACCACATCACCATCCTCATCATCAAGTTCCTCCTCAGCGCCAGCTACATCAATATCCTCCTCCCGGTGTACAACATTGACACCTTCATTAGCCAAATCTGTAACTGCACTGTGGGGGATCCTTCCAGCATATGCAGAGGGCGTGCTGCAAATGGTGGAAGGAGCCACCTCTTCCCGTACAGTGATGGGAAGGTCAGGCTTCGCAACCACCAACACCCTTGGACTCACGTTGGGGATTTGTGATGCCATCTCTTTAGAAGGCAGAGTTGTTTGCTGTGTTGTTGATGACAGCTTAACTCTCTTAAATTGTTTAGAGGGGGGAAGGAGGAGAGCTTAGATCCTTGGGTGAAGCTGAACCACGAGTCATGAACATGGGCCAGGGCCTCAGCCGTTCCTTGCCACTCTGTGTCGTAAATGGCATATTGGCAAGTTTGTTGTTTCTCAGATGATTTTAATTTTCTTTTTTTGCTAATTTTAGTGAACTTTGGCTTTTTGGATTTTACATGCCCTCTACAAGGAGATTGGGCATCAGCCTTGGCAGACGACGTTGATGGCATTTCATCGTCTATGTCATGACTAGTGGCAGCAGCTTCAGCATTAGGAGGAAGTGGTTCTTGATCTTTCCCTACTTTATCCTCCAAATTTTTGTACTCCATTATATTGAGCACAAGAGAGCATACCCCTAAACCACACACACCCAGCAAAGGCTTTACAAATTATATGTAGTTAGATTGAACGTAGTTAGATTGCAGTACCAATTTTTTTAGACTGCAGGAACAGTGAAAGCAGTTATATATTGCAGTACAAATTCCTTTATACTGCAGGAACAGTGAACGTAGTTATATATTGCAGTACTAATTTTTTTATACTGCAGGAACAGTGAACGTAGTTATATATTGCAGTACTAATTTTTTTAGATTGCAGGAACAGTGAACGTAGTTAGATTGCAGTACTAATTTTTTTAGGCTGCAGGAACAGTGAACGTAGTTATATATTGCAGTACTAATTCTTTTATACTGCAGGAACAGTGAATGTAGTTATATATTGCAGTGCTAATTTTTTTAGGCTGCAGGAACAGTGAACGTAGTTATATATTGCAGTACTAATTCTTTTATACTGCAGGAACAGTGAACGTAGTTATACATTGCAGTACTAATTCTTTTATACTGCAGGAACAGTGAACTTAGTTATGTATTGCAGTACTAATTTTTTTAGACTGCAGGAACAGTGAACGTAGTTAGATTGCAGTACTAATTTTTTTAGGCTGCAGGAACAGTGAACGTAGTTATATATTGCAGTACTAATTTTTTTATACTGCAGGAACAGTGAATGTAGTTATATATTGCAGTACTAATTTTTTTATACTGCAGGAACAGTGAACGTTGTTAGATTGCAGTACTAATTTTTTTAGACTAAAGGGACAGTGAACGTTGATATATAGCAGTACCAATGGACTTAGCAGGACAGCGCACAGGACACAGCACCACTGGACTCAGCAGGACAGAGCACAGGACACAGCACCACTCGACTCAGCAGGACAGAGCACAGGACACAGCACCACTGCACTAACCAGGACAGAGGACACCACTAATAAAACACAACCTCCCGCTTCCCTGATCAATGCCCAAGTGAAGATGGCGGCGGAAAGCGGGGAATTTAAAGGATCCATGTATCGTGAGATCCGATGGCGGGATTATGAGTCATAGCCTCGTTTTCAGTTTTGCTAAGCGCCGGGAATACCCGAACAGTGCTCGGATCGGGCTCGGATCCGCACTGTTCGGTGCTGTTTGGATAGCGGAAATCCGAGCCCGCTCATCCCTGGGCACAATTAGTCACAGATGAAGTCATATTTCTTGTGTCCACATTTTTCACATACCTGGATAGTATAGCTTTGACTTAAGAGATCATAGGATCACCTGGAGGACATGTGGTTTTAGAAGAGAGACTCCCTTCTTTGAAATAAGGTGTTTTTTTTGGTCTTTCCAGTAGACTCTTGGGGGTATATTTACTAAACTGCGGGTTTGTTAAAGTGGAGATGTTGCCTATAGCAACCAATCAGATTCTAGCTGTCATTTTGTAGAATGTACTTAATAAATGAAAACTAGAATCTGATTGGTTGCTATAGGCGACATCTCCACTTTTTCAAACCCGCAGTTTAGTAAATCTAGTCCTTGGTCTAAGAGGTCCTATAAAATAACCCCCACCTAGAACTCCCTTGCAGTATGGGCCACCAGCAAATGTCCCTTTTCTCCTTCATCCTATCTGGGGGACACTGCTACCATGGGGCTGTATGAGGGGAGCCAGGAGTTGGCACTCAAACAGTTACATTATTTGTGTAACCTACAGACAGACTCCCGTCTTTTGCAATCCCTGCGCCTTCCGTGTAATCAGAGTGCCCAAGGAGTTGGGCCGACTCAGGGCTGCTCAGCAGCATTTTCTTACAGACTTCTAAAATAAATGAAATTAAAAGACATTTCTCTTTCTTTACTTAAGATTAGGTGCAGTTGCAGCAGCTGCTACTTACAGAGTCTGTGTGGGAAACATTTCCGCACCAGCCCTCGGCTGCTTCATTGCCAGAGCATGGACGGCTCTGCTATTACAGATCACTATAGGACGTGACGGGAGGGTCCTGCTCTCCTGCACCTCTCCGACACCTGTGGATGACAAGGAACACACAGCCTCCCTCTGCACTCTCAGTGAGACTAAAATGGGCACCCACAATGCTAAACTAACTACAACAGCGACCCGACCCTAACAACACTCTAATGGTCGGCAACGCAACTAAGTCAAACAACTATGACTAACTAGGTGTGGTGCAACGGGACTACTCACTAACCACTACGGGGAACACCAGCCGTGGTTCACGGACTATACCGGAGGGCGGTTCCTAACCCCCTCACCCAGGTCTAACCAAGGAGACTGTCTCCTTACTATGGGGTCACCCACGGACCCTAAGGACCGGCTGCACCAGGCCCGACTGAGGCTCACTGGAACAGCACACTAACCCACAGGCCGACTGCCGCATGGAACAGCCGATCGAAACTGAACCGCCCGACTGCCTGTAGTCGGTTGTCGAACATGTGTCTGTCCCTCACCGGACCGTGAGTGCCTCTGCGCTGGTGCGTGGTTCCCTAGCCTTCCTGCCGGCGCCTGTCCTGAGCTGCGGCCGTCCGCCATCTGGATGCACTGCGCATGCGCAGCATCCAAGAACTTATGACCTTTGCTTTTAATCTCATTGGTGGATCAGGCACCTCTCCCTATTTAAGGCACCTGTGCTCATTACCTCGTTGCCTGATCTTGAGTCTCATTCCCTGTGAGTCTCTGAAGGTATCTCCTGTGTCCTGCTAGTGTCTTCAGCTTCCTGCTGATTACCTGTGCTACTCATCGGTGGTTTCCATACCCGCTACTGATTCCTGTATCCTACTCGTGTCCTCAGCTGGCTTCTGTATTACCTGCTCTGCTCATCGGCGGTTCTCATACCCGCTACAGATTCCAGTATCCTGCTCGTGCCCTCAGCTGGCTTCTGATTACCTGCTCTACTCACCTGTGGTTCCCATACCCGCTACAGCCGTTCAGCGTCCCTGCTGTGCCTGCATATTCTCGTGGACAAGCTTCTCTACTCATCAGCGGTATGCTTACTTGTTATTGACTATCAACTGTTACCTTGCATATCCGCTTAGGACAAGCCTCTCTACTCAGCAGCGGTATCCATACCCGCTATAGACTATTTGTTGTTACGCTGCATATCTGTTTGGAACACGCTTCTCTACTCAGCAGTGATATGCATACTTGTGATTGACTATCAGTTATTATTCCGCATATCCGCTTTGTGCAAGCCTCTCTACTCAGCAGCGCTATACATACCGTTATAGACTATTAGCTGTAAACGCTGCATATCTGTTTGGAACAAGTTCCTCTGTGCTCTCAGTGTCTTCATACCGTTATTGACTCTTTGCATGCCTCCACTCATCCGCACCTGTCCTACTCCTCACTTACTAGCAGTAGTACAACTTGCTCTATGCAGACCACTGACTTCCCCGCTACCTACCTGCACCTGGACAAGTCTTCTCACCATAGCAGTGGTACAACTTGCTGTATGCAGACCACTGACTTCCCCGCTACCTACCTGCACCTGGACAAGTCTTCTCACCATAGCAGTGGTACAACTTGCTGTACGCAGACCACTGGCTTCCCCGCTACCTACCTGCACCTGGACAAGTCTTCTCACCATAGCAGTGGTATAACTTGCTGTACGCAGACCACTGACTCTCCTGTTACCTTCCTTCACCTGCTCAATTCCAACCTGGGCTCCGTGGTTCAAACCTGCCTTTCCACTATAGATGCAAGTCGCTGACTCATCTACCAATATAGCTGCAAGTCGCTGACTCAATTACCAGTATAGCTGCAAGTCATTGACTATCATCATTTCCATTGGCATCCTCTCTCCATCTGCTGTTATACACGTTCCTCTATTCACCCTGCTTGCAGAGGACCGCTGTGCAAACTCCCCCTCTCTGGTAAGCATAGTCAACTGGTGAAATCCTGGGCAAGACTCCTAGTGCCCGTGACAGTGTCCTTACACCTGGAACCGCCAGGAGACCTGCACGGAATTCAGGCTTGGGGACCCTCGACCAGAACCACGGGCCGCCCCTGGAACTGCCTTGAGCTGTGCTGCACTGCCACTGACTCACTCAGTCACCCCCTCTGGGAACCAGCGTCACCCCAGGGACCTAAGGGGCAGGAAAACTATGTATGTTCTTCCCTGACTATGTGTAAGCTGGTAACTACACTTGTCCCCACAGCCCAGGTTAGTGCAGGAAAACACAGGAAACAAGAGCCTACCTTTAATGGGGGCCTGACGTCTTGCCCCTGGAAACAATTATGTAGCACACCCAAAAATAACAGTAATACAGACAATACTCGCCGCACAGACAGAATAAATACAGTATACAGTACTTTGCACGCTACTCACCAGAGCACACGGCTGCTAGCTAACCAGCCGGTTGCTACAGCACCCACAGGAGCTACTGTACCTCCTAACTCCATGTGCTCACCTCACACAGGACCGTGCCCTACACTTACAAGGCTCTCACGCCTCTAACACATCACCAGGGCCTTCCGCCCTTCACACCATGGGCCTCGTGCCCAGCTGCCTACAGAGCCTTGTGCTCTGATTATGGGCCTCAGCCCCCTCTCTAACTCAGGGCTCTGAGCCCACTAACTAGGGCCTTGTGCCCTGCTATCTAGGGGCACTAGCCCCTGCCTGCTTAGGCCTTGTGGCCTCCCTAGCTATCTACTAGGGCCTTGTGCCCTTCTCAGTCTCTATGGGCTTTCAGCCCCCTAACCAAGCCCTGTGGCCTCTCCTATGGCCTCTAGGCCACTACCTAACTAAGGGCCTTGGCCCTTTTACACCTGGGGCTCTGTGCCCCCCTGCCTTACTAGCTAACAGGGCTTTGTGCCCTTTGACACTACTGGCCCACTACTCAACAAGGGCCTATTGCCTAGTTCCCTGGGCCTTGTGCCCCTAATTCAATGTTCCAACGGGCCTTGTGCCCGGTCGCGGCCACAGGCCTAGTGCCCGACTTAACGCTGAGGCTACTTACCTGCTCCGCTCAGGAATCTCAGCTTGCCAAGCTGTCTTCCTTCTTCTTTTCCGGGTCTTCCAGACCCTCCAGCCGGCGGCGCCTCTTCTCCCGTTTGGCGCGGGTCTTTTTGCTGCTCTGGAGGCGGGGGCGCGCTCAGCCCTGACAAGGGTTCCCCACCGACGATTTCTGCTCCGGCGGCTTGATTGGAGACTTCTTCCGCCGCTCCATACGTCTGGTCTTCTCCTCCGCCGACGGAATTCTGGCAAAATGGCGCCGGCCGGCGACTTATATAGTCGCCGGCGCGATGTCATCAGCCAACGCCACCGCGAGCGCTGATTGGCTCGCCGCGGCGCCAAAATTTTAAACAGCTGGGCGCGAGCCGCGATTGGCTCGCGTATCTGGCCGCTGATTGGCCAGCGGAGAAAGGTGAGCCCTGATTGGCTCATCCTCCCTCCGCTGCCAAAACCTGCAAGAAAGAACGAATACTTACCGCCGCTGGATCGCCGGACGGGTAAGTAAGTTCTTTTTTCTTTCCTCTTCACCCACTTGTAGGGCTCAGCAATCCGGGGACTCTTCAGTCCCTCCAGGGGCACAGCAGAACCGGGCACCATCTTTACATATACACAAGGCAATAAAGTTTTTTGGGGAAAAAAATAAAAATAAAAATGTTGTTAAGCCCAAAACCTGCAACTCGCAACCACCAGAAAACCCTGCAACTGTGGTAGTAGAATAAACACAGGGATATCATAGGTAGGGCAAAAAAAAAGGTCCATGCAATCATCTATCAAGTGACACCTCAATTAGACCAGGACCTGGTATCATATGATGCATATACAGCCTGTTATCAAGTGAGATGTATTTGTAGTTGACAAGGTCTTATAACTTCAGAAAAGGTCAATCCTTATGAATAGATGACCTTCAGTTCAAGGCACAATAAATAAATATTTACTATTTACTATCTTTTGTATTCTGGTATTCACTCCCCCCATATTTCCCTAAGGGCAGCATATATATATATATATATAAATATATATATATATATATATATATATATATATATATATATATTGCAACAGAAGACAGGCACGGCGCCTCAATGTGTATTATCAATTGTATATATATATATAGACGGATGTAATAAGCTGCGTACCATAAGGTTTTAGTAGGTCGTCTTAATCATAGATGGGAGATCCTCCTTCTAGGCTGTTCCTCCCAATAAATCCCACATCGGACAATGCAGGAAAAAGGAGAGTAACATAGAGTAGTACAGTCATAGTATACATCACACTTCTTGTGAGCATGCACACCACCTATTTAGGTTTCCTTGTTGTGAAAGAAATTATATATAACCAAGGTGGAGGACCATATATAATATATTAGACACCCACGTGATGTATAATAATAAACTGCGTACCAGATGTTTTCTAGGTAAGAACATTGATAGGTTCCTTAGATGATCAAATATATTCTCTCCATCTCAACCTCATTCATAGGCGGCGAAAATGACACAGAGAGGAAAGGTATAAATATACAATTTAAGTTTTAATAAAAAAAGGTATAACAATGCACTTACATCAAGGAGTGCAAATATATGCTGGCAAGACAGGCTCAACGCGTTTCGTCCCGGTAACAACGGGACTTCCTCAGGAGCAAAATAATAGATAATCATACCATGTAAATCCCCAGCTTTATATAACGCTGAAGCGCCATCTTGGCGCATGCGCAGATGCCGCCCATCACCGCGCACGCGTCAAAACAACTTTATTGGCACAAGTTAGTATCAGTGCAGTACTAGATAAACCTCGTATATATAGTATTTATAATTGCTCACATCATTGTTTATCCATATAAATGTAAATAACACAATCACCTTAAATAAATGATTCACTTTAAACCAAGATACATAGCACATAACATAATTAAAATATCACTATTAAAATGTACTTATAGAATTGTATATCACTATTAGCTGCAAATCTGAATATATAACACAACCAAATCTCTACACACATCCAATAAAAGTTATCCAATAAAAAATCATTATTGTATAATTTGTAATAAACATAGCTATAATATATCTCTCTTTAGCTCAAATGGATCTATTATTGGCTAAAAAATGCAAAAAAGTGTATACCAGTTAGTACATTAAACAGGACAATATAATTAAAAGTATAAAAAATATAAAAATATAAAAATAAAAAAATATAAAAAAGTGATATTCCCAGTGTACTCCTATCTATCTCCCTTGTATAATTCAAGACACACAGTTAATTAGTATAACAAGATATAATTATATACTATAACACATAATCTCAAATACTCAAGTATGATTAACATAAAATTACGTCCAAATCAGTTACAGAAAAGGAGCTAACTCATAATTCTCATTAAGTCCAGATGGGGTCATGGTACCTAATTGAAATATCCAAAACATCTCACGTTGGGAGAGTTTACGCTGTAAATCTCCCCCCCCCTTGAATTTAATATTACTCTTTCTAAGGCCATAAACTTAAGATATTTTGGATTACTATTATGTTTTTGTGTGAAGTGTCTAGAAACTGAATGACTTTGTACTCCATTTTTAATGTTACGGATATGCTCCTGTATACGCAGTTTTAACAGACGTTTAGTCTTACCAACGTATTTTAATTTACAGGGGCACTCTAACATATAAATAACCGAAGTGGATAAGCAATCCATTCGCTGCTTAATATTAAATTTCCTACTATTATCGTGATTGTAAAAGAAAGTTGTTGCTGGATTCATATATCGACATATATTACAGTGAGAACATCTCACTGATCCTATCTTATCTTGTATAAAACTAGATGATTTCTGAGTGGTTGTTTTACTCAGAAGTAAACTTGGAGCTATCAACTCTTTTAGACTACGATTTTTCCGAAAAATTAACATTGGTTTATCTGGGAGTATTGTAGAGAGTATCAGATCTCTCTGCAAAATCCCCCAATGTTTTCTTATAGTTGATCTAATCAAGTTTTCCCCACTATTAAATTCTGTTATAAAGGGTATCATTTCCCCTTTATCTTGTTTGATGGTATAATTCAATGTTTCAACTCTATCCTTTTGTTTAATTTTCCTAGTAGCCTCGTTGAGTACTTGATATGAATATCCCCTTTCTTTAAAACGATCAGTATAAACACAAAGTTGTTCCTCAAAGTCGTTATTACAGCTACAATTTCTTTTTATTCTATTAAACTGAGAAAAAGGAATATTCTCCTTCCATTTTCTCTGATGGCAACTATTAAAATGTAGATAGCTGTTTATATCTACATGTTTAATATAATTTTTAGTAATCACCTGAGTATCATTTGATGTTAAAATGAGGTCCAAATATTCCACTTGTATATTGCTTATATTAGCGGTAAATTTAAGATTATACTTATTCCTGCCAATATATTCCAGAAATTCATCGAATTCGTCTGGAGTGCCATTCCAAATAAGTAGAATCATCAATATAACGTTTATACAACTTAATCTTATCTGAAAAAGGATTGAGTGAATATATTTATTTGGCTTCCCAACTGCCCATATGAAGATTGGCAAAGCTGGGTGCAAAAGTGGTACCCATGGCTGTACCCCATGTTTGAAGATAAAATGTATCCAAAAATTTGAAATAATTATGAGAAAGGATAAAACCAATAAGATCACATAAAAAATCTCTATGTTCTGTTGTAACTGAGCTATCCTGATCTAAAAATTTCCTACAAGATTCAATACCTTTTTCGTGTTGTATAGAAGTGTAAAGGGATTGGACATCAATGGTAGCCCAATAATAGCTACTATCCCACACAAATCCCTGTAGTATTTGTAAAATACTATTTGTATCCTTCAGATATGAATTCAGGGAACTAACATACTTCCTCAAAAAGAAGTCTACATATTTTGAAGAGTTAGACGTGAGGGAGTCAATACCCGAAATTATCGGTCGTCCCGGTGGTCTTAACATATCCTTATGGATTTTAGGGAGGTAGTAAAAGGTAGGGATGACAGGACAAGATGTTAATAAAAACTGAAACTCTTCTTTTGATAGAATATTGTCATGAAGACCTTTTGATAGTAACTCCCGTATAGCTGAAATATAATCTTGAGTTGGATCCTTCTCTAAATTCAAATATGAATGATGATCCCCCAATAATCTCTTAGCTTCAGACACATAATCCAATTGATTAAGAATAACAGTACCCCCTCCCTTATCGGCCTGTTTGATAACTATATTATTATTAGACTGTAGTTGTTTTAAAGCCTGTTTCTCATATTTAGTCAAATTCTCATGTCCCTTTTCTTTATGTTCAGTACGACATAGGTCTTGAATAAGTAAATCCTGAAATATATGTATATGGTTACTCTTTGACTCTAAGGGGTAAAATTTAGATGTTAATTTCATACCTGATTTCGAAGATGAATCATGATTATTCTCATAATTCTTAAGACAGGTCATATCCTTCCTCGCAAAGTGTCTTTTTAAAGTTAATTTGCGCACAAACTTATGTACATCTATATATAACTGAAATGTATTAAGATGTTTAGTAGGAGCGAATGAAAGGCCCTTATTTAATACAGAAATTTCGGGTTTGGACAATACATGTTCTGACAGATTAAAAATTCCCTTTTTTCTTAACTCCATACTAGAGGTCACAGATACCTTCTTTTGTGAGTTCTGGATTCCCCGTCGTCTGTATATCTCCTTTTTAGGGGGGAGGCTAGTTTTGTATTTTCCTTGAAATGAGTTTTGTAATTTGACATCCTTTCCCGTTTTGAGGGACCTGGAGATAAAAAATCATCCGTCTCGCTTTCGGATACTGATAGAGTTGAATATCTGTTCCTAAGTTGGGGTTCAAAGTGAACTTGTTTATTGAATTTGGGACTAGATGACACTGTCCCCCTTCCCATTGGGACCTTACTCCATTTATTAAAAGTTACAGGAGGCTTTTGGGATAGTTCCCCATACGAGGACTTAAGATCAGTTTTAGATTTAGACCATTTTTTTATTTTCGCTTGTGCATAATCCCTTTTGTCTCTCTGGAATTTACGCTCTTTGGTTTTAATAACGCCAGTCTCAATCCTATCTAGTTTTTTACCTAATACAACCTCATTAGCTTTAAAATTTTCATTTTCCCTAAAGGGTTGTAAAAGAAGTTCTTTACCCTCTAATTCTTTCTCAACATCCTTAAAGATGTTTGTTTTCTCAAGTATGATTATTTTAATCAGTTTGAGTGAACAGTCATGTAATATATTATCCCATTCCTTAATAAAGAACTGATTTTCATGTCCAAATGTGGGTGTTTTGTTTAATCTAAGGCCCCGAGGGATCTTATTAACCTCAAGGTATGATTGTAAACATTTTATATCCCACCATGCTTTCGTCTCTTTGACCAGTAGTTTTTCAATGTCCCAAAACAACTGGTCAAGCTCATCATTCTTATCAATATTTTCCACATTATCATCAAAGATTTTAAGACAAAAATCATTCCTCTGGTTGATTCTATTCGCTGATTTCCACATTGCCCTAGTAGTTTCTAAAATGTAAATGTGGGTATAAGCAGCCTATATCAAATAACCATAAAACATAGAAAACCAACAAGTTGATATAAATGGCGCTAGTAACCACA
This sequence comes from Mixophyes fleayi, assembly GCF_038048845.1. Taxonomy (NCBI): domain Eukaryota; kingdom Metazoa; phylum Chordata; class Amphibia; order Anura; family Limnodynastidae; genus Mixophyes; species Mixophyes fleayi. The sequence continues at coordinate 193,338,250 of NC_134404.1, forward strand.
GCGTAACAGGATTACCAATATAAATCAATTACAGTATCAAATGGATAATGGATATATATATATATATATATATATATATATATATACATTATCTGAGAGCTGCGCTGATCTCTCTACCCATTGTTTTTATCCCCTTCATGGTGCTGACCACGCCCACACACTGCTGGCCCCACCCACACATCACTGGCCACACCTCCGATGGGACGGCACTTCTCACACTAGGCCCTTTATAATTTTCAGCCCCAGACCAATGTGGCCCTGAATGCAGTGATGACCCGTGCTGGTCATTCATGTCTAAAGGCGAAGGCTTATAAAGGGATATTCTATAAAAGTGAATGAATGCCGCTGATAAAACAACTATGTAAATTTACACCATATTTTATTAAAACTTCTTTATCTGGGATGGTAAATAGCTTTTTTAAATTCCTTTAAAAAAGTGGTTTATACGGACAGATTTTCAGATAGATGTTGCTCTGATTCCATTTATCATTCTTTAGAGTTAGGTTTCTTTTCAACAACCACAAAATGCAGCCAAATATCTGAAATGTACATGTCTCTTATGTCCTGGACAGCGGAGAGAGCTCTCTTGTGACCTGACCTGGGATAGTTGAGGGAGCCCTTTATTGACTTGATCCAGGAGAGAGGAGGGAGACCTAGAAATATTAAATTTCATAGCAGATTAGAACTGTGACTGGATCACTTATAAGTAACTTATGGTATAAATTTATGCAAAGGAAATAACGCAGGGCGCTAATTTATATATTTGCAAATTTACTTATTTTTGATATGGTGTGTATTATGGTAACGGAAATATCTTTATTTCTGAGACCAGGGGAGGAAATTTGTTTTTGTTGTAACTCTGCTAGAGGAAATGCATTATGCCTGAGGTATATATCTGATGCAATAAGCATTTGTTTAGAAAGTCTTTTGTGTATTTTGCAACTATCTGAAGAAAGGTCCCATGTTATTCTCGTGTTAATTACACCTTTTGATGTGTGAGTGACACACCTGAATGCACAGGAAGGTTTAATTAGACTTGCTGTTAGATTTCCTCTGTGTCTAAAACAAGATGCAGGAAATCACAGCAAGTTTTAGGATATCACAGATAAGTGTAAATATTGTTAGCTTTGCATTGCATGTAAATGCATGTTAGGGAAAACATATTGCATCCTGATACTAAGCATAACTCAGACCTCAGGGGGCTGGCTTACCCTGTGAGGCTGTGTCCAAAACTGTATAAAAGTGAGCTGTTTGAGCATGTAATGTATCGTTCTTGTACTATCTTTACTTCTGAAAAGATCACTAGTGCCACAGACTGGCGTGTGAACTGTCCTTGTTAGGACTGCTTGAGCTAATAAACCATCTTTTGATTCAAGGACCTGCTTTGACGACTACTTATCCTGCTGTAAATTCCTGTGACCTACAGATGAGACCCGAATCTAATCCATTCTCCAGGTTGATCTAAGGTTGACCCAGCCTTCCAGTGCCAACGTTTTGCCCGCTACCTGCAGCTCTGGCCAGTGTGATCGTCCAGGGGGAAACCATCCACAGCAACCCTGAACTGAAGGCAAGAGGTCAGGTATACCAGCCCAGGTGTACCAGCTAAGGGGTACCCTAGCAGTGAGAGTTACACAGAAGAAAGCGGTTTTAGGTGCCGGTTTAGGAGCCTAGTAGTGGGAGGGGCGTATTTGGGATAAAGAAAGGGGACGGTGGCAAAGTAAGCAAAGCAGGTCCCCAGAGACAACAAACAGAATGGCATAGGCGGTCCATCCTGTCACAAGAACCACTAGGCCCATCTAGACTATTGTAACCTCAAACCCTATTTGATCCTTTACTCTTTGTAAGGATATTCTTATGTCTATCCCAAGCATGTTCGAATTGCTGTACCGTATTAGCCTCAACTACCTCTGATGGCAGGCTCTTCCATTTATCCACTGTCTTTTCTGTGAAGTTGTTTTTCCTCAAATTTCCTCCAAACCTACTTCCCTCCAGTGTCAGTGCATATTCTCGTGTTCTAATACTTCTCTTCCTTTGTAGAATGTTTCCCTCCTGTACTTTGTTATAACCCATTGATATATTTGAAAGTTTCTATCATGTCCCTTCTTTCCCTTCTCTGATCCAAACTATACATATTAATTACAAGAGAGTCCCCTATAGACGTACGCTATTAAATAGTGACAGTGATGCATTCGAGCTTGCACTTACCTGAAGGGGTTAACAGGGATGTAGACCCAACCAGTGATGTAGAGGGGAGGGTCTTGTGGCTTTGTATCGTATGCTGCACTTCCTGGTCTGAGTCACTCGGCTTGCAAAATCCTGGAAGAGAGCACGTGTAGACAGATAAGGATTTGTTTTATTTTTCTTATACTGTGATTTTTCTGCTCTTGTGCTGTCATTTTCCTCCTCTTTTTTCTCCCTATTATTTCCTCTCCTTTATCTTTGCTGTGTTTTTGTTTTAAATTGTTGTTTTACTTTTGCTCTCCTTATCTGTCTTTCTGTTTTTCTCTCCCCCTCTTCCCTTGGTTGTTTTGTTCGTGTCTGTCCCTATTAGTACTGTTTTTTGCCAGTATGCCCCGTCCTAGGAGGGTAGCGAGCAGACCTGCCTGTCTCCGCTCCCCCTCCCCTGGCCCTGTGCGGCACCATCAGGCGGATGGGGGCACGGCTGTGGGGGTGAGTGGCAGCTCCGGCGGGGACATGCCCTGTGTTCCCCGCCGGCGTGAGGGTGGTGTGGGCGCCGAGGGAGTGCCTAGCACTAGAGTGCCCCGGGGGAGGAAGAGGTCTGCAAGGCGCGGCTCGGCGGTTCAGACTGAACCGCCGAGCAGCGCGCGCATTCGCAGACCTGCAGCTCCAGAGCGGGTGTCAGCTCCCGTTCGTGGAGCAGGGGTGAGATCAAGGGGGGGTCGCAGACTAGCTGCGAGGCAGCATGTGGCGGCCAGTAGGGAAGAATCGGAGGCAGGGGTGCAGGTGGAAACCCCCCCTCCCCCAAGGGGAGACAGTTAGGGCGGGTAACCGCGGGAGTTTTGGCCACAAGCAGGCGAGACAATTTCAGGCAGCACAGGGGTGGTATTGTCATTAACCCCCCCCCCCCCTGTGCTGGTTGACATAGAGAGAGTGAGGGAAATTTTGTGTCCAGCACCTCACCAACTTTATTTTCCCCCCAGCCCATTTTTGCCCTACAGTGCCAGAGGTTTAGCATGGGGGCGCAGACCCCGGGCCACCCTTCGTCAGTACGCAGAGCATTGTATCCTACATCAGGCGGGGAAGACGCAGGTCTGAGTAGCAGATCCTTTTTTGCTCAGAATAAGGCTAATGACAGAGGGGAGTGGTATCAGGACTTTGGGGTGCAGGGATCCTTGGAGGCCCAGGATCCATCTGGGCGCAGAGGGGAGGAGGCTTTTGGTTCAATGGGCTCGGGCCGGAGTCTAGGCAGGGTCCACCAGTTATCTCCTCTCTATTATAGATAATCAATAGGTACCAGCTACCAGGGGTCATCGATGCTGGGAGATAGGGGGGACTGTAATGTGGGGTATGGTCCTCGCTCTGAGCGTGCGAGCGGCAATATTTTTGACTACTTTCATGGAGGCAGCGACGCAGGAGCACCGTCAGGTGCAAGTGAGCCAGTAAGGGGGGAGGAGTGGGGCCTAGGGTCGGCAGGTGAGGTGTTCGAGTACCGCGCGGCTGCACGGGGTAGGCCCGCCTCTTCCTCGTGTTTAAGGTCACATAGCGTACCCCCGTCAGATTCAGGGGTTTTGAGAAATGTCACCTATGATGCGCCAGAAGCTCACGATTATGTCTCTTCAGTTCCACAGAGCCAGCATTCGGTGCCTCCAGGGACAGGAGTTCCTTTGAAGGAGTCAATGGCAGCTGCTGGTGGGGCATCAACAAGCGTGGCAGATCATTCGGTTGGGGAGGAGGTAGCATGGACCGAGGAGCGACCAACAGTCGAGCTGGCGACAGGAGACAGGACGGGAGTGGAGGCCGCAGAGAAAGTTGAAAATGAGGCATTGCTGTATGGCATTAGGCCGAGTGTTAGGGATAAAATCAAGAAAGGAGTGTATGTGGACATGTTTACGCTGATGACGAGGGCAAGAAGGGTTTAGAGGCAGCGTTAGATAGGACTGGTATGGGGGAGGAGAATTACAAAACATTCCCTAGATGGGTAAAAGGTTTTTGCGTGTTTGCAACACTATACGCTGACTTTAGACCGGAGGAACAGGTTGAGGTGTGGAAGTACTTGCATTTGATTACGGTCGTTTACTTAAAGGACGGGCCAATCATCTGGAGGGCTTACGATGAAATGTTTTGGAAAAAGATGACGGTCGGGAGAGGTTACCCTTGGGGTTCAAGGATATTGATACCTGGATGGACCTCATGAGGCCCAGTAGTCAGAAGCAGGAGGCGACACAAGGGAGGCGGTTTCCTGGGGCGGGGACGGCAAGGGAAAGTGCTTCGCGTTCAACTAGGGGACAGGTCAGAGGGGTGCGGCATGCAGATTTCGCCACTCCTGTTCCAACTGTAACGGGTTCCACCCCGCATCAGATTGTAGTAGAGCCAGAGCGGGAGGGGGGAGGGAACGTGGAGTTGCTACAGCAGCTTCAGGTCAAGGCCAAATCCTCAATTAGACTGGAAGAGTTAGACAGGTGGCTCAGTCTTTATAGTGACACCGATGCAGCAATCACGATTCGTGAGGGTTTTCAATTTGGTTTTAGAATCCCTGTTTTGAGACAATTGGAGCTACCATGGCCCCGTAATTTAAAATCGGCCTTTACCTTCCCGGAGATATTAGACGAGAAAATAGCTAAAGAAGTCCAGTTAGGGCGGATCTTAGGTCCTTTTGCAAATGTTCCCATCCCCAATTTGGTAGTGTCCCCGGTAGGTGTTGTGCCCAAGAAGACAGAGGGTAAGTTTAGACTTATTCAGCACCTTTCCTACCCATTAGGTAATTCGGTAAATGATGCCATAGACCCGGCGGTGAGCACCGTTCAATACCAGTCCTTTGAAGAAGCTCTTCCACTAGTGCAGGAGTTCAGGGAGGGGGCCCTTATGGCCAAAATCGACATTGAGTCGGCTTTTTGCCTGTTGCCACACCATCCTGAATCGTTCCAGTTTATGGGTTTCAGACACCGCAACGGTTTCTACGTGGACTGTTGCCTACCCATGGGTTGCTCGATATCATGCGCCTTGTTTGAGAAATTTAGCAGCTTTCTCCACTGGTGCATTCAGGCTGGAACCGGGCACAGGGGGATAGCTCACTATTTGGACGATTTTTTGATTATAGGCCCCGATAGGTCCCGTACATGTTTGGAGGTATTAAAATCAGCGCAGGCCTTATTTACGATCATGGGGGTTCCCATTGCACACGATAAAACGGAAGGCGCCACACAGCGTTTATCATTCCTGGGGATTGAAATTGATTCGGAAGCGGGTTGTCGTAGGCTCCCTGAGGATAAGTTGAAAAAATTAGCGGAGGCAATTGTGTCCACGCTGGGTGCCCCTTCCATCTCATTAAAAAAAGTACAGTCACTTCTGGGGCTTTTCAATTTCGCGTGCAGAGTAATTCCTATGGGCAGGGTTCTCTGTCGCCAGTTGCAAAAGGCCATAGCGGGAAAGAGTAGGCCTCATGCGGCGGTCTGCCTGTCACGGGAAATAAAAGAGGATCTTGTGATATTGCAGAGGTTTTTTGAGGGAATTCAACGGTAAAAGGATATGGCCCACCCCTCAAACAACGCGACGCTTGACCTTTACACGGATGCTTCGGGTGCGCAGGGTTTTGGAGCTTATCTAGGCGGGCAGTGGTGCGCAGAAGCGTGGCCGGAGTCATGGCATAGGAGTGGATTGGTAAAGACCATGGTTGTGTTGGAGCTATTTCCGATTATTGTAACAATCGAGTTGTGGGCTGTTTCTTTACGAGGCAGTCACGTGGTTTTTTGGTGTGATAACTTGGGGGTAGTCCAGTCCGTAAATAAACAGAGCGCGTCCTCCCCGCAGGCTATAGCTCTTCTGCGTCATCTGATACTTCGCTGCCTAGAGCACGAGATAACATTCAATGCTTGTCATGTTCCGGGAGTTAAAAACGACATAGCGGATGCCTTGTCCCGTTTTCAGTGGAAGAGATTCAGAGAGCTTGCCCCTCAGGCCAGTACCATAGGCATTCCCTGTCCCTCTTGTGTTTGGCAGATCATCACGCCGGCATAAGGGGTCTGGCGGAACGCGGACTGGCGCAATCCACATTACGGTTATATCGAGAAGCGTGGCTGCAGTGGGTCCAATTCAGCAGCAACAAGGACCAGTCAGAGGCAGGCCAGAGGGATGCGGTCATGGAATTTATGTGGTTAAGGTTTAAGGAAGGCTCTTCCAAGGCGAGATGTCATCTGCTTTGGCGGGCATTTCGTTTATGACACGGCTGAATGGGGTGGCGGATGTCACTAAGGGCTTTTTGACATCTAAAGCGCTAAAAGGTTGAGCGAAGCGGAGGCCGGTCACAGCAGACATCCGACACCCAATCACATTGCAAACTTTATCTAAAATTATGCAGGCCCTGGCGGACGTTACGAGGGATGAGTATGAGGCCTTGCTTTTTCGGACTGCATTTAGCCTGGCTTTCTTCGGGGCTTTTGGTCGGAATGCATATCCCCACGGGTTTGCTTACAGAAAACATTGTCATGCGAGAAGATCATCTAAGCTGTAAAATAGCCAGATCCAAAACTGATCAAGGGGGGAGGGGGTGCTGGTTGCAGATGCAGGCTCAGAAGGATAAGGAGACATGTCCCGTAAAATTAAGCTCCCAGTTCATACAAATCAGGCCCGTTAACCCAATTTTTCTAGTACATAGAAGTGGGGCACAGCTGACAAGATACCAATTTAATGCGGTGCTGAAGCATACGATTCAGTTCTTGGGGCTAGACCCATTTGTGTACAGCTCTCACTCTTTTAGAATCGAAGCAGCCACCTCCGCGGCTTTGGCAGGTTCATCGGTGGAAGCTATAAAGTCACTTTGTAGATGGAGATCCGAGGACTACAAAGGTAACATTAGGCCTAATGTTTAAAATGTGATGACTTGTATTTGAATCTGTATTACTGTCTTCTTTTTTCTCTTGTTTTGCTTTTCAATTCTACTTTATGCTTTTGTTAATGGTTTGTCACTGTCACGTATATCTGACCTTCTCCTATATGGTACCTATTGTTCGTTCCTCCTTTCCCCTTCCTGGTTACTCAAGGCTTATCTGCTCGTCGCGTTGAGCGAGGACGCGAAGGGCTTTCTCCCGTTTTTTTTCTCCGGAGGCCTGATTAGTGGTGTGCCTCTGGGGTTTGATCGGGTTTCACCTTCGTGTGAGTAACTTACCCTTACCCAAATCCATTTCTCCCCGATTTCCTTTTCCTTTGCCAGCTATGCTCCATGCTCGTCTGATGGGCTGCCTTTGTCAATCCCTAGGTGCACCTTTCTTGCTGTGTGTGATGGTCCGGTAAAGATTGCAGTACTTAACACTTATCTCTTTTTTAGATGCTGTGGTAACTGCGAGAGATATTTGGATCATTGGGCACTCTTACATATTCTGGGCAGCTAACCAAACGGGGATTCAGACGAGGTTTACCAGTATGGGGAATAGCCGGCTTTATTGATAAGGTAAACGGAGTCTGGTTTGGGGTAATCTCTTGCCCTGGTTGAGACAGTTGATTGAGCGGTGGGGAGCCCCTGGCGTACTAGTTATCCATTTAGGGGGGAATGACTTGGGTAAAGGTAAATCCCTGGACCTAATTATTCAAATGAGAGAGGACCTGCACTATATTAAGAATACATGGCCAACAATCATACTTGGCTGGTCCGCTATGATCCCAAGGCTGTCTTGGAGATCTCCAATCCCATTAAAAAAGATCTTTATAATGGCGCGAAAGCTTAATAGTGCACTTCGGAAGGTAATTAAGTCCCTCGGTGGATTTGTGGTGGATTACCTGGTGATAACAGCAGATAGGGTGAGTCTCTATAGTAGAGACGGTGTGCACCTCTCAGACGAGGGGTTGCTTATTGGTTGGAGTTGAGGAGAGTGCTCGGTTTGGATGGTGGCGGGCTGCTTTGCCCCTAGGGCAGCAGAGTGGGAGGAAGGCACTGCGATCAGCGGCTGATATATACGGCTCTATCGTGAGTGGCCGCAGGTATCTGTCCCCTTACAAGGCAATTGGTAACTCTTGTCCCTTCCGTGGGGAGGGGCCTCGCCCGGCTCAGTGAGGGAGGGGGAGTGAGTAGTGAGGTGTGTGCAGTTTACTCTGACGCCAGGTTAGGGCCGGCCAAGCAGTGGGTTTATGAGAGAAGTGGGTGGACTTAAGGCTATATTGCCATGTCCACGCTTGGTTGGGTATCGCTGGAGCTAATCTGCAGTGCTCTTTTTCCGCCACCAGGTTAATTAGGTTATTATAAATTACTTTAGTGCCACTTTACTCAAGTCTCCGTGTCTTTATTTTATATAAGTGGGTTATCTTATTCAAGGTATGGGAAGGTGATGAAGGGCATACACAGTGAACTATTTATTACAAGAGAGTCCCCTGTAGACGAACGCTATTAAATAGTGACAGTGTTGCATTCAAGCTTGCACTTACCTGAAGGGGTTAACAGGGATGTAGACCCGACCAGTGATGTAGAGGGGAGGGTCTTGTGGCTTTGTATAGTATGCTGCATTTCCTGGTCTGAGTCACTTGGCTTGCAAAATCCCGCCCACCCACGCCATGTTAGGTGTAATTTTTAGGAATGGTGTTTCGTTAACTTGGTCCTTAAGGGCTTATAGGTAGTTGGTGGGGGAGGAAGGCACTGCGATCAGCGGCTGATATATACGGCTCTATCGTGAGTGGCCGCAGGTATCTGTCCCCTTACAAGGCAATCGGTAACTCTTGTCCCTTCCGTGGGGAGGGGCCTCGCCCGTCTCAGTGAGGGAGGGGGAGTGAGTAGTGAGGTGTGTGCAGTTTACTCTGATACCAGGTTAGGGCCGGCCAAGCAGTGGGGTTATGAGAGAAGTGGGTGGACTTAAGGCTATATTGCCATGTCCACGCTTGGTTGAGTATCGCTGGAGCTGATCTGCAGTGCTCTTTCTCCGCCACCAGGTTAATAAGGTTATAATAAATTACTTTCGTGCCACTTTACTCAAGTCTCCGTGTCTTTATTTTATATAAGTGGGTTATCTTATTCAAGGTATGGGAAGGTGATGAAGGGCATACACAGTGAACTATTTAGTTATTTTAGTCTTTCCGGGTATGTTTTGTGCTGTAGGCCATGCACCATTTTAGTTGCCCTTCTTTGTACAGTTTCTAATGTATTTATATCTTTATGGAGATATGGCCTTCAGAACTGGACACAGTATTCTAGATGAGGCCGTACAAATAATCTATACAGTGGTATAATTACTTATTTCTTTCTGTTGCTGATTCCAACCGAGATCTTATCCATTCAATCATCTTAGAATCCATGATTAAGATTTCAAGTTTATTTAATTTAATTTATTTATTTAGCCTTCCCGGGATAGTGTAGGGAGCCCTCTACACTCATCCATAAGCCAATGGTGTTGAAGAATTTCCTCCAGAGTGGGACGTTCTGAGGGGCGAGTTGATAAACACCACCAAATCAAGTCCTCACAATCTGAAAAGAGAGAGAGAAGTATTGGTTATTTCAGATGCAGGTCTCTTGTGTAACAAACCCCAATACGCACAGATGCTTCAGCCCCTCCCCTCCACCACCCCACCCTCCCTCCACTGCAGAAACAAATCTGCAAAGCTCATTCACGAAGGAGCAACTGCTGATAGGAACATATAGAGACAGCCTTTATAAACCGCCTTCTTACACAAAATCTCTCACAGTTCAGACGTAGAAAGACTTGTTGAAGCGTGATTCAGATGTTAATTCTCTATCTTGTTGTTATTCTCTTTATTATTAAATAAGTATGAAAAAAACATATCATAGTGCAACCAATCTCAATTCGATAGAGATTACTTCTTAAAAGTGAAAAAAATTATTATCAAGTGTGTGTATTTCAGATGGAGTGCCACAAATCTCCATTTACACCCTGCGTATACATACAATGAATTGATAATAATGACAAACACCACTGTGTTTAAATTATTTGTGAATCACTTATTCTTTCCCATGTATATCTTAAGGTAAAGCATCCCTTAAAACATTGTTTTATTTATATAATAAAAAATGTCCAATAAGAAGGCATTACAGGACAACTTGTTTTTTTTATAAATAAAACAATTAATATTTTATTATCAGAAATACTGACTCAAATAACAGATTTAAAATTCCAGGAATCCAGCACAATCACCGCCTGATGAACACGACAAGATGCCTTGAGAAAGATTTGCAACTGAAACGCGTCGGGTGGGATGGAAGGAGCATAAAGGTGCATATCGTATCCAAGGTCTCATGGAGCACCAGTGATGATTGAGTTCTTACCTGTGGTAGAGATAAACTAGCTTCCAGTTCTTTTTGTAATTGGAAAAAATACTTGAACAGTGGAAATGCAGCAGGAAACTTGTCATGGATATCGGATAAACCTCTAGAATGTTTAAAGATGGAAAAAAAGCAGATGAGTTCCGTGTAGATTTATACAGCATAGAGCTTAGGAATTTCCATCGTTTGTGACAAGTGAACAATTTATGACTGCAAGCTATCTTAACTTCCAAACAACATTTGTAATTTGTCTCATAAAGAGTAGAGGGAGACTGCAATACGTAACTTGTACGACACGCATTTTTCACGCTATGAAGAAACTCGAGACACAAAGGGCCTGATGCAAATCAGAATGTAACTTGCACACAAGTTGCGGTTTAAGAAAGAGCACAGAACATGAGCATAGTTCCAACTGTAATCTGTAAACTGTGGGCAGCATGGTGGCTTAGTGGTTAGCACTTCTGCCTCACAGTGCTGGGGTCATGAGTTCAATTCCCAACCATGGCCTTACCTGTGAGGAGTTTGTATGTTCTCCCCGTGTTTGCGTGGGTTTCCTCCCACACTCCAAAAACAGGTTAATAGGCTGCTAACAAATTGACCCTAGTCTGTGTGTGTGTTAGGGAATATAGACTGTAAGCTCCAATGGGGCAGGGACTGATGTGAATGAGTTTTCTGTACAGCGCTGCGGAATCAGTGGCGTTATATAATTAAATGGTGATGATGATGATGATGTAATCATATGCAAGCAGATCTCAAGATGCGCCTCAATTTGAATTTGGCTGCACTGCTTAAATGTTACTTTATAGACAGAACAGAGTGCGGTATACGCACAAGCATATGTGCAATATAAGGTGACATCAAAATGCATGCAAAAAAAATAATATTTTAAAATAAATGAACAACTCTAAACAGTATGATCATAAATAAAAATCTGCTTATTTTAAAAAACAAACAAACAATATTTTAATTAAATAAATAAATCAGAATGTTCTTATTGCGACCTGTACATACAATGCATTTTATAGTCTATCTCACTTGCATTCACATGGTCTGTGCTATTTAGTCGGCACTGACACCTGCCCTGTAGATGGGGCAAATGTTACGTCTGGAAACAAGTGGACTTAAGAGAAACCCAGGACTTGTAATCGGCCACATCTGCATCGGCACACTCGGCACTGTACATTGCCTATGTCTGTCCTACCCTTCCCACCGCCATTCCGCCCTTAAAGTCATAGGCAGTTATAAGTGTCATTTACGTTCAGACATGAATTGTATGCAATTGCGTTCATTGGCATAAGATCCGTTTCTGAGCGTGCGAAGATCTATTTCACGCACCATATGGCATGCAAGCGGACTTACGTCCGAATATCAGTCAAGCCCATAGTCTCTCCAGACATTGTTCTGTACGTCATATTGGAGATATTTCAAATATCACAGTGAGGACATAGCAACAGTCAAGAGAACCACCAAAGGAGGTGATATATAACACTCTGTAAAAGGACTGCATATTGAGTCTATCAGTTGGGTTCCATTGGGGTCCCGGGAGCCTTCCATGAGCACATTAAACTGAATGACATTAAGGATGATAATCATACAGGTTTATAGTCTACAATAGGGTGATGATGTCATCTTCCTGCACTTCATTTAGTTGTCGATAGGGATTTTCTCTGATTTGTCTTTACCAGCTTTCTAGATAAGATTTATTAATTCATTTTCTTTGGTCTTTTTCTAATGTTCTATCTTTGCTAGGAAACAGCAACTTTTCCATGTGTTCCATGGAGCCAGTGGACCCAATCAGGGCCATTTAGGACTAGACAGACAGCAGTCGCTAAGCAAGACCCACACTGGCTGTCTGCTGGATGGGGAACCTCAAGTTCCCCACTCTGCAAGAGGTGTTTTTTACAATTATCTATGACAGTTATTTTTTGTCTTCTTAATTTTATTTTAAACGATTTAACGTTGTGATTTCTGGTGAATAGATAATGTGCAGTAAAGACCATATGTTACAACATGTTTATTTCCTAGTTGAATTGAAGATCTTTTTATAGTTAATACATGCTGTTATAAATCTTGTAATAAAATCAAATTGTTAATTTTTTTTTGTTTATACCTTATGGGCTCAAGTCCGAATGCAACTTAGATGTAAGGTGCGTGTTTAGAAAGAGCACGGAACTTGTCCAAGTGTATCTCAAGACACGTTATGATTTGAATATGAATGTTAACAGTATTTTCCATACATAGACACACATAACAGACTGCGCTCTGTGGTATAGGCACATGCATATGTATAACACCAGTTCACATCAAAACACATAAAAATTGTATTTGTATTCTTTTTTCATTTATAAATATGACTTCAATGTGTACATTACAGAAAATGCATTTTTAAAACTTATTTTTCTTATTAACCTTGAAACAAGGAAAAACAATACAAACAATTATAAACAATTGTTATAACAGATAATACAAACAATTATAACAGAATATATATTATAGCGATGAATATAAAAACAAACAAACAAGGTAAATGCTTTGTAGATTTCACCTCTGATTGCTTTTGTGAGTGTGGCTTCCAACCTGTCCATTTTAAATATGTAAAACATTTTATCCTTGAATAGTTTGAAACAACAGGCTGGGTCAAAACCTTTTTATTTTGCTGCTGTGCTGATAACCAGAAGAAGTCTTTCACCGACTCTTGATATTTGCTAATCTTGAGGGACTATTCCTAGGATGGCCCATTCCACTGGGAAAAGGAGATAGTTCTTTCAAAGCAAAGTTTCTGACTCTGAGCCAGAAAGACCTTACTAATGGACATCCCCATAAACAGTAAAATATATCTGCCTCATCTTCATGACATCTTGGACAATTATGTGATGACGATGAACCCACTAAAAAACTGCAATGAGGGAATAAATAAGATCTATGGTACGCATTCAGGAAAAGTTTAGTGTACATACTTGCCAAAATCAGACGACTAGAGTTATATAGAGTTTTGAGGAGAGTTTCCACCGTTAACTCAGATAAATATTGCAGCCATTGTGTTAGTCAACTAGTTGTGTTGTTGTATTCTAGTTGATCTCTTATAAAATTATAACGAGTGGTAATGGCTTTGTCTTCAGGTTTTCTTTTTGGATAAAAGTAAGTCCCGGTGATCCTGACAATCATGATCTGAGATATTCCTGATAACACTGCTGATGTAACGTTGTGTCTGAAAGTATGAGAAAGGGAAGGAGCTGTGTGTGTGAGAGGTCATTTGTTCACTGTGTCTACAGACAACCAATTGCATTAATATATTTTTCCTTCAAAGCCATGAAGAGGTAGGGTGATACATTCTCTTGAAAGTCAGGGTTTAATACAAAGGATTCAAAAATCGATTTGTGGACATTAAATGGGATTTGTGCCTTAGTATGTGCTAGGGGAGGGGGTTCTCTTTTATATCTTGGGATATCTCTTGGTCATGGAGGTGGAAAAACGACCCTAGGTTCATGTTTGTGAGAAAACCACTCTCCAATGGGTTGTCAGTGTATATCTGTGTGGTGTCCAACCAGTCTCTAATATGGCGGAAAAGGCTGAGTGATTGTTGGTTGTTGTAGCTTAATCCAGCTAATTCTGGGCCTCTTATTATTCCATATAAAGTTTCTGCCAATTGAGTTCAGGACTTTGGAATCATTCTGGGTGAGAAGGAAGGGAAGTGATTGGATACGTTTCGGGAAGGATTCCATTTTGGTTAAATTGGCCCTTCCTTTAAAGGAGAGATAAACACCATACCATCGCTCCAACTCTCTGGCCATGGAGGATATTATATTAGATATATCAATCGATATAGAGAGGATGGATATTTAGCTATTTGAACCCCTAAATAAGTAAACTTTTTTTTCCTAATTGAATGGGGTATGTTTGCCTCGTGATCGGTGGGTAATATCAGGCTTAAAATACATTGCTATTGTTTTCTCTGTATTGATGGAAAGACCTGAGATTGATCCAAATTCCTTCATTTTCTTCATTATTAGGTGTTAGGAATGACTTGGGTTGGACAAGTAAAGCAAAGTGTCATCCGCGATGTCTGAAATTGTGATTTTGTGTTTTCCAATCTAAATACCTTGAAATTCCTGTGTCTGTGGTAGTATGCGCAAAGGTGTCAAACAACAGGTTGAACCACTGGCAACCCTGGCGTGTTCCCAGGAGCATCTCCACTCCCTGCAGACCATCCAAAAGCAATGTGGTAAACCATGTGTCACACTTCTAGTATCACAAACGGAACCCAATAGCCAGGTATTTCTGAATTCAACAAGATTTATTTTGGTATATAAATAAATCTCCAGTGTCCAACAAATAAAGTCCAAAGTCACAAGAGTATAAAGGTCTGGTGGAAGTATCAAGTACTTGTAGTCCAAATCACAAGGAGGCAAGGTTCTGTGGAAGCATCTGGTTCAGATACAAACACAATACTCGTGCAAAGGCTTCATAACAGGAAGTGCCTTTTCTAGGCCCAAACAGGAAATGGGATCCAAGATGGAAACTTCATGAGGCAATCACGGCCATCTTGAATGAGGGCAAAACTAAGGGCAAGTACATAACAGGATGCCCCCTTCTCAACGACGTCCTCTGAACGACTTAGGACCAGGCTTCCCAGGATGCTGTCAATTAAATGCTTTTACCAAAAGTGGGGCATGAACATCCTTTGCAGATTGCCAAGAGTCATCTTCTGGCCCATATCGCTGCCAACGTAGCAGATATTGTAATTGGTTTTGAAACATACGAGAGTCCAGGATCTTTTCGACTATAAATTCCTCATGCTCATCAACTTGAATTGGCTCAGGAGGAGGCAAAGAGCGACCAGGAAATGGATTCTTAACTGAAGGTTTTAGTAATGATACATGAAAAACAGGATGTACCTTCATGGAATCAGGAAGATCCAATCGAAAAGCCACTGAACTAATCTGTGCAATGATCTTATATGGACCAATAAACTTACTTCCCAACTTAGCAGATGGTACCTTCATTCTTAAATGTCTAGTTGACAACCATACTTCATCACCAATACTAAAAGTTGGAGCAGCCCTTCATGATCTGTCAGCATCATGTTTATATCTTTCTTGAGCAGTTTTCAAAGTCTCTTTTAATAATTCAAGATTGCTTTGCATAATAATCAGTCTATCTTCCACAGCAGGAATTGGAGAGTCACAAGGTAGATTGGGACAAATATTTGGATGATATCCTAGATTAGCATAGAAAGGGCTAAATCTTGCAGATGAATGTTGAGAATTATTGTATGCAAACTCAGCCATGGGGAGGATATCAACCCAATCATCCTGTAGGTGACAAATATAACATCTGAGGTATTGCTCAAGTGTTTGGTTTGTTCGCTCCGTTTGTCCATTTGACTGTGGATGAAATGCAGTGGACAAGTTCACCACAATGCCAAGGGATTTGCAAAACTGTTTCCAAAATCGTGATGTGAATTGAACGCCTCGGTCTGACACCACATCATTAGGAACACCATGCAAACGAAAAACTTCTTTTATAAGTAAGTCGGCTGTTTCTTTTGCTGTAGGAGTACCCTGGCAGGGTATAAAGTGAGCCATCTTTGTCAGTCTGTCAATTACCACAAAGATAGTGGTCATATTCTTAGATCTCGGAAGTTCTACAATAAAGTCCATGGAAATGGAATCCCATGGACGTGTAGGTATTGGCAAAGGTTGTAGTAGTCCAAAAGGAGAAGAACAAGGAGTCTTAAATCTGGCACACGTTGTACAAGAGGATACATATTTTGCTACATCTTCCTTATAGTTGGGCCACCAGAATGAACGGCTTAACAGTTCTTGAGTTTTCTGAAGTCCTTTATGGCCTGCTAATTTAGATTCATGGAATAGTTGCATGACCTTTAACCGTGCTTTTTCTGGAACGTATAGTGGATGTGCCATATGCCAGACTCTGTTGTCATAAGATAATTTAACAGTTTTTGGAGGATTCATGAGGGTAGAATCCATATCATATCCATTCTTGATCTCTGTTAATAACTCCGTTGTACAAATAACCCCCAAAAAATTTGAATCAGGAATTATTGTTTGAACAGGCTTTACCTGTTGAGGATTCTCCGCATAAGCTCTTGAGAGGGCATCAGCTTTTCCATTCTTCAATCCAGGTCTATAGGAAATTAGGTAATAAAAAAAGCTTAAAAAGAGAGCCCATCGAGCTTGTCGGGGAGATAATCTTTTTACTGATTTAAGGAATTCCAAATTCCGGTGATCGGTGAGGACTATCACTTGATGCTTTGCACCTTCTAAAAGATGTCTCCATTCTGAAAAAGCAGCTATAATGGCAAGAAGTTCTTTATTTCCCACATCATAGTTTCTTTCAGGAGCAGTCATTTACCTTGAATAAAAAGCACAGGGGTGAAGTAACATTTTTTCTCCTACTCTTTGTGAAATTACTGCTCCTATAGCTGAATCTGATGCATCAGTTTCCAAAACAAATGGGAGTGTAGGATCAGGATGAATTAATATAGGAGCTGACGTGAACTTCGTTTTTCAAAATGGAAAAAGCTTTATCAGCTGCTGGTGACCACTGAAAGGAGGAAACCTTTTTTGTGAGCTGAGTAATGGGGGCAGCAATTCCAGAAAAGTCCTTTATAAAATGTCAATAGAAATTAGCAAAGCCCATAAACCGTTGCACATCTTTGACGTTTTTAGGTATATGCCAATCTACCACAGCATGCTCTTTACAGGGATCCATACACAGTCCTTGAGGGGATATAATGTAACCCAAAAATTTTATTTGAGTACGATGGAATTCGCATTTCTCCAACTTGATGTATAATTGGTTTATACGTAGCCGTTGTAAAATAATTCGAACATGTTCTTGATGTTCTGGTAAAGAATTAGAAAAGATAAGGATATCATCAAGATATACAATAATGAACAGATCAAGCAAATCTCGAAAGACATCATTTATAAAATGTTGGAAAGTAGCAGGGGCATTACATAACCCGAACGGCATCACGAGGTACTCATAATGTCCATATTTTGTTCGAAAAGCCTTTTCCATTCATCACCTGGTCGAATGCGTATTAGGTTGTACGCTCCTCTTAAATCGAGCTTTGTGAAAATACTTGCTGTCTGCAGTCTTTCCAATAATTCTGGGATGAGAGGAAGTGGATGTCTGTTCTTTATAGTAACTTTATTTAATTCTCTATAATCAATGCATGGCCGCAAAGATCCATCTTTATTTTTTACAAAAAAAATAGGAGCCCCTGCTGGAGATTTTGAAGGACGTATAAAACCTTTAGTTTCATTTTCCTCCAGGTAAGTCTTTAGTGTCTTTAATTCAGGATCAGCTAATGAATAAATCCGACCAAAAGGAATAGCAGCCCCAGGTAATAGGTCAATGGGACAATCATATGGTCGATGGGGTGGTAATTTGTCAGCATTTTGTTTGTTACAGATATCTGCAAAATCCTGATATTGAACAGGCAATTGTTCCTCCACAGAAGAGAGGGACACTGAGATCTGATTCTCTTCTTGTGCAAGCGGGACCACACTGATAGCATCTTGAAACGTTAGGGTTTGAGACTCCCAGTTAATGGCTGGGTTATTGTTAGTGAACCAAGGGAGACCCAAAATTATGGGAAAATTTGGAGAAGAGATGAGAAAAAAAGTGAGTTCCTCCTTATGATTAGGTTCTATCATCAGGGACATAAGTTCTGTCTCATGTGTGATGGGACCAGAATTCAGAGGGGACCCATCAACTGTCTCCATCAATACAGGGGTCTTTCTTTCTTGAAATACTATATGGTTTTGTTTAGCAAAATCTATATCCATGAAATTACCATTGGCTCCTGAATCCAGCATTGCCATGGTTGAAATAAGTTGAGAGTTTATCTCAAGTTGTATTGGTATTGAAAAATGATTCTTTATTCTTCTGTTCTCTCTCTCAAATGTAGACAGTGAAGAGATTTGAGGAATAATAGCATTCAGTTGATGTGAGCAGCATGAAATAATAGATTCCTGGTCAGAGTCTTTAGGTTCCATCAATGTAGCAACTGTCTTGCGAGGTCGTTGAGAACAATTAGAAACATAATGCCCAGATTTACCACAATACAAACAGAGATTTTCTTGTCGTCGTTGATCTCTTCTTTCAATAGAAATCTGTTTGCGAATGGTATCTATTTGCATTGGCTCAGACTCCTCAATTTGTTGTGTTGCAGGAGTTCCAGAGTAATTTGATATTGCTGGTTCTGGATAATTAGGACGAGTCCACATGGAACCCCATCTATCTTGTTTCCTCTCCATTTGACAAGCATCAATACGAATACAATGTTTAACAAAGGCTTCAAATTCAGTGGGTGCATCAGCTCTAGATAATTCATCTTTAATGAACTCAGATAACCCCTTTCGATAAACAGACAGCTTAGCTGTCGAATTCCAATCAGTGTCCAAGATCCATCTTCGGAAATCAGAGGTGTATTCAGCCACTGAACGTCTTCCCTGACGCACTTTTAATAAAACTAACTCAGCAGTAGCACTTCGATTTGGATCATCAAATATCTGGTTCATTGCATCCATAAAATTAGTAAGATCTTGTAATATGGGACTTTTTGCTTCTATCAAAGGAGAAGCCCATGCCAAGGCATCATCTTTCAACAATAAAAGAATACAACGTACTTTCTGTACATCAGTCAAAAAATAAGTAGGATGTAAATCAAAATGCATATTACATTGATTAATAAAACCTCTATATTTTTTACGATCACCTGAGAATCGAGCTGGAGGTAGTGGGAGTGTGGGCTGATGTACTGCAGCTGAAGGTGCTACAGCATTAACTTCTTGAAGCCGCACCTGCAGTTCTGTAATAACTCCATTTTGTAGCGCTATTTGATCTTTGAGTTCATGAACATTTATTTGCAACTCAGTTACGTGTTGATTTTGCAGTTGAAAATTATTTGTACACTGGGTCTCCAGTTCTTGAAATTTTGCATGAAATTCCTGTAGTTGTCTTGAGGCAGAATGCATGTGGAAACTCAGATCTGAAAGTTGCTGTAAAGCAGATGGTTCTGACCCGGCGGGCTCCGTCATTTTGGGCACGAGTATCCTGTCACACTTCTGGTATCACAAACGGAACCCAATAGCCAGGTATTTCTGAATTCAACAGGATTTATTTTGGTATATAAATAAATCTCCAGTGTCCAACAAATAAAGTCCAAAGTCACAAGAGTATAAAGGTCTGGTGGAAGTATCAAGTATGTCACGGGCACTAGGAGTCTTTACCCAGTATCACCCGCTGATGGTCTTATCAGAGCAGTAGAGTTGGTATATGATACTCTGATGGCAGGGTGATAATGGAACTGGAAACAGCAGATGGTTAGAGAATGCTCAGAAAGTCTATGACTAGCAGCACTGGTAAACAATAGGTAACTGAACACGAGGATCTGGATGGACAAGGACACGTGTGGGTAGTCAGTGGTCTTTGCACGGCAAGTTGTACCACTGCTATAGTGAGAAGAATGTCCAGGACTAATAAGGAGGTGGAAGTCAGCGGTCTGCGTATAGCAAGTTGTACCGCTGTCTGTAGTGAAGGAATGGAATCCAGGTGAAGGTAACGGGGAAGTCAGTGGTCTGCGTGTAGCAAGTTGTACCACTGCTTATGTGAGAGGATATATGCAACTGGTGACACAGGGAAACAGGAATCAGTGGTCTGCCACTAGCAAGTTGTACCACTGAATATATATGTGAGGAAGGACACAAGGCGATAAATGCAATGCAGAGTCTACACGGGTACACTGAACTTGATCCCACGTTGAACTGCAAACAATAATAATAATGAATGAACAGCACTGCACAGATAAACAAAGTCACTAGAATAGTCCAGCAAAAGGAAACACAGTCAATAATAGCAATAGTCTCAGAGGATGGAAACTCCGGAGGAGAACAACTCAGTCCAGATGGATATGCAATACACCAGCACAGTCAATGAGAAGTATGCATACCGTGGTTCAGATGAGCAGGCTGTTAGAGATAGCTGCAGGGATACCTGAGCGGCAGGGAACTGACGAGATGAGAAGTCCTTGCAGAATGGAAGCGGCAGGTAGGTGCAGCGCACTGTAGGTAGGCCAGCAAGGACGACAAATACTCAGGAAGCAGTATTATATCGAATTGAACAGCAGGAGACCACGGGAGAGCTGAAGCGATGTAGCAGAGCTGGAAGCCGAGGAGCGTAGACTCGATGCTAATAGGCAAGTTGACACAAATGGACACACTGTAGAAGCAGTAGGCAGCGGGTCAGCTGACGGCAGGTGGAATGCAGACTGGAGCGCTGAGACGAGCAGGACTCTGTAGACACGCTGAAGTAGCTAACAGGAATCAGCTGGAACAGTAGCGATGTAACACAGGAGAGTTGGAGAGATCAGTAACTTGTTAGACACACGGAGGCAGCGGATAGGAATCAGCTGCTGGAGTCACGATGAAACACAGGAGAGTTTGCAGTAATCTGTAACTGTAGATATACGGAGACAGCGGATAGGAATCAGCTGCTGGAGTCACGATGAAACACAGGAGAGTTTGCAGTAATCTGTAACTGTAGATATACGGAGACAGCGGATAGGAATCAGCTGCTGAAGTCACTAGGAACACGAGGAGTAGAAGTGGTCTGGAAACCACAAACGGCAAACAGGAATCAGCATAAGCTTGAACACACGAGGAGGCACTGGAACACCTTCAGAGACTCATGAGGAATGAGACTCCAAGATCAGGCCACGTGGTATTGACCACAGGTGCTTAATATAGGGAGTGTTGCCTGATCAGCCAATAAAGTTAAAGGAACAGAACTGAAGGTTAAAAGGGACTGCACATGCGCAGTAACCATTATAATGGACGGACACGGTTCCTAGCTACCTTAGAAGTAGCACTCACAGTCCGGTAAGTGACAAAGTACTTGTAGTCCAAATCACAAGGAGGCAGGGTTCTGTGGAAGCATCTGGTTCAGATACAAACACATTACTCGTGCAAAGGCTTCATAACAGGAAGTGCCTTTTCTAGGCCCAAACAGGAAATGGGATCCAAGATGGAATCTTCATGAGACAGTCTCGGCCATCTTGGATAAGGGCTATTGTAAGGGCAAGTTCATAACAGAGATCCAAGATGGAAACTTCATGAGGCAATCACGGCCATCTTGAATGAGGGCAAAACTAAGGGCAAGTACATAACACCATGTGTTATCAAAACACCGCATTAGACCAATATTGTGTCCCCGAATGCCCTTTGTGACAGAATATCATATAGGTGTGCCCATAGTACCATATGAAACGCATCGTTAACATCTAGGATACGAAGCATAGCATTTGAATTTAGGGGTTTGAGCGGAAACAACAGTGGCCACCACCACCACCGCTCTGATACCTTTATCTGAGTGGCGACCCCCCACGTAGCCCAGTTGTGATCCTGATAACAGTTTAGGGAGGAACAATTGTAATCTGATAACCATAATTTTACTAGAATTTTATGAATGATAATTAGCAGTGTAACAGGTCTGTAAGAGGACAACAGTTGGGGGTCTTATGTTATATTGGGCCTTTTTATAATATTTAATGGTGAAACCATCCAAGTCATGTGTTTTATGAGCCTGCATGGCTTTTATTGCGGAACTTATTTCTGTCCTTGTCTAGGGTATCCCTCTGAGCTTGGGTTAATTTTGGGCGGTGTGTTTCCTTCATTAAGTTTTCTTCTATTAAAGGAACTACAGGGTCTGATTAATAAAGAATGTCATAATATTTGTGGAATTGTTTCTCAATGCCTTTAGATCTACTGTGCAAGTTCATCTGATGGCTCTTATATAAATCTTCTTTTCCCATGTTTTGGACATGTTAGCTAGAACCCTACTTGGCTTGTTTGCCCAGCAAAAAATATTTATTTTTAGTATAGTACACATTGCGTTGTGAGTGAGATATAGGAATGTTTCAAGTACAATCTGTGTTTAAGTATGTTATAGGAAACTGTTATCTGTTTAAACTTAGGTTGGCACAGTCTTTTATTGCTGCCTAATTTATGATAGGTATCTGGCCTCCTCTATCCTTTCCCACAAATGTTTTCTTTTCCTTTGATTAGCTGACCAATTAGCACATCTGTAGTGTATTCCTAAATTAGACTGACTACATCTTAGTTTCATTCTATGGGGAGACGTATGTGGGGTTAGACGTGTGTGATTTCTGCACTAAGTGGGATTTTCTCACAAAGTGGACGAAAATGCACAGTTAGACAACACAGTTGGACAAACATTGGACTACATTTGACTTGATTTAACTTCCAGGAATAAGCAACATCTTCCACAGCCTATTTCTGCACTACTTGTCTATTTATATGGAAGACTGCTAAGAGGTAATTCTTAAAATACCCTTGCTTTTTGCTTTTACCCCTTTTATCACAATGTTTCACAAATTGCTTTTCTTAGTCTCATTTCATGGCATGATCTTTAGGACTGTGTCATCTTTCACCCCTCCACCAACACACAAATTTGTTCATATTGCACCTGCATTACTCCACTCACCTCTATTTAACACCCATGAACTGTTGTCCTATTTATTATCTCTAACAAGTACAGCCTCCACCTGTCGCCAGAAAATAAAAGGCCACACATCTT
Source organism: Mixophyes fleayi (assembly GCF_038048845.1). Lineage (NCBI taxonomy): Eukaryota > Metazoa > Chordata > Amphibia > Anura > Limnodynastidae > Mixophyes > Mixophyes fleayi. The sequence goes on from NC_134404.1 coordinate 193,361,315, forward strand.
ACAATCCCCTTGCCTATCTTTCGCTCACTCTGCTTCTATTAGCTGGTGATATATCACCTAATCCAGGTCCCCCACACTCCTCACACACACATACATCAGAACACTACCGTTCTATAGCAAACCTCAAACACATCACCTGTCTACCCTCTCTTCCCAAGTCCTTTAAATGTGCCCTTTGGAATGCACGATCTGTTTGTAACAAACTTACCTCCGTTCATGATCTCTTCCTCTCAAAAAACCTCAACCTTCTGGCAATAACAGAAACATGGCTCATGCAATCAGACACTGCCTCACCTGCAGCACTTTCACATGGTGGCCTCCATCTCACCCACACCTCCAGACCTGAAGGCAGACAAGGAGGTGGGGTTGGACTACTTCTCTCCCCACAGTGCACATACACAGTTCTACCAAATGTCCCATCACTCACGTTCACATCTTTTGAAGTACATGCTATTCGCATTTTTAATCCATTCTCCCTACGTGTTGCGGTGATCTATCGTCCCCCTGGAGCACACCAACAATTTATTGAGGATTTCTCTGCATGGCTCCCTCACTTCTTATCTTCAGACATCCCCACCATCATCATGGGTGACTTCAACATCCCCATTGATAACCCACCTTCCAAAGCTGCTTCCAAACTACTCTCTCTAACATCCTCACTTGACCTCTCCCAGTGGATTGAATCATCTACTCATAAGGATGGCCACTGCCTTGATCTTGTTTTCTCTAGACTATGCTCAGTTTCTAACTTTATTAATACACCCTTCCCCCTCTCGGATCATCACCTTATCAGCTACACTCTCACCCCCACTGCTCTAACCTCTCTACTGTCTAACTCAACCAAGCCTCCTCATACTCGTAGAAATCTGAATTCTATTAATCTTCAACAATTTTCCACCTCTCTCCAACACCTTCTCTCCCCTATCTCTACATTCTCATCCCCTGAGATGGCAGTACCTCATTTTCACCTAACCTTAGCAACGGCCCTTGATCAAGTGGCTCCAGCGACACTTCATACTACACGTCGACTTCGATGTCAACCGTGGCACACCAAAGCAACACGAAATCTTCAAAAACTGTCCCGTAAAGCAGAACGTCACTGGCGTAAATCTCGAAACTCTAATGACTTCTTCACATATACTTCTGTCTACCACTCCTATCGAAATGCTCTGGACACTGCAAAACAAATATACTTTCAATCTCTTATCTATGCTCAGGCTTCTAACCCCAAACGCCTTTTCAATACATTTAATCATCTTCTCAATCCTCCCACCCCGAACCCTCCATCTACTATCAGTGCTCAGGATCTTGCTACCTACTTCAAGGACAAGATTGATAAGATCAGACTACAAAATGGTATCCTCTTCCTCAACAAGCCATCAGCTCATTTCCTTCCCACTACCCTCTGACACCCTTTCTTCATTTGACCCCACAAATGAAGAGGAAATTTCTACGCTCTTCTTATCTTCCTACTCTACCTCCTGTCCTCTTGATCCTATTCCCTCGCAAATTGGTAGATCCCTGTCTTCTGTGCTCATTTCACCTCTAACTCAAATCTGTAATCTCTCACTCTCTACTGGCATCTTTCCATCACTATACAAGCATGCAGTGATTACTCCTATTCTAAAAAAACAAAACTCCGACCCAAACTCTCTCTCAAATTACCGTCCCATCTCTCAGCTCCCTTGCCCCTCCAAGCTTCTAGAGAGACTTGCCTACACTCGCCTCACACGCTTTCTTTCCGCAAACAACCTGTTGGATCCTCTTCAGTCAGGCTTTCGTTCTCAACACTCCACAGAGACTGCGCTGACCAAGGTTGTTAATGATCTGATCACTGCTAAGACTGAACGCCATTACTCTCTCCTAATTCTCCTTGATCTCTCGGCTGCATTTGACACAGTTGACCACTCTCTTCTCATACAAACGCTGCAATCCCTAGGTCTTCAAGACACAGTTCTATCCTGGTTCTCATCTTACCTCTCTAATCGCTCTTTCACTGTTAATTTCTCTGGAGCCACATCTGCTCCGCTTCCCCTATCAGTTGGGGTACCACAAGGCTCGGTGCTAGGTCCTCTGCTGTTCTCTATCTATACCGCTTCTCTTGGAAATCTAATAAGTTCCTTTGGCTTTCAGTATCATCTCTATGCGGATGATACCCAAATCTATCTATCCTCTCCTGATATCTCGACATCTGTGTTGTCCCGTGTAACTGACTGTCTTTCTGCCATTTCATCTTGGATGTCCTCTCGTCAACTCAAACTTAATCTTTCTAAAACAGAGTTAATAATATTCCCACCCGCCAACAAGAGCATACCTGACATTTCTATCTCTGTTGATAACATGACCATAAATCCCACCCCACAAGCTCGCTGCCTAGGTGTAATCCTTGATTCACGCCTATCCTTTGTTCCCCACATTGACTCTATATCTAAATCATGTTACATACATCTAAAGAACATTTCCAGAATCCGCACATATCTCACACAAGACACTGCTAAAACCTTAATTCATGCACTAATCATCTCCCGCATTGACTATTGCAATTCCCTCCTTACTGGTCTTCCCAAAAACAGACTCAAACCCCTAAAATCTATTTTGCATGCTTCGGCAAGACTGATTTTCCTTGCAAATAGCTATTCCTCTGTTGAATCACTCTGTATGTCTCTACACTGGCTGCCTGTCTTCTACCGAATCCAATATAAAATACTTTTACTAACCTACAAGGCCATCAACAAAGCTGCACCAACATACATCTCCTCTCTTGTCTCAAAATATCTCCCAACTCGGCAACTCCGTTCTGCAAAAGATCTGCGTCTCTCATCCACCCTCATTACATCCTCCCATTCCCGGTTACAGGACTTTTTTCGGGCTGCACCCACTCTATGGAACTCTCTCCCTCGCACAATAAGACTCTCCTCTGTTCTACAAACTTTCAAGCGTTCTCTGAAAACCTACCTATTCAGACAAGCGTATAATATTCCTCAACCACCATCTTAACCTCACTACCTTTAGCCTGTTACACAATTTCACACAAGACAATTACCCCCGGACCAACATTATTGTGTGACAGGATCATTTAGCTTATGAGTCACCCTACCTTTGCAGTCTGGCTGGGCCAAGATGCAAAATGTATACTTAACCTCATGTGTCAATCTCCCATTGTCCCATAGATTGTAAGCTTGCGAGCAGGGCCTTCTCACCTCTTTGTCTGTTTTACCCAGTTTGTTTATTAGTTTATTACGTTTGTCCCCAATTGTAAAGCGCTACGGAATATGTTGGCGCTATATAAATAAATGATGATGATGATGATGATGATGAAGTAGGGGTGTGCACCGGCCACTTTTCGTGTTTTGGGTTTTGGGTTCTGATTAGCTTCAGGTTTTGGGTTCTGATTGGTTTTGCCAAAACACCCCACTCAAGGTTTTGATTGTGATTTAGGGTTTTGGGTTCTGATTTTTTTTTTAAAAAGTATAAAAAGTGCTAAAACTAATATTTTGGTTTTTTTTTCACTCCTACACTATTATTAACCTCAATAACATTCATTTCCACTCATTTCCAGTCTATTCTGAACACCTCACACCTCACAATATTGTTTTTAGGCCAAGAGGTTTTGTTTTTTTGCTAATTTTAGTGAACTTTGGCTTTTTGGATTTTACATGCCCTCTACTAGGAGATTGGGCATCGGTCTTGGCAGACGACGTTGATGGCATTTCATCGTCTATGTCATGACTAGTGGCAGCAGCTTCAGCATTAGGAGGAAGTGGTTCTTGATCTTTCCCTACTTTATCCTCCAAATTTTTGTACTCCATTATATCCAGCACAAGAGAGCGTACCCCTAAACCACACACACCCGGCAAAGGCTTTAAAAATTATATGCGGCACAGGACAGTACCACTGGACTGGAGTTATACAAATTCCTTTATACTGCAGGAACAGTGAACGTAGTTAAATATTGCAGTACTAATTTTTCTGGACTGCAGGAACAGTGAACGTAGTTAAATATTGCAGTACTAATTTTTATTGACTGCAGGAACAGTGAACGTAGTTTAATATTGCAGTACTAATTTATCTTTACTGCAGGAACAGTGAACGTAGTTTAATATTGCAGTACTAACTTTTCTGGACTGCAGGAACAGTGAACGTAGTTATATATTGCAGTAGTATTTTTTTTATACTGCAGGAACAGTGAACGTACCGTATATACTCGTGTATAAGCCGAGTTTTTCAGCATACTTTTGTATGCTGAAAAAGGCCACTCGGCTTATACACGGGTGAACTTACCTTGTGTCCGGTCCCTCGGCTGTCAACTTCTGCATATGCGTTCCAACAACAGGAAGTTCGGCATTTGGAACACAAACTTGCGTTCCAAATGCCGAACTTCCTGTTGTTGGAACGCATATGCGTTCCACTGCCGGGTAAGTGAAATCTCTCTCTCTCTCTCTCTCTCTCTCGCTCTCGTTTTTTTTTTTTTTTTAAATTTACAGTGCAATTACATAATAAACAAACAATACAGCCACCATGTTCATACATTTATATCCCTACCCCTTATATACCCCTTTATTTAGGTTAGGTTGTACCCAATGATTTTATAATCATTTATGAATGTTCCTTGTCATCTAGCTAAAAATGATTTCATAGATTGAACCTATCATTTTTATTTAGGTTTTTAAATTAGCGCTCTTTTCCACCCTAGGCTTATACTCGAGTCAATAAGTTTTCCCAGTTTTATGTAGTAAAATTAGGTGCCTCGGCTTATATTCGGGTCGACTTATACTCGAGTATATACGGTAGTTAGATATTGCAGTAGAAATTCCTTTTTACTGCAGGAACAGTGAACGTAGTTGAATATTGCAGTACTAATTTTTCTTTACTGCAGGAACAGTGAACGTAGTTTAATATTGCAGTACTAATATTTCTTGACTGCAGAAACAGTGAACGTAGTTTAATATTGCAGTACTAATTTTTCTGGACTGCAGGAACAGAGAACGTAGTTATATATTGCAGTAGTATTTTTTTGTATACTGCAGGAACAGTGACCGTAGTTAGATATTGCAGTACTAATTTTTTTATACTTTTTTTCTAATTTTTTTCTAATTTTTTTTTCTAATTTTTTTCTAATTTTTTTATACCAATGGACTTAGCAGGACAGAGCACAGGACACAGCACCACTGGACTGAGCAGGACACAGCACAGGACACAGCACCACTGAATTCAGCAGGACAGAGCACAGGACACAGCACCACTGGACTGAGCAGGACACAGCACAGCACGAGAAAGAGCAGGACAGAGGACCACCTAACACACCCTCCCTCTTCCCTGATCAATGCCCAAGTGAAGATGGCGGCGGCAAGCGGGAAATTTATAGAATCCGAGTATCGCGAGATCGGATGGTGGGGTTTGGACTCATAGCCTCGTTTTCAGTTTTTCTCAGCGACGGAAATACCCGAACAGTGCTCGGATCGCCCTCGGATCCGCACTGTTCGGGTGGGCTCGGATTGCGATAATCCGAGTCCGCTCATCCCTGGTACAGGGGGTACTTTTGTACGGGGCTCGGGCTCACCAGGGGGCCCAGCGGCACACACTTACCATGGGGCCTGCTGTCCTCCAGTCCCGGCGACTCCGCTGCTGTCTTCAGCCTGGCTGTCATGGTGACAGCCAGGCTGAAGACAGCAGCGGAGACAACGGGACTGTAGGACAGCGGGCCCCCTGGTAAGGAAGAATGCAGAATGCGATTGCGGGGCGAAGCAATCATTCCCCTGCGATCATGTGATCTTCCTGTGACAGCCAGGCAGCTGTCAATCGTGGTCGCAGGGGAATCATTGCTCCGTTCCTGCGATCAAGTGATCCTCCCTTCTTCTGTCGGGATGGAGTGGTGTGACCTGACGTCACACTAATGTTCCCACGCTGCTGAAGAAGGAGCAGCAGCTGCAACATCTTGGTAAGTATATTTTAAAGAAATGTTATTATCACCTTTGTTTTCTTATTTTTCTGTTTATTTCAACTATTTATTAAAAAACATTTTGAATGCTACTGGAGTTGGTGGGGCGGTTCATTGAGGGGGGAGTCATTGGGGAGGTGTTTTATGGGGGGGCATCGGGGGGACCCTGCCTGCTTCATTTGTACTGGGCCCCATGATTTCTTATGGCAACCCTGGCTGTGGTATTGATCAATTTCCTCATATTGTATTTGTGCATGACAAATTTAGGCGCCATTAACATGGATCGACATTTTTGCCACTTCTGACATCAAGGATGTGAACATTTGTAGATGTGTCTAAGTTGTATTGCATGATTTATAGTTCTCTGCTCAAAGTTAGCTTGAATGTGATAACAGTTTATTATCAAAAGATGCTATTTATGTGACTAGAATATCGTGCATGTTTTGACATCTTTATAGATAAGTACCTCTTAGTGCGATAGAGTATAGAAAGTGGGAAAACGTACAAATTGTGTTTAAGAATCCATATACATTTTGCTGCTGTCTTAGAACATTGCTCTGTTAATTCTTGTCCAAGGTTTAAAGTGTTTTCATTGTTACATATCTACCTCTAAATTAATCGTTTCTTTGGTGAAATGTATTTTTAATAACAAAAAAAACGTCAGTGACCCACGACTCCATAAATAAACGTACTAGTGTGGCTTTTAAAGACCAGTTTGGAGTATTGAGATTTCATTAGAGTGTCTGAGGTCGTAAGTAGGTAGTCAGAGGGTTCGTTAGTCTCCCTCTGGTGTTCCAGATTCTCTCAACATTACCCAATACTAAATCATGACTAAGGTGAAAGCACTGCATAGAAGATATTAAGGTGAAAATTGATATCCAGTACATGTAAAAGTACACACACTACTTCCCACAGACACGCTGGGGAAATGGGTGTTACATCACTGTAGGCTTAAATTAGTTAGCCTTAAAAAACAATATTTAGCAATGATTTTTCTGCTGTGTACTGCCTAAATTGATTGTGCGTCTATCCAATTTAAAGTAAAAGCAATGACAAATATATCACACCACAGTAGCCACAAAGACTTTAACTCACTCCATTATCATTATTCTAGACTATTGTAGCCTTATTCTTATTGACTTTCCACTGAATTACTCTGCTTCTGCCTCCCCCTTTGCTGTATAAGTATGTGCCCTATCGCTCTTTAAGTTTCTATACAAAAGTAATGTACCTAAAAACATCAGAGTCTCTAAAAGTCCAAGAGCAATAATTTTTTAAAATGGCAATTTTATTAAAGGCAAAACCCGATGGGCTTTAGCTTTAATGCTGTTTTAAAAAATGATGACAATTCACCAAGGATCTGCAGTTTGTCGGATCCACCGCTTGATAAATATACCCCCAAAACTTTAACCATTCACTAAAAGCTCCCCTCTTCAAACAAGCATATCCACATATTCCTCGTGTCTGCCCTAGGAATTTGACAATGTTTTGGTAGCAACGCAGAATTTGAGATCACTTTCATTACAATATATAACTGAAAGAAAACAGCAACGCAAGGAAAGAAATGGATATAATCCAAAAATGTATTGGCAAATTTGGGACTATAACACAAATTCAATAATCATGTGATCGGATTAAACATACATAAATTATGATATATAAAAAATACCCGTGCGAGCAACACAATTATGGGGTTAACCACTATCCTCACATACATGTACAATCGAAAAATATATAATTGGTGCTCAAACAATTGTAACAATGTGAAGTCAATATGACCGAAACAACCAAAACGGAAAAAAAAACACAGAGTCCTGATCTTGAAGTGTGGTTGTGACCACTTAATTGTCCGATATGTATTCAACAAATATTGCATCCAAATCAAGGATTCATTAAGAATATAACAGTTCTATATAAAACATCCGCTCTTCAATATGGTGGCCTAATTACCTTGTGGTGGAGATAATCTGCGTTATCTCTAGCCTTTTCCCTGGATGTTGTTAGGCTGCCGGTCTGATAACGAACTTACTGAACTGATGGAAGAGTTCTACGCCTATAGCACCCACCTTTCCTGTAGAACTTTATGCACTCACAGGTACTCGGATGCTCCCAGGACTTAACTCTTAGCGTAGTATAAGTTTGCTAAAAACACCGCAACAGCAGACCAAGGAAGGCTGAGTAGATGGTAGCGGATGGTCAGATGTAAGCCGAGGTCAAGGGTCACAAGCACGACAGCAGAATCCAAGTGCAGAGCAAAAAGGTCACAACAGGAAGTCCAATAGTAAACGGGCAGCGTATCCACAGAAAAACTGAGACGACAGGAACAGGACAGGACCAGGTCAGCAAGAGTCCACGCTATAACCGGCAGGGAGACTAAGCCCTCCCTGCCTTAAATACTGATGGTAGCCAATCAGGGCTTAGGCCTAAAATCACCCCTAGGCCATGATAATTAATTAATGGACAGTTTAATGAGTCCACAGGCTTGGAGGCACGCGCCCGACTGCTCTGGGTTCCCGGGGCGCGCCTGCTGTCAATTCGGCGTCCGACCGTTGCCCTGGCAATGGGAGTGACGTCCAGATCGTCATGGAGACGGCCGGGATGCCAGAAGGAGACTGAAGTGAGTCACGGCGGTGCCCGCGGTCGTCGCTGCTCATAACAGATGTGCTGCAACCTTCCGACCACTCGATCAATGATCCTTTGCTCGTAGTGTGTAATGATCAGCTGACCACAGATGGTGTTGATTCCGTGTGTCCAGGAGCATTTAGAGAAAAGAAATATGCGGAAACATTGAGAATCTATAAAACACTTTGTTTATTATTGAATAAAAGTTACACTTACATACAACTGTGTAAAACCGCCAAAGTGAAATATCACATGTGGATCTTTATTCCCAACACGTTTCATCCAAACAACCAGGATTTTCTAAAGGAAACTGTGTGTTCACAAAGAATCTGTTTAAATACTAACCTATTGAAAGCGCTGAGGTCTGTGAGCCATGGCCAAGTGATATTCAACAGCTGACTGAATACCTTACCATTATTCAGGAATTGGAGTGTAGATTGCACTGAGTAAGCTGCTCTGTCTGTGCATAGACAACATGTGGAGCATTGACAGTATATCTTTATGTGAAGCAGAGGAGGGGCTATGTAGCCCAAGTGAATAAAAGCCGCAGGAAGATGGACGCAGAACCAGTGGGGGGGAGTAAAAAGGTACCTTTGAGAATCCCTGGATAGTGGGATGTCAGTTAATCCACGTTGGAGTGTGAGCATGAACCTTCAAAGTACGAGGTATGTCTATTAAATAACGAGACTGTGATTCCACCTAGTAAACAAAGCAGTAAGAACCGGTTATAACTGCTTACGTAGTAACCTTGAACTTGTCTGAACCTGTATGACAAACTGCAACACTGTATGATTGTGAGTGGCCATTTAGTTTGGTTGTGTTTTCTATAGAGTGCCGAAAAAATGCTAAGTTTAAAAGTTGAATAAAGTGTCAATTTGAAATTTTTAGTAAAATTGCACAAAACACCAACAGAATGTTTTCAAATGATTACTACGGCCTATGGGAATGACTGCCTGTCTCGTGCGCGTGTGTTTGATTGGCACAAAAGATTTAGCGAGGGACTTGAGAAAGTCGAAGATGATGAACGCCCTGGTCAACTTTGCACTTCAAGAACCGAAGAAAATGTAGAAAAAATCAGTCAGATTGTTTGAAAAGACCGCCGACTCAGTGTTCGAATGATAGCTGAATCCGTGAACATTGACAAAGACACCGTATGGAAAATTTTGCGTGAGGATCTTAACATGACGAATGTTTGTGCAAAGTTGGTCCCAAGGTTTCTCACACCAGAGCAAAAAGAACGTTGCAAGGAATGTTGTGTTGACATTCTGCAGCAACTTGACACAGATCCAAACTTATTTCATAAAGTAATCACTTGTGATGAGACCTGGATCTTCCAGTATGTTCCTGAAACCAAAACACAGTCAATGTATTGGAAAACATCGTCATCACCAAAAATGAAAAAAGCTTGTCAAAGCAATTCAAAATTCAAAGCAATGCTTATTTTTTTTTTCGATATCAAGGGTGTAATTTTGGAAGAATGGGTTCCAGAAGGCATAACAGTTAATTCACATTATTATAAGTGAGTTTTGAAAAAGCTGAGAGAAAGAGTCAGAAAGAAATAGCGGCAAATGTGGACAAATGATTTCTTACTTCACCAGGACAATGCGCCTGCTCACACAGCACTTTCTGTGAAGCAGTTTTTGACCGACAAACACATTACTACACTTGAGCGTCCTCCGTATTCGCCCAATTTAGCACCTTGCGATTTTTATCTTTTCCCAAAAGTTAAACCAGTGCTTTAAGGGACACATTTTGAATCAGTTGATGCTGTAAAGAAGAAAACGGCAGATATGTTGAAACAAGTGAAAGAAATTGATTTGCTTCATGTCTTCGACCAGTGGAAAACAAGACTACAGCGATGTATTAGTGAAAATGGGGAGTATATAAGGGGACAAACATTAAATTTGTAATACCAATAAATAAAGGTGAGTTATTTAATCAGTCTGGTTATTTAATAGACATACCTCATATGTCCATTGCGTACTGACACCTGTTATAGTGAGAGCCAAGTATTCTGAGTGTGTACAACTACTGCAACCTGCAACACCTGGTATGCAGCTCAGTGGTTGAAATGGAAATTTTAGAAGTGACAGTATGAAAACTGTAATAGGAATGTAAGTGAATGGAATCTGAGAGTTTTATAATGAAGGCTGTAGGAGAAGTGGCGGTATGGCATACCACCTTATACGCCTCCACTATGACCTCCACTATGGACTTAAGCAAGTGAAGTGCAGGTGGAGTAAAGGCGTAATATAGCTTAACATCTAGTGAAGTGTATGTGCTGAAGGCATTTGGATGAAGTTGTGCTTATAATTGCTATGATTTGTGCTGAAGGGGTTTGGCATTTGAATGTCCATTACAACCATTATGATATGTGCAGGAGAAGAAAGAATTGAAAAAATAAAAATATTTACTTTTGTTATGAGATAGTCTGGCGCCTAACCTTTATTTTACTGTGCACTGAACACCACTAGTAACCACTCCATGTTCATTCTGTTTAAAGTAGAGACGAGCGGTTTGGATTCGGAAAAATCCTACAGATCCGAGATTTGGGGTTCCGAGTGAAACTGAGTCATGACTTAGTTTCTCAGGCCAAAATCGGATCTGAAAACGAGGCAAAACGTAATTTTTGGGAAAATGTCAGATCTTGCTAGTTTTGGAACATTATATTTTATATATAGCCCTCCCTCGTGTTCTCATCTGCCACTTTAGAATAGACAGTGTGTAGGGAGGATGTTAGCTGCAGTGCTGTGCTCTGAAAATTGCATTTAAACAGACTACAGCATTAGACAAGTGAAAGAGGGACAGAGAATACAACAGAATAGCTGTGATTATTTTAATGCAATTCTGTAGGCATCAATCATCTAGAATAGTTTGCTGATCAATTGGTTTTCTGTCAGAGAGTTTAGACAAAGAAGAGGCTACTGGTTGTTATTAATGCATATATAATACTATATAGAGTTAGACATCATTCTGAACTAATTAGTATTTAGTGGAGAAAAACAGTGTGCTTTTGCTGTATGACTCTTAGCAGCAGAACCCAAAAAGAAATATTAGATTTATTTATTTTAAATGTTTAAGTATTTCTAGTTAATCTTGTGCTGGGCAGTGACATCTGCATTAAGTGGGGAATAAAGGGTGTTTCAATGTGAGGTTCAGCAACAGAACCTCTCAAAAAAACTCTACATTCTACATTTTTTCTAATTTTCAATAATTGTAAAGTTGTTAAGGGTCATTCAGTGACATCTATATTAAGTGGGAAAAAAGGGTGTTTGTGTGAGAGTGTCAGCAACAGAACCCCTCACTACAGCTGCACATCCCTAAAAAAAACTCTATATTCTAATATTTTTCTATTTTTCAATACTTCTGAGGTTGTGAAAGGTCAATCAGTGACACCTATATTAAAAAAGTGTGTTTGCATGTGAGCGTCACTGCAGCTAGACACCCCCCAAAAACACTCACAAAAAGTGGTGACGTTGTTAAGGGTTATTCAGTGACATCTGTATAAAATGGGAAAAAAGGGTGTTTGCATGTGAGCGTCACTGCAGATGCACACCTCAAAAAACTCTATATTATAAGAATGTTTCTATTTTTCAATACTTGCAAAGCTGTTAAGGATCATTCAGTGACATCTATGTTAAGTGGGAAAAAGGGTGTTTGCATGTGAGCATCAGTGCAGCAGCACATCCCAAAAGAGTAAACAGGGTGTTCTTGTCTTTGACTCTGAGCAGCACAACCTCCCTCATAAAATATAAAATATGTTTATTAACAAATAAGAACACATTTTTTAAATTACAAGTATATTGTGGAGCAGTGTCATAAGAATTGTTAGATAACATTTGTTTCTTTTCCTATTTCATTGGGCATTCCACTGGTGTGGTGGCAGGCAGCTACAAATAACTCCTACTTGTTCAAGTAGCATTACTCCTCTTGGCAACCATGGATCACTGTACAGATCAGGAGCATGGCAGTAGTAGTACTTTGATTGTTACGACCTCTACTAGTAAAAAAAAGTAATGGAAGAAAGTTGACAAAAGCATACTCCAAATGCAAAAACTATTTGTCAAATTCAATCTCAAAGGAAACATCAGCTCTTGATGAAAGGAGCCTGAGTAAGAGAGAGAAATTTCTAATGACTGTGGTGATTTTTCCAAAAAAAGCTAAATAATTAACATTCCATACACCACTCGCACTGGCAAGACAAGGCTCAGATTAAGCCTACTTTTTGCTAGTAGGGGCCCAGCTAGTGCTGGTACTAGTAGATGTACTAGGATGGCCATTGCAAAACAGAGTATCCAACACACTGTCAAGATCTGCCTACAGCTTTCTGCATTTGCATGCTACTTTGTATTGGCAGCTCCTGCCTCCAGGACTTTTGGACTTATTACATTCAATGTTTATCAGTCAGTACCTCTATTCACCAGAGTGCTTCTATTGTGCTTTTTCTTTTTTCGTTATAGGGGCACCAATTATCTCCTGCACCTGGTGGTTCCCTATTTATACCTGCCTCTCTATTACCTGTGCTGGTCATTGTTGTTTTGTTGCTGGTTCTTATGGTTGTGTTCTCCTGTTTCTCATGTGCTCTGGGACTTTCTCATGCTGCTGCTGACATCACTTCACCGGATTTCTCTCCACTCAGCGACTCTACCTGCATCCGCTGTATTCCTTTGCTACCAGTATTCAGCTTTAATCAGAAATCCCTGTGCAGCATCAGCAATATTCAGTTCATACTATTTCTTGTATGTTCTTATTTTCAACCTGCTCAATAAACACCTTATGATTTTTTCACATCCCAGGCTCCATAGCTGTGATTTCCGAACAGCCCAAAAAACAGCTTTGGAGCCGAGTGAAAGATTCTGCCTCAGATTTGTATTCATGGGACTCAATTGTTTCCATTTGTTTTCTCCTGCAAACATGTATGCCTTACAAAGAATTGAACTGCTTCTGCTACAGACTCTACTAACGGACATCATTTTATTACGCTCTCAGCTGGCTCAGTTTTCTACTTTACTCACGGACCCACTCAGGAGACTGTCAGATTTTGTTTCTGCCAATTCTAATGCTGTTGATTTGTCAAAACCTACATTCTCTGCTGCTGTTGAATCAGTGCAAACAACACTTTTTAATAGTGCTACTACAAACTTTAATTTAACCAAGAACTACTATGTAACAAACTCCAGGATGGCAGATGGTCCAGGCCCCCATCTGACTGAAGAGGAGTGGCGGCGCAGAAGAACTTGCAAATTATGTCTTTACTGTGCCAGTAATGTACACTTCCTACAAGACTGTCCTCTCTACAGACCACAAAAACCAAGGGAGGGCTGGCAGACTTTAGCCCGGGGGGCAAGCACACAGCACTGGCCCATAAGTAGCTGTCCACCCTTAAAGGGTGGTTTTTGGTACAATATATATTTATCTATATAAAAAGAGGCTATTTTAGTGCTGCTTAATCCATATATATATTTGTATGACCAGGCCCAGAGCTGGATTAAGGCTCTGGGGGGCCTGGGTACTTTAGATAGGGTAACCCCCTATGATGTAACATGGGGCCTGATTCATTAAGGATCTTAAATGAAGAGGATTCTTATTTCAGTCTCCTGGACAAAACCATGTTACATTGCAAGGGGTGCAAATGAGTGTTCTGTTTTGCACATAAGTTAAATACTGACTGTTTTTTCATGTAGCACACAAATACTTAATAGCTTATTTGTACACTGAAATTTACAGTTGATAAGTGTGTGCTACATGAAAAAACAGGCAGTATTTAACTTATGTGCAAAACAGAACACTCATTTGCACCCCTTGCAATGTAACATGGTTTTGTCCAGGAGACTGAAATAAGAATCCTCTTCATTTAAGATCCTTAATGAATCAGGCCCATGGTTATCATTTTAGATAAATACACAGGCTGTAGTACTGTGTGTACTACAGTTAGGTGCACACAACTCTGCCTTCACAAGTAGTACAGTGTGAAGCAGGACATACCTCTCAACTGTCCTAAGTGAGACAGTCACCCAAATTCGGGACTGTCCCTCCAGATGCAGGACAGTTGGCAGACTGTCCTGTTCTCTCCTACCTGTTCTTGTCACTTCCACCACTTGTGAGTGCTGATTTCTTAACTCATTTGCTGCTTATCTGGATCCTGGAATGTTGGATTCCCTATTAGAAAAAAAAAATGGGTACATAAAATTTAGAAAACTCCAAACAGTCCCAGTGTTAAATTAATAGCACCCACGTTTTATAATTAGGCCTCCCTCCAGCCCTAACCTTAAAATAATTATATTCTCATTTGCTAAATAGATCTAATTCTCTCCAACCATCCCTAACATTAAATAGCAAACACATTTAATATATAAACCTATTTCTCTCCCTCCAAACAGCCTCACCAATAAATTAAATTACCCCAATTGCCGCCAGTACAGAGGTGACAGTTTCAGCCACCAGTCCTGAGGCGCCAGGATCAGCTGCTAGCCCTGAGGTGCCAGGACCAGCCTCTAGCCTGGTGGCGCTGGCTCCAGCCACTAGCCCCAAGGCGCCGGCTCCAGCTGCCTGTCCTGGGGTGCCAGCTCCAGTCGCCTGTCCTGAGGTGCCAGCCTCTTCCTCCAATTCCGAGTCGCCAACTTCCAGGAAAATTGAATACTTTTGTCTATATGGTGTAGGTAGTAGAACAAAAGTTATAAGCATAAGAGAAGGAAGAAAGGTATATGAGGTATGATGTAAGGAATGTGATGAATGTGGTATTGGAGGGGAAAGGATGTGTAGTCAGTGAAAAACGAATGATGGAAGTGATTGAAGGGTATTATGGTAATATGTATAAGGATAGGAAGTGTGAGGGAATGAATGATGTTTTCAAAGCTATTGTGGGTAGAATATGTAATGCACAGTAAAACAAGGTTGATTTTTGCAGCCCTCAGTTGTATTTATGTCCAAATCTAAGCCTGGCCTCAAGTATATGCAGTGCCTGACAGAAGAATCACAGACAGTCTGATGTTGTTGAGAGATTTGATTGGCAACTGTAAGGAAAGAAAACAGAGAATGTTAGTATTAGCACTTCAAAAAGCTTTAGATAGAGTGTTATATAAGTTTAGACTTATAGCGTTCCTCTGTTTTTGTGTGAAAGGTTGTTGAGTAGTGTGCTTCATTTAGAAATTGAATAAGAATGTTGGGATAGAGTCTGGTGAGCGACAAAGATGTCTTTAATCCTCTATTGCTTTTTGTCTGTGTAATTATGCCTCTGTTGCAAATGAAGAGAGATAATAAGACTGTTGGACATTGGTGATGTCTGATATTGGAGGTAGAGGGGTAAAAGTGTTGGGATATATGGATGATGTGGTTTTTGCATGGAAGACTAAAGCAATGCTAGCTAAAGCAAAATTTTTGACTAAAATATTTGGTCAAACATCTGCTTTGTAAGTAAATTGAGGCAAGAGTAAATGTCACAGCTATGTGGATATCAGTATGCGTGAGGATGAAGTTGATTATATAGCAGCAGGGTTAAAAGTCCTGAGTGTTGTGTTTGAGGAGGATTTGAAGAGAAATGAGAGTTAGGAGGAAGCTAGAATGAAATTTACAAGAAAGTAGAATTTTTGGAGAATCAGAGACTTGTCCAGTAAAGTTTTGATTTTCAAGGCTGTGGTGTTAATTATACAATTGCTATACTATACTCTTAGAAGAGAGGTTGTGATGAAAGAGAGAGGAAAAGGTGATTTTGAGTTTCCTAATGTGGATGTGTTCCTAGATGTGAATTTTATAGTACATGCAATAAGAATGATTGAAAGGCAAAAAAAGATTGAGTGTATGCTGTGTTATATTGCTGTGGGGATGATATAATGAATAGTATAGAATAAAACAACGCAAAAGTATCTGAGAAAGCCAGTGTTCATTTAGTAAAGTGGTATGGAAGGATTTGGGGGAATGTATAAAGGTGTGGTGTGTTATACAATTTTAAAATCAATTAGATGCTGTTTTCAAACACAAGCCACATAATTTACTAATCGTTTGCGTAAAATCGCACCCGATGTGTGGAGGTTTCAAAAGGCGCAAACAGTTACTTTGCAAACTGAATAAGACCTTTGTCTCCTGATTTAACCCTTTGTGATGCAAATGATTTGGACTTACATGTACCTTTAAAATGGGCTTTTTAGGAGGTGTATCTTAATGCGTCCAAATGTGTTAGTGCATCTCTTTATGATGATGGTGACGATCACAACTGTGCTCTGCATTCTTCTGTATGCTGTATTTAAAAATGTATTTGGCACAATATTTGTGGCTAAACATATTTTTGCAGCTACTTTGTGGCGGCATTAACTAAAGCAGGAATCATACTCAAAACGCTTATGATTTCACCATAAATGCCAGTGAGAACCACATCTAAAACATTGATGCAATTTTGTGCACTTTACCGCTTGATATATTGCACTATTTTATGGGTTCCATATTATAAAACCAGCATTACACTTTGTGATCTACTGGTTTAAAAAATTGCTGCTTGACATGTAGTTTTTATATTGATAAATTCAAAGGGAGATAATGAAAGTATTGAATGATAGTGTATATGTGATATTGTTTTGCATGGGAAAGGATGAATATGAGGCAAGATATTGTTTTGGATGAGTGTGTTGGGGGTTTTGTCAGTGCATTAAGTGCAGAAAAAGATAGATTTAGTGAGGTTAGATGAATGTCCTAGAATAGGTTTTAGTAGAAGGGAGAGTATCATAACTCCCATCTGTCCTAGTTTCAGCAGGATAATACTGATTTTAGCGCTCTGTCCTGCTGTCCCATCTGGGGACATGTTTGTCCCTTGGTTGAGAATGTTGGGTGAAGGTAGGTAAGTAATGGGCAGCCTAGTGCTTTACAGTGCTAGTTAGCCAGCTGGGGGCATGGCCATACCCATGTCTTTAATTAGCCATTCGCAAATTGTGATGTGACCACGCCTCTCTGTATAACTGTCGGGGACAGACATATTGGGCGGTATGGAGTATTGCATTTGTAGTGGAATTGTTGGTATCCACAAGAGGTATGGCAGTTGTTGAGTAAGTTATGAAAGGATAGCTGAGATGAATTTTATTTCATGAAAGATTGCCTTGTTTGGAAAATTATTGCTAGAGTACTATGGTTGGTGATGGTTTGTATTATGTAAGCACTGTAGGATATAAGAAATGTTTAAGTATTAAAGAAAAAGAAGACTGTTGTGAAAGATTGTGTGAGAATAGTGACAGATAATTTATATGTGTATTTATGGGACATGAAAGGCAGTGTTCGTCTGGATGATGCAGGAGAGGTGTGACACTTTAAAAAAATCAAAACACTTGGTGAACGTTTATGTAGTTTGAGTCGGTGAAGTTTCTATGGCATAGGTGGTGTGGTTGGCGGTATTGTAATATTTTTTTATTTTCCTGTTATTCTTCTTGTGTTATAAATTGAAATAGTTATTTAGTAAATAAAGAGAGAAAATCATTGTAGATCATGCAGGAGAACACATTTTTATTACACATTTTTATTAAAAATACACGTGTAAAAGTTAAAAAGAGTTAGGTTCAAAACTAAAGTGAATAAAGACTTGTTCACCACTTCATTAAATCTTCTTTTTTTTCTTTCTTGTTTGTTGATTCATTGCAGTCCAAATGGAAAAAAAATCTTCTTTTCATCTCCCTGGATCCATCATTCTCCAAAAATCAAAATCCAAACAAATTCCAATAAAAAATTACCCATCTGCACATTACAGGTGATGCAAAATAATTATAGCCAGGAGTCCCTGTAAACTGTCTCCACCAGCCAGCAAATTACAAGCATTTTCCTACTATGGCCATTATTTGCTAGAGGGTGAAGTGGAGTCCCCAATGTCAATCACAAGGGGTCTATATTTGCTACTTAGCCCATGGAGGTCAGCTGTTAGCTTCTGGGAGGGGCACTGTTTATTGCAGCACCCACCCATATAGGCTGACCAGCCTGGAGCAGATTTTCACTTTAGCAGGGGGATCCCAGGCTTGTGATCTCTCTATTAACGTGGAAACCAGCCTAAGCCATCTTGTGCTGACAATTGATGCTGCTAAATGTGAAACTAAACACAAAATGAAAAGATATTAAAATTCTATGAGAAGGGATATGTGCTTGGCTCAGGTAATCTTAGATAAGCTCCATTAGGGAGTAGGCCTAAGTAAAGTTTTAAATAGGTATGGTATGTAATTTGAAAAATAAAAATTATAGATCTTTTACCTATCACAAAGTAAATAAAATGTATTTAAAGGTAGCCAAATTGATTAAGTCCAACACACAGATTCTGGAGTGGAACCAGCCATGGTGACCTCTTTCACAGTAAGTGGTATTTGTATATGCTGAGAGCAAAGAAAATTCTATGATAATAGAACATCTATGCTTCACTTGCTTGATTCAGAGAATGTTTCAGATACAAACAGGTGGAATAAATGCTGTTGCATACGGTGATGCTAAAAAAAACTGTTCAACTTAACCTTGATCATATACATCGGCAGTTGGATGGTTTTCTTCAAGGAAACATCTAAAAAGCAATTTATAAACCAATTTATTGAGTAAAAGCTAGGAACAGTAGGTCAACACAATTCATTGTTTACAACAACACATCAAAATATATTTATGTGTACATTCACTTTAAGTTTGAACTATAAACTAAATACTATGACTCTTCTATTAATTTAAAGCACGTTGCATCTCTCTATAATGTACAGCCTTTAATTCAGTTATTCTGTAAATAACATACAGCTATTCACAAATACTAGGACATAATATAATAAGCTAAAGTCTATTCAGAACAGTTCTATTCAGTTATTTTTATAAATTTGATAGGTTATTTTTAACAGTTGTAAGCAGTTTGTATAATAAATAGAATTATAATACCCTTTACTTGTGCAGGTAATAAATAATATCAGTAACATCATTATGCACACTCTATGATTCATATGTTAATTTGCATCTAACATTTTTTGGCCACGCTGCTTTCTCAAATAAGAATGGTCTATCTGTGTAATGAATTTGTAAGTTGTTCTGCTCCGTCGAATACTCCTTTAATTGGAAAGTGAAATATGATGTAACAAAGCATATTGTCTTTATGCTGATCACCACAAAATGTACCCATTATTAAATTGCTCTTATTTTTCTTACTATTCAAAACATTTCAACCAAAATAATTAAGTACATAACTGTCCAATGCATCTCTAAATATATATATATATATATAGATAGACAAAAACAAGGATGCTCTGCACTCTCCAAACATATAATTAATGCTGTCCTAACTACTTTTCCGTATTAAAACAGGGAATGTTAGTTCCACTTATTGCAATATATAGTAAGCTGACCAACTCACGCCAAAGTCTTCCCATTCCTATATATATATATATAGAGAGAGAGAGAGAGAGAGAGAGATTGTGGCAAAGAGGAGTAATTGCCACACCTCTCCTGCATAGGGACAGGTGAGGTCCAGAGGAATCTGCAGCTTACGGCTGCAGACCAGGTAACAGGTGTAGCACTGCACTTAGGTTCTGTTATGAGAGATGTCACAAAGTAAATGTAAAATGTGATTTACTTATATGCTTTCACAGTTTCTTGCACAGCGACAGCAGAAGGCTGACAAGGTGTCTGCAATTAAAGAAAGAAACTTCCTTTAAAGCCAAATTGGGAGTGTCGTCTGTCAGTCACCCAAGGCTGTGGGAGAAGCCTTAAGTATAAAAGACTATGTGGTTCACATCTGCATTGCAACCAATGCCAGTACCTGTGAGCTCGTTACGCTCACAGGTACTCAGATGCCCCAGGTCTTACACTCAGCGTAGTAGAAGCTTATGAACATACTGCTGCATGGAATAGTGGGTGATGACAAACAAAGCATGGTCAGGAAACAGGCCATGGTCTAGGGTCCGAAGCAGGTAACGTAGTCAGGAACAGGCAAGTGGTCGGGGCTGGCAGTAATCAAAGAAGTCCGGGAAACAAAGCAGAGGTCAGGGCAATCAGCAAGCAATCAAAGTCCAGGAAACAAGCAGAGGGTCATATACAGAGAATCAATCTGAAAGTTTCAGCTACACACACAGGGACAGGCAAGCTAACAGGGAACTGAATTCTATAACTGTCAGGGAGGCTAAGCAAGCCCTCCCTGCCTCAAATACCCATAGTAGCCAATCAGAGAAGGAGGAAAAGGCAGCCTAATAATAAGCATCAGGGGCTGCCTAATTATCTGCACAGCTCATAAATTAGCCCACAGGCTATTGCCCACCTAATGTGCACACTCCCAGCTGCCCCACATGCCAGGATACGGTGTTGTCCAAAAAATTAGCGTCCCGACCATTTCCGTGGCAATGGCCGGGACAGAGGGGAAGTGATGTTGCGGTCGTCATAGTGACGGCTGGGACGCGACCGTAGAGAACACAGAATCGCGGCAACTCGTGGCAGTACCTCCCCCCCCTATTGAGGATGGGTTACGAAACCCCGGCAACCTGCATTCCCTGGAAACTTCCTAAAGAATTCCTTGACTATCTTATCAGCGTGGAGGCACCTTTGCGAAATCCATGATCGTTCCTCCGGGCCGTAGCCTTCCCAATGGACTAAGAACTGAATCTGCACTTGCACTCTCCTGGAATCAAGGATTTTGTCCACAATTAATTCACAATCTCCATCAATAATGACTGGCCGTGGTCTGTGTGGCCTATGCCGATTAAACTTATTAAAAGCGACAAAAGGTTTTAAGAGAGAACAGTGGAAAATGTTTGGAATTTTTAAAGATGGAGGCAATTTGAGTCCGAAAGCCACAGGGTTGATTTGCTTGATAAACGTAAACGGTCCAATAAATCTGGGTCCCAGGATCTTACACGGCTGCTTGAGTTTAATGTTTTGGGTGGAAAGCCAGACTTTATTACCAACTTTCAAAAGACAAGCACTATGATGGATATCCGAAAGAGATTTCGACCTGAAGGATGCTTGAAGTAAGACAGAGTGAACTTTCCTCCAGATAGCTCTAAGCCATGAAGCAGTGGAAGGAATCTTGGAATGATCAGAGGTTAGCATGGAATAGAGAGAGTTGCTCTGGAATGGAATCCGTGATTGCAAAAAATTGGAGATGTGCAGGTTGAGGAATCATAGGAATTATTTTAAGCAAATTCCGCCCACGGAAGTAGCGAGAGCCAGTTGTCATGAAATTTGGAGATATACAACCGAAGTAACTGTTCCAAGGACTGATTAGTTCTTTCAGTTTGACCATTGGACTGTGGATGATAAGCAAATGACAGGCTAATCTTCATACCCAGTAGACTGCAGAAAGACCTCCAGAAGTGAGCGATAAACTGGGAACCACATCATCATTCAATACCGCTTACAATACATTCCACGATATTAGACAACCAAGGAAGATACACGATTTTAGTTGGATCTATTTCTCAGACCCTTATAACTATAGCTACTCCCTATGCTTCAAACGTGGTACAGGGTTTCTTTATCACTGTCATTTTTGGTAAACTAATTTAATCAGCTATGGGTCATATTTTTCTTGGAAGAGACATTATTACCAAGTTAGATGCAAAGTTGGATCCTTCACCATCCTACCCTTCCTCCCTTCGCTCCTCTAGAGATTTTCGCCAAATGAATTCCCTGATTAAATTACACAATTTTTATCATGCTTGGCGGGTATTGAACTTATCGACCACTTCGCTACTACGTTTCTCAGATGTTCTTCCCATTTCCTTGACAGACCACTCAGCGCTCTTCCTTCACATAGACATTAATCCTACTGTTCATCCCCGACTCTCTTGGCGTCTTCATGATAATCTCATTTCCAAAAAAAGAAGATAAACAAAGGGTTATGCGGGCGATCGCAGAGTTCAGGGAACTCAATTCATTCCCAGAGATCTCTTATTCTGTCATATGGGATGCCCATAAGGCCACAATCCGAGGCTTATTGATTAGTATGTCCTCTGCCTTGAAATAAGCCCAAATATCCCGAATACATAACCTTGAATCTGAGATATCATCTCTTACTGAAAAACACCATCGCCATCCAAAACGTAAAATCTATCTAAAAATCCTAGCTCTCAAAGCCCAAATGCAACTAATTTTGTCAACTAAGGTTGCTAATACTCTAAAATGGCTACGTCAAAGATATTACAAAAAAGATAATAAGGCGGATCCCCTTCTAGCTCATAGCTTATGCTCTTAAAGGACATGCAACAGAATTACTTCTATACAGGATGCTTCTGCTAACAAACTCTATGATCCACAAAAAATAGCCGATCGCTTACAAGATTTTTACTCCAAATTGTATGATTTGCATGCTGACACCCCTCCGCCCAAAGATCTTCAATCTAAAATCATTAGGTTTTTAGAGTTTTGTCATCTCACTCTGTTAGATGACTCTCAATTGTGCTTTCTGAACAATGAGATAACGTCCACAGAACTAAAATTTACTGTGAAATCCCTCAAAAATTCCTCCGCCCCAGGCCCTGACGGCGTCACAGCCTCATACTATAAAAAAATGCTCCCAGCCCTCTCCCCCATGCTCTTGGATTTGTTTAATTCTATTCTTCTAAGTAGGAAGTTTGACGGAGCCACCACCAGAGCAAATATAGTTGTAATCCCCAAAGAGGGTGAAGATAAAACTCAATGTGCAAGTTATTGTCCGATCTCTCTGTTAAATGTCAACTTAAAACTTTTTACCAAAATTTTAGCTAACTATCTTGCTCGGATGATTCTCTCTCTGGTCCATCTGAATTAAGTGGGTTTCATCCCTAACCGCCAAGCAGCAGATAATACCAGAAAAGTCATTGAACTAATTTATGCTGCAAACAAGTCTAAGACACCCGTTCTGGTGGTGGCTCTTAATGCAGAGAAAGCAATCGATTGTATCTCTTGGCCCTTCATGTGCGAAGTTCTTAAAGCTGCTGGTATCCACGGTCCTTTTCTCAAAGGAATAGCTTCTTTATATTACAATCCCCCAGCTATAGTCCTAGCTAATGGATGTGCCTTCCCCTCTTTTGCTATTTGTAACGGCACTAGACAGGGATGTCCCATCCCTTCTTCTCTTCGCACTAATAATGGAGCCTTTTGTCGCTAGAATTTGCCTCAATCAGAATATCTCAGGAATCTCTTCATGTTCGAGATCATCTAAACTAGCAATCTATGCTGATGATGTACTTACTCTAACGAATCCTCATGTTTCTGAACCCACTGTTTTTTATGAAATTAAAGACTTCTCTCTAACTTTAAAATTAATTCTGATAAAACTGAAGTCCTTGCTCTTAATTTTCATCCTAATACTCAAAAACATTTGCAAGATTCTTTTAAGTTTAATTGGCAAACACAACACATTAAATATTTAAGGATTAAGCTAACCAAATTTTATAATAAATTTGGCCAACTTTCCCCTCTAATAGAAGCTCTAAAGTGCAACTACCATCCCTGGAACTCTCAATTCATATTGTGGGTTGACAGAGTCACTGCAGTAAAAATAAATATCCTTCCCAGAATTTTTTATTTATTTCAAACCGTGCCAATACGGTTCCTTTGTCCTCAAAGACATTCAATGAAGCATCTCCCAGTTTGTTTGGTCTGGTAGACTCCCAAGAGTCTGCCTGAAAGTTCTTTCTGACACGGGGTTCTGGGCCTTCCCTGCCTTCATAAATATTATCTATCATGGCACCTCACTCAAGCTGTTTTAGACTGTAGGTTGACATGGAAGGGGACCTTCTCCAGATGTTGTCTCCCAGTATCTTATTCTGGCTCAAAACAAAAGACCACCCCCTCTTCATAATCTCCCTCCCACAGTTTGTTTCTTATTCGAAATCTGGAAATATTGTACACATACTTTCAAACTTATAGATAACCCCAAATGTATATTCCTTCTCTGGAATAACCCAGCATTTCTAATCCTAAATCTTTTGCACATTGGACTAAGCATAATATTGTGTTTCTACCCAATATAGTCCCAATGGGATTCTTTCCGACCTTCTCTGAGCTCCGTGATCTCCTTCACCTGCCTCATTTTAGTTTTTACCAGTACTTGCAAATTCCTCACCTATTTAACAGTAAGATAGACCCAAGATCACCTTGACGACCATCTCCCCTAGAGAACTTCTGTCTCAATAGGACCTGCTCAAAGGGTCTGATTTCCACTTTCTACTCCTTCCTGATGAATAATAATCTACCTGATAAAGAATTGCATAAACTGTGTTGGGAGGAAGATATGGCTGAGGTTCTAGAGCCTGGAGAATGTAAAGAGATTCGAGAGGCAGTTGCTAAATCTTCAATCTGCACTTAGATAAAAGAAAATTCTTATAAACTTTTATTTTGGTGGTATTTGGTCCCTTCCAGGCTGAAAACTATTTATCCATTGGCATCAGATCTCTGCTGGTGTAATTGTGGTTATCAGTGTTCAATGTCTCACGTTTGGGGTAGCTGTCCTAAGCTTGTCCCTTTCTGGCGAGAAATGACTGACCTTATTTATAAAATAACTAGTCTAAAGCTTCCGTTCCATCTCTCTTATTTTCTTCTCCCTTGCCTTCCCCCTGACACTCCCAAACTTATTTGGAAACTTCCAATTCACATTCTTAATGCACTAGATGACTAATAACTAGAAAGCAAGCTGAACGCCCCACTATCTCTGCGCTAATTCAGAAAGTTTGGCAGATATACAATCTAGAACATATGACTAGTATATTAAATGACCGTCCAAACCAATTTCTCTCGACATGGCATCTTTGGCAAGACTATTTTGCCTCTTCGCAAGGCATCTCTTAATGTATCATACTGTTAGGGCTCACGACCACCAAGATGAGCTTTTAGAACAGTTAGAGTAGCGGTGTTCACTTTTAGCGGCCGCCTTTCCTTAGAGCTTTATATGTTCACAGGTACTCAGATGCCCCCAGGTCTTAAGCTCAGAGTAGTAAAAGCTCATCAATGATGGCCGTAGCGCAGATGGAACCGGAGGTGCTAGCCCAGACTAGAGGGGAGGTCAGTGGCAGGCTGAGGTCAGAGGTCCGTAGCAAACAGGCAAATCAATATCCAGGCAGAGGTCAGGGTCACTGGCGAAACAGCAAAGTCCAGAATACAAGCCAAAAGGTCAGGGTCACAGGCAAACAGCGAAGTCCAGAATACAAGCCAAAAGGTCAGGGTCACAACAGAAGATCAGGCAGACAGGAATCCAACAGCAGGTCAGCAACAGCACAGGACTGGAAACGTTATAGCCAGCAGGGAGGCTAAGCCCTCCCTGCCTTAAATACAGAAAAGAACCAATCAGGACCCTGACCTACAAATATCCCCAGAGCTGCCTAATAAATTAACTTGGCAAATTAATTAGCCTGCAGGCTGTTTATTCCTATGCACATGCCCAGTGTTGCCGGGACACGGCACTGCTCAGAAAGCGTCCCGACCGTTGCCATGGAGATGGTTGGGACGAGGGGAAGCATAAGCTGTTGAAATGACAGCCAGGGCGCCAATGGGAGGAAGCGAGCCGCAGATCACCGCGGCTCGTGACACATACCCACTATGTATCTTGAGAACATAATCTATTTTTTTTTAATCTCTCTCTATTCTTCCAAACTCTCCCTCTGCTATTTTCCCTATGCTAACAAACCCTTCTTCACTCCCCTTCTTTCCTCTCTTTCCCCCTCCTCCACGCAGAACAGTGTATTCCACACAATGAAGTTTGCTCAAACTTGGTCTAATCCCATGGCTGCTCTCTAAATTGACATATGTATTAATATTGACATATTATTTTGAACCTGTCTGTAATGTAATGTGTGTCTTATCCTGAAATTCTGGGATTTGGTTCATTTTCTTTTTCTGTATATCCTGTTTTGGAAATGATTGCGAGCCAAGCATTCTCGTCCAACATCATAAATGCTCTCCAAAATGAATGGCACTATTTCCCACAGAAACACTCCAACATCTTGTGGAAAGACTTCCAATAAGAGTGGAAGTTGTCATTGCTTCAAAAGGGGGACCAATTCCATATTAAAGTATATGTATTTGAATACAATGTCATTACATTCCCTGTTGGTATAATGGTCAAGTGTCCAAATACTTTTGTCTATATAGTATATATATATAAATTGTGACCGTGAGGGGGAACCTGCCACCAAGTCTAGGGTTGTTCCTACAGCTGTCCTCAGCCAGTTTTATTAAGCAGCAAAATAAAAAGATGACTACAAAATAAACAAACTGCCGTCTGGCTCTAACTAAACATTTGTCAATACTGACTAATAAACTAAAATAAAACATAAACAGTTCAATTCACAGGCAAATAGCAAGGTTTCCTCTCAGAGGGACTTACCAGCCTCAGTCCCCAGGCAGAGAGAGAGACATTCAGGTGCACCTGTTGATTAGCAGAAGGTTAACAGGTAACCTGAAACACCCGGCTACAGGCCTAATGGATGGAGCCCACCCTACTTTCTCCATCCATAAACCCCAGGTCCCTTATCTGGCTTTTTTTTACAAGCCTTTAGTATTATAGCAGCTCACAGCTACTACTAACAGACATTCTCCTGGGGTTTTAAAAGCAGTATGTTAGGAATCTAGGTTCAATGTACCTATTATCATACACCTCACCCTTGACTCTGTCACAATATATAAGGGCAAAACTTCAATGTACTAGAGGACTCTAAGATTTCCATGTTGGCTAATGAGCTCATGCAAGCTGTGATTTTCAAACTTGAGTTTCCATCAGAGCCATCAAATGTTACACGATTTCAGTTATTCAGAAGGACTACACATGATGCACCCAGGAGAAGAGTGTCTGTAAGAAGAGAGTTCAGTAAACTAATCACTCACTAGACAGTGCTCAGACTCTCCATAACCATTTCCCCCGTGGCCCATATCAGCTCTCATAGGGTTCTTCACTGAGAGAGAGAGAGAGAGAGAGAGACATACTATTTTAACAGGAAATATTATTTATATGGACAAATAAATAAATAATATATTATGGGTTTTTTTGTTTACTGAGTAATTTCACACTGTGTTATTTTCCACATTGTAAATGTAAAATTTGTTACATGACTAATCATAATTTTGCTGTCATTTTTTGTGGTACCATTATTGTTATGGAGTAGTAATAAATGTAAGGGTGTTCTTAGAAAACATGCAGCATTTGGTAATGTCCAGTCCCAATTGTAATTAAAATTATTCTTCCTTGGCCTTAAAGACCCACATGTTCATGCATCAACCATTCCAGTCTACTTCATAAGTCTAAACAATAGAAATAAAAGGGTTAGGGCGCTTCCTTGTGCAGTAATTTCAACATGTCATTTTTTTTAATTATATAAAATATGGGTGTCAAATAAAAGTAGTGAATGGCTTACTGTAAGTCTTTAGGTCTTGGACCATTCTGAAACAACTTTCAGCTCCATGTGTCCAAATATATTAAAAAGGAAATGAAGGCACATTATCTATGGTGTCACTGGTGGTCAGCTGTACACTATAAACTGGTTGGGATCACTGTTCTGGAAGGTATTTATCACAATGGAAAAATACTTCAGGATTAATGAATTCAGTATACTGTGTTGGAAAAGTAACTTTGTGGTTCAAAGGCACTCTATCTGTGTGTGCTTGCACAGGTGTGTTTTTTATAGCAATATTGCACAATTATTTTTAATTTCCTTTTTAATATGTTTGAACACATGGAGCTGAAAGGTGTTTGAGAATAGTCCAAGACCTTACAGATAAGCCGTTCACTATTTTTTATTTGGTATGCATTTGTTTTTATATAGTTATGAAAAATCATGTGTTGTAATTACTGCACTAGAAGGCGCACTTTTCCTTTTCTTCTTTTGCTTAGATTCTCAGTTTTCTTTAGTGAACAAGCAGTATACTAAATGTTGACAGTCACCTGGATTTAAGGGAGTAGCTTTTCAAAATAGACTAGGATTGGTTGATATTAAGAGACTTTATTTTACTTGTGACCATTAATTCTATTGGGAAGCCAAGGGATTCAAGTGCCAATTACTACCTGCATATTGCTCTTCATAAGTCTGTTCACAATCCCCTTACACTTCTGAGCAGCGGAAATTACCACTAAACTCCAAAACTAAATTGTTCAGATATATGATCCATGGTGGCAAAATACAATGTTCAGGGTTACTCTGGCATTTCACTGTAGCTCTGTTAAATTGTTAAGCATTACCTTTCTACTCCATTACAGACAGCTGAGCCCTTCCACATTTTTAAGACCATGCCCTGATGGTATTGGATACAGGTCAAATACTTATTCTGAAAGCATTTTAGTTGTTGTGACATCACTGGCCCTGCCTCAGTGTAAGATACAGCCAATCCATATAGTGTATTCCTGCCAACCAAGTATACTAACCTGTCAGTCACTGTTCCTTGCTTCCAGGTCTAATATGACAGCTGTATGACCATCACACAATTTATGAAAAGGTTAAAAATTTCTCCTGCATTAACTTACTTTTCATGGGTTACCGAAGACCCAATCGAATTCTGTGAGGACTGTGATGTTAGGAATTTACGCCATTTCAGGATGGCACTAGCTTACCTCTCTATCTGGTCCACTGAAACCAGAATGGCTATGCATGATCCATCACTGGGACAAATCCTAACTTTAGTTGCGCATGCACAGTTTATACTTTGGATTCACCTGCAGCTTTAAGATGCCTATGATTTGCATATTGCTTGACACCGCACTTGTTTAATAATTGGACCCTTATGTTATAGAAACACTACCCTGTTAACATGGCAATTTCTTGCATGAGAGGGAAAAAGAGCATGATGGATTTACTTAGTACAAAGCCTTTATTTATTTAATGTATATATTTCTGCTCAGTAATACATAGCTTTTGATACATATTAATGTATATTAAATAGTGACTTTACTGTTACTTGAAGGGTTAGAGGCACTCATGCACAGTTTAGTCTGCTGTACTGCTGGAACATTTTAATTTGGTAGAGAATACAAGAGATAGCAAAGTTAACTCAACACTAGCAAATCAGCAAGCAGAATCTACTTTTGCCTTTTGCAGCTTCTCTCAAAAGAGAGCGCATACTTTTATACTGTGAGTAAAAATTCATACAAGCAACTGCTTGCTTGGAGCCCATGGTATGGTCAACCTGAGCTGAAGTCAATGAAGTTTGAAAGCCTGTCATAATAGAGATAATTATTCTCTATTGCAAACGAGACATCAATACACACCGTACAGACTTTGAACACAACAAACAGCTCAGGCTCATACCTCAGGTGCAAAGTACGCGTTTAAGGTAAATATTGTGTACACTAAAAGGAATATTCGGAGTGTTCGCTGCGGAGTTAGTGGCTCTATATACATAAATGATGATGATGATGATGATGATGAATGATGATGTTCCCTAAATGGAAAACTGTATATGATTGGTCAATAATAACACACTATATACTGTATAAATATCTGTAATTAGGGTGTGATGCTGCATTGTAACCAGCTAACCTTGCTATAACATACATGCTGTAACATATGCCATATACTTTGTGCCTTCCTGTTTGCTGTCTGCACGACCTGCATAATCTGTGAAAGATTGGAACAAATAAAAGACTTTCTTAATTAAAGAAAATACCTTGAATTTTGTGTAAAGACAAAGCAATGAAACTTATAGCAGGGCAAGAAGTATATTGATGCTAATTTTGTTATCACATCCCTGCCGAATCAGGCCGGCACTGCTTGATGATACACTATGCATCATCATGGCACATCCTCTCAGACAGGTAACAATCTTTCCAGGAGAATTGCCTACCCTCCCAGGAATCCAGGAGGATTTATTCTAATCCTGGAGGCTCCGGGACATTCCAGGAGAGTCATTCCAGGAGAGTCTGTAACTACAAGACAGCCTTGTTCATAATATTATGACATATTAATTAAGTGACCCTGTGCCCAGGTTACTGCAATATGTTAAATGATGACCATAATATAGATTTGGTCCAGTTTGTCCCTGGATTATATGTATATGATTATTAAAATTCAAAACCACTACTGCCACAGCTATGTGTCCCTCAGGCATATTATGGGTCATGGTTGGCTGACAATTATAATTATCTAGCACAGTGGTTCCCAAACTTTCTCAGCTCGAGGCACCCTTAGGGTCACCATAATTTTTCCAAGGCACCCCTAAGCAAAAATAATTACCGGGTAGTCCCGTTTTTTAAGTAGTTGGGTCAAAATGACGTAAGATGTATTTAGACCCCTTCACCATCACATTGTGCCCCTTTATCATATCACTCTGTGTCCCCCTCTTCGCCATCTCACACCCTGTGTCCCCCTCTTCGCCATCTCACTCTGACCCCCCTTCAGCGTCTCTCTCGGTCCCCCTCCTTCAGCGTCTCTCTCTATCCCCCTCCTTTAGTGTCTCTCTGCCCTCCTCCTTCAGCGTCTCTCTGTCCCCCTCCTTCAGCATCTCTGTCCCCCTCCTTCAGCGTCTCTCTCTGCCCTCCTCCTTCAGTGTCTCTCTGTCCCCCTCCTTCAGCGTCTCTCTTCCCTCCTCTTTCAGTGTCTCTCTGCCCTCCTCCTTCAGTGTCTCTCTCTGTCCCCATCCTTCAGTGTTACTCTCTGTCCCCCTCCTTCAGTGTCTCTCTATCCCCCTCCTTCAGCGTTTCTGTCCCCCTCCTTCAGCCTGTCTCTCTGTCCCCCTCCTTCAGCCTGTCGCTCTGTGCCCCCTTCAGCCTCTGTGTCCCCCTTCAGTGTCTCTCTGTCCCCTTCAGTGTCTCTTTGTCCCCTTTAGCGTCTCTCTGTCCCCCTTCAGCGTCTCTCTCTGTCCACCTTCAGCCTCTCTCTGTCCCCCTTCAGCCTCTCTCTATCCCCCCTTCAGCCTCTCTGTGTCTCCCTTCAGCGTCTCTCTGTCCCCCTTCAGCCTCTCTCTGTCCCTTTCAGTGTCTATCTTTCCCCTTCAGCGTCTCTCTGTCCCCTTCAGCGTCTCTCTGCCCCCTTCAGCGTCTATCTGTCCCCTTCAGCGTCTCTCTGCCCCCTTCAGCGCCTATCTGTCCCCTTCAGCGTCTCTCTGCCCCCTTCAGCGTCTATCTGTCCCCTTCAGCGTCTCTCTGCCCCCTTCAGCGTCTATCTGTCCCCTTCAGCGCCTCTCTGTCCCCTTCAGCGTCTCTCTGTCCCCTTCAGTGTCTCTCTGTCCCCTTCAGCGTCTATCTGTCCCCTTCAGTGTCTCTCTGTCCCCTTCAGCGTCTATCTGTCCCCTTCAGCGTGTCTCTCAGTGCCCCCCTTCACTTACCTTCTTCCCTGACGTCTTCTCTGCTGCTGCTCACTGAGACTGCTGGACATGATGAGGTCACGCCCCCGGCAGTCAGTGAGGAGGAGGATACGGCGCTGGATGATGGGTAAGTTGTATTTTTTTTGTTTGTGTTTTCTATTTTCTTTTTTTTTTCTAGGCGATCGCGGCACCCCTGTGACAGCGCCGCGGCTGCGCACAGTTTGGGAACCGCCGATCTAGCAGAAGATTTTATGTGTGATGTAACAAAAGAGAATATCAATAGGATAAAACTATACTAATACCAGGTTACTGCAATATGTTAAGAGATGACCATAATATAGATTTGGTCCAGTTTGTCCCTGGATTATATGTATATGATTATTAAAATTCAAAACCACTACTGCCACAGCTATGTGTCCCTCAGGCATATTATGGGTCATGGTTGGCTGACAATTATAATTATCTAGCACAGTGGTTCCCAAACTTTCTCAGCTCGAGGCACCCTTAGGGTCACCATAATTTTTCCAAGGCACCCCTAAGCAAAAATAATTACCGTGTAGTCCCGTTTTTTAAGTAGTTGGGTCAAAATGACGTAAGATGTATTTAGACCCCTTCACCATCACATTGTGCCCCTTTATCATATCACTCTGTGTCCCCCTCTTCGCCATCTCACACCCTGTGTCCCCCTCTTCGCCATCTCACTCTGACCCCCCTTCAGCGTCTCTCTCGGTCCCCCTCCTTCAGCGTCTCTCTCTATCCCCCTCCTTTAGTGTCTCTCTGCCCTCCTCCTTTAGTGTCTCTCTGCCCTCCTCCTTCAGTGTCTCTCTGTCCCCTTCAGCGTCTCTCTGTCCCCCTTCAGCGTCTCTCTCTGTCCCCCTTCAGCGTCTCTCTGTCCCCCTTCAGCCTCTCTCTGTCCCCTTCAGCGTCTCTCTGTCCCCTTCAGCGTCTCTCTGCCCCCTTCAGTGTCTCTCTGTCCCCTTCAGCGTCTATCTGTCCCCTTCAGCGTCTCTCTGCCCCCTTCAGCGTCTATCTGTCCCCTTCAGTGTCTCTCTGTCCCCTTCAGCGTCTATCTGTCCCCTTCAGTGTCTCTCTGTCCCCTTCAGCGTGTCTCTCAGTGCCCCCCTTCACTTACCTTCTTCCCTGACGTCTTCTCTGCTGCTGCTCACTGAGACTGCTGGACATGATGAGGTCACGCCCCCGGCAGTCAGTGAGGAGGAGGATACGGCGCTGGATGATGGGTAAGTTGTATTTTTTTTGTTTGTGTTTTCTATTTTCTTTTTTTTTTCTAGGCGATCGCGGCACCCCTGTGACAGCGCCGCGGCTGCGCACAGTTAGGGAACCGCCGATCTAGCAGAAGATTTTATGTGTGATGTAACAAAAGAAAATATCAATAGGATAAAACTATACTTGCAAAAAAGAATACAGGTGAAACCACATGCTATTTAATGATAATTTGGTCAAGTTTATTTTTTAATGTTCCTTGCAATGCTGTTGTAATAATTTATTTGTACAATATTAATTTATTGCTTGTTTACATTCAATGTAAAATAACTATTACATTACAGTTCTATTGTTACATACATGTTTTTATGGGTAATGCTTCCAGTTGATCGTTCTAAGAAGGTATGCCTTGTAGGAGAGTTTTCACATTCCTTTTTTTCTTATGTGCCCTTTGCCATAACTAGTATGCTAATTTGATTCAACATGTCTTACTTAAAGTGAACCCATCACCTCTAGAGACTATTCAAATGCTGTTGTCACATAAAAAAAACAATAAAAAAAATAATGGCAATGGCAATAGGAGGACAGTGGCGGTACTTATACTGTCCCAGTCCTTGTAAAATTGGTACCTGGCAAAGGCTACCGCCGGCAATAGTCCTTACTAGCCTGACGGATTTGATAAAAAGGCAGAATCCCTAAATACGGTGAAAAGCTCCAGTTTTTCAACAGATTTATGGCTTATCCCATTGATAAACATACCCCTTAATTAACTCAGCTCTGTGCATTGAATACAGTTCAATCAAAATAGCATTCTGAGTCATATTTAAGGGCAACAAAAATAAACAAATCTGCTTAGATAATAAAAAAGTATTGGTAAAAAATTAAGAATGAAGCCAGAAAGATAAAGCCATGTATTTGCTAAAAGTTGCGGGAAGGCATGTACGAACAGTGAGTTAAAGGTGTCTGAAGGTGGAAACTTCCTTAAAACCATTTATATATAAAATCTTTGTTTAAATAATGTTCAAAGGAACCAATACATATCTGATTGAAAGCCATTTTACAATAAAAACATATAAAACAATCCCCTTATATTATATTTGATTTGTTATCACAGTCTGCATTGAGTATTGTTTAACTGTTGCTGGGAATATTCCACTAACAGCTATGCTGTAAGTGTAAATGAAAAAGTTTTATGCAATTGTTATTTTCTTTTAAAAAATTATACTATTGCTAAAAGTTATGTCAAAATAAATAGTAGTTGTAGGCATGTATGTATTTCCAGTACTCAGTATGAGTTTACCTTCGTTGCAAATGTGTAACAGATGCAGAATAACAATATGCACTTATTACCTAATTGTACAGCTAATGGAAGAGTTACCTCTTTAATCTGTTGTCTCAGATGCAGTTATTATGGGTCCAATAGGAAATATTATATCTTGATTTTAAGTTTATGCAATATACATTATGTAGGTCAAACCTTTATTATCGCAAATACCCAATCATTTACAAAATAGAGTTTTGGGGGGTTGGTAAATAAAGGTCAATAAAAATCACTTTCAAAAGTTATCTTATTATTTGGTGAAGCAAAACAAATACAGTATTATGTAATTTACAAGATGAAGTATCCACTTGGGACTCTGTTTCAATTGTAACTGTAACTGGTTATTTTCGTTCTCTGTGTGAGTAGATGATTTGCATAATATATAACCTGTTGTCTACTGTGATTAAAATACATTTGGTCAGAAAAAGCTAAAACCTAAAAAATAAATAAACTTCAATGTCCTGCATACTATAATATGTTGACTACCAACTCAAAGCTGCACTACCATCTACACATTATATTTGACTAAACTCCTTCCTCCCCTAGCTGCTGACCCCCCAAAAAATGGCCACCCACTCACACCTCTTCAGTCTTGTGAGAAGAACCGCAGAACCTCGGACAGGAAAATAATGGTAACTAGGCCCCTTCTTGTTTGGGTTTCCTCCGGGTGCTCCGGTTTCCTCCCACATGTCAAAAACATACTAGTAAACTAATTGGCTGCTGTCAAAATTGACCCTAGTCTCTCTCTCTGTCTGTCTGTGTGTATGTATGTTAAGGAATTTAGACTGTAAGCTCCAATGGGGCAGGGACTGATGTGAATGAGTTCTCTGTAAAGCGCTGCGGAATTAGTGGTGCTATATAAATAACTGATGATGATGATGATGGCAATCATGTTTTAAGATATATAACTTGTGACAGTATGGGTACATCAGGGCTAACTTTACTTTTAGTATCATAAGTTTACAGTTTTTATTTATATTTGTTTTGTGGCTTACTGTAAATAATTTATTTGGCTTCCGAAAATGGATGCAAAATAGAAATCGTAAGTGTAAATTGCATCTCATAATTTACATAGTATTCCAAGTTGCAAGGATCTACTTAGCACCCTCAAAAGATACGTCTCCTAGAGACCTATTTGAGTCTGCCTTTACATTGCTAGTCATGCCCACTACCTTCCCCGTTTCACCTCTCTAAGTGCAGAGAGGTGCAAAGGGGGAAATCCATCTCAGTCGGAGTGCAAACTGAAATGGATCCTTGCCCAAAAGTTTTTTTTGCGCTGATCAGTTCGACTTGCACCCAACTCTACATGAGGCCCTCAGTTTGTACTTTTGGTGTTGGAGGTCAGGGGCAAACTCTAGACAGTGTTGCTATAATACTGATTTCTGGAAAAAGCAAAAAAAACACTTGCTGCACCTAGTTCACCTTTTTGTTTTATTCGGGTGATCTCATTTATGTTCATATAATACTCTCCATCTCCACCAAGAGGAATGTGACACGCGCTAAGGTGGTGGACACACAGCTGATAGCACTGGATAACACTATAGGATGTGCTGCATGTGTGAGTAAGAAGAGGAAGCTGACTACTACAGCAGCAGCAGTGCTCCAAAGTAAAGTGTCCAGCTCACCCAGCGGTTTAACAAGAAGCCGTGACACCAAGAGGAAGCATCTTACTAAGGTGCCCCCTCCGGTGACCAGTGAAACTAGGGCATGTGACCAGCAGATGGGGAATGTCTAGTGCATTATAATTGCTAAGCCTCCCTCCAACTCCCTTTCTGTTTCGTGCTCATTAGATAGGATTCCTAAAAATGTTTGCTATGATGAGGAGGAGGTTAATTGATGGTAGTGAAGAGTCTGCAGCATCTAATGATCAGCTCACAGACCGGGGCACTGCTGCCTGCTGGCACTGATTCTCTGCATTCAGGGAAGGAGGAGAGGCATTTGAGTCTCTCTAGTGATTGTCAGCCTGTCTCGCACACTCAGAGCATGGCAATATTGTATAGAGAACCAAGCCCCCAACAGATTTCGTTGAATGATAACTTCATGACCGAGTAGCTAACAGAAAACCACTCCACACCAAGTGTTTTAGCTGACAGGAATATCCAGCCCACCTAACTGCTGTGAATGAACTAGATACAGAGAGTGAAGCAATGAATGAAGGCAGACAAAATGGCCTAAAGGGCATTATTCCAAGTGATTGCAGAGAGTTCTGGGCAACTGGACATCCCCCCATCATCATGCACACATGAAGGTGAAGAGTACATAAAGTTAGGTGGCATGATGTTAAGCCTGAGCTACCCTTAGTAAACTTTTGGAAGATTTTTTAGTCCTCACTACAATAACGCCCTAAGGTTCATATACAACCAAGTAAGTACAAAATTGTTAAAAGTATATCTGATTTGTTTATACATTATATTAGTAGTTTGCAGAAGTTTGTAGGCAATAAAATACAATGGAAATTTACAGAGGAAATACAAATTACTTATATTTAGACAGTTTGGATATATATAATTCGACAGCTTGGGTCAAAAGGGCATGCAAAGTAAAGTATACCTTCCCATAGTTGAAATTCAGACACATTAGAGATCTAGCACCAATATGGGGGAACATTGGTACATTTCTTTTAAGTCTTTGTAAACTGTATATGACTATTATTCCAGAGTGCTCATGCTATATTATATGAAAGTGCTAGTTTGTTCACATAAGCCATTTAAAACCATGAAAAAGTCATGTGATCGATTTCTTCAGGTAGTGATGTGCCAGTTCAAATAACTGTTGAAATGACGTTGATTATCCTTCATTGCTTAAATGGTCTGAAAAATTTTAGTGTTTAATTTATTGTTTACTTTTCCTATTCAGTATTAGTGTCCCAGAGATAATAAGACCTTATCAATCGAGTCTCAAATAGTTTCCATTTACCCAGAGTTTACAAATGTATTTGCATCCAAATAAGATGAAGCGTCTGTTTCAAAGTAATCTTCAAGCCTCCACTGTAACGTTTCAAAGGTTGGCCGGTTCTCTGGCCTTCCATTCCAACATTCCAACATGATGTTGTATAGGTCCTTGGGACAGTTGAGAGGTTTGGGGATTCTGTATCCTTGTTCCAGTTTTTCTAAAACCTGCCTTCCATTCAATCCTACACAAAAGAACATACAGTTAAAAGGTAAAAAAAATAATCCATGCACTTTTTAAATTTGCATAAGAGAATAATTTTCATCAACGAGCACTGTGGGAATCTTTTAACTACGTGATGACCTTGTCTACTCTTTAAAAGTAAAGAAACCTTGATCAGCAATTAAAAAACATGAAATTGCTCAGCTGGTGAAACTGCAGGTAAACCATGTTTGCAGTTGCTCTCTGCATGCTGGGTTTCTTAATAAAAAATGTAAAATTAAATTGAAATTTACGGCAATACGTTTGGATGCTTTGTTTGATTTTAATAATAGATAGATAATTTCAATTAAATTAAAATGTGATCTCATCATTGTTTGCTCTTCTTGCTTTGCTTAGAATGTTTCACTAGCCACCAGTTAATCCCATTCATGCAGAAGAACAGCAATGCCAGACATTTCTCCTAATGGGCAATCAGCCCTATGGTATTCCTGATTTATTCCAGTCATTTCACTCTTAAGATTTCTCCTTTCTTTTTTTTTTTTTTTTTTACACTAAAGGAAACTATTTTGAAAACGTAACCCAAGCAACAAAATAACTATTGTAGGTGACTCGATGTTGAATAAAATGATTTATAGTAAATATTAAGTGAATTCTGACAATAACATCCCACATTTATGTTTCTACTTCTATTTTAGTTTTGCCCTCCACACAAGTTTGTTGTTTTATTGTATATTCATGAAATGAGGGATGAGTAGCAGTCAAAGAAAAGTGAGTTAGTGGATATATCCCACTATGGCATGAATTGGCTTTACCAGGATAATGTTAATATTAACGTTCAGGGTATATTTAGTGAAACATAACTGATCATAACTGATGGCTGTAGTGTATTTGTATTTATATTTGTAAATAAATAGGATATCTAAGCCAAGGCCATAAACCTGTGGAAGTCTGATCAGCCTGAGGGCCAACGTTCTGTGTCACAGAGGGAGTTTGAATAGAGGAAAAACACATAAATAATTATATAATTATATAATTACATAATGTGAATTAGGTACATTTTTAGCCTTAAATTTCAGTACGTATTTTTATAACTATTTGTTCATCAATAAATATTGTGATTATTTATTGTCATGTTAAATTACAATGTCAGACACCACAGCAACTTTGGTTCAACCTCTGGGCAGATATGGTTATAAAGGGTTCATACAGGGTGTGCTCTCAAAGCCTATTACTTTAAACATCTTGCCATGAAGTATAGGTCACTTACATTTGGCTATTTGGCTTGTAGACTGGGGAGTAAGAATACTTGCGGATTTCAAGGCATCTGAACTCTGTGTAAAAAGCGCTCTGGCGCAATGAAAGCTTTTTTATGTTCTTGGCACTGGCATCATCACAGATGCCAGGCACAACTCAGATTCTATATTAACCCAGCGTGCTGGCCACAGTATCGCCATATTATTGTGTGTCTGTCACCGTTGTCTAGCATTACTTTTGTTCCCAATGCTATTCTGTGTATCAGACCCTTGGACAGTTCCTGACTATGAATCCTGGTTCTCCCAAACGCTTACCACTATTTCTCCTATACTATTAATGCTGAACTTAGGGTCATTGTTTTCAGTAATCACTAAAGCTCAGACCAGCCTAGCTATCAGAGTTCCAGCTTGTGTTTTGGTTGCATGTTTCACTTAACCTTTAAATTAAGAATGTACTATGATTGCAGTCCACATCCATACATTAACCCTAACACTTCTCTGAGCAAGTTTCCTGATTTAATTCATGAGTAAAAACATCAAGCCTTAATTACATCCACTTTGAAAGGTCTACTGTATTGGTGCACTGCTGTTGTCTTTGCTTTTGATCCTTGCTTTGCCACTGGAAAATCGGGTCCATTGCTAAGATGACTAGCTGCAGAAGTTATTTGCAGCAAACATTGCACACATTTAATAGTGTTCTGTCTTTGTGTTCTTAAAGGATCCGTGCAGAGCCGTAACTTAAAATCTTTAGCTCCTGGGGCGTGAAACCAAAGTGGCGCCCCCCTAGCCCTCAATTTTAATCAAATGAACCTAAAATATTCGTAAACTGCGCCCCCCGTCAGCCTTTGCATCCTGGGCAGTTGTCCCTATCGCACAGCCCCAGTTATGGCCCTGGATCCATGTGTTAAATCGAATTATAATACTTCTTTTAATGAAATATTTTTTAGAACACACCATGTACAGAGTGAATTCTTTGGTTTACAGGAACTTTGCTTAACTGGGTTTTAAGTGCAAACTTGATCAGTGACTGATCAGTGACTGATTGAAGATTTGCAAAGATTATCAGCTCTTGAACAAAACTTTAGCAGTGGAACTATTTTGTTTTTAATAATGATATTAAACATTATGAGGAAGTAATCACTTATAGACAGACCAGATCGTTTTGTTTTAAATAACGCTTTCACACTAATGTGAAACACATGTACAGATGTTGTTGTGACACTGTCCCGTTCTATCACTTCTGTGAAGATTCATCTTTGTGATTGAGGTTTCTTCTATAAGCTTATTTTATGTAGAAATGCAGTTCTTCTGAAAAAAAACAGATAGCTCAATGTATAATATGGTATATGTTATTGATCCTTTTCCTAATGTAATAACTACTGGTGCTTAATTACATCTCACACATGGGGGGGAATTCAATTCCCCCTTAGTACCACCGCGTTATGGATATTACCATTATTACGGTAATATTAACCTGGTTTCTGGCGTTTGAACTGCCGTAATAACGGTAGTTACGCGCACTACTACCGTAATAACGGTAATAGTTTTAGCACGGAGGTACATTGGGGCAAATTGAATTCCCCCCCATAGTTTTAGTTATTATTTTAGCTGTACAGTACAGCCATATAGAAATCTGCAAGAATTGTATTATATGCTTTGCTGCTTTTAAAATAAATTTTTAAAATAAATTCAATATTTGTGTTCCATCTAAATTAACTTAATGTGTATAACAGCTCAAGGGGCATTAAAGTAAGAGGGAACTCAAAAATTATCAAGTTATGCAATTTATATCTTTAAAAAGATATAATTACATAATGTGAATTAGGTAACTTTTTAGCTTTAAGAATATTTTGATATTTTTTAAAAAGACCAATCGTTCTTATTTGTCATTTTCTATGAATGTTAAGTAACTACTCCCATTTATCAGTCACTATCATTGACATGTATTAATTAGCTCAGACTTTCCTTAAAGATCTGTTCAGAACTTTGGATGCACTTTACTACACTACTCATGTGTATTAAAATCTGTATTTAGAGTTCTAAGTTAATTGTGCTTAGGCTATGGAAAGACAGATCTACAGTGTGCAAAGCAAGATCCATACTGTGGGGGTGTGCAAACATAAGTGTACCATGTTCACTGTAGATGTGACCTAGTTAGACATACCTCTATGGAGATGCATCTATTGCATCTACAGCGTTAGCACGTATCTATACTGTGTTAAAAAAACAAAACTTCTCCACACCCCAGTCATTGAAAAAGTTCTAAATTATCAACAGGCTAATTAAGTACATTTGTCAGAATGTGAAACCAACCCCAAGTTTGTTAGCAAGTAGCTTAAATCCTTAGAGGAACCAGGCCCACAATAAAATGTGTTGAACACACACAAACACACACACACACTCTAGGGACAAGCAGTTCTTTGCTGAATAGCACTATCAATGATTATGACTAGTATATCTTCATTGCAGATTACCTTAAGTCTTAAGACATATGCAACGCAAGAAAAGCATTACTTTGTGGATGCCTATGTTCAGGCCCTAATATGGTCTTTCTAACCACATGATTCTAAACTCATTACATACAGTATATACAAGATGATAAAAAAGAAAACATGTTATTAGCAAAATAATACTGGAACATTAACTTACCAGGGTAAGGCATCTTTCCATATGTCACTATTTCAAAAAGAAGGATCCCAAATGCCCAGACATCAGATTTAACGCTAAACTTGTGGTGTCGGATTGCTTCTGGTGCCGTCCATTTAAGAGGAAGCTTTACACCATTTTTAGACTCGTAAACATCATCCTCCTCCTTAAAAAGTAATATAGAGTTAGAATTGTATTTTGCTGTGATGGAGATATAGAAAGAGTTTAGTGTCAAATAAAGATACTGGCACAGAATAACCTGTATATTATGCTTTCAGTTATTTAAAATATTATACTGTATTGTAACATGAGAGTCATTTTACAACAATGAGCAGATGGCAAAGATTATGGTGTGTGTCATGAAAAGTTACACATACTGTAATGGAGCAAAAAGTAATACATGCAAATGTACACAGACCAAATTAAAAGTGGTGTGCATCCAACCACTGGGAACCTACAGCTTTACCCTAGCCTCTGCTCCGTAGAACGTTTCTGGGGAGAACAAGATCTTGCTTTCTATGACACCTTGGTCTAGAAACAGGTTTAAGACAGGACTCATTAACAAGTTTTAATGATGATTCCTTTTTTATATAGAATTGACTCACTTTTTAGTTGAATCAGGTAAAATACAGATATTAGTAGGCCTCCAACCAGATTTGAGGCTTTGGTGGGTCTTTTAGAGTTTAGAGGGGGATGCAGGAAAAATCTCTATGATTAACTCCATATTTAGCTATATGTGTACTTGGGAAGAGGCAGAATGAGGGGGCATTTCAACATAGGCCAAGTACAATAAAGGCATGGTCACATAGATGAGATGTCGAGACTGGCTATGGGCGTTGGTGCTGGTATTTTTTTTTTTTTTATTTCAAACAGTTTTACATCATCCTCATCAAGTTGAAAATGATGAATGTCATCTCCAGTATGACGCCGCAAGATGGTGTGCTTTAAATGTATGTTCATTCAGGAGCATCTATGTATTTATTTTGAATAGCAGATATTGTAAGATATGTGTAACTGAAAATAAACATGTAAATGCACTTTTGATGCAAATGTGTCCAGCTCTAAATGAGCCCCTTTATGTTTAAGTAATAGACAACACTTGCATGTAATTTTGCATTGATTTCTTCTTTTGCTAAACAATGAATACTAACTGCAGGCCTATTTTATCCAATGTATCTAAGTATGAGCTTATGGGGACTTTCACTCTCGCTTTTTTATTGTACACCTGCTGACTGACCAGTGATTAAATCTCAAACAATTACCTGTGTATTTCCCTTGTACTACCCATGTTAGCCCTGCAACTATTTTGGCTGGATTTCCCATATTTCTCCCTTTTTCTCTTTCTGTACCACCATGTTGTCTCTTTCCTTTAAAAAAACTGTTAAAGAATATGAAAAAATGTATTATACTAAAAAAACAGCTACCAACCCACAGAAGAGAATTAATGCTTTCATCTATAGCTGACAGACACACTGTGGTGGCGATACCCCCACATTCCCATCTGGTTCTTATGTCACTCATTCAGTGCTTCTGGCACCGTGTAATTACTGGGTGGCCCTAGGCGGCCGAATAGGTTAGCTAAATGGTAATGACAGCCTTTCCTGTTAAGCATACTTATTCAACCTGTAGCTTGCCAGTTGTTGCATATCTGCAAGTCCAAGCATGCCCTGCAGAGCCACTCATTGGAAGTCAACTGAGACTAGATGGATATCCACCTAAGTACACATCACCTGGCCCTCATCAGTACAAAAACCCTCATTTGCAGAGTTTTCACCATCAGGATACTGTGACATTGGCTTCCCACCCATTTTAGACATCTCTTGTTACCAAATACACTTATGACTGTTAACATCACTACACCTAAAGATGTATATGGGTTAACTGGGGAAATGAATTTGCTCCAATGTGGACCACCACCCAATGTCCAATTATGCCTGTCGCCAGATTTCTGATACCTTATATAAACTGAGTATATTAACGTATTATATCTTTGGACATCCCACAAGAACTTTGGATATGGAGCTATGTCCTTAATTTCATCTGTAGATATTTTATGGACTAATATGGGTAACTTCAGACATCAAACCAATGTTTATTCATTCCTCCCTCAAGGATTGCACCCTGTATATTAAACACTTGGTTGGATCATTGTGTGGAAATTATGCATGTTACATTATAGGAGTGATGTAATTCCAGAAACATTTTCCTAAATAGAGCCAGGTGGGTCCTGTGGGAGTGACAGGGTCTGGGACTGGATGCCATATCTGCTGACTCACCCACATGTCCCCACCCATCTTGGAAACAGGAAGTTAGCATCAGCTGAACCCCCTTTCATGTTACAAAGAAATTAAAGGGGTTAAAACACAGAGGCTCTACTAATTAAGAAAGCCAAACCTCCTAATCACAGTGATGAATAGGCCATTGTTTTCCCCTGGACTAAACCAGGCAAGTGTGCCCAAACTCAGCAAGAGGAAGCCAAAGTGGTATTGAATTTTATCTACTCCCCATCCACCCCTAGGAATATCCTAGCCAAACGATTCCAATGGAGTCTCACTCGTGGTATGTTTGGACTGCAAGGATCTCAGTGATGTTCCAGTTCGGAATGAGCTTAATGTTGGAGTTTCAGCTTCTACCAGCTCTGTCAGAGGACTACTATTTTTATACAAGATGTGCATAAACCTCTGATTCCGTGTTCGTCACTGTATCGGGAGAAGCTTCTGCAATGTGTCTGCCTGGCATGCCTACCTGAGTGGGGAGACTGATATTCAGCTTCCTACCATACTGGTAGAGGGTCTATTGGCTAAGCAGCTGGGATACTCAAGAGCTTGGCTGGAGACCACTACAGTCCAGCCATAAACTACTGACATCTTGAGCGAGGTTTGTTACAACTTGGCCAGAATACTGTGTGGGGGAGTAATAGTGTGGGGGCTGGGGAG
The DNA here is from genome assembly GCF_038048845.1 of Mixophyes fleayi. Lineage (NCBI taxonomy): Eukaryota > Metazoa > Chordata > Amphibia > Anura > Limnodynastidae > Mixophyes > Mixophyes fleayi. The sequence goes on from NC_134404.1 coordinate 193,405,547, forward strand.
TAAGATCCAAAATCATTGAGAGATGAAGGACGTATTGCTCCGCCAACTACCTCAGCACCACTTCAGAGACAGCTTGGCCGGGGGCTATCAACAGCTTGGCTGAAGCATATATATAAGTTGGTACTTAAATATATACTTAAACAAAAGCTTAGCTGGAGCCAAATCACTCTCAGCATGGAATCCACGCTGGCAGCCCCATCTTCGGTCTCCTGAGTATGTGCAGGGGAAGGTGCAAGTTCAGTGAAGCCATGAACTGAAAGCTCAAATGGGGCTTCATTGCATATGCGCTGATTGCCACATATGCTCATAAAAGCAGAGAGGGGGCCTCTAAAGCAAATGGTTCAGCATCATCAGCCTCTTCCAAGTGCAGACCCCATAGCAGCCAGGCTGCTCTAGCAGTAGTTCCACCACTGCATAGAGATACATAGCTTGTTTCCTGATAGTGTATATGCCTCTAGAATGTCACTTGTATGAAAAAAACAAGTCTTATTTAGGATTTATAGCTGTACCTCAAAAACTCTGGCAAGTCCAAAATCTGCTACTTTGTAAACACTATTTTCACCAACAAGCACATTTCTGGCTGCTAAATCTCTGTGGATGAAGTTTTGTGTTTCCAGGTAAGCCATTCCTGAAGCCACTTGAGCACCCATGTCCACCTGTTGGGGCACTTTGATGGATACACCAATATCATCTGCGAAAACAACAATGCATTAATAACTTTTAGTACAATATATAACAAAAATATTTTTTTAACATTTAAAACACATTTGTCACCTGTGCCACACTTTTTATGGTGGAAACGTGCTGTGTCATCTTCCTAAAATCTGACAAAGATTTTAAAGTTACTGCAAATATAACAAGCGTATTTTTCAAAAACACACGGGTTAAGCAGCCATCCTTTCTCCAAAAAGCAACATTTTATTGAAGAAAGCATTGTCCTTTACATAACAACTTGCTTATGGATAGTACTGTAGTGTGGGGATGTGATATAATCATCATCATCAATTATTTATATAGCGCCAATAATTCCGCAGCGATGTACAGAGAACACATTCACAACATTACCTGTCCCACAGTCTAAATTCCCTAACATACGCACAGAGAGACTAGGGTCAATTTTGATAGCAGCCAATTAACCAACCAGTATGTTTTTGGATATAATGCACTGCCACTGTATATTATAAAGCTATTAGAAGTTGCTGAGTAGTTTAGTAGTCATATAAAGACCAGAAATCGGGTGTCTTCATATATATCTCAGAACTCCAAGACTAATTATTATTGTGTAAGGACAAGTGTCCCTGATCGTTATTGATGTGTTTACATTAACTAATAACATCACTATTAATAATTAACCAAAAATAATGTTAGAAGCACAAAAAAGAAAACACGCTGACTAACCGGCTCATATGTATGTAAAAAGCCATGTGGCAATAAAGTGACACAGTCTAGGGATAAAGGAGGGCATGCTATAAAACTTTTATTCTGTAATAAAAAAAAATGACTAGTAATGGTCAATCCAATGAAATAAGGCTTATAATATATCTTAGGGTGCCTAACTAGTGACTGGTGGTCCTCAACTGTTATTCCCACTTGTTAATAAACAAGTCAGATTCCAGACGCCACTATATTCAGACTAGACTCTTTGGAACTACTTCCTTATCTAAGCAGCACTGCCTATACAGTCAGCAGTTGACTAATGAGATCATTCATTTTTTGTGTTTTTAAAGTCCAAGGTGTATACTTTCGTTAATGCAGGTGCATAAAAAAGTGCATTACACACAAAAACTGCAAACATATACCATCTTCAGAACCCCCTTTCGCTGCAAGTTTAGAGGACTATTTTTCCTCTGTATCAGACAAGGCTTTCCCCAGGATTTACATATTTGGCTCTCATTTTGGGAGAGCCTCCAAAAAGGTTAGGGCAATGGTAACTGAAAGATATTTGTGAACAGAGCCTATAAGTGTCCACAGCACTCCATTAATCCAAAAAGACAAATAAAAAATGTGAAAGTGTTGACATGTGAGGACACTGAAATTAAATAGTGCCCCAGCTGTCAGAAAAGCCAGGACAAAAAAATCTACACCCTAGTCATCTACCATGGGATCACCACACCCAGGTGATCTTCTAGCAACCACAGGTCTCCATTCTGGGGACATTGCACCCTGAGCTTCCAATCGCTGATTTTCTGGTCAGAGGTTCAAGGTAAACTGTCCATGATTGGAGGGGTCATTCACCTAGGACAGGACGCTTGATCATAGGCATACTGAAAATTGTTTCATTTCTTGTTATTTTTTCTTTGATGTTTTGTCAAGCCAGTACACTGATAAAATCAGAGTGAATTCATCCTACTTTGTAAGTTCATCAGCATTGATTCTATTTAAGATTGTTTTGCTATATTCACAAATACTTGCACTGTAAGGAGTTATGTGTGATTGAATTTTTCTTTACATATTAAAGTGTTCTGGTGGGTGGAACATTCTATTACTGCTGGCTTTCTATATAGAATATCGCACTATTTACCAATTGTGGCAAATAAGCTAGAAGGTGCTATTTTGCACCTTAACAAAACAGCAGGGGTGTGACTGGATCACATATAAATAACTCATGGTATAAATTTATTTAAAGGAAATAGCACAGGGCGATTACTTAAATAAATTGTCAATGCACTTATTTTTAATATTGTGTATATTTTGGTAAGGGAAATTCTTAATTTCTGAGACCAGGGTAGAAAATTAGTTTTTTCTGTTTAACCTTTCTAAAGCAAATGCATTCTGATGTATATATCTGATACAATGAGTCTTTGTTTACAAAGCCTTTTGTGTATTGTGATGTGAGGAAATGGCTTGTTTTGAGGTTTGTACTTTTTCTTTTGGAATGTGTATTGGGCGACTGTCTGAAGTATTCATGCCAGTTAGACCTTTTGACTTACTAGTGGGTCTCCTGCCTCTGAAATAAGATGCAGGATATCACAGCAAGGTTTTTAAGTATTTCATAGCTAAGTGTAAATATTATTGGCTTTGCAATGCATGTAAATTCATGTTTGTGTAAACAGGCTATATCCTGATGCTAAAAATAGCCTGTGTCTAAACTGTATAAAATGCACTAGCTTGTATTGGAAACCTGTTCTTCTGATTTAATCTGGCCTGCTCACTGGTACCTTTAACCAGTGAAGAGCAAATAAACATCTTGCTTCAAAGACCTGCTTGAAAACATCTTCAATATTTCTGTATTCCTGGGACCTGCAGATTAGACCCTAAATCTAATCCGTTCTCCGGCTGTCTCCGAGGTTTGGACCCAAAATTTTCCATTACCACCGCTCTGTCTGCTACCCATGCAGCCCTGGTCAGTGTGATAGGCCAGGGGGGATCCATCCACAGCTTCCCTGATCCATAGTAAGAGGTCAGGAGTACCAGCCGAGGTACACCAGTAATGGGGTACACTCGCAGCGTCAGTTACCCAGAAGAAACCTGGTACTGGATGCCAGTAAGGAGTCCAGTGGTGGCAGCACGTGTAAGCCCTCCTACTGTGGCAAGAGGGTGCATTTGGCATAACGTAAGGGAACAGTGGCAAAGTAAGCCCAGCCAGTTCCCAGTAACAACAGACAGGGTGGCATAGGCGGTCCATCCTGTCACAAGGGGGTTTTAAAATGTGTGGATGAAAGTAGAGTTGGAAGGGGGTACATCCTAGTTCTGCACTAGATTTCAGTGTAAAAATAAAGCTGTCCAGAATTTTATGCTATGTGCAAAATTGAGCAATATTTTCCCTGCATGTAAATCTAAATTGCATTTACAGTTTTGGCAGTGCAACATGGTTTGTCCGAGGCAAATTTGCAAGCTTCAGGTTGGTTTGCTGCTCCTCCGTCTACCTAAAGCCCACATTCTATACTTATAATGTTGCATTTTATTAACTAGTATGTATGTCTATGGGCCTCTACAAGCTATTAAACCAATGAATTAAAGCCGCATTCTCACAAACAAGTTTTTTTTCTATTTTAATAGCAAGATAAGTGTTAGCTGTCATGTGTTGGCAGAGAGTGGAGAAGGAGGGGGAGGATTTTACAGAGATCAGAGCCTCTCTGCTCACTACATGTGTCATGTGACTGTGGTTGCCATGGTAATCACATGACATTATTCAGAACTATAAATCTAAAATAGCAACTTGAAGAAAAAAAACAAGGAAAATCAGCAATATTCTTCTTAGTCTTTCAAACTGATTTATGTAAAAAAAAAAACTCACCTCATTTTTTCATTGGATTTCAGTAAGATTGGTTGATTTTTTTATGTGCACTTATTATGTGTCTTTTGTGGGAGTTTGCATTTGTGTTGATTACTTTTATAGCAATTCTTTCTTTCTGCCAAGGCTGTGTTGACTTTATTGCCTCATCATTTTTTTAATATGTTTACTTTGACATCAACCATCAAAATAGATATTATTTATAGTTATGTAGATATACATGACCATTATTTTAGATTACAAATACATCATCCTTAACATATCCACTATTGTGTCCTGTTTTGGGCAAAATTCACATTTTTAATGAGCAATTTTTTCTAGTAAACTACTATGTCAGAAGAATGTGAAAAAAAGACAAAAATTAAAATGCACGTCAGTAAATCTATACCATTGAGTTTACTAAATTAAGATGATCACACATATTAAAAGAGGATTACAGCTGACAACACACACATTGCAGTAATAGTATGAGACTGTTAGAATTCCACATTACAGAAAACTTTATAGATAGTTGGAACTACTGTACATAGACCACCATACATCCACATTAGCACAATAGCTATATATACGGTATGGTACAGAGTTCAGTTTAAATTCAGTACAACAGACCTAACTGTTAAAACCTCAAGAAGTAATCTATGACAAGCAATCAGGTGTTTTTATTATTGGGAATAATGCATTACCTTGAGCTCTAAGTAATTGGTATTCTGCTAATAGCAGGAGTTTTGTTATTACCGTGGTAATTCATTACATTTCTCTTACATTTCTTTCCCGAAACTGCAATATTTCACATCCTTGTCTAGCACAAAGCAATACAATTTCAAACAGGTACAAATTCATCCACATTTTTCAAGGCAAAGAGACTTTACTGTTACTGTGAACTTGCTGAACTGTAATACTCTGCTAATGGTGATATAATTAATAGGGCTTCTCAGCAACAATTATTCTTTATTGTTATTCTCTTTTTTATTTAATAGCGTCCAGTTCTTTCAACATGCCAGTGATTAAATAAGCCATTGCATGCATTGCATTACACTGTTGAATAAAACCCATTGGAATATACTTTCAGAACACATAGTAAACACATTGATAGAAAATAACTCAACAGTTCAATTAACAGATAATCTTTGACAGCAAATAAAACTAAAAAAAAAACAGAAATACAGTACTGCAGAATCGTCTTTGCAATTATGCATGTAATGAGGAGTACATCAAGCACACCGATCAGTGCTATGTAGTATTTCTTTTACCCTGGGGTCTAAAACCAACACACACCTGGCCACAGGTCACAGAGTCTATTATTGTCAGTGCTCTCTATATACAATGTCCACCTCTCACCCAGTGGCGGAACTACCATTGGTGCAGCAGGTGCTGTGCACTGGGGCCCTTGGAGATAATAGGGGCCGCTGCATGGCAGATGCAGAGGGTCGGAACTAGCGAGCTGTGAGCCCTGCTTCCTTGAACTGGGACCCTTAGCTAACTGCTTCCACCTCTGTGCTCACCATCAATAGGATGGGACAATGCCGCTGTAAAATCTGTGTACTTGTCTAGAGTAGATAGCAATGAGCAAGCACCTTCTATTTGTCAGGTTTAGGGTAAGAGCACTTATAGTATGGGAACAGTTCCCCTTAGCCACTGCCAGTCCGAATTTGTTTTACATAATAAAATATGCACTTGAAAACGATAATGCTTTTTCTTTTGCTAGTTTGAATAAAATGCATAAAATGCGTAGCCCAACAAGGCATACCATTTTGAAAACTAGACAAACTACCACAACAAATGAGCTGAGTTTATAGAAGCCAGGATGGGGAAGATCTTGACATTATAACCCTTCCCCCATCTCTGGATTTCTTAATCTTTCTATAGTGTATCGTATTATTATCTGGGGTGGGGTATGGAATAATGATGCTGATTATTCCGACAAGACTTGCCCTGATGTCTTCACACCGAAGGGCTCCTTCCCGTCGAGGCTTCCCGGATGACTGATGTGCCAAGCGACTGGAAGCAATTACGATGAATGAAGAAGCCGCCGCGGCTTGATGACATCACTGCCAACCGCAATGCTGTTATCGGTGCTGTTAAGGGGGTAATGTAATTATGCGGGCTTGGACAAAGTACTTTACAAAGCATTGTACATTGTCCATGCCCGCATACTTACATTACCCCCTTAACAGCACCGATAACAGCGTCGCGGTTGACAGTGACATCATCAAGCCGCGGCGTCTACTTCACTCATCGCGATTGCTTGCAGTTGTTTGGCACATCAGTCGTCCTGAAGCCTCGTCGGGAAGGAGTCCTTTGGTGTGAAGGTATCGGGGTAAGTCTTGTCATGGTAGTCAGCGATTATCTGGTGAACATCAGACAATAATTACTAAGGGGGCACATAATTTGAAATAGACATTCTCATGAAAATGAGAGATCCCCACAGTTTCGAAGAGCCAAGACGGGTGTGATCTGGACATTACAACACCCCACTCTCATTAGTGCTGCTTAGTGTTTTCTATAATGGGGAAAATCTAGGCATTATAACTACCATCTCTAGAACGTAATGCTTTCTGTTTTGTAGGGTGGGGATCACAAAACAATGACTACTAAAACCTAGCATCTCAGGACTCCATTTAAGATAAGTGTACCCCTGAGTTTATTGAAGATCCTCCACCATTCTGGACTTCTTAATAATTTCTGTAGTGTAGGGTATAATTGTCTGGTAATCACACATGATCACCGGAGCTTCTGAGCAACATTTGAAAGTTGGGCCTCTCCTCTTTCAAATGATGGTACCCCTGAGTCTGTAGATACTAGGAAGAGGGATATTGGGCATATTTAAGGATATCCTCCATCCCCTCCACTACTGAATTTTTCTGTAGTACAATAGCTGAGCACCAGCTTGCTCAATGATTGTGATGTAATTGCACACCATCATGTTGATGCCATAAATCCCAGTCTCTTTTCACAGCCACAATTTTTAGAAAATATCAGTGATGGATAAGTATTATTTTAACTACTTTGAATTGCATCAGTGCTAAGGATGAATGGGACTCTTCCACATCACTTTAGGGCTAGATGTGAAGAACAAGTTCCACTCGTCCTTAGCAATGATGGGAGTTAATAAAGACTTAGGGCCTGATTTAGAGTTGTACATAAATCCAGTCCTACTTACAAGTGCAAAGGACATTGAAGTTTATTGCAACAATCAATGGACTTCATTGATATAGTATAGTTCATTCATAGCCCAGGTGGGGTCTACACACTAGTAGCCAATCTGATTGACTATTTGCTGGCAGGACTCTGTTTTCATTTTATTCTGCGTCGTCCAACAGGGACCATTTGTAACCCTTGGATTATTTTGGGTTACTATAGGATGGAAGAAAAGAAGATGTCTATGTATTTAGATGTGTATGAGGGATTTGGTTATTCTGTATTTCTAATAAAGGATATTTCCTATGGTGCCTATTTATTTACTATTGGTTCAGTGTCTGGAAAAACAGCCTCCAGTGGGCCGTGGCTGCCACGGCATTCTGGCATTTGTAATTCTACAAGTACCAGCATAGCCCTGCAAGCACTGCCAGTATGTTCTAGCAGTTTTTTGCTGGGATTTGTAGCTTCACACACTAATGTATTACAGTTGTGACCAAACATATTGGTATGCTTGTACTTTTTTTCAATGATTTAGCTTTTCGAGATTTATTCTACTGCAAACCAAATGAATACATATGTATTTATTTTTAATTTCAACAATTTTCGGGAAGAAATGGTGCATTATTACAAAAAAAACTGAAAGGTTACCAGCATTTTTGGCCATGACTGTACTTTAACACATTACTCTGGCCCTCCACACCGGGCTGGTTTTCCCTATAGTGGGCCCAATTTCCCTATGGAATTCAGTCCAGACTGACACATTATGGGAGGGGACCTCTCTCTGAAGGTCTTCCTGGCACGGAGTGCCCGTCCCAGCCTGACATAGCCTAGTGCTGGGTGCAGCTTTTAGTGAAAAGCATCCCAAGTTATAAGCTGGTTATACTTTTAGGGAAGGGTGGTAGTTTCTACATATGATTTTTAAAATGTAATCTTTTTAACTTTAAATTCCAGTCACCATCAAGTTGCCACTCTTTGTTTTGCTTCATATTTTTCCAGCAGATATAAAACATTTTTATAGCTACATGTATTCCCGCTGCCACAGAAAACACTGAAAGGTTTGGTGTGAACAAGTCCTTGCAAACGGTAATATTTTAGCAGACACAATATTTTTTCAACCAAATTATGCAAATATTCAAAGAGCTGAGTTTAGTCTTAATTCAAACAGATTGATCAGTAGTCAACTAAATCCAGGGTCTACACAGCAACTAGTCTTCCACCTGATTGAATCAATATATATTTAATGGCTGCTTACTTTGTAGATATGAATGCAGACTTCCATGTTTCATAAGCTCAGTAATAATATACACTGGTTCTTCCAAACTGCACACTGCATACAGCTGGATGAGTTTTGGATGTCTGAGACTCTTCATAAGATGTGCCTCCCTTAAAAAGTCCTGTGGATTCATTGATCCTAAAAAGAAAACAACACAGAGTTGATACTATTAAGGATTGTTCTTATATACACAGAAACCATGTGGGAATAGTTACAAATGCTTTCTGTTTCTGGAATCTAAAAGAAGAGCACCACAAATCTTCCAAGGTATCAAAGGATATCAGTTCAGCTGAGGAAAATGTATAACTGGAGGATGCCAAATGTCTTAGAGGAACAAGAACCTTTTATGTCTCTGTAACCTTTGACAAGAAAAATCAAACAGAAAACTCAATAACAACATAACAAGAAAAAAGCAATGCTGTTTTAACTCTTCAAGTCCTCTGGTGGTGCCGAAATCAACTAACATCAGCTTTTGCTAACATTAAATAGAATCACACTATCTGTATACAAAGTGGGTGGTTTACAAAAGTCAGCCATTTAAAGCTTAGCTTACCGTTCACCTGTCCAATCAGGCATATACAACTATAAACTGATGGGGGCTTGTTTTTCCCCAACACCTGATTTGACAGTTTGGGGAGTAAATTCCAATCCACCAAGCTTATGAGGGCTACTCGCTTAAGTAGATAATACTATAAATTTCTACCAAATTAATATATAACTGTGATTAACCTTTGCATAACTTGTAATTGGGAATGTAGAAAGGGGGTGGAGCAGTGGCGAACAAGCAAAGACCTGATACAGTGACGGTGTGTTTGCATAATTTCAACACAATTATATGTGCACAGATCCGCAGAAACACTTAGGAGTGTATCTCTGGCAGGTGTTGGAGGGTAGGTGCAACAATGCGCGATAATGATGATGACAATCAGCAAAACTATCTAGCCGCTAATTTGCAGATTTACCCCTCCAGCTGATAGCACTTAAATCATTAGTGTTGCAGCTATATTATATGACATTGCATTGAGATGGATGCAAATTGAGATATGTCCAGCTAAACATATGCATTTTAAATATGCTTTTTCTTCATGTGTCTTTTGTCTGCATACGTTATGCGCACATATGCATTCAAATTTAAATGAGCCCCTATATATAATGTAAAAAATGGTGAATGTATTCTCATCATATCTCTCTCCTTTCCCCTATCTCTCCCCACAGTATTGACTGGCCCTACATGACACGTAGGATCAGTACATCAGAAGAGAGCGAGGCAGAGTGACTCTGCCTCGCAGCTGAGGTGACACTGCCTTTCACAATAGCCAGACTTGTGAATAATAAAGCAAGTCAGTGTCAATGAATAGTTCCCAGAATGAAAACAGTTGTCAATGTCAACCTCAATGATCCCTGCCACAGATAGGCTTGGGCTATGACAAAAGTATCCCCACAATAACAATCTTAAGAGATTTACTATGATAACAATATATATCACAATAAATACATTTAGTATAAAATATACTTATATCACTTACTTCAATAAAAAATATGATTTATTTACAAACATACAATATGCACCCAACAGAGCAAAATTAATTTTTTTTATGTTATGGGCCTATTTCTGTGCAATTGTGACCATGTATATGTTTATTTCGCATGTTCTAATGGATGGAGTTGGTAAACAACTTAGCATTCCTGTGTACACTGGGCACATTCTCGCTGTGAGCCCACATTAAAAAACGAGATTTTGTTTTGCAAGATTATATATTTAGATGACTTTTAGGTGAACAACAGGATAATTTCCTAGTTAGCAGATGGCAACAGAGCCTCTTTTCACAACACAAGGATTGTTTTTCTACAGATGCTGAGGAGGTTCCAATAATCGCAACTCGCTCTATATTTTAAATGAGAAGACTTTTGCTCCCTCCCTGGAGACCTTGCTGTTACCAATATAAATCCTGCCAAAGATTGTATAAGGGATTTTGAATGGAGTGGGACCCTCTGGCAAGATGGTGGAAAATTGAACCCTGTTAAATACAGATTAAAAGCTTTATTAATTGTAATATTTAATTCCACAATTTACAGCTACATACCTGTTTTTAAAGTTTTAATAGCCACTGAAATAGTATTGTTCCACAATCCTTCCCAAACTTCACCAAACTGACCCTGTCCCAGCTTCTTCAAAAACCTTAGAGAGTTTCGGTCAATTTCCCAATGATCTGCAGTTTCATAACACAAATCTGGAGGCAAAGGAACTTCTGTCTGGATTAAAGAAAAATAAATAATTACCAACAATTTGGAAAGATGAACTTAGTTTCATACAGAGTTGATTTTGACACCACAATCTTCCCTCACAAGTGTGACAGGAGTCCAGTATTATCATGCTTTGCTGTTATGGAACCCTGCTCCTTCCACTGTCTAGTACTCTGTGGCTTCTTGTTTCCCCTCATTCCCCTCCTCATATCACAACATAGCCCCTGTCACAAGCTGTCCTACCCTCACTAACGTATGTACTGGTCAATGTCTCCCTCAAGATCTGCACACGTATCTTTTAAAATGTCCACTGTTGCTGTTACCATTTTAATGTTTAGTTTGGCTTAAAGGTCCTAGTCTCACCCAAAGGATACACACAGGTAAACAGGAGATGGAAAAAAAAGGTGTTGAGACTCTAGCCAAGCAACTGCTAAAAACAGGAAAAAACATTAAGCCGAACTTTGGGGAATCTACCACACAACTTATATTTCTAGAATTTAACGATTCTGGTGAAAAAAAAATAACGGTAGTATCTACTTTGAATTTATAGGAAAATACATTTTTGTTTAGTTGATGTCCTATTGAAACGAGTCCATGAGCAAGTATATTTTTTTGACTTTGAAGTATTGAGAAAAAATGTATCATGAAATGTGGACACTGATATACAATGGGGAAATAGTCAGACTAGATGGGCTGTGTGGTTCTTATTTGCCATCAAATATATGTTTCTTTGTTAAAATGTCTCTTAAAGCAGTTATCATTTTGCTGTCATTGACCAATGAAGTCCTTTTTAGCACACTCCTGGCTGAACAGGAGCCTTTGTATCCCATAACGATTAGTAGTTATTTTTTATAACATCACCATTCACTCTTTTCTTTGCACAAGTTCAGCAAAACGGCACTTGAACAAAAATTTTCTTCTGTAGCCACACACACAACAGTTCTTATTGATAAAGTCAGATGAAACTAAGGACAACTTCCATTACAATAAAAAGTTGTCTCACAGTTATGTGCAATTTCTTATGCACAGAAACAGCTGAGGTGTTTGAGGAAGATAATGTTCAGATGATCACACAGACTTCACTACCAGGAAACATTTTACACAAACACCTATCAGACTACCCATTAGTATGCACTACATTGTGAAATTACTTGGTCCGCTTTATACCATTACACAAATTTCTGCATGCTTATTAGGGAATTAAATGATTTGTTATGGTTTAGAAAATGCTTGTTTCTCTATCCCAAACCATAGCCACATCTGGCTCTCCAGCTGTTAGGATCTATCACATCACTAGAATTTTTAATTACTGTATGGCGTTTATTTAATATTTCTCTCTAAACTGTATTTACTTATGTTGAACTGAAGTTAATATAAATACAAACGCTATTACGTACATAGTTTTAGGGTATCTTTAGGGCTCCCATAATTCTGAAACTAACATCTAGGACATCCATGTGAATAGAAGTTGTATGAGGCCATAAAGGTCACCCCAATCTTCATTTAGGACTCAAATGAGGCAACAAAATTATAGGAACCTTTTACCACTTATCTTATTAATTTGGATGCATCCAGAGTCTCAATTCTGGAAAATGATTATTGTAAATTAGCAATATAATGAGACAATTGGCGCACATGGTTGCCCTAATTCTTAACCATTTTTAAGGCACGGATTTGGAAGAACAAGACCCTCTATGGGAAAAGGCTAGATGCACTGCTGCATCTATCCACAAGATGGCACTTGCACTTTTCTTGTCTACCATGTGATCATCTTAGAAAAATGTCAGACAAGGAAACTGAATTGTCATTTTTACTAAGACAAAAAACAAAGTTAAAAGGCCATACACATGTTACAGCAGCCAGCAGCCATAAATACACATAAATCTGATAGAGATACAAAAGTGCAGGTGGATGATGGCTATACACACAATCACAGTCAATTATCTAGCAAGATATATATATTATGTAAGCTAAATTATTGCTAAGATTTGCAGGGTCATGCATGAACTTGGTCTTATTTTTTAACCTGATAATATGTAAAGTGATTTTACTATACATAATGTTAAAAAACAACAACTAACAGCAACTAGCAGTAGCATAATTGTTATTTATATATCATCCCTGGTACTGACCAGGTTGTATGAGCACCTGTGTGCCAAGAGTGTGCTGTGCATTATTATTACTTATGGTGAACTGGGAATATTAAAGATTATAATTTTACAAGGATGCTACTCCAAGGAGTTCCAAGGTTTAACCCAGAAAGGTACACTTTCAAATATCTGTCCCCCCAGATCATGCCCACAATTTCAATTTTAATTAAAAAAAATAGCAGCATGGTGATAGCCAGATCATAATTTTGAATAAAATGATGATGTATCATACACAACCGCATCACATGACAGGAATAAGTAATGTAAATACCTTTATGCATGGTTTTCTCAGCCTGCAGCAAAGTCCATCATCCAACTTTGTGTACCTTTCCACAAGTTCCTCCAAATTTTGTAATTTTACTCTTGGCGTTATATAAAATCCTCCGTTATCAAGTTTTCTGATTCTGTAGTGTTTCACACTCACACCATCATAGACTAAAACAGAAGAAACAATGTTTTTATATCAACCATTGTTTAACTAAATGGTAACCCATTTGTGTAGTCACTTGCTGCATTGTAAATCGCATATCTTCCAACCATTCCGATTTAGGCGGGACAGTCCCGATTTGAAGACTCTGTCCCGAGATCCCAACAACTTTGTCCCAATCGGTGGGAAATTAGGGAGGTATCGTCTGTTCACTGCTACTTTGCATGGCAGAGCAGCGGTGAACAGGTGCAGTGCGCGCGACAATGAAGGGGTTTGGAGGGGAGGGGAGAGAAGGAGAGAATAGGGCAGCCTAGTTCTTCAAAAGCGATGGCATCCCTCCAGGCGTGTGACCATGCTCCCCATAGTGGTGTGGTTGCGGCCCCATCACGCCATGGCCCGCCTCCTGTCCCGATGACGCCTACCAAAATGTTGGGAGGTATGATGTTGTGAGAAATTAAAACACTGATACTTTTTTATTATATTATTATTATTATTATTATTATTATTATTAAATATGTAAGACAGCACATATACAAAACAGTATGGTAATCAGCAGCTGAAAAAATCCTACACCAGCAGTCCAAGAATTTGTTATTTCTGAACCAATCAATATTTAGCTTACATCATCCAGAACTTCATAGCAACTCTTCAGCAGGATGTTCTATTTACTGTACATTTGTATGCTAATAATGTGCAAAACATAGTACTGTTGGTGGCACAGTGACTGGCATTGTTGCGGTGAAAAAGACTTTGAAATAGACTGCAACATCTGCAAGCGCTCTATCTGTGTGGAATTTGTATGTTCTCCCCGTGTTTGCATGGGTTTTCTCTGGGTGCACTAGTTTCTTCAAACAGTCCAAAAACATACTGGCCAGATAACTGACTTTTGAAAAATGGAACCTAATCCGTGTGGTAAGGAATTATGATTATAAGCTCCACTGGTGAAGGGACTCAATTTACAATCATAATATTATTGGTGCTATTGGTGATAAATAAAAGATAATAATAATACTGGTAATAATATTATAAATGTGATAACCTCTTTTGAAATCTTCATAAAAATGCACTGCTGTATCTGTCCACAAGATGGCACTTGGTATCTTCGTTATATAGAGTGAGATCAACATACAAAAATACAAACAAGAAATTTTGTGAGATAGATTTGTCTATATATTCATTTGGTTTGCAATATATCTCATATTTTCAAGCCAAGAATCACCCCATAACTTTACCCATCACATATTGGCTTATCGCATTGTTTAAACTAGAGATTAAAGAAATAAGAGATGTCGGATGTGTCTTTTTGCCCTTGCCAGTATCACTGCAAATATATAGGCTTTCTGGACAAATTCAGTGAAGAAAGGCCTGTCTTCTTCCCACAATAATATTATAGTTTAATCATACCTCCCATCATTTGGATGTCTGAAAGAGGAACAAATAAGCCATGCCCCCATCACCGCCCACAAACTTCAGGTTTGCGCAGTTCGCGCATACGCACCGGGGAAACTGGCTGCTATGTTCTGGTATCGGAACGCATACCAGGACAAATTATAAATCGGGCGGGACAGCGGAGCAGTCCACTGAAATCAGGACTGTCCCGCTGGAATCGGGACACTTGGGAGGTACGGCTTAATCTCCCCAATCCTCAGTAGATTGAAAAGCCTAGTGACATTAAAGTTATAAACTAGAAACGTGTGGGCCCCACAGAAAATGTTTTAAGGGGCCTACAAACTTTCCAGGGAGGGACACTTTCCTTTTCACTTCCTCATTTAACTTGGCAGGCCGACCAGCCTACCACCTCTGCTCTGTTGTGTATTACTCTAAACTTCCTTCTCCTCTGAACAGAATTTCATTTTGGAGCCCAAGAATGACAGCTATGTGGACTGCATTCTGTGGCTTCATAAGCCTTGTGGAGTCAGCGGTCACACATCACAATGTTTGTTTAGAGCTCATTAAGCTGATGGAAGACATCACATGATTCTCCTCTGAGATGACAAAGATCAGCAGGCCCCACAGCAGCATTGGTGGCAGTTACATAGAGCAACGCTCTTTAGTGCTGTTTAATCATCATTGCAGAGGTACTGACATATATACCGCCAAGTTTTATTTATTTTGTGCAATATTGATAAACTGCTAAACACACTGCCAAGTTGTATGCAATACTGTTAGTGGTGATCTCACCAAGTCTAGATTGCCTTTGTCTGTATTTGTGGATTTACCATCTAATCTAAGAGTTTCCATTGTCATTTGTGTATCTATTACATGGATTGGTGTTTATAGCTGATATTTTGTAAGCTTTTATCCATATACAATAAATAGTATTAACTGTTGGACCAGCGCTCCCTTATCCATATATTGCTTTATATTAATAGAGAATCCACATAATGTCAACCTAGAATCTATATAGATATCTAAACAAACACTGTTTCCTCAGCAGCTAAAGGTTGTGGCACCAATCATTTTCATTTTGCTAGTGTCCTGGTTTAGCATTGAAAGCTATGCTTACAAGCATGCCAGTCTAAGGAGACCATTCAATTCAATGGTTTCAAATGTAATAATACTTCATGTATAAAACAATGCAATACTTTTTTAGCCTTACGCCGTTCAGCTTTTCATTATTTGCACTACTGTGATTAAGGTAAGAATTTTCTACACCTATGTTATTTCCCCATAAGAAAATGTAGGACAGAGGCGGAAAGTTCTATCCAATTAATTTTGCTCAATACTTGTACTTATATGCAATGAATTGTTATTGCTTAAATCTGCTTGCCACACTTTAGGTGGCAATATAGATTCAGTGACAGTCACATATGTGTTTGAATTCTACTCTAATTCATAATTAACATATATATTCTGATCAGCCACAACATTAAAACCACTGACAAGTTAAGTGAATAACATTGATTATTTCCTTACAATGGCACCTGTCAAGGGGTAGGATATATTAGACAGCAAGTGAACAGTCAGTTCTTGAAATTGATGTGTTGGAAGCAGGAATAATGGGCAAGTGTAGGGATCTGAGCGACTTTGACAAGGACCAATTTGTGATGGCTAGACAACTGGGTCAGAGCATCTCCAAAATGGCAGGTCTTGTGGGGTGATCCCAGTATGCAGTGGTTAGTCCCTATCAAAAATGGTCCAAGGAAGGACAACTGGTGCTCCAGCGACTGGTCCATGGGCGCCCAAGGCTCATTGATGCGCATGGGGAGCAAAGGTCCAATCCCACAGAATGATAGAGAGGTGAAGGCTTCCCACCATAATATTTTCCCACAAGTAAATGAGTGAATAAACACAAATGTATTAATGTAATGTACATACCAGACAAAGAGTAATCCCCTCTTTGGCTCTCACTTTCACGGACAAGAAAAGACCCTGCTTGATTGCCTGGTAGAGTCAACTGCTTTTCTGCTTCTGTTCGCTTTATGTCACCAAAGAACCACCTGCAAAAAAAATCACTGATTATTGAGATGAAAGGTTCAAACCTCAAAAAGAAAATACCCTTATACGTTTCCTATATGCTCATAATTTGCATTTCTACAACACATCAATCTAACAGGAATTTAGATTTATATCTATAAATGTTAAATTAGCCAACTCAGATAATAAACTTTGCTTATAGACAGGCAGTGGATTTGCAAATAATGTATATGATGTTTTTAAGTTATTTTTGCTCATAAGAACCCAATATATAAATCGATCCAGTTTAACATTCACAATCATATATGGCAAGAGTTCAATACCATCATTAACAATAGTGGGTGTAATCTCTTTCACTGCAAGCTACTATGTTATATAATATACACAATGTATTGCGCTCAATTACCCAAATTGCAAGTAGACACTAATCAGTTACTAATCAATAATGGATGTGAATACATGCAAGCCAATCCTAATAATAAATAATTGTTAAAAATAGCAGAGGATAATGGTATTACCATATGTGGTCAAATGTGTGACTGATAGATGTATGGATTTAGAGCTGAGTGTCCACTAAAATATAAGACCAAACCATATGGAATATGATGAGGTATATAGGACCAATTCTAAATAGTAATGACCTAGGTTTAATCGGCAAATGGTCATACAATGAAGTGGATTGAGAAAGAATTACAATGCAACAGCAAGATAAAACAATATATAAAAATAATATAAAAACAGTCCCAGCAATAAAACAAAAAAATCAATAAAAAGTCAATATTAAGTCCAAAAGTTATTCCAATATGAACCCTATGTTGGAAGTCCCAAATGATTAGATTGCTAAACTTGTTATCCAAAAACCACAGGGAAAAAAAAAAAAGGCCAGTAATAGAAAAAACTGCTGATGGAAAAATAGGCATAAATAGCGGTAACTCACAAAAGTCCAAGCCACAGGGTGAGAGTGATAGGGTGACTGACCGGAGGTGTCGGGATCCGGGGACCGCGGTCCAGATGTTAGATGGACGGTGGATTACCGATGGAGCCCATAAGGTATGCGAATGATGAGACGGGCAGCGTGGAGGTTGGAGTGCGTTCCAAGGTGGAACGCAAGAATCGGATATCCTGATGTGTCAGCGGATGTGGGTGTGTCCAACGCGGCTTGCATGTATTCACATCCATTATTGATTAGTAACTGATTAGTGTCTACTTGCAATTTGGGTAATTGAGCGCAATACATTATGTATATGTTGTGATTTACAGGAAGGGATTCCTGAGTATTGCTGCTCTTGCCTAATTTGGGGTTGAGCGCGGCCCTTTCCATATTTTCACTATGTTATATAATAGCCTTTGCATGACCTTCTTCTATTTTCTCCAATGGATTTACAGTAATAATTACCAATCGGGAGACATACAGTTTCTCAACAGACTTTATTAAGGCATGTGTTTATGTCTGAAGGTAATAAAACTTGCATATGTTTTTATAATGTACTTTCCTTGCATTTCAGCTCTGTGTCCTTGTATGGTTCCCTTCATGATTGAGTATGCATGTATGAATAAGCGCATTCAATATAGCTGTGCCCAAACATGTGACTTGTAAGTCAACGTTTGTGTGCATGTCCATGATGTCAGATGTTTCACTATTTAAACCTGTTTAGATTGTTCTCTGGTGCTTGTTTTAGCAACAGCTTGTGTTACCATTTTTATGCTTCAGCATTATTCTGTCTCACCCTCTGATACTAACCTGGCTTGTTTTTAATTCTGATTGTTTGCTTATGATCCTGCCCCTGGGTTGTAATATGTTATTAAAACACTTTTGGCTTCTTTGACCTTGGACTACGTACTGCCTATCTGAACAAGTGCACACGCAGGTAGATAAGCAGGATCAAATAATACATTGCAAGGCCTCTCTAGCCGTATGGATGCATCTCAGGCCTCATTGGCTCCTTCTCCTCTTGTCTTGGTGTCAAGAGCTTTTCCAATTGTTATATACTGTGCATTATCCCAATTTCCGAACAATCATTCCTAACTTAAGCACCCCTCCATCCCCTCATTAGTGAGGTGGTCCACAGTTCTGTAGAGGCTTTCTTGACCAATGTGTTCAATTAATTTAATTTTTTCAACCAAGAAACTTGTGTTTGAACTGGCTAAAATAACCTTCATAATTCCCTTATTATCCAGTCAAGTCCTTGTATCCATTGTGGTAAAAGAAAGACCCTTTACTTTTAAACTCTTTTGCTTTTATCTTGGCCTTTCACAAGATCTTTAAAGTACCTAGCCAAATTTCTCCTGCATCTACAACTTCTTAAACCTCATATAATGCACTCTAACCATACATCAATAAGATATACAATTCCAGACCATAGCTTCAGAGTTGGGCTGGGAAAAATGTGTTTTTGTTGCTGCTTTTCTAACAATGACTTTTAAAAAGAATCAAGGAAGAGATGGTATCTCATGCTCCCCCAGCCACTCTTTTTTATCTAATCATTCTGCAATTTAAGAGACTGAAACCAACAGAAGGATCATTTCAGAAAATAAGAAAAAGTTCACTTAGTTCACAGTTTAGGACTACTTTTGCTTTCTTCAGCCAAAGAGCGAATGCAAATGAGTAACTCCAATCTCTCGGATGAGGAGCATATCTGCAGGAAAAAATGGTATATTTATATTGTGTAATTAAGGACCATTTTGTCAACAAATCTACCCAGAAGCTGGGAAATTTGCTAAAATTTACGAGGTCACGGTAGGGAAGGTTTTTCCCTCTCCAATGAATAAAAAAAAATTTTGGGGCCAATATTGAATATATCTTGATAAAATATCAATTTCTACTTATGACTTTCTGGAATTTGGAGTAGCTGGAAACCTCATTGAATGTTGTCTCATTCAAGAGCTTGAAATACTCACAGTACCCTTGGAAAAACTCTAGGCTCTGTGAGCCTTTTTCCTGTGGGTTCTACTCAGTTTACCATTCCTATCACTACCCTAGGCTCAACAAGTGTTGGGACCTTGATTGGGGCGGAAAGTTTGGGTACTTCAATGGTCTCCTTTCTCCTCTGGCTCCACTGGCCTAGCTGCCCGAAATTGGTTCTCTACGATACGGTTGTTACCCACACGCTGACGTCCTGAGTTAGAGCAAATAAAATATTTAAGCTTGCTCCAACTCTAGGACCCATTATTCTACATTTGATAACTCTAGATTCCCACCAGAGATTAATCCATCATCATCATCATCATCATCATCATTTATTTATATAGCGCCAATTTATTCTGTAGCGCTTTACAAATGGGCACAAACATAATAAACTAATAAACAAACTGGGTAAAACGGACAAAGAGGTGAGAAGGCAACTTCCTTTAACTCTTGGAAAGAGAGAGAAGACAGATAAGTGAATGATCTCACCAAATATTCCTCCTTCCCTTTATTTCAGCGGCTACTTGCAAATAGCTGCAGACTGGAAGCAACAACAAGCTCCAACCTTACAGACAGTCATCAACATAATCTGATACACATATAAAATGGAATTTATAAATAACATCTTCGTAACACATCTGAGTATTTCAACAAAATGTGGGAGCCCTGGACCTCATACTTTTATATACATCTTCTTTTTCTAATACTTATAGCCTTTAAGGTTTGGTCCACTTGGTCCCATTCCACCTCTCCCCATTTCACAACCTCACTTCATTCTATATTTGTTTATTGCACTTAGTTTTGATTGCGGTTCAGTTGTTTTATTTTATTTGTATTTGTTTTTTTCAGGAAAATCTGGTCAGCAAATAATACTTTCAGCCGTTTAGACTGTTGTTATATTCCTCCCTTGGAGTTGCTGCTCTTAATCAGTCTGTATGTTATATAGGTGCTTTTTTTTTTTTTAAACATTCTAATATCCACTGTGTCAGTAAACAGCTGATCTGTGAATAAATATAACTTTAAAACCACTCCTATCACCCTTCACTAGGGTGTTTCACATGAGAAGCAGATTTCATTTTTCATGATGACATACCCCTGTTCTGGACTGACACTCGGAACAAATTCTTTCCTGGTCATCCATAGTGTATGAGAGGTGAGACCATGCCACTCCATAATTCCTGCCACTCCCATTTCAATTGTGCCATCGACATTATCCCTGGTATCTCTTCACCTAGGAGTTGAGTATACTCATTCCCAAAAGTAGACCTATGTCCAAAAGATTAAGAAATCATGGACAGAGGTTTAATCTCTCCTGCTGGTGCAGCTTCCTCTTTGTTGAGAAGAAGTCCCACACTTTCAGACAATGCAGTGACTACCAAGGTCTAAACAAAATCCCCTTAACAACCATTGGCTTTGAAATTCCAGCTGATGAGGACATTAGTGGTGCTTCAGTATTTAAAACACTTGATTTACAGGGACCTTATAATTCAAGGAAGCAGATGAGTGGAAAACACCCATTAATACTTAGAATGGGCATTATGAATACCATGTAACACAATCTGGCCTCAACAGCAGTGTTTTAAAATTTTGTTAAATACATTTTATGTGGGCTTTTCTATCATTTTGTCATCATCTACTCGGATGATATTTTTAAATTTTCTGTATCTTTGAACATAACTGTCATTTTTGGTATATAGAATTTCCGCCTTAAGACTGCACACAGTTTCTCAAAAGTTTTTTGATATTCTGAATTGGACTCATAGGATTTAAAGCTATTCAGAGATTTTTATCTTAGCCAACTATTATTGCAAATTCATCAAAAACTACCACTGACACCACCTCCGTTTTCCTTTTCGTAAAAGGTTTTTTTTCCTCTGCTCCTGTATCCAACTTTTAGATGTAGACACTTTAGATGTACTCAGTTTGAGTAGGAGCAGAACTATTTCAGCGCAAAAAAACTGGAAAAAGTCATCCCTGTGGCTTCTAAACATTTTCTCCCTGTAAAGAAAAGTTATGCCATCAGAGGCCAGGAGCTTCTGGCTATCAGACTTGCACTAGAAGAGTAGAGGTGTACTCTAGAAGAATCAATATTTCCTGTCACTATACAGACCACAATGATCTTCAATACGGGACAATGTCTCAACCCTAGATAAGCACACTGGACATTCTACTTTTGTCGCTTCAATCTTCTTCTAACTTTCCATACTGGTATAAAAAATGTAAAAGTGGATGCCCTTTCTTGTCTATTTGACAGTAATAAATCCGAATCACAGGAAGAATTCTCCTATATTGTTGACCTGTCCTGAATCCTTAACTCTATGTCTATCTCCTTTTTAATCATTCCCCCAGTGAAATATTTTAGTCTCACTAGGAATAAATACATATATGTTTCTGAACCATTCCTGCATGTCCTGACAGTGTCCTATATATTGACCTTCATTCATTCCCCTGTATAGCCAGTTGCTGCTTACTGAGGTTAGTTCTCAGGCGGTAACCTGTGGGTTCCCCGCAGTCAAGTCCATTACTCCACTCCGGGAGTGCCTATTGAAAACCAGAGTGGACTCCACATCTCTGATCCACAGTCAGATACTAGCAGCGCAGGGAGTACACATCCTAGACAATTTGTTACAGTATTGTGAATATTACTATTGAATCTTTTATAGCACCTTTAGATTGGTTCTCCATCACTGCTGCCTCATTGGACACCTCTCCAGCTAACTGATACTGAGGGCCGCGACCTGCACGCCTCTTACAGTGGAGTCCATACTTCCTTGCGGGGGTCCCTGGTGAAAACCAGAGGCGTGTTAGACTCCGCCCCTCAGTACTCAGTAGCGCCAACTGCTGGTAGGTGTCACCATCTTCATCCTCATGGATGTGCCAATCACTCTCTTGTGAAAGAGGAGAAGCTTTACCTCTACACACTAGTGTGTCAGCACAAAAACATTTCAGCTGAACAAACGCTAGCATTTTTTCTGTTGGAGTTGTCTGACATCACTGTAGCTGACATTCAACAGAAGTAAGCTGGATATTGTGGCTTTACAATGAAAAGGGTTCAATAAGTGAAGGTGGACATACAGACTCGTGATTAGTAAGTGAACAATATATTGTAGCAGTCACTGTATATTATGATGGATTGGCTACATGTGTAATTAATGACACTAAGAACAAATATAGAAAAAAATTGTGTTTTTGCACCAGGTATTGTGTGGTAATAAATACACAAGATACTTTAAAATCTGCTGTAGTGACGTCTTTATATTTAGTGATTTCACCATGTAAAACACTCAAATTTTTATTATTTTAGTTTATTAAGTTTTTCCTCCTTTTACTCTGTGGGTGGAGTCTATTAAGGAGTTTATGAACGCTCACAGCAAAATTTGTTTCTACAATAATTAACCTGTTTTGTTATTGTTATGGGACTGTATTCTTACAAGTTAGTTTTTAAATATAAATATTTATTCAATAATATTAATATGGTTTTGAGTCTTATTTTGATCCTGTGAAATGGTTACTGCATAATTTCTATAGATTCCAGTCCAGCATTCAGACCTGTGATAACTTGGACACTGCCCTTCCATTTTAAATCTTTGATGATCAGCATTTAAAAGTTCTTTTCAGAAGAACATTATCTACTACAAGCTGGATAACTATTTCTGCCAAGATTGGTAACAAGACTATAAGATCAAGGAATGGCACTTGTGGATCTCTCAGCCCAGTGGGAGTGTCTAGCGCCAAACAAACACATATGGGGAGAGTGATCATTGACACAGAACTTTGTGCAAGTATATTTTGCTAAACCTGTGTTATTTCCATAAATAATTGGATTTTTCACTTATTCATTGTATGATTATGCTGACATTTTGTGAAAAATGTTCTTTGTGACAAGGTCCATGTTTCAATACATTTTTGAGGGGATTTATCTGCTTATCCTCACTAGTTTGTACTATGACTATAATGATCACCCCCATTAGAGGGATACATGTGGCCTTAGCTTTCAGAGCCACAAGGAACTGGAATGATTAAGATAAAGTGAGACTCTAGAAAGAGTGGCTGGAATATACTATGTATCTGAGTTACTAGTTGTTTGTAGAATTCTTCAGTGAGCTTTAGATTTTTTTTTATATATATATACATATATATATATATATAGACTTCAGTGCTGCAATTGCAGTCTATTTTCTAACGCTGAAGACTACTTTAGAACCATCTCTTTCATTAAATTTTTCATTTAAATAATCATGAGAGTGATTAAAATTGGTACTGTCTTACTTACAAATGACACTTATGTGTGTGATGCTTTATTACACAGAACTTGTTATTACATACCACAGGTATTTATATATTAAAATTTTTATTACATACTGAAGCTTTTTATTACCTACAAAGAAAGTTCACCGTGCGTCCCAATAAAATTATAGGATAAACCCAGTTCTGAATTGGTGTAAAGTTGAAGTCCTTTATGCGTAGTGAATGTGACTGTGCTCTTCTCCACACAGCAAATAATGCCCATAAAAATGTGCTCTCTCCACTAATTTTTATCATTTCAATATTCTCACTCTGCAATCTCAAATCTCGGTTTTACGAAGCTCACTGTTGCGCCATACTTTGCAAGGAATTATCAGACTTAATCTATTTCATATTCTCAGCCTAAGCAAACTTCTACTTCTTCACAAATGCCACCGTCTTGCTCTGCAAACCACTGTGCCTTGGTGGGAAATGTGTGTAAATCAAGGTTTAGGACAGGATCAAAGCAGATTGTTCTGCACTTCATAAATCACCTCTTCAGCGAGCAAGGAAGTTAAGGACAGTCATGAGCAAGACCGCTGACAATTCATAAATAGCATCCAAACATCTTTTTCCCCCCCATCGAAAAATCCAAGTAGGAGGAGTACCAAAGGGACTGTAATCTCCTTTAATTAACCTATAAAAATGTGGCTTTTGTTGATGCTTGCTGATTGGCTTCTTTACTATCATGCACTCTGATTGGCCTGACTGTACCGTGGGTGTAAATTATTCAGTAAATGAAACAATGAGTGAATTCATTTGTCCAAATTTGCCTATTTCTAATATTTCTACAGCTCTTCCTCAGATAGCCTGTGTATATCATTAACTTTTGAAACAGCTACTAGACATGCAGCAAGTCAGTGAAGAAATATGGAGTTGAGCATACCTGTAAATATAGCCAGCACCTTAAAATTTCTAGCACTTTCATTTATATGTTAATTTATGAAAGTATATATATATATATATATATATATATATAACTAAAATCATATTGGGGATGCCGTAGTCAGGGGTGGACGGTTGCATTTCAGCCAGAAAATCACACAAATCCTGTGTTTCAGGTTCAATAGCCTCAGCTAGTTTTATTCACCAGCTTGCAAACAGAAAAGGTACATAAACAAAATCCTAGCCATCCAGCTACCAGCTACTAGAGGTATTCCCTCTCTAGAGTAAGGAGCCTAGTGTCCCTCCCTTAAACCAAACAAATGGAACTCACACAACAAAGTTGTCGTTTCTCTTTGGAGCCATCTGACCTCCTCCCCAGACAGTGAAAGACTGACTGAGGCAGAGCTGCAGCCTTTTACCGACACCTGTCAGGTTCAGCTTCTAATTAGTCTGCTGTGAGCCTGCAGACCAGAAGACCTGGACCGGGCCTTTCGTATAGAGCCCACCGTACACTCTCCATACAAAACACCAAGGACCCTTACCAGCCTTCCTTGAAGCTTTGAAACACATCGTCAGAAGCTTTTCCTCAGGCACAAATAATCTCCATGGTGTGTTAAAATACAAATGACAGGAATCTAGGACTTATGCACCTGCCATTCACTTCTTTTCCAGTGCTTCTGTCACAATATCACAATATAATATATATATATATATATATATATATATATATATATATATATATATATATATTATGCACATCAGCATCTTATGATTCAATAGTAAAACAGAACAGCACAAAGTGGGTCACTGAATAGTGTGTGCTGCTCTCCTATGCTCTCACCAGGGCTGTAGTCACTCACCACCCTCATGACAGAAACGTATGTCCCCTGACAGGAGGAGATATAAACAATTGGGTGGGGGTGACTCACTAGACCTGAATATAGCTTTTCACTTATACCTGTCAGTGTAAGAGAAGGCACCTAGAAATAGAAGTGAGGGTTTACCGCTCTAATTAAAAGCAGTCTGGTTTTGAAACAAGTGAGACAACACAGTTTTTTGTTTATCTTTCCCTTCATGATGTGCTCATAATTTGGTATTTGTATTGCCTCTATAATTTGTGAATGTAATTGAGCAAGTGTATGTTTACAATTGAACCAATGCTTAGCAAAAATTATTCAACTCTATTAGAGGTGTCATGTAATTCCATTAAGTAGTTGAGTCATTTACCTGTCATGATCATGTAGCAATTGTTTGTTAAGACATACATATAAAACGTCTTCTGCAATTATTAGCGCTTGATGAAGCAGAGAGATTTAAAAAAATGCTGAGTTGTTTCACTAGCTTCACAATAAACATGCTCTTAATATGAGCTTGAAACACATCTGCGAATGTGGAATACCTTCATTTTCCAATTTTGGCCAGTTTTTGGGAAGTATTCTGGAGAAAACCCTCTGAGAGATTTCCAGCTCCTGGTGTAAAGTTTATTTGTCTATACATTACTGATGTGTCCTGGGAATAACAAACATTTACAGTGGAAGAAAAGATACCACTGACATTGTTGATTGGTTTAATGCTATTTTAACAACAATATTTGTAATAGGTTCAATTATACTTAAGTACATTAGATCACTATGCCCTGTAAGGGGAGATAGTATGAAGTGCCAAGCCTCTGAATTCCAAGCCTGATTCCTGCTTAGTAATTGTTTTATACATGGCCTTGCTGACTTGTTTGTTAATATTTATAGGAGCATTTAGTAGCTGTTAGGGCAGGGCATGAGCAAATAAAAATACTATTATTACAGCTATATTAGAAAAGGGCGGATTGAACTGAAACTGGGTGTATAACAAAAGGAAAAATGTTCAGAGCTTTTATGGATGCTAAATGTCATTCATTAATTTGGAAGAAAATAAAACAACACAAACATGAATTGTATATCACTATCATGACATTTACAATGGCAAAGTGATTGGCATTGCTGATACACAGTGCTGGGATCAAGGGTTCTACTCTGACTGTGTTTCGTTCCATAGTCCAAAAACATACAGGTATGCAAGTAATATGTTGTCACTACATACATAAAGGCAGGGCCTGAACTACCACTAGGAGAACCTCAGTGGTTATAATAACACTCATCCAGCATTACTATTGCTCCCGCAGGGGTATCCACATGGGGCACCGGCCGCTGACATGAAGAAGAAACAGCCAGCAACTTCTTAAATGTAAAGCTGCTGGCTGCTGCTCCTCCATGTTTGTGATGGGTTGGGAATGTGGCACTTGACTATGATTTCACAGCCAAGCACCACACTTCCAGTCTGAGGATGCCAAACTTCCCTCCATCCTGTCAAGGTAAGAAGCAGCGGCAGTGGGGACAGCCAAGGGGGAGAGGGGCTGGAGAGCCACCTCTGAGGCAGCCAGCGATGTTTCCTAGTATGCCCCCGAGGTTTGCACCTGCCCGGAGTAAAGGGGCTGCTGTACATGGCAAACTGCATTCAGGGAAGTGGAAACCAATATAGTAACCACAGATTTCCATAAAAGGGACGAAAGACATTTATGCTGCAAATTTATGCTTTTTGCTATTTAGTGACTATATGGACATAAAAGCCCTGATTTTGTTTGTGAATATAGGAGGGTAGCTCGGCAAAAAGACTTGTTGTAATAAATTTACAAGAAAAGTTCATATTACAATACAAACTGAATACAAAGGGCATGCTGTATAAATGCCAAAGGGGAGAGAGAATCATTTTAGTTACTACTAAGTTATAACTTATAGGCTTGATGTTATGGATAGTCATATACACAATACTACACATGCAGTGTTCTTACAAAGAATTATAAACATGTTAACTTACAAATGAACTGGGCAAAATCTAATAGTTTATATGGCATTGTTAAAGCATTGGTCTCTTTCAGCACAGAGCAGATTTGTTCCTTGTTGGGGAACAGATTCCCTTAGGGAATTTAGCTACATTCTGAACAGACTGGGGCTGTGTTATATTATGACAGGGGGACCCAGGCGTGGGCTGGCAGATTTCAGCCTGGGTGGCGCACAGGCGGTCGCATCTCGACACGGGATGCGGACGCGTCATTGATGGCGCGGCTGTATCGCGTGTCATGTGATGCGACCGCCTGTGCGCTTACGCGGCCGCATCCTGTGTCATGAGATATGCGGCTGCCGGTAAAAATCGGCAATATTGCATCCGGGGGCTGGCCGGCCCTAACAGCGGTGATTTTGAGCGGTCCGCCCTAAACCGTAGGATTATAATGAGTCCAGCCATGATATAAGTACCGGTGCTTGGATCACTTTTTTTTGGGAAGGGGGGGGTTCAGGTCAGATTGTTATGCATGCATTATGTTTTTGTGAACACATTTTAAAACAAGTTGGATAGATAAGATGATACAATTGGAGCTGAGTTTTAATTAAGTGATGCCCACAGGATAAATTAAATTCAAGCTTTTTTTTTTTTTTACAAGGAATCAGTTTCTGACACTAATCAGTACATGCCCTGAAATGGAAAACCTGCTCCTCAACGGCTGATACATTGCTTCTGCTCATTTAGCGTGATGAAGTGAAAAACGCAGAATGAAAATAAGTTTGTGCACTATATACCTACATGATACCCTTTACAGAAGCAGACAATCTGGTTTTCAAGAACCATTCATGCAATAATGTATTCATATAAGTAATACAATGTTGTGTCTTTGTATTACAGGCAAAGCTTTGTGTGCCATTTTACTTTAAATTGTATGCTATTTACTCAGCTGAACTCTTTGATCATTAAAATGAGCCAAGTAAGCCAGCTATTAGTTTCATATATTCTATTTATTCTTTCTACATTGATCTTTAGATACTTAAAAGTAGTGGAGAGCAAGCGCATTTTTTCTCTATGCAGGTGTACAAAAAAGTACTTTTGTGACAGTAATCCAGTAAACTACATATCTTGTCATATGGGCTATGTAAAACATTTTTATTAGAGAAACACAAAGGTCAAAAGTGAGCTTCAGTATCAGTTAGAATGCAGATCAATGTTCAAATACAACTCTCATGTTTCCTTATGCACTTTCTTGAAATTAATAAAGTTAATGTATCAAATCATAACTTTTTTTAAAATTTGAAAATATAATAAACATTTATTGGTTTTTGTATGTGCACTATGATGGTCTATATTCTTTGAAATATTTGAGTGCTGACTGTATAGAGAACCCTTGTCTAGGCTGATTCTCACATTAGGCTATACACCTGTAAAGTGATGATACTGATTATATTAAACACATATTATTAGTCTTCATATTGAACACTTGTGAAACTGACAATGTATTTACCATTGACGGCATATGCGCTAATTAATTTAAAGGTACTCTGATGACATTTCATGCAAGTGTCACTATTTCTTGCATTTAAATGAAATTTCCACCTTTGGACCCTTACCCAGGTGCCTGTAAGAATTTGTCTGGGTGACTCACAGTTGGTAGAGTATCTCAGAAACTGGTAAAGTAAGCTAATTGCACAGGAGCTGTAGCTATCCAATACACCAGCCATGTCACTTAGGGCTAGATTTACTAAACTGCGGGTTTGAACAAGTGAAGATGTTGCCTATAGCAACCAATAAGATTCTAGCTGTCATCTTGTAGAATGTGCTAACTAAATGACAGTTAGAATCTAATTGGTTGTTATAGGCAACACCTCCACTTTTTCAATCACGCAGTTTAGTTAATCTAGCCCTTAGTGTTTTGTTAGAACAATATGAGATCCTCATCTTAAACTCTGCAACTGCAATGACTATGCTATGTGGCTTTCTCTTTTTACAGATGCAAGCTATTGGGTTAGGTAAAATCAAGGCAGCCCTTGTGACTGCGATAAGGCCCCAAACAAGGACCCAAAGAAAGAAATGTGGCTTTAATGGTACTCTGGTAGAACATTGATATTTTCAGTCATCATTTGGATTCAGTAGCTACTGAAGATAATAATAAATGGTTCAAGCAACTGTGTTATTCGAGAGAAAATTATTGTGGCACATATACTGTTTTGTGATAGAGACATTCTGACGATTAGGCATCAAATTGAGCAATTAAGTTGAACCGTATTGACCTGGAGACTTAAAAATGTAACTTGTGGTACATTAATCTCTAGTTATGTCTAAACTTTTAGTTAGTCAAACAGCTATACAATCTAAACGTCAATTTTTTCTCTGTACTTCCTCACATATTACGGTAAGAATAAATTCTAGAAAAGCCTGTCTAACAGCCTGTCTATATCACACAAGATACGGCACATAAATAGACTTATGTCCCAACATGAATCACAAGGCCGCCATCAGGGAGGGTACAACAGCAAGGGGCCCGGACTCGCCAAGGGGCCCTCTGCCCACCAATAATCCCAGCCCCCTTTCTCAGAGGGCACCCTGCCGGTTGGATCAACTTTTGATCTGCTTCATCAGCTTTATTATGTCTGCATCAGACCCACTACGAACACACCTGACAAACTGCGGCAATCTGCGCAGGCTCAGTGTGCTCACACTGGCCTTACAGAGTGTAGGGAAAGAAGGGGGCGGCGCCAAGTGACATAATCGACTGAGAAGCTTGGGTGACAGAACACAGTCAGGGTCAGTATGTCCGCAGCTTACAGAGAGAGTACAGTCAAGCCTTACCAGAGGGGGGTACTAGGAGAGAAATTTTCTCGAGCCTCTGACTGGCCCCAAAATTTTCCGACTTATTGTTTTTGTGTTGTGACTTTTTTTTATATTTATCCATTTGCTAATTTGGCAATTTCCAAGTAATAAAAGTTCAAACCTAGTGCCTAAACCTGCTAATTAGCTAAGGTGGCATAAAGTGCATCGGCACATGCGTTTATAGCTCTCTCCAGTACATCACTTTATGTATACAGTATTTTATTTGTACATAAATTTAAGCATTAAAATCAATGTAAAATACATTTTAAATGCATTTTTGATGGGGGTTCTTTTTAAGAAAGAGGGGGTGGACCTGAGCACAATTACATCTAACTCATCTACTGCTGCTGAGAAAGGAGTGCTGCAATCAAGCTCATTGACAGTGTGGAGGACTTGGTAAGTTTAAGTGGGCATGTGGAGTTTCATGGTATGGCATTTGGGAGGTCTGATGGACATGGAAACGGCATGTGGGGAAATCTGTTGATATATGGGGAGATCTGACGGGCATGTAAGGGGCATATGGGGAGGTCTTTGGGAGATTTGATGTCATGTGTCAAGGTCTGAAGGGCATATAAGGTGTTTGTGGGGAGGTCTGGGGGCATGTGTGGAGATCTGAGGGTCATATGAGGGAGTTTTGGAGCACATGAGGGATCTGAGAGTTTGAGGGAATCTGAGTGCATGTGGGGCTATTTTGGACTATGTGGGAGGTATGAGTAGCATGTGGTGGAAGTTTGGAGCAAGTGAGGGGCGTGTGAGCACGTTTTGGGAGAAGTTATGTGGATGTGCTAATGTCATTTTTGGGATGTTTATTTGCATTCTCAAAATTTAGGGTAATGGCCGGCCCTTTTGAAGGTTGGTTGTATGCAGTAAATACTGTGTGATATGTGTTTTGTATTTACTCATTGACCAGCTTTCCATATTTCATGTTCCTATTTTTCAAACAGGCCTCGACATTCCAGGATCCAGACAAGAAATCAGCAGCAGGTTGTAGATGCTGCATTAACAGGTAGGAGATAACAACAAAGTCTAAGAACAGGGGAGGGGAGTCGCATATATTTGCACTAGGTACCATGGCTTCACTCTATACCTCTGTGTTCACTGAGCCCTGGGAAGACAAGGGTCGCTCGTGAACGGGGGTTCCTGTCTGTTTCATTTGTACTGGGCCCCACAATTTCTGATGGCAGCTGTGATGAATCAGGCCCATAATGTTTGTGCTGAAGGAATAAACATATTATCGTGGGATACAGTACTTAATTCATGGTTGACGTCACGTTGCTTAGCAATTGTATAAGCTGAAACTGGTACTTGCCATATGATTGGTTCAAAGAAAAATTATGTATTGATTATTGATTGGCTGCTGGTAAATAAAGACCCAGCAGCAATAGCTGACTCTTGATGATGAATTAAAGCCTAAACATAGTAAACGCATTCACACTTTGATGTATTTTTTGAAATGTCTCGATTACACTAGTTGTAATAATTCTATAAGAAAATTATTATAATAGGACAGAGGGATTTAGAAGGGGAGAGAGGGGCAATTGAAAGCTTTTGATAACATGGCTGCAAATAATATGCTCCATAATGATTAGGAGCAGTGTAAAATAGGTAGAAATAGATACTAATTGATACTAACTGGCAAGAATAAATTTTTAAATTCACAGTTGAATTGTTGTTGGCTGCATATAATTTATATTGCACTATACATAGCAGAGCAGAAATACTAGAATTAACCTATAGTACCAATGTTTATGAATCAGGTTATAGGAGACATAACGTTTGGCACTAATTCCTTATAAGTGCATAACTTCGGGAGCAGGGTTTAACAAGCAGACATAAACTGGTAACATTGGAATTCATGACTCAGCTTATTTTACAAAAGAGTTGCAAATTTGTTTTGAGTCATAACTACAAATACTGATAATAAGGCAATTTTATAGCTATCGTGCTCACATGTGTTATAAATGGAATAAAGATATGCTCCCATACATTTCCTTATAACTAATTATACTAAGCCAATTTTATAACTATGCTGCCTATGTATGTTATAAATGGGAGAGACTTCCCTAGAAACAATTACTTATGTCATCATTATATTAAAATCTATCCTTGAAAAGCCCTATAAAGAATGGTTTAAGAGCAGTTTTGTCAAGGTTGATATAAATATAAAATACTGGACTATTTCAGGATATAACACTGATAGGCTGCAAACTGCCTGTGGGGTACAATTATATAGCTGGAGCTGAACTATCTTTTATAGCTATTTGCCTGCACATGCTATGAATAAATGTTGATGGGCGATACAAATGCTCCTATAAATATTTCTAGTATTAACCAACAAGTTGTCCATAACCACAAACTTGTGAAATGGTATTCATTTTCTATAACTGGGATATATCAATATGATTTTAGTGGAATAAGATATCCACACAACAGCAATATTACCATTCACAAACTTTTCTTATTTAAAAATTTCGCTAGCCCAAGCACAGTTACGTACAATGTAGAGTAGCAAGCAGCAGCAGATATACTTCTACAGGGGCAAATGCAGGATTTATAAAGAGGGGTTTCCAAGCCAAGCTGCCAAAGTGGGCATGATCATCATACAAACGCCACGGCCAATCCTTTTAGCGAGTGCTAGATTGCACTCCAAATCCTTCCCATCAACTTCTAATACATGGGCAATGCTGTTTGCACTATTGTTCGATACACGTAGCACCCCTTCATGAGCAGAGATGGAAAGTAACCCAAAATCAGTATGGACTGAGATGGAAAGTAACCCAAAATCAGTACTGTCCCACCAGAATCAGGACAGTTGGTAGATTGTCCTGCTCATTCCTACCTGTTTTTGCAGCTTTCACAAATTGTGGCTGCTCGTGTTGCTGCTTGTCTGAATCCTGGAATGTTGAGGCCCTTTTTGAAACAAGGATAGGTCCATGAAATAGGGAAAGTCTTGAGATGAGTGAACACTCTAGGCCCCCCAACCAACCCAGATGTTACATCAGTAGCATGCAGAACCCACATTTAATAATTAAGGCCCTGACCTGCAAGCAGCCTTCACAATAAATTAATAGCAATCACAATTAATAAATAGGCTGATTTTACCCCAACATTAAATAGCATTCATAATTAATAAATAGACATAAATTGCCCCTCCATTAAATTAATAGTATTCACATTTAATAAATACACATATTTCCTTCCACACAGCCCCGACATTAAATAATTACTGTTCACATTTAATAAACAGTCCTCCTCCCCAAACTCAGTTCTACATTCAATTAATAACCCTGCAAACACTCCATCATTAAATAGTTCCATCACCCCACCTTAAATTAATAGGCAACACCATGACCCCGCTATTAAATTAACTATTCTACACCATAAAATTTATAGATTCCACCATCATTCCACCAGTAAATTAATAGTTCCCACCCACTATTAAATGGTTAACTCCCACCGTAACTCTCGCTCCCGTTAAATTAGGTCAAACTCCCATAAGTGCGCGACTGGGGGGACTAAAGAAACCCCTCTTGTAAACCCGGCTAAATGCCTCTTTTGTCAACTAAGAAACAGAGACATACAAAGTTAACACTAGGGGGGCACACTTGGTATAATAGTGTTGGCACAGCACTCTAATGTCACTGTGCACAACTCTATATGCGTAATAAACTTAAGTAACTTGATCCATAATATTGCCAAATCTCATATCACTGGTGATAAACCTTCCAAAATGAATTATAGTTTTTTATAGAAGAGATTTGTGTTTACACACAATTACAGGTGCAGAAATACAACATCTGCCAATACTTACATAGGCACAACTACAGACCCAGATATCTTATGCAAATATTCAATTAAGCATTAGACACCGACCATTAAGTGATTATCCTCACCCCACTATTAAATTATTAACCCAAGCCTCTACTCACATTACATTAACTTCTCATCCCCTGCAAACTTACCTTCCTCCATTCTACATTTCAGAGGCAGACTCTTCTGTATTCTTCTCTTGCTGCAATCACACGTGGGATGGCATGCATATCATGTGGTGCGTGTCCCACATATTACACATAGGTGTGTGCAACACATTTCATTAGGGTGTGCACCCATGGATACCTAGAGAAAGATATTCTGCGCCGCAGCTCGCAACCAGAGGGGTGTGTCTAGCACCACCTAGGGGGAAAGTTATCTATAAGTGTTCCCAGATCATATCATACCACACAGTAGTGCCCACAGTTCTTATTTTGCCACAGAATAGTGTCATAAGTTCATATCATGCCACAGTTCCTAGTATGCCACACAAAAATGCTAAGTTCATATTATGCCACGGTAGTGCCCCCAGTTCCTATTATGCCACAAAGTGCCCCAATTCATATTATGCCACACAGTAGTGCCCCAAGTTCATATTGTGCAACAGCAGTGTCCCCAGTTTCAATTAAGTCACACACTAGTGCCCCTGATTCCTATTATGCTACATAGTAGTGCCCCCAGTTCCTATTATGCTACACAGTAGTGCCCCAAGTTCATATTAGGCAACATCAATGTCCCCAGTTCCAATTAAGTCACACACTAGTGCCCCTGATTCCTATTATGCTACATTGTAGTGCCCCCAGTTCCTATTATGCTACACAATAGTGCCCCCAGTTCATATTATGCACACACACATCACACATTACCATTAAACACAGCTATGTGCAAGACAACTCAGTTCTGGAATCAGCACACAGACCCTTCAGACAGACACTTCACAGCCTTCTGTTCTGCATTGATTGATGAGAGGAGCTGTTGCTGCAACTGGGCACACGCAGCGGTTCCTTTACAATAAGCAGCTGCAGTGCACAAATTTGGCTCTGTGCGCACTTATGGTGTTATATGAAATGTCACAAACACGCAAGTGTCACAAACATGCTCCCAGCTTTTGTGACTTTGGGGTGTTTGCTGTATGAGGTTACACACGGTTCCAGTCCACAGTCTCTCTCTACCTATCACACAGGTTACAGACCTACTAAATCACCCCCACACTGCGCTCTCACACCCCCCACACTCTTCAAGTTTTCCACCACCTATTGAAAATGGGCAATAGGACCCAAATATTTTGTCCCACATTGGCACACAAGGATTCTGGCTACCCACAGGCTAGCAAGGCACACACCAACAAACAAAGGGTTAACTCTTCAAACCTTCAGACTGTTACACAAATGGAAATCCAAGCACACACTAGGCTTGTTAGTCAAATGTATCAACAAATCACACACTGGCATTCAAAGTTAACTTGGTCAAGCTATATTCTTCTTTACAGGGTAATGGATAGTCCATTCAATTTAAAAAAAAATATATATTATTTTTAAACAACAACAAATGCAGTCTGTTTTAACTGAATTAAATACCAATACTAGATTAAATATAATTTGGAATAATGTGCCTTCTGTAAAAGTTGCAGATGTTAAGGCTGACAACCCCCGTGATTAACGTTAAACGTCAGTGAAATGCAGTGGTAACATGTGCTTGCATTGAGGTTGGGTGACCTTCATTGACCTCAGTGCGTTCACTTGAGGTGAACACCAGTAAATGGAGCATGCAGCGTTCATATAACGGTGCCGGAGTGCAAACGTTTCCGATCACAAGCACAGATACTAGATGATATGTGCCATTGTAATGAATGGCTTCCGTAGCCAAAACTGTTTACATGCTTTTTCTAGAATTACACAAATGCTAAAAAAGCATGTATTTTGTACATATGTGAACAAGGGGCTTTAAGCAGCTTTATAACAATGACCTTGCTTTTGTCTATTAAAAATGTTATAAAAGCACTGTACAATTTCTAATTACTGCCGCTGCTATAAAACAAAAGAATGATTAGACTTGGATGCCAGAGTTTTGGTTTAACAGAGCAAAGAACTACAGAAAAAGAACACATGCCTCACATTATGAACATATTCTTATTCCTCACTAAATTGTATTCACATCATAGTTTCTTATTACCCTCTAAAATGCGACAAGACTTTGTTTTCAATTAAAATATACATAGCCAAACTATGTTACGGTAAAAGGATTATAAACCCAAGTAAATAAAAACCATAGTGCAAATTATTTTTTAAGCATATTTGCTCATACAATTCCTGTGCGAATTAAGCAAGGTACAGGCAATCTCAGGCTCTCAGAAATGGAAATTATATGATGGGTTTGTAGACCTGCTTCTCGTTGGAGCTTCCCTGTCTCTCTGATACAGTGTAATGTGCTGTCTGTGATACATGGATTTTATGTATATTGTATATAACTTACCTTGGGAAAATCTAGACATTGCACTCCTGTGCAGAATAGCTAGCGAAAGTGCTTCTACAGACCTACAAACAATTGTGTAAGTGTTTTTAGATTCATAATTTTAAAAACACATTCATTATTCAGGAGCACAGGTCAGGCGAGGAATACAGGCGCCTGTTACCACCCTCCCCCATCATCATATGAGCCCTATGACTCACCCTAATACATGCTGTTGTCTAGATGGCCAAATTGGTACATTTTTTACACTAAATCATTGTTGGTGTGCCAAAATATGACCAGCAATACTGACCAACATCTCATCTGGATCAATCACTAGGTTTGCAGCCATTGGCTGACCAAATTATCTATGCTCAATATGTACAGCTAAGTTCTACATCTCTACTCCATTGCCGATATTGAACTACCGCTGCTCCAGTGACTCTATTACTATTATCCTGAGTTACCATCAGAGTGTCAGCTATAGTAGTACTTCTCCTCTTCGCTGCCTATATTGAACCACCTCTGTACCAGTGATTTTATTTTCCACAATTCAAACTTACCTCCTAGTGTCCAGCTATCACCTGTCTCCTCCGCTTTCGGCTCCTCCTACCACTCTGCCAGGTACCCTCTCAGGGGACCGCGACCTGCGGAATAGGGGCTGCTAAGACCATACCACCTTGCGGGGGTCCCTGGCGAATACCACCTACCCGTTAGACTCCACACCTATGAGTGAGCCGTATCAAAATCTGGCAGATCCAAGGGATCCTTTAAACATCCTCGGATTTCGTAATCACGTCCTTCTCCAGTCACTGCGCTCCTGCTCTCTGAATGATTGTAGAATGGAGTGTAGTTATTCTATAAGCAGTGCATTTCGTTCTGCTGACACAATGACTGCAGTAGATGGCACAGGTGACTATTGTCACATTGCACTCCTCAATCAGTAATTTCAGTGACTGGTAAGGGAGAGGCAGGGAACAAGCAGGAGCAAATTAGTGTTTGGGAAACATACTTACCTACGTCCCAGAATGCCTGTAAGACTTCTAAATTTCGGGGATTTATCTTGGACTGCAGGAAGAGCAGGGCAAACTCCCAAATCCCACCCACTTCCCTAATAAAATGGGCGGAAGCAAGCTCCTCCATGAGTTCTGTGTGGCAAGTATGAGAAGTGAGATGAGAACCTCATCTGTGTGGCTCCTATAATGGTGCTGCCTGGCATGATGCTGTCACCTCATTCTGGTGAGCAATGGTCAAAAAATAAATACAGATTTTTGTTTTAAGTAAAATAATAATTGTAGTATGCTGCTATTATGCATCTCACAAAATTCTTTATTTCTTAAAGTTTATTTATATATTGTCAGCATGTTCCACATCACTTTACAAAGGGGACAAGACTGGGTATTAATAGACAGATAAAGAGGTAAGCTTACAATCTACTTGCAAGCTTACAATCTATATGAAATTAGAAGATTAATTCATGAGGTTAAGTACCACATATTGTATATAGTCCTTCCAGATTGCAACGGGAAAGTGCTTAGGGCCTGATTCATTAAAGATCTTAAATTATGAAGCTTCTTATTTAAGTCTCGTGGACAAAACCTTGTTACAATGCAAGGGGTGAAAATTAGTTTTCTGTTTTGCACATAAGTTAAATACTGACTGTTTTTTCATGTAGCACACAAATATCAACTTTAAATTTCAGTGTACAAATAAGCTATCAAGTATTTGTGTGCTACATGAAAATCAGGCCCTTAGTGGAGTTATGGGATCCAGTTACACATAATGTTGATTTGGTGGTCAGAGGGTTGTTTGAGTAGAGAAATAGAAGGAGAATAAATGTTTTGACTTTAGGGGGATGGTAAAAAGGTACAATAGCCTTCGGAGGTTAAGAAAATGGTTCTGCAATTTAGTAAGCTGCCAAATTAGGTGAATTTTCGGTGAACACTTGAAGGTTTGGAGGCAAAGTCTGGTGGTTCAAGAGAGTCAGATCTATAGAGTCGGTGGACCAGGAATGGGAGCAGGTAAGGAGTGTGGATGAGAAGTGCAGATATTTGGTATAGTGGAGAGATTGAGTTGGCGATATATGCTTGTGCAGTTTTGTTAATGGCTTTGTATATTAGATTATTAGTAGACATATTTTATGTTAGAAGAAAGCAGAAGTAATTGCAATCACAATGTGCTTTGTAGGGAGTGGCAAAGCAGCAGTAGAAGAACGGTGTGTAAGGAAAATAAATCTAGCCACTGCATTCAAAATAGATTGTTGGGGTAACATTCTGCTTAGGGGAATATTAGCAGCAGCAGCAGCAGCTGCTTATATAGCGCCAGTAATTCCACAATACCAGTAACAATGGAATTGCTATAGTCAATGTGGGACAAGAGTACGTAAGTTAAAGTTTTTGCAGTGTTTTTTATAAGTTACAAGACACTACATCATAAATTAAGCAATCATGAATTAATATACATGCTACGCCATCTGTTTTATTTACAGAGGATCTAATGCAGGTGAAACTCAGTAATACATTTCAAAGTACAGTTGTTGGGAAAGAAATGTAATAAATAGATAAGAATATTTATACATAGAGACTTCCTCATTGTTGAACTAAAGACATATGTAACCATAAAACAGAAAGTAAATAAAGGAGAAAGAACAGAATTCCCCTGCATTGTCAATATGCAAATAAATCTGCTAGTAAGTAGTTAGCTTACATCAAAAACATCCAGTTTCACAGTGCAAACACTCTTACCAAATATATACAAATATTACATATAATATACACCAATCATCCAGAACATTAAAACCACTAATATTGTGTAGGTCCCCTTCGTGGCACCAAAACAACTCGAGGCATGGACTCCACAAGACCTCTGAAGGTGTCCTGTGGAATCTGGCATCAAGACCTTAGCAGCAGATTCTTTAAGTCCTGCAAGTTGCAAGGTGGGGCCTCCATGGCTCAAACTTTTTTTTTCAGCACATTTCACAAATGCTCGGTTTGATTGAGATCTGGGGAATTTGGAGACCAAGTCTACACCTTGAAATCTGCCATATTCCTCAAACCATCCTTAACATTTTTTGCAGTGTGGCAGGGCATATTTTTCCACTATTATCTGACTGAATTATCCCACTGCCATCAGGGAATACCGTTGCCATGAAGGGGTGTACAACAATTTTTAGGTAGATGGTACATGTCAAAGTAACATCCACATGACTGCCAGGACCCAAGGTTTCCCAGTAGGACATTGCCCAGATCATCACACTGCCTCTGCAGGCTTGCATTCTTCCCATAGTGCATCCCAGCTAAACAACTTTTTCAGCAATTTGTGCTACAGTAGCTCTTCTGTGGGATTGGACCAGATCGGCTAGCCTTCATTCCCCACGCGCATCAATGAGCATTGGGCACCCATGACCTTGTTGCCAGTTCACCGGTTGTCTTTCCTTGGACCACTTTTGGTAGGAACTAACCACTTAATACCAGGAACGCCCAACAAGACCTGTCGTTTTGGAGATGCTCTGACCCAGTCGTCTAGCCATCACAATTCGGCCCTTGTTAAAGTCGCTTAGATCCTTACGCTTGGCTATTTTTCCTGCTTCCAACATTTAAACTTCAAGAACTGACTTGCCATTATAATAAGATAATCAATGTCATTCACCTCACTTGTCAGTGGTTTTACTGTTGTGGCTAATCAGTGTGTGTATTATGTGTGTAATTTAAAGGAAGAATGGATAATACATAAGATTAAAGTGAGTTTCAAAGGTACATTGTACTGGTCACCATATGCATCGATATGAGTGTATAAGGAACAATTACCCAACTGGCATTTGCACACATGACGAACACCAACCCAAATTTAATCCAGCCAACGTGCTCATGCAGTTGGAAACAGAATAATAATATGTCCAATTTTGGTAGTACTGTGTCCAAAAAGCCACTATCTATCAATATAGAAGCAGCTCAGAGAACAGCAAATAAAATGAAGCAGAACTTTTTAGTTCTTCTCCCATGTGTGCCAGTACATCACCCCCCTCCTTTGTCTGTCTGTCTCCAATTTTGCGTGTGCACCTCCTATCTGTCTCCCTGTTATCATATCTATACCCCCACCATCTTCTGCCACTATTCGTCATCTGCCACTACCTACTTCTTTCATCTCTGCCCTCTTCACCCCTATCTTTCTCCTTCTAAATTCAATGGAGTCCTGCTGCCTAAAGTCCTGATCAGAAGCGATGTGGAAGAAACCAAGGAAGACAGATAAGCACAGTATCTTGATTTCAATCATTTTTCCCCTATAACACTGCTAATGACGATGATAATCCCGTCAGCTGTAAGAGTCATCAGCTGTCTCCAGCGAAGCCTTACCCATGCGATTAGCACATATGACAGTACTTGTGCAACTGCAATACCTGCTCTGTTAACAGATAACAGATTAAATAATAGTAACATTTTAAAAAACGCTTTATTCCTTGAATAAAGCATTAATGCAAAAAGGTTTTGAAATATTTTTTTAAAATAAATTTACAATACTTTTACACTTTTTTTTTACTTTTTTGAAATTTGTTATTATTTTTAAGCTTATTTCTACTTGTTAAGTGGGCTTAAATCTGGACATGCAAAGCGGTAAGTTAACCCTTAACGCTTCGGCACAGTATCACTAGGGTAGGTAAGTATTGCTACGCTGCCAAGGCAATCATTTTTTGATAAAGCGGCGATAAATAAATGTTACATCATATCACCACAAAATAAGTCTTTATATCTTTGAACTGCTCTCTATATCTTTCAAGCTCCTTTGCCCTCTTGCTAACACTAGTTTAGATAAGCTGTTTTTATCAAAATTAATAAATAATTTTTTGTAGTTCTTGTAATGTGTCTTTTTTAGTATAGTAAGATATCAGAGATGTGATTACGTAACATATTAACTTTGGATAGCAATGCAGGGCTTCCCACGTGAATGGACTCCGCTCCTCTGCACTGCTCCAGAGAAGCTACAGAGGTGATGTAAACAGACCGCAATACAAGCTGCAAGGTAGTTCCGCCTTCAGTCAATCACACTCATCTTTTATCGGTGCCTCTGGGTCT
Source organism: Mixophyes fleayi (assembly GCF_038048845.1). Lineage (NCBI taxonomy): Eukaryota > Metazoa > Chordata > Amphibia > Anura > Limnodynastidae > Mixophyes > Mixophyes fleayi. The sequence goes on from NC_134404.1 coordinate 193,447,498, forward strand.
TCAGTGTTGTGGTACTACAAAGCACTGCATGTCCTGCCAGAGAGCAAGCTGGGACTTGTAGATCCAAAATTGCTGGGGAGCTATAGCTTACAATGGTAAACAGCCAGCCACATATTGCACACACACTGTTCCAATGGCACCTACAAATGCATTCCCAAGTGAGTCCTTCATACCCCAGTCCAACACTGGTTTTTATTCACTTAAACCTGCCCACACATGGTGGCCACAGCCTCTCCCCTGGCACACTTCACTACTGTGGGGTGCAGCAACATAGCAAGTGCTTGCTCTGGGCGCCAACGCTCCACGTTGCACCTCTGATAGGAAGGGCAGGGAGTTAGTAGCTGGGACAGAGACATGCCGTTGGGTGGAAGTTATGATCATTTACGGGGTAGGAACGAGAGAGGGCCTTAAATCAGAAAGTGAGGAAATTATGGTTTTGGTGGGAATGGGGTGTGTAGGTGGGAGTTTTAAGTGACAGTTTCTTTAAATATTAGCCATCCTAGCTATGTGGCTGTGAATTCAGTAAATTTAACCTGGGTTGAATAGATCAGGTCCTCCATGTCCATGTAGAAATCTATTCTGTTGAACCACTCAGATATGGAGAGCTTTTTGTCAGATTTCCAATGCAATGGAATTATGCACTTTGCTGCATTATTTAAATGTTTCAGCAACAATTTGTTATATAAAGAGAAGGGTATGGTGGTATGTAGAATAATCCAAGAGCATTGACCTGGTGTATCTTTGGTTCCCATTATTTGTGCATATAAACTAAAGACCTTTTTCCAAAAGGGAACTAAATGTGTACATTCCCACCAAATGTGAAGTTTGCAATTGCAAAGTGGCATCTCCAACAAGTGGATGGGATATTTGGGGAAATTTTGTTAAGATAAGACAAATGTTTAAATTTAATTTTATGCCGAAAAAAAAAAAAATATAAAAAAAACAAGGGTCTACCATATACTAGATCAGTGTTTTCCAACCAGTGTGCCAGAGAAGACTGTGTTGTACCACTAAAGTCGGAAATGCTAATAGTAAGTCAAATTACCTTTACTTTATTAATAACTAAGCTGAATAATCATGGCAATACAATGTGCGTACTTTCTGCTATTTTCCATTATGTTGACCATAACACCTTACAAATTACAAAAGAGGTACCGGTATCTTTCAACTCTACTGTCCTAAACTTTCGTCTTGCACATGACAACCATAGATAGGGAGTCTCTGCTGTTACACTGATGTATCCCAGTTAGAATGCACATTAATCATGTGACTTCCATTTTTTATATATATATATATATATATATATATATATATATATATATATATATATATATATATTTCTTTTTTTTAAAGTTTGTGACACACTTACATTTTGACTGGGCCTACACCACCCAAGTACAACACATTTCTTGACATCTGTGGCAAGCAACCCACCTTTACATGTTATTATTTATGTGAACACAAATCTATCATCGACCATTATGAGAAAACAATTAAATCATTCATTCTCTCGGTTATCGTGATCACACAAATACATAGTAATAATCTTTTACTTCGCAAAAATAACTTTATAAAGGTACATATAAATCTTTACATACAGTATAGTTCAACAGGTATATTGCAGGTATAAGATAAGATTGCAGGCATATTGCAGGATTAAATAGATTATACATTGATTGTAGAGTTAAATAGAGTAGTTAGGTATAGTTTTGTAGATATATAAAATAGTATTGCAGAGTTGGATGGATAAAGCATTGTAGAATTAATACCTGGTGGCTGAAGTGTGTTGAAGAGTTAATGCAGTGTGCACAGGAGAGCATGCTGAAGAGATTCTACCTCTCTTTGTGCCCACCACTCATCCCTTACACATGCCCTAAAAAATTGTTCAACTTCCCACTCAGACCTTGGGCCATTTGTTGCCCATCACTAGTATGATATGTGACTTTCCAAATGTTTCAATATTGTTTTTCATTATAATATTCACATACAATAGAATGTGTCAAATCATCAATGCTACGGTAACAGAAAATGATAAGTATGCTGTGAATTAATTTTTTTGTTGCTTAACATTGAAAAATAAAAGTGGAAGTTTCATCACTGCAGCAGGATAAGGTCCAGAACATTCATCTTTATGAAAACACATTTCAGATCTAATAACGATATGCAATTTAAAATGGAACAAGGAAAAATTGAGTCTTTAGAAGTCTGAGACAAGACAAACCACATTTTGACAAACCTACATGAATATTGCTCAACAATTATAGATACTTTACAAGTCAACATAATTTTTTAACTAAAGAAAAATGCACGTAATTCTTATTAACAGTCGCACAATTTTACTGCATAAGCAATTTAAATTAGTAGAATGAGCAATCATTAGATGAAGCCTAATTGGACTTAACAGTCTTTATATACACACACACCCTGAGAGTTCTGAGTTACACCCACGTTTGCTCTAGTAAACTCCATATACATCATAGTATTTGTCTGTACACTTCTTATGATTCTTAATATTGTATAATGCATGTGAATGTAAATGTGATTTACATCACTATAAGAATAAGATACATCCAACTGCATAATTGTAATTAAAGTGACAATGTCCTAGCAATGGAAGGTAAACACCAAGATACAATTTTTACTATGTTATTTAAAATAAAAAGAAAAAATGAAAAGAAAAAAAATGTATCTTATGATAAAAACAATAATAATGAACATGGAATGTTTTCCTGTACTTTGTTTGTTTTTCTGCCTTTTGACCAGCTTTAAATATGCAGCTTGGAGTGGCAAATCCAGGATTATGTATCCATACGCTAATTAGTGTGTTTATCGCCTTAAAAATATGTCAGTTGTAAGAATTTTACTGCTATAAATATTTTTATATATTGTAAATATGGAATGTAAATAAAGTCATAAAGAAAAGAAACCATTAAACTTGGATTTTTATTGGTTTGTTATGCTCTTCAGCTTCTTTAGTGTTTTTGTTATTTGTGACAGTAACTTTTGCTTTCCCTTAAGTTTTTATGTTAACAATTTACTTAGTACTAGCAGAATCCCCGGCGTTGCCCGGGATTTAAAGAATGTGTTACCCCCCTCGCCACCCCCACCCTCAGGAGTGCTAGGGGTGTCCTGCCCCCACAATATTTGTTGTCAGACTGTAAGTCATATGTGTACCAGGTTTGGTGTAAATTGTTCCAGACATTCCAGAGTTATGGTCGTTTTCGATGATTTTTAGGTGTTACCCCCCTTGCAACCCCCACCCTTAGGAGTGCTAGGGGTGTCTTGCCCCCACAATATTTGTTGTCAGACTGTAAGTCATATGTGTACCAGGTTTGGTGTAAATTGTTCCAGACATTCCAGAGTTATGGTCGTTTTCGATGATTTTTAGGTGTTACCCCCCTCGCCACCCCCACCCTTAGGAGTGCTAGGGGTGTCTTGCCTCCACAATATTTGTTGTCAGACTGTAAGTCATATGTGTACCAGGTTTGGTGTATATTGTTCCAGACATTCCAGAGTTATGGTCGTTTTTGATGATTTTTAGGTGTTACCCCCCTTGCCACCCCCACCCTTAGGAGTGCTAGGGGTGTCTTGCCCCCACAATATTTGTTGTCAGACTGTAAGTCATATGTGTACCAGGTTTGGTGTAAATTGTTCCAGACATTCCAGAGTTATGGTCGTTTTCGATGATTTTTAGGTGTTACCCCCCTCGCCACCCCCACCCTTAGGAGTGCTAGGGGTGTCTTGCCCCCACAATATTTGTTTTCAGACTGTAAGTCATATGTGTACCAGGTTTGGTGTAAATTGTTCCAGACATTCCAGAGTTATGGTCGTTTTCGATGATTTTTAGGAGTTACCCCCCTCGCCACCCCCATACTTAGGAGTGCTAGGGGTGTCTTGCCCCCACAATATTTGTTGTCAGACTGTAAGTCATATGTGTACCAGGTTTGGTGTAAATTTTTCCAGACATTCCAGAGTTATGGTCATTTTCGATGATTTTTAGGTGTTACCCCCCTCGCCACCCCCACCCCGTAATAAATTTTAATTTAAAAAATTTTTAGTTGCCTCCGTCATGTTTTAATACACTCGTATGCAAAATTTCATGATCTTCGCTTGAAAAATGTGGATTTGTATAGAAAGACAGACAGAAGGACAGAAGGACAGAAGGACAAATTTTCTCTTTTATATATTATTAGAAGACTATCAGGTTCTGGTTCAAATATGTCATTTTTGCATTAACCAATGGAGTTATTTGTGTCTTTTTGATATAGGCATTTAGTAGAGATAAGTGACAGTGTGGCAAAATTTAGCTTGAATAGTGTTTAACAGGCTGCTTTGCAGAGATGCATTGCCATTTCACAGAATGCCATACTGCATAGGTAAATTTGCTTTTTGTGGAGTACATAGTCTATGAATAGAACTGGAATGAAAATGGTCATACTGTTGTGTGGCTAGAGTAGCTTAAAACCAAAATAGTGAAACTTATAAAGTTTTGTGACTACATGCTGTACAAGGTGAACATCTTATGGTTTTGAAAGTATCACTCCTCTCTAGTAATGAGCTACGAACATTCTTTGTTTTAGAAAGCCTGGGATACATGCTCTCAAAACACTCCATTTCAGAAGAAAACAGTCCTCTAAAAATCAGGCCCTCCTCCTGAAAAAGGCTCTAAAGGATGAATCTGATCCCCTTTCACTGAAAGACTAAATCTATCAATGCCTCAACCAGATTTTTTTGCCCCTTTCATCAATGGGTAAGCATTGGAAATGTGTGTTGTGTACGTTGTTACGGACACAGCCTTTGGCTTAAATATAAAATTGCCATAATTGTCAACTGTGGTGTCACCACTCCCAAATGATTTTCAGGCTCCCAGGGTTGCTAATCCATGGACACAAGTCACCTCTGGCTTTTCTACTAACAGCATTTCCATTTGAGGACCAAAGCCGCCTGTCCACGATTATAGAGATTGCCAAGCCCTACTTGGTCAGCTTTACACTTGATATTAGCCAAAATGCCAAGAAGCAAAATATAGTTATAAAATAAATATTTTTTTGCTAATATAGACCAGAAAATGTGCGCTCAGAATACCAAATGCAAAACAGTACAAACAAGCAAAAAGTAAACTGGGATGCAGTTATATCATACATCCCTTTTCCTTTACTCTTAAGTGAGAAAGCTTCGAAAAAGTATGTTGGGTTCCAATTACCCTGCGATCTGCCTAAGACTCACCCAGGGATATAAAATTTGCAGCTCTGGAGATGAGAACCTCAGAGGATGGAACCTGTAAAAGTCAACCTTCAATCCATTGAACACAAAAACACACAAAAAAGTGAAGATGATCAAATGTGAAGAAGTAAAGAACGTAATGCCATGACTAGTAGCCTAGCTTTCAGTTGGAATGATATAAATCATCATCATCATCATCATTTATTTATATAGCGCCACTAATTCCGCAGCGCTGTACAGAGAACTCATTCACATCAGTCCCTGCCCCATTGGAGCTTACAGTCTAAATTCCCTAATATAGACACACTTACACACAGACAGACAGAGAGGGAGAGACTAGGGTCAATTTTGATAGCAGCCAATTAACCTACCAGTATGTTTTTGGAGTGTGGGAGGAAACCGGAGCACCTGGAGGAAACCCACGCAAACACAGGGAGAACATACAAACTCCACACAGATAAGGCCATGGTCGGGAATCGAACTCATGACCCCAGTGCTGTAAGGCGGAAGTGCTAACCAGGCTAGGCCACTGTGCTGCCTAAGCCTGCCCAGCAAAAAGGGCAAGAAAGTTAGGCATCAAAGAAGACTGAAGTATGTGATTAAGTGCTATAGGCCTCTGGCTTGCCCTATGATTTTAAGATACCCCAGGTTGCTGTTCCAGGGCATCGTATCCTGGGCTTTTTCTGTTGCCACCCTTATGGCAAAAAGACCAAGCCAAGCTGCCTTACATTCATGCAGATGCAAATTGTTCCTTATATAACTATGGTTTAAAGGATAGGTACAGCCAAAATAAGTAAAGCCAAATATACAATTTGCATTCAGATGTTTTCAAGCTTATTAGCTCTCATCAGTGCAAAATACGGATATGCCTCATCTCTAGCCTTTTGTAATAGTTGCAACTAATTAAATTATTCAGTCCCGAACATGTCATGAGGGAGAAAAAAAGTTGCATGCCAAGGCAAACCATTAAGCAGTCATCTTTTTATTACATGCAATTGCATATTTATAGAATACAATTTCTGTGCTGTAAGTAATGTTATTTCTATACAAGTAGTGGACCCCTTAGACAGTTTATAGTCATGTCCAACACTGTATGCCTGTATTTCTTACAAGACATGACAGAACTATCTACCCTTTGTTCTGCAAATTAATTTGAGCGATTAGCCCCACACTTCTCTTTTAATAGGATAATTCCATGAACTCATTGTTTGTAATTCAGTCCACCAAACCACTTAGGTGAAAGCTGGAATTTTAAACACTTGCTCTCTATTCCACGTTACATAGAGATTAACTCAGAATCATCAGTCAGTCTTTACACATATTTTCTCTCAGTTCTCAGTGTACTGTGTGTGCTTATTAAGTACTATGTACTTAGAAAGCATTCCCATAGAACTACAATATATTTTATTAAGCAGCAACACTTTCTGCAGACAATGTGGAGATTTATGTAAGTCAAACCACATCAAAGAAAATGTTTGTCAGAGACTGTATGTGTACAGGTCCATAAAAAATATACTGTCAGCAATATTTCTACTAAAACATTATTTGCATATAAAACAAATGAAGGTAGGGATATCTATAGGAAAATAGCCTAAGTCACTAGTGTGGTGCACCATATTTACTAAGTGAAAATATAACTTATGTTTTATTTACTTTATTTTTGTTTAGCCACAAAGGTAGTGATAATGGTTTCATCAAGACAAGGGCTTAATTTTTCAATTTGTGGCAATAAGAATGGTGCTTTATTGCTGCTTATCGTGAAATGAAAAGTTAAAAGTGTGATGATTGGAAAAGCAGGCTGATATAAGGCAGTGTTGGCTAACCTGTGACACTCCAGGTGTTGTGAAACTACAAGTCCCAGCATGCTTTGCCAATATATTGCAGCTTATTGCTAGAAGGGTATGCTGGGACTTGTAGTTTCACAACACCTGGAGTGTCACAGGTTAGCCAACACTGATATAAGGGATAGAAAGCTGAGGAGTGCAGTAATGTTCTCCAGATAGATGAGTTTTCAGTGCCTGCTTGCAGTGTCGGCAACTGAGTGAGAGATGCTTCCGGAGATGAGGTGCAGCTCATGAGAAGTCGGGCTGACTTGTGTGAGAGGAGTTAAAAAGATAATTAGGCAAAAGTTTCCTGCAGGGGTGTTAACTACCAGAACAAGAGAGGGAACTCTAGTGGTCCCTTTCTCTCTGAGCTGAAAATGAGGTGCAGAGCAGAAGCAGCAGCGTAGGAAGAGGCATATAAGTGAGAGGAAACCTTGTGTGACCCTTACAAAATTGTTGTCTATTGCTGGTCGGCAAAAGCCCAGAATAAGGACATATACAGTGGGGTGAGAGAAGCCTGTGCAGGGTCCTAGGGTCAATGGAGGGGAGGTCTGGGCTCTGGCATGTATTGTGCAATGTGGAACCTGCACAGCTGCAGGTGTTGCACCATAATGTCTTGTGTCCTGTAGTTAAGAAAAGTTGTGGCAGGATTTAAAAAGTGTAAGCTGCAGTAAGGCAAATACATTGGGTGGACTTTGCCCCTGTGCTCTATAGCCCTTTTTGCCTTTCAGAAATTTGCACTTTGTACTCTGCAAATGTCTGTCCCTGTCTCCTGTTTATGTTTGTCTCACTGTTTCCAGTTTTGTATGTGTACCTTTGTTTCTAGCAGTATTTCTGTCCTGCCCACCCTTTGTCTGTGTGCATCTTTGTCCCCCTCCACTTTGTGTGTATGTCTCTCTGTCTCCAGTTTTCCATGTGTACCAATAACTGTTCATCTGCCTCTTTCTCTCCGTGCACCCCAATTGTTTGTGTGTTCCTGTCTCAACATTATGGGTACCTTTCATTTTTTTCTCCTCCTTTGTGTACATGTTTCTCTTTGTCAGCCCATCCCATCTGCTTCCCCTCCTTTTAGTATCATCTGCCCTTTCAACTCACTGTCCTCTTGTGCCACATCATCTCCCCTTGTCTTCCACTTCTCCCCTATTTATGCCTTTCCTTCCTCCTCTTCTGCTGGAGTCAGTGTGGAAGGCAAAACCAACGTTGGTTGCTGTCTATCAGAAGTGACGTGGACGAACAGAGGCACAACTGTCTCCAACACCACATAATTAAAACTAAAGATGGTACGTAAGCCCAATTTTCTAATTTCAATAATTTTTCACTGTCAAAATAATCAACCTTTGTTACATTCTTTGATAAATAATGGGGCTAACTTTCACTTCAAAGGATTAGCGCTGGCATTAATGCTGTTATCGACAGTAGATTGCATTTGCATGGGGAAGGCTTTTTAACAAGTATTGTGACTTGTACCACTGCAATACCTGTTCTGTTATCGCCATCTCAAGCTTTGATCATGTTTACCACCGTAGAGGCGATGCTAACAGTGTGCTAACTCCATCGACTTTGCCTGCAGTTCCCTACATGAGGTAACAATCAAAATTTTTCCAGGGTCACTTTAAATTTCTAATCTGACCCTGCATGTCATGTTAGGCAGTGTAATACTTCAAATGCCATTCACACAAATTGTTTTTATGGGGTCACTTTCTTTCTCAGATTATCATCATATCATATTATGTTCTATTATGTATAATAATACACTATATACCTATAGAACACATAATGTTTATAACACGTACATAAGTAGTAACAGCTCTGGGCCTCACTGATTGTGTCAATCGCAACAGAAGTAATAAATATGCTTTGTACTACAAATCACTCATGTAATTTATACAAGTTCTGAGGAGCGCAAGGGGAACAGCAGGGGCTGGCTGGCAGACTTTAGCCCAGGGGGGCACGCACACAGCACTGGCCCATAAGTAGCAGTCCTTCCTTAAAGGGTGGTTTTCGGTACAATATATATTGATCAATATAAAATTTTATTGTTGTTTAATCCAGCGATACTTTATTATTATATATAATAAATCTTAAATAATAAAAATAAATAATGCAAAAAAAAAAAACCAGAACTCACTTTATATTGCATTTTATTTTATATGTTCCTTCTCCTACACACATTCCTACATACATTTTTTTCTTTTTAAAAATACCTGACTGATTATAATGGGATTTATCAACATGCAAAAAGCCCTATATACTAATAGGGTTATTTGTTTTAGGGTTAACCTAACCCAAATAATATAAGGGGTGGTACTGGAAGGAGGAGTAGAGCACTAGGTGTCAATCTGACACCCTGGCCCAGAGCTGGGGGGCCAGGGTGCACCTTAAACAGTGGGCCCCTATGATATAACATGGTTATCATTTTAGACAAATACACAGGCAATACTGTGTGCACCACAGTTAGGTGCACGCAGCTCTGCCTTCACAAGCAGTACACAGTGAAGCGGGACATACCTCCCAACTGTCCTAAGAGAGACAGTCATCCCAATTAGGGACTGTCCCACCAGATTCAGGACAGCTGGCAGACTGTCCTGCTCTACCCTACCTGTTCTTGTCACTTTCACCACTTGTGACTGCTGGTTTCTTAATTCATGTGCTGCTTGTCTGGATCCTGGAATGTTGTAGGCCCTATTTGGAGTTTTCTAAATTTTATGTACCCATTTTTTTTCCAAACAGTCCAGGTGTCAAACTAATAGCACTCACGTTTTATAATTAGGCCTTCGTCCAGCCCCAACCTTAAAATAATAATATTTACATTTGTTAAATAGATCTATATCCCTCCAACCAACCCTGACATTAGATAGCAAACACATTTAATATATAAACCTATTTACCTCCCTCCAAACAGCCCCATCAATAAATTAAATTGCCCCGCACCACCCCACAAACAAAATAGCACCCATTAAATAACAAGCCCCCTCCTACCTCCCACACTAAATTAAGACCCCAATTCCTTCACACATTATAATGACACACACACACACACACACTGTACTGGCATCTCACACACACACACACACACACACTGTACTGGCATCTCACACACACGCACACACACACACACACACTGTACTGTCAACTCACACACAGTTTACTGACATCACACACAAACTTTACTGACATCTCACACACACTTTATTGTCATCTCACACTTTACTGTCATCTCACACACACTTTACTGTCATCACACACACACTTTACTGTCATCACACACACAAACTTTACTGACACACACACGCCACTTACCTTGTTCCATCCGCGTGCGCTGATCTTCACACATGGGGCGGCACCTGTCACATGGTGCGCGTCCCATGTGACACTGAGGAGGGAGGGGAGAGACAAGCAGAGCCAGTGATGGATTGTGGCTGGTCCCAGAGGAGGGGCCAGCCACAAAGTAATAGAAACTTGGGCTGGTGTCTGTATAGGCCCAAAATTGCCTTTTTCGTGTCCGGCCCTGGGGCATCTGCCCCCCAGCCCAGCCCGCCCCTGGGGAATATGGGGGCAATTGAACCACAGGCCTCTCAAGTGTTTAAAGATTTGCATCAGCACTGAGTGAAGGGCAAGCTTCCTGCAGGGTTGATATTAGTGTACTTGCTGTATGACTATTTACTAACTTACTCCCACTGGCTCATTCAATTTTGCTGTTCCCACAAAGCTCCAGGAAATAAAATAAAGTTATATCTCATGATTCATGTGTTTATCTCTGCTTTACTTTTCATAGTTGCATATTAATGTAATCATGTAGAAGTTAAGTGGTGCTATAAAGCACTTGATTGAACTTCCTTCCAAGGTCAAAAGTTTTGTGGAATACTGCATGTCATGGGTTGACATATTAGATAAATGGCCCTCTACTGTAAATTAAAAATCAACAAGGTCTCAAGGCTGTGTGCCAGTGACTTTTATATAATAGGTGCAAGGTATGCAGTGTACACAAGCCTAAAAGTTACGGATATAAGGAGTCACCTCCCATTTCCATAACTTGTGTAAAAGCATGCAGCAGGCGCTTTTAAAGAAATGAGTGGGTTTGTGTGCAAGATTAGTGTACACAAGCCCATGAGTCAAGGGAATCCCATGACTGCTACAATGCACCTAGAGTTTTCTATTGCTGCCAGTATTATTTTTTCCTCCACACTAGTAACTCTGCTTCATTATGGCTTCAATGCATCTTTATGGCCCCCTGTCTCCCATATTGCACCAGTAGGCTGTGCTCAGAAGGCTCATTTTTACTCCTCAATTCCTAGCGCCTTCTCCACATGGCTCTTGTATTGACAGCTCAGTGCCGTTGGATGGCTATACTGTCAAATGGCCCATCAAGTCCGTTCGGGAATCCAGGAAGGATGGAGTGAGAATGATCTTTATTTATGAGCCCAGTCAACTGATGCATTATGTGAGGCTGAGGATGTGGTTAAGTCATAATAGATCAGAGCTCTTAACGTCAACATAACAATAAATTTGGCAGCAGTATAAATTTCTGGGTGCATGGTAGTCAGCATAAGGCATCCTTGACTCACGGGTCAGTGTGCGCAACTAATATTGCACGCAGACCCACGCATTTCTTAAAACACCCCTGCTGCATTTACCACCCTAGCTTTGTTATGGCTGTATATTGCTTATACATGGTTAGGGAGCACCACCCGAGATTTGTTATGGCTGTATATTGAATAATCAGCCACATAGATTATCGGGAACTTGATTGGTTGGTGCAGTGGTGAATTTATTTGCTATGCTTTTATACAAGTGACGGAAATGGGATGTGACTCCCTATATCCTTAATAACTTACAGGAAGGAATTTGCTTATTCACAAGTTTTCTTAACAAACAAAGATATGACATAAGACATCACAGTGATGTCATCACACATCGCTAGTGAGAAAAACATCAGAACTCACTATCAATATAGATATAATGTACAGGAGTTAATACGTATATTAGCATAATTTATGTATTAGAAAGATATTAGAAGTCCCTGCTTTTGTGATTACATAATTTCATTTTATTATCTAAAAATGTTTCCTGTTATTATAGCTTGAAATAAAGTTTTACAGTTCAAAACAAATCTGACATAATTGGGAAAATGATTAGAATATAAATGATACTATTGTATTAAACAAAATAACAAGTACCTACCAGTTTTAATAGAATGGCAAATATTTATATATATTTATAAAATCTTTATTTACATACTTTATTTAGGAAGGATAAAATGGAAAGAATCAGAGGAGGGGTTGCGATATATGTTAAAATAAGCATAAATACTAATTGAAAACAACATATTGAAAAAACACTGAAGCCATTTGAGTAACCATAGAAACGGGGGAGAAGGCTATTCTTAGTACTGTCAGTAGACCACCAGGCCAGAAAGAGGAAATGGCAGGACCTATGGCATGACATCAATAAAATGGCATTAAATGGAGAGGTAATAATCATGGGAAACTTTAATCTAGCTGATGTGAACTGGGAGGGGTCTTTTGCAAGCTCCACTAGAAGTAGGGGCATTCTGAATTCCTTGCAGGGAGCATCCCTTAAGCAAATGGTGAAGGAGCCTACTCGCAAAGAAGCAATATTATACTTAATACTTACAAATGGTGACAGAATATCTGATGTAATGTGTGTGTGAACGTAGGATCCTGTGACCATCAAGCAGTATGGTTTAGTATAAATACAAAGACCGACTCATACCACACAAAAACAAAAGTGTTAGATTTTAGTAAGGTTGAGATGTAGAGATGGGAAACTGTGTAAGTAACTCTCTGGCAGAGTGGAAGAACTTGAAAAGAGTGCAGGAGAGGTGGGAGAAATTTTTTTTAAATACTAAAAGCAACAGACCTTTGTATCAAAAGGGTTAAGAAAACCACAAGGAAAATGAAGCCAGTGTGGTTTGCAAGAGAAGTAGCAAGTATTGTGAAAGCAAATAAATAGTTAAGAAATATAAGCAGAATCAAAATAATGAAGACAAAGGGGTATATTTACTAAACTGTGGGTTTGGAAAAGTGGAGATGTTGCCTATAGCAACCAATCAGAATCTAGCTGTCATTTTGTAGAATGTACTAAGTAAATGATAACTAGAATATGATTGGTTGCTATAGAAAACAACTCCACTTTTTCAAACCCGCAGTTTAGTAAATATACCCCAAAGAGGTGTATCTTGTTAGACAGAAGGAGGCTAATAAGGTAATCAGATGTGCAAAGGCACAAGCTGAAGAGAAAATGACCAAGGCAGTAAGTAAAGGGGGCAAAACGTTTTAGGTATATAAGTAAAAGGAGAAAAACAAAATCAGCAATAATAAGACTATATACAGAGAGTGAGAGTCCTGTTGAGGGAGATAAGATAATAGCAGATCATCTTAATAATTACTTTTGCTCAGTATTCACTACAGAAAGAGAGGGCAATGGGCCACAGTTAAGTTGCAAGTATAGTCATAAAAATGATGTAGATACAAGTACATTTACAGAGAAGGTCCTAACAGAACTCTCTAAACTGAAAGTGGATAAATCAATGGGGCCAGATGGGATACTTCCAATCTTATTAAAAGAGGTTAAAGAGGTGCTGGTAACACCATTAACAGAATTATTCAACCAGTCACTATCTGGAAGCGTAATTCCAGAGGACTGGATGAGAGTGAATGTACTCCCATTGCACAAAAGTGGAAGCAATTGAAGAAGCGAGCAACTGGAAACACTCTTAAAAGAAAGATGTAGAATATCTCAAATACAGTAACTTACATGATCTCAAACAGCATGGATTTACTGGGGGGAGATCATGTCAAAAAAATATAATTTACTTTTTTGACTGTGTGACTAATGTAACAGATCAATGAGGGGACATAGATGTAGCTTATCTAGATTTTAGTAAGGCTTTTGACACTGTCCCACATCGTAGACTGTTAAATAAACTCGAAAGCTTGGGATTGAATTCTAAGATGGCTGAATGGATAAGTTCTTGGTTGCAGGATGGAAAACAGAGAGCTGTAGTAAATGGAGTGCGTTCACAGAAGGGAAATGTTACCAGTGAAGTATCTCAAGGTTCTGTACTTGGACCAGTGCTTTTAAATATCTTTATTGGTGACATTGCAAATGGTATTGAAGGGAAGGTATGAATTTTTTTGTAGATGACACAAAGATATGCAACATGGGAAACACACCAGGAGGTAATGACTAGAGGAATGGTCAAGAGTGGCAACTACAATTTAATGCCAAAAAATGCAAAATCATGCGCTTGGCTTTCAAAAAACCCAAAGGCTAAATATAGTATTAATGGCACTATAATGGAAACTACTGAGGAGGAATGGGATCTAGGAGTCACTATTTCAGGTTATTTAAAGGCAAGTAAGCAATGTAACAAAGCAATAAGAATGGCAAGTCAGATGCTTGGTTGCATAGGGAGAGGAATCAGTAACAGAAAGAAAAAAGTAATAATGCCACTTTACAGGTCATTGGAACAACCTCATCTAAAATACTGTTTTCAATTCTGGAGGACATATCTCCAGAAGGATATAAATACATTAGAGACTATATAACGAAAGGCAACTAAAATGGTGCATGGCCCACAGGACAAAACTTACCAGGAAAGACTAAAATATATTAATATGTTTAGTTTGGAGCATAGTTGAGAAAGGGGGGACATGATAGAAACCTACAAATATATCAAGAGTTTTAACAAGATACAGGAGCGAAATATTCTTCAAAGAAAGCAAAGTGTTAGAACACAAGGACATTCACTGAAACTGGAGGGAAGTAAGTTCAGAGGAAATTTGAGGAAAAACTACTTCACAGAAAGGGTAGTGGATAAGTGGAATAGCGTTCCATCAGAGGTGGTAGAGGCTAATACAGTAGAGCAATTTAAACACGCTTGAGATAGACATAAGGAAATCATTACAAAGCATAAGGATAAAATAGGGTATGAGGTTAGCTTAGGTTAAAAAACAGGCAGACTAGATGAGCCAAGCAGTTCTTTTCTGCCTTCAAATTCTATGTTTACACGTTGCCCATATTCAATAGAAAAGTATTGAATGTATTCTATTTTTGGATTTATGGTTCAATAATAAACATGTATGCTATGTGGTATATATATCTATTAAGTTGTATGTTGATATATATGAATTAATTGGAGAAAGGTACTTCAGAAACATTTGCCTTTCTGCCCCAACTAATAGCTTATAACATAAATAATTGAAATAGGCTAGTAATCATAAATGTGTACTCCAAAACTAAAAAATGCACATTGATTTTTTTTTATTAAATAATGTCTTTTGGATTCTGTTTGATTTTTAGTTGGATTCATTAATGAAATCAATGAATTAAAATGAATGATACATTCTATTCTAATGAAATGTATTTAACTTTAAGTAAGTAGCCCAATTTTTGGATCTTTTAATTTGAAAGGCAACACAATAAGCAGTGTGTTCTTGCTATAATAATTTAAAATGAGACACCGAGACACAGGACTAAAGGCAACACTGCAAAAAATAAAATAAAAATATGCACTGAGGACCACATTTATGAAAACTGTCTGCATAGTTATTATAAATATCTTCTTTTTAACCAAGTATAGGAAATGTGTTTAAATACTTTTTGTTGCTTTTAAAGTCCCTTACATACTGGCATTAAAATACATGTTTTCACTAGTTTTTTTAAAGTGCAAGCTCTCACTACCACCATATGTCAAATGCAGGGCCATCTTAACAACATTATGGGCCCCTGGCAAAGCAGTGCACCGGGGCCCCTACATATATAGATATAGATGTATAGAGATACAGATATAGATATATAGAGATAGAGATAGATAGATGTACTTGCTCAGTGACCCTTGAAGGTTTAGTTTGCAGGTTTTTTCTTTTGCAGGATTATTTATTCTAATTAAGAGCCCTGCCTATGGGGCCCCCTTGCCCGTGGGCCCCCCGGGCACCTGCCCATCGTGCCCAATGGAAAAGATGGCCCTGGTCAAATGCAACGTATCCTGCCCACTTTACTAGGAAGTGGGTGGGATGTGACAGAATGGCCTGCTCTCTCAGGAGTCCAGGAGGTCTACCTGGACACCTGTACAGTAATTCTAGACACTGGCAATACTCCATACCACTATTCTTCTACATCATAGTCCCTTCTAGTTAAGTTTAGTAAATCACTATTCATTCCACATATTGTCCTTATTCTGTTTACTCAAATTGTGAATTATTTGAGATTTGGACTATACTGCTAAACATTTCATATGTGTAACTTGAAAACAATATTTAAGGAGTAGTAGGAAAGTTTCGTATACTTACGGCTTGGATTCAATGCTGGAGACAAGAGCAACATAGTTAGCTGGAATATATCCTTCTGGCTTTTCCCGGGGTGTCAAAGCTCTAGCTCTCCACCAGCTCTCATGAGTAAAATCCAGTATATGCATTTGGTCCCCGGCATAAAAACTTAGCTCTTCATTTGTGCCTGCTCGGTAAGAATATAATGCCACATAGACGTCTCTTATGTTGGTCTCTTTTTTGGGGTATACAATGACTTTTTGGGGATTCTGCGGGTGATAACCAACAGCTTCAGTCCTGTTAGGCTCAACTATATGGTTATTAGCAATAACAATGTCATTCTCTTTGTAATTATCTCCTTTTTGGCTGTTCTTGTTTTCAGTGGAGGAACAGGGGCAACAGCAATATTTCCTACAACAGTTCCCCATACTCACAGTTAGGTGACAAAGGTAGTTCCTTGTTTTCTTATTTAAATTGTCCGTGCTGACCCTTCCTTCCCTCCAT
The DNA here is from genome assembly GCF_038048845.1 of Mixophyes fleayi. Taxonomy (NCBI): domain Eukaryota; kingdom Metazoa; phylum Chordata; class Amphibia; order Anura; family Limnodynastidae; genus Mixophyes; species Mixophyes fleayi. The sequence continues at coordinate 193,464,338 of NC_134404.1, forward strand.
ATCTGGTAATGTGAATTATATAATAAGTAAAAACTGATCTTGCCTTATTCAAAAATATATTTGTCTGCTAAACGTCCGGCAATATGGAAAATAATCCCAGTTTTGACCTTTCATAGGAGAAAAATGTTAACAGCTAAAACAGGTTCTTCACACTTGCAGAGATTGTTCTTTGTCAGGTACTGAAGTGCTAATGCCCTAAAGCCGTCAGCAGTGTCTGTGATATTTCTCACTGAATAAAGAGGGACTCCTTGTTGAAGATTGTGTCTGGTTAAATCTGCATACTGGATCAGGTATACAATTTACTTCCTGGTGAAGGTATGTTTGTTTCTTTTTCCTAGGACCGCCCTCTTTGCATAAGTGCTAAGTCAAGTCTTTGGTTCCTGAATATTCACCAGGGAGATTGTAGTTAGCTACAGCTCTTGGCAGCCTTCCTCATACCTGATGAGTAAGATGCAATAGAAAAGATTTTACTGCAGGTACTTTTGCAGCTGCTCACTGAAAATAAATCAGACCATGCCCTTCATGCAAATTAGTATCAGTTTCCCTGAAGGGTGAATCCTGTAGTGTTTAGTTTAACCTGTCACAAAAGGCGGCTTGGAAGGTGGGAAACTGAGAAAAAGTTCTTGTGTGATGTCATCTTGTTACAGCACCACTAAAGATTCCCTTTGTACAAAAGATAGTATTGCAAGAACGATGATTTAAACAGACATTTAAAAAGGGCATATGTTAGAGATTTATACATGTTTATATACACCTTATATATATGTTAGTTACTTTTTGACAATATAATAAATGTAAACTTTCTTTAGCGTGTGCACTTTACCCTCCTTGTAAGAATGCTACTTGCATTTCGAGGTATATATCTGATTTTCATAAAAGAAACTATTAAGATCTTCCTCTTTCGTTTAGACATAGTTTGAATTTATTTCACAGTGCAAAGGGCAGGCACTGATAATAAGTGTCTTGTTACAGTTGTGCAAATATTTATACCCAGTCTTCATTCTCTGAAATTCCATTAAGAAATGCAGCACGGCTGTTGCATAGCTTAAATGCAGCTTTAGAACCACTGTGTGTCTCAAATAATGCTGCCTTTAGGCGATGGGCGGTCACCTTGTCCTCTGGCCAAGAGACCGGTTACTAGAATCCCAAGGTGTGCCCATGGTGCCGCCTGAACTGGTGGTACCTGAATATGCACTGATGCATGAGAACACCTTGGACTAATAAAGCACTTTGCATTGGCCTTATAGCAGGGCAGGTAAATTGTTATACATACTTGACACTAGCTGTTCACAGCCTTTTGGCTAAGATCAAGTGTAGTATCTGTTCGAGGAGAGTTAAGGGGTTCCTCCGATAATGGACAGACTACCTAAGTCATGTGGCCAAAGAGCCGGCAGCAATAAAGTCCAGGACCTTTGTGCCCCCAGAGTAGTGACTCAGGGTGCCTGAAAAATCACTGAGATTGGTGATCCCAGGTGGTAAAAGTAGGACACGAAGCGCTGGTTTCACTCTTTTGTGGCCTTTTGGCTAGGCAGGAATTTTTTTTACAAATCCAGCCAAAAGGCTGGAGGCAGTATTCATTAGGGATGAGCGCACTCGGATTTATAAAAATCCGAGCCCACCCGAACGTTGCGGATCCGAGTCGGATCCGAGACAGATCCGGGTATTGGCGCCAAATTCAAATGTGAAACTGAGGCTCTGACTCATAATCCCGTTGTCGGATCTCGCGATACTCGGATCCTATAAATTCCCCGCTAGTCGCCGCCATCTTCACTCGGGCATTGATCAGGGTAGAGGGAGGGTGTGTTAGGTGGTCCTCTGTCCTGGTAGATCTCGTGCTGTGCTGTTTAGTTCTGTGCTGTGCTGTTTAGTTCTGTGCTGTGCTGTGCTGTGCTGTGCTGTGCTGTGCTGTGCTGTGCTGTGTTCTGCAGTATCAGTCCAGTGGTGCTGTGTGCTGTGCTCTGTCCTTCTGAGGTCAGTGGTGCTGCTGGGTCCTGTGCTGTGTCCTGTTCAGTCCAGTGGTGCTGTGTCCTGTGCTCTGTGCTTCTAAGGGCATAGTTATTTCCCCAATATTCCCCTGTGTTTAAAAAAATAAAAAAAAGTTTTTTTAAAAAATACCAAAAACTACTTTAATTTTTTTTAATTACCACAAAATTTGCACAACCAATCCTGCAGTATAAGCCCATTGGTACTGCAATATTACCAAGTTCACACATTCAGCAGTAAAAGTCCAGTGGTACTGCAATATTACAAAGTTTACACATTCTGCAGTATCAGTCCAGTGGTGCTGTGTCCTGTGCTCTGTCCTGCTGAGTTCCGTAGTGCTGCTGGGTCCTGTGCCGTGTCCTGTTCAGTCCAGTGGTGCTGTGTCCTGTGCTCTGTGCTTCTAAGGGCATAGTTATTTCCCCATTATTCCCAAGTTTTTAAAAAATAAAAAAAAAGTAAAAAAAAATAAAAAATTTAAAAAAAAAAAAAAATAATATAATAATTATAACCAAATTTGCAAAACCAATCCAGCAGTATAAGTCCATTGGTACTGCAATATTACAAAGTTCACACATTCTGCAGTATCAGTCCAGTGGTGCTGTGTCCTGTGCTCTGTCCTGCTGAGGTCCGTAGTGCTGCTGGGTCCTGTGCCGTGTCCTGTTCAGTCCAGTGGTGCTGTGTCCTGTGCTCTGTGCTTCTAAGGGCATAGTTATTTCCCCATTATTCCCAAGTTTTTAAAAAATAAAAAAAAGTAAAAAAAAATAAAAAATTAAAAAATAAAATAAAATATATAATAATTATAACCAAATTTGCAAAACCAATCCAGCAGTATAAGTCCATTGGTACTGCAATATTACAAAGTTCACACATTCTGCAGTATCAGTCCAGTGGTGCTGTGTCCTGTGCTCTGTCCTGCTGAGTTCCGTAGTGCTGCTGGGTCCTGTGCCGTGTCCTGTTCAGTCCAGTGGTGCTGTGTCCTGTGCTCTGTGCTTCTAAGGGCATAGTTATTTCCCCACTATTCCCAAGTTTTTTAAAAATAAAAAAAAAGTAAAAAAAAATAAAAAATTTAAAAAAAATAAAAAATATAATAATTATAACCAAATTTGCAAAACCAATCCAGCAGTATAAGTCCATTGGTACTGCAATATTACCAAGTTCACACATTCTGCAGTATCTTGTGCTACATATAATGGAGACCAAAAATTTGGAGGATAAAGTAGGGAAAGATCAAGACCCACTTCCTCCTAATGCTGAAGCTGCTGCCACTAGTCATGACATAGACGATGAAATGCCATCAACGTCGTCTTCCAAGCCCGATGCCCAATCTCGTAGTACCGGGCATGTAAAATCCAAAAAGCCCAAGTTAAGAAAAAGTAGCAAAAAGAGAAACTTAAAATCATCTGAGGAGAAACGTAAAGTTGCCAATATGCCATTTACGACACGGAGTGGCAAGGAACGGCTTAGGCCCTGGCCCGTGTTCATGACTAGTGGTTCAGCTTCACCCACGGATCTTAGCCCTCCTCCTCCTCCCCCCCCCCCTACAAAAAATTGAAGAGAGTTATGCTGTAAGCAACAAAACAGCAAACAACTCTGCCTTCTAAAGAGAAATTATCACAAATCCACAAGGCGAGTCCAAGGATGTTGGTGGTTGTCAAGCCTGACCTTCCCATCACTGTACGGGAAGAGGTGGCTCGGGAGGAGGCTATTGATGATGTAGCTGGCGCTGTGGAGGAACTTGATGATGAGGATGGTGATGTGGTTATTGTAAATGAGGCACCAGGGGGGGAAACAGCTGATGTCCATGGGATGAAAAAGCCCATCGTCATGCCTGGTCAGAAGACCAAAAAATGCACCTCTTCGGTCTGGAGTTATTTTTATCCAAATCCAGACAACCAATGTATGGCCATATGTAGCTTATGTAAAGCTCAAATAAGCAGGGGTAAGGATCTTGCCCACCTAGGAACATCCTCCCTTATACGTCACCTGAATAACCTTCATAGTTCAGTGGTTAGTTCAGGAACTGGGGCTAGGACCCTCATCGGTACAGGGACACCTGAATCCCGTGGTCCAGTTGGATACACACCAGCAACACCCTCCTCGTCAACTTCCTCCACAATCTCCATCAGATTCAGTCCTGCAGCCCAAGTCACCAGCCAGACTGAGTCCTCCTCAATACGGGATTCATCCGAGGAATCCTGCAGCGGTACGCCTACTACTGCCACTGCTGCTGTTGCTGCTGTTAGTCGGTCATCTTCCCAGAGGGGAAGTCGTAAGACCGCTAAGTCTTTCACAAAACAATTGACCGTCCAACAGTCGTTTGCCATGACCACAAAATACGATAGTAGTCACCCTATTGCAAAGCGTATAACTGCGGCTGTAACTGCAATGTTGGTGTTAGACGTGCGCCCGGTGTCCGCCATCAGTGGAGTGGGATTTAGAGGGTTGATGGAGGTATTGTGTCCCCGGTACCAAATCCCCTCGAGATTCCACTTCACTAGGCAGGCGATACCAAAAATGTACAGAGAAGTACGATCAAGTGTCCTCAGTGCTCTTAAAAATGCGGTTGTACCCACTGTCCACTTAACCACGGACATGTGGACAAGTGGTTCTGGGCAAACGAAGGACTATATGACTGTGACAGCCCACTGGGTAGATGCATCCCCTACCGCAGCAACAGCAACAGCTGCATCAGTAGCAGCATCTACAAAATGGCTGCTCATGCAAAGGCAGGCAACATTGTGTATTACAGGCTTTAATAAGAGGCACAACGCTGACAACATATTAGAGAAAATGAGGGAAATTATCTCCCAGTGGCTTACCCCACTTAGACTCTCATGGGGATTTGTGGTGTCAGACAATGCCAGTAACATTGTGCGGGCATTAAATATGGGCAATTTCCAGCACGTCCCATGTTTTGCCCACACCATTAATTTGGTGGTGCAGCATTACCTCAAGAGTGACAGGGGTGTGCAGGAGATGCTTGCGGTGGCGCGCAAAATTGCTGGACACTTTCGGCATTCAGCCAGTGCCTACCGCAGACTAGAGGCACATCAAAAAAGCATGAACCTGCCCTGCCATCACCTCAAACAAGAGGTTGTGACGCACTGGAACTCCACCCTCTATATGCTGCAGAGGATGGAGGAGCAGCAAAAGGCCATTCAGGCCTACACAGCCACCTACGACATAGGCAAAGGAGTGGGGATGCGCCTCAGTCAAGCGCAGTGGAGACTGATTTCCGTGTTGTGCAAGGTTCTGCAGCCATTTGAACTTGCCACATGAGAAGTCAGTTCCGACACTGCCAGCTTGAGTCAGGTCATTCCCCTGATCAGGCTGTTGCAGAAGCAGCTGGAGAAAGTGAGGGAGGAGCTGGTAAGCCATTGCGATTACACCAAGCATGTAGCTCTTGTGGATGTAGCCCTTCGTACGCTTTGCCAGGATCCGAGGGTGGTCACTCTTTTAAAGTCAGAGGAATACATTCTGGCCACCGTGCTCGATCCTCGGTTTAAAGCGTATGTTGTGTCTCTGTTTCCGGCGGACACAAGTCTACAGCGGTGCAAAGACCTGCTGGTCAGGAGATTGTCCTCTGAAGAGGACCGTGACATGCCAACAGCTCCACCCTCATTTTCTTCCACATCTATGGCTACGAGGAAAAAGCTCAGTTTTCCCAAAAGAGGCACTGGCGGGGATGCTGATAACATCTGGTCCGGACTGAAGGACCTGCCAACCATTGCAGACATGTCTACTCTCGCTGCATTGGATGCTGTCACAATAGAAAAAATTGTGGATGATTACTTTGCTGACACCATCCAAGTAGACATGTCAGACAGTCCATATTGTTACTGGCAGGAAAAAAAGGCAGTTTGGAAGCCCCTGTACAAACTGGCTCTATTTTACCTGAGTTGTCCCCCCTCCAGTGTGTACTCGGAAAGAGTTTTTAGTGCAGCGGGGAACCTGGTCAGTGAGCGGCGAAGGAGGTTGCTTCCTCAGAACGTTGAAAAAATGATGTTTATAAAAATGAATAATCAATTCCTCAATGAAGTACAGCACTGCCCTCCAGACAGTACAGAGGGACCTGTGGTTGTGGAGTCCAGCGGGGACGAATTGATAATGTGTGATGAGGAGGAAGTACACACTGTAGGGGGAGAGGAATCAGAGGTTGAGGATGAGGACGACATCTTGCCTCAGTAGAGCCTGTTTAGTCTGTACAGGGAGAGATGAATAGCTTTTTTGGTGTGGGGGCCCAAACAAACCAATCATTTCAGCCAAAGTTGTTTGGTAGGCCCTGTCGCTGAAATGATTGGTTTGTTAAAGTGTGCATGTCCTATTTCAACAACATAAGGGTGGGTGTGAGGGCCCAAGGACAATTCCATCTTGGACCTTTTTTTTTTTGCATTATATGACCAATCAACAGTCGTTTGCCATGTTCAAAAAGTAAAACCAAATTTAAAAAAATACAAGAAATTAAACCAAAAGTAAAATGCCGTGTCATAATTTAAAACAAGAGGTATTGACGTGCTCTAAAACTACTGTATTGTTGTTTATATTTTATAAACACTACACTTGAAAGCTTGAGTCTTTCAATAAAAAAGTAACTGTCCATTGCACGAATATTTGCAACAGGGACAATTTTAGGGTTAAGAAAGTCAACTAATAACACTTCGACGCTGTCTGTCTTTATAAACACTACACTTGGAAGTTGGAGGAGGTATTGTGGCCCCGGCACCAAATTTACTACCGGGGCCACTCCACTGTGCAGTCCATATTTAGGTGTATCAGATATTAAACAACGGTGACAGTTGATGCCCAATTTTTTAATTATATTGTGGCCTCGGTACCAAATTGTGTACCGGGGCCACCACACTACGCAGTCCAGATACTTGTTTGGTGGAATTCAGACCAGTTGAGGGTTTTATTATTATTATATTGTGTGGACCACTCTATCAATACCACACTACAACTCTATATACCACTCTATTTCATACTTTAATTCTATTTCATACTTTAATTCTATTTAATACTTTAATTCTATTTCATACTTTAATTCTATTTCATACTTTAATTCTATTACTAATTACCATAAAGAGGAACAAAATAAACCAATTTTACCAAAAGTATAATATGACTTAGAATTACAAACACTACACTTGAAAGATGGTGCCTTTAAATGAAAAAGTCAGTCTTCATTGCACGACTATGTGCAACAGGGACAGTTTTTTGGGTTAACAAAGTCAAACAATAACACTTCGACCCTGTCTGTCTGGGATCTCAATGACGAATTGTCTGTACCATGTTTGGAGGAGGTATTGTGGCCCCGGTATCAAATTGGGGTACCGGGGCCACCCCACTATGCAGTCCAGATACTTGTTTGGTGGAATTCAGACCAGTTGAGGGTTTTATTATTATTATAATGTGTGGACCACTCTATCTATACCACACTACAACTCTATATACCACTCTATTTCATACTTTAATTCTATTTCATACTTTAATTCTATTTAATACTTTAATTCTATTTCATACTTTAATTCTATTTCATACTTTAATTCTATTACTAATTACCATAAAGAGGAACAAAATAAACCAATTTTACCAAAAGTATAATATGACTTAGACTTACAAACACTACACTTGAAAGATCGTGCCTTTAATGAAAAAGTCAGTCTTCATTGCACGACTATGTGCAACAGGGACAGTTTTTTGGGTTTACAAAGTCAAACAATAACACTTTGACCCTGTCTGTCTGGGATCTCAATGACGAATTGTCTGTACCATGTTTGGAGGAGGTATTGTGGCCCCGGTATCAAATTGTGTACCGGGGCCACCACACTACGCAGTCCATACCCTTTTTTGGTGGAATTCTGACACGTGGAGGGTTTTTTTAATTATATTGTGGCCTCGGTACCAAATTGTGTACCGGGGCCACCACACTACGCAGTCAAGATAGATAGATGCGTATCATAGATAAAGTACATTCAGTGGTGTGGGGCAAATTGAAAAATATTCAAAATGCACTGACATTATCAAAAACAAGAGGTTGTCACACGCTAAAACTCCAACATGTATATGATGGAGAGGATGGAGGAGCAGCCGTATGTGTAGTGTAATGCAGACCTGTTGAAGGTTTTTTATATATTTTATTGTGGTGCCCAGTGCCCACCTCCTCTACGCAGTCCAGGTACATTTATTGGTGCGATTCATAAAAGTTCAGGGTTTTTAGATATTGTGGTGACCCACTCCTCTACGCAGTCCAGGTACATTTATTGGTGCGATTCATAAAAGTTCAGGGTTTTTAATATATTGTGGTGACCCACTCCTCTACGCAGTCCAGGTACATTTATTGGTGCGATTCATAAAAGTTCAGGGTTTTTAATATATATTGTGGTGACCCACTCCTCTACGCAGTCCAGGTACAGTTATTGGTGCGATTCATAAAAGTTCTGGGTTTTTAAGATATTGTGGTGACCCACTCCTCTACGCAGTCCAGGTACATTTATTGGTGCTAATCATAAAAGTTCAGGGTTTTTTAATATATATTGTGGTGACCCACTCCTCTACGCAGTCCAGGTACATTTATTGGTGCGATTCATAAAAGTTCAGGGTTTTTTAAGATATTGTGGTGACCCACTCCTCTACGCAGTCCAGGTACATTTATTGGTGCGATTCATAAAAGTTCAGGGTTTTTAATATATTGTGGTGACCCACTCCTCTACGCAGTCCAGGTACATTTATTGGTGCGATTCATAAAAGTTCAGGGTTTTTTAATATATATTGTGGTGACCCACTCCTCTACGCAGTCCAGGTACATTTATTGGTGCGATTCATAAAAGTTCAGGGTTTTTAAGATATTGTGGTGACCCACTCCTCTACGCAGTCCAGGTACATTTATTGGTGCGAATCATAAAAGTTCAGGGTTTTTAATATATATTGTGGTGACCCACCTCCTCTACGCAGTCCAGGTACATTTATTGGTGCGATTCATAAAAGTTCAGGGTTTTTAAGATATTGTGGTGACCCACTCCTCTACGCAGTCCAGGTACATTTATTGGTGCGATTCATAAAAGTTCAGGGTTTTTAATATATATTGTGGTGACCCACTCCTCTACGCAGTCCAGGTACAATTATTGGTGCGAATCATAAAAGTTCAGGGTTTTTTAATATATATTGTGGTGACCCACTCCTCTAGGCAGTCCAGGTACATTTATTGGTGCGATTCATAAAGTTCTGGGTTTTTAAGATATTGTGGTGACCCACTCCTCTACGCAGTCCAGGTACATTTATGGTGCGATTCATAAAAGTTCAGGGTTTTTAATATATATTGTGGTGACCCACTCCTCTACGCAGTCCAGGTACATTTATTGGTGCGATTCATAAAAGTTTCAGCATTTTTAATATATATTGTGGTGACCCACTCCTCTACGCAGTCCAGAAAGATACCTTGTTGCAACGTTTTGGACTAATAACTATATTGTGAGGTGTTCAGAATACACTGTAAATAGTGGAAATGCTTGTTTATTGAATGTTATTGAGGTTAATAATAGCCTAGGAGTGAAAATAAGCCCAAAAACTTGATTTTTAAACTTTTTATGTTTTTTTGCAAAAAAATCCGAATCCAAAACCTTAAATCCGAACCGAGACCTTTCGTCAAGTGTTTTGCGAGACAAATCCGAACCTCAAAAATAACGAAAATCCGGATCCAAAACACAAAACACGAGACCTCAAAAGTCGCCGGTGCACATCCCTAGTATTCATGATCACTTATTTATTTATTTTTTCTTTGTGTTTTTATTTTATCACTTTCACATATTTTTTTGTATTTTTCTTTTTGGATTGGAGTGGAGGTGGTGTGGTCCAAGTGGTTCCCACTTCCTTTAAACTTCCCCTTGGGGGCAGAATATTTAGTCCTGGGAGAAGCCTTAGTGGATCCCAGGTGAAAGGGACTTCCTTATCTTGCGGGAAAAAGAAGGGGTCTGTAGACACTTGCCTCCTGAGATATCTTATAAACCCAGGGGGTTGGGTATAGAGGGGCTACTTTTTATGTTTTTGAGCACTTTTTAGATGCATTGTGGTTTTAGAGAGGCTTTTAAAGAAAATGGTGATGTATAGTCGCTTCATGGCCTTTTGGCTAAGATCAGGCGATGGGCTGTCATCTTGTCCTCTGGCCAAGAGGCCAGTTACTAGAATCCCGATGTGCAACATTGCCCTGGTGCCACCTGAGTCGGGGTGCCAAAACTTGCCATGGTGCTTGAGTACACCTTTGCACTAGTAAAGTTATTTGCATACCTCCTTTTTTTGTGGCATCCTTTTTATTTCTTTGCCCTGACCTTATGTCTGGGCAGGTCCCACCTGAGCATTGCAACAGAGTGGCCATATCGCTCCCATGGTCGGTGATGTCGTGGAACTCCCCCTAGCTTTGGTAAAGGGTTATCTGAAGACCCTTATTCTCTAAAGTGGCACTATGGTTCCTGGGGATGGTGAGCAATGGAGCCATTTCCCTTTAGGGAACTGTCTAAGGACCCAAACCCCCAGCACAGTCACTGCAGTGCACTGGATGATTGAATTCGATCATGCACCCTGGGCTTCAAAACAAAGGTGATGTATAGTGCAGGATGTCATATCGTATGCCATATGTCTTGTATTATTCTATAAAGTATGGCTGATTTATGGTGAACGTTGTATTGTGTTTTGGCCTCGCAGTACACTTGAATGTATTGTCCTTATGTTTGTTTTTAGTTATAATTTTCATTAAAAAAGTGCCTAGATTTCTGCCGTGGTTATGAGTTTGTGGAACAAGATGAGTAGATTTTTGTGGAGGAGCAGCAGTTTTCACAGGCAGATGAGAGGAATTAAAGTAGCAGTCAGTGTAATCAGGGCCGTCTTTCCCATTGGGCACAATGGGCAGGTGCCCGGGAGCCCTGCAGCCTAGGGGGGCCCGTCGGAGGCAGCAAAAAAAAAAAACCCTGAAAAAATAGAAGAAAATACTAACCTTGCGGTCAGCTGGCGATCCGGCTCCCTCCATGGTCTCCTCCTCCGTCGCGCTTGCAGTGCATGTCGGGCATGACGTCATCACGCCCGCCCGACATGGGCCCATATATATAATTTTTTTTTATTTTTTTTTATATATAGGGGCCCCGGTGCACTGCTGTGCCCGGGGGCCCAAGATGTTCTTAAGAGGGCCCTGAGTGTAATGTACAGACAGATATAGTTTATGGCAAAGGCGCATGTGTAAATTACATCTGTGTAAAATATGTACTATACTTGTAGTATTCAGAGCTGCATGTATCATTAAGATACGTGCGACTCTGTATGTTATACAAAATGCATGCATTACAGTAAGATATGCTTAAAGCATATTATATGTTAAAAGTGTATGAAAACACCAAAGCAGCTCTAGTGCTGCCAGCCTAGGTGTTTATTGGAAAAATCTGGTGGACAAAAAGGATTGGGTTCCCCCAAAGTTGTCAGCACTAGCATTAGGCTATGGCAGCCCGGGCTGGTGGCACTCTAGCAGGAAAACCCGTACCAACCAGTTCCAAATGTGCATGGGAATTTTTCCCAGTGATAAATATTACTGCACAGACACTAAGGGGGGTATTCAATTGTTAGAGAGTTTGTAATTTCGAGCGCGTTACGTCTTTTTTTTTTTATTATTATTTTCGAGCGCGTAAACTTCTCCGTCTTATCGCGCTCCAAACGTTTGTCAATGTTAAAGTATAGGCTGGATGCGAACCCTCAGCGGAAAAAGCTATTCAATTGTTTTTTAACGCTGTGGGTGAAACAGGCAAATCTGCTGTTTTATCTCGCACCTCCTTGGTCTGCTCAAAGAAATTTTTTTTTTATTAAGTTAAAAAAAATATACATTAAACTGAAAAAATAGGTGTAAAAGTTCATAAAAATAACCTAAAAACTGAAAAGTACTATTTTTTTAAAAAAATAAAAGTGTAATAATTAATAGTTTTTGAAAGTTCCCCCTTTAAAAAAATCCATTAGTGGTGCATGTATTTAAACTTTATTATTTTATTTTAAGGGGGGGGGGGTGGTTGTGCCTGACATCAGTCAGCTCTCATCAAAATTGTGAAAAGTAGCATGTTATTTATTTATTTTTTAAAACCAAAAGCGTTTGCTCCCCACTCTATTTAGTCTTAACCCTAGCGCTGGCAGGCTATTGCTGTGTGTGTTAAAATCTTTGAAAATTTTTGCGTAGGGTTCCCCCTATTTTAATTGAACCAGCACTAGGCACACCAGCCGGGGTGATAGGCACTATAGCAGGGGGGGGGGGGGAGGGGGAACGCAGTTTTGGTCCCACGGCCATAATGAGTAAACACCCACAGACTGTTCAGCGCTGGCCTGGATTCCCTAGGGAGTGTGGTCCACTGAAAAATGTAAGCGGGCCACCCCCCTAGGGACACCCAGCCCAGTGCCGATAGCACTAGGGCTCTTCCTACTACCCCTGGGCTGTGGGTAGTAGGGTAATAAATGGGGATTTTGTATGAAAAAAAAAATAATAAAAAATTTTGACTTGTGGAACTACATGTCCCAGCCAGCCATGTTGGCCTAAATAGTGTGTGCATGCTGCTACTTGTCTAACTACAAGCACCAGTGTACCCATGGCACCCAGGGCATGTTTGCACTTGTAGAACCACTAGTGCCAAAATGCTCTTACACCCACGGCTGGCTGTGATCTGTAGTTCCACAAAGCAAAATGTTAAATAAAAGCACAACACCCTCATTCCAACCACAAATCTTTATTAAAAATAATAAAACCCCAAGAAATACAGTAAACACCTTCATGTACACCATAGATTTTTATTAAAAACAAAAAAAAAAAAAATACTCACCATGGACGAAATCATCAGTTTTCTGATGCTTTACCTACACACACTCATTTACGCAAAGTCCCAACAAATATTTGTACCTTCGAAGAAATATCCGGCTTGCCCACTGTCCCACAAATATTTGTACCTTACAAATGTCCATGCTTGGCCAGTGTTCAAGAAATGTTTGTAAATGGCAAAAAATTTACCTGCTTGTAAAATCTTTAAATCTGCTGTCCAGGGGGGGGCATTGTTGCTTGCAGTGCTGGGGCCCTTCTTGATTGCAGTGTAGGGGCCCATTCTCTTGTGCAGTGCTGGGGCCCTTCTTGATTGCATTAATTTTCTTTTATTTTTTTATACTAAAATGACTGCCTTAACCACTCCTCATTTCAAACTCGCTAGGACCAATAATAGAGTGCGAGGGGGTAGATGCAATGTTAACAATTGAATTGAGCGTTTTTGTTTTTTTTTAAACGAGTGCTCGAACAGGAAAAAACGAGCGCTGGTTTTTGGTTTTTTTCGAGCGCGGGATTTTCACCCGTCTCGCTAACAATTGAATATGCCCCTAAGAGCACATTTGCAGCCAAGCTCTTAGCAGAGTTTTTGTATTTTGCCAATACTGGATTGTTTCAAGAAAAAGATGCCAAGGGTGCCTTCTGACTTAGGTGAGAAATAAAGAGGGTCAATGAGGGTTGTGAGGGGGTGTTTTTAATCAAATTAATAATTTTATTTAAATGTGGTATGTGTGTGTTTATTTACATTTTTGTCTGGTGCACTTGTGGTTCCTCAAGTGCAGACATGCCCTGGCAGCCATAGGTATGCTGGCGCTTGTAATATTACAAGCGCCAACATGCCCAACCACGTAAAGCCAGGCCAGGGCTTGCTGGGACATGTAGTGCACCATGAACAACCAGTACTTTTTTTTTAAATTATTATCTAACACCTATCGCAGCAGGGGTGTGGGAAGTGCCCTAGTGCTGTCAGTATGGGGCTTGGTATTCCTAGAGAGGGTTGCATTGTTTTTGGCGAGTTTAATCCCCCTAGGGATTTCAGCCCCATGTTAACCAGCCTGGAGCTGGTTGGTACTAAGGAAAACCCTATGCTGTGGGATTTCCTGCTATAGTGCCACCAGCATAACCTAGTGCTGGTATATGCAATTTCAAGGGACCACACTCTGTTTATCCCCACAATTTTGCCACTGGCACTCTAGGTGCAGGACTAGAGCTTGTGTGGCTTTCTGGGCACGGGGGCTGTTTGTTTTTTGCATTTATTTTATTAACATCAAATGTAAGGTCTGATCTTACATGTGGTCTACTGATTACACTGGTCTGCGATGAAAAAGCTTTTTTAACGAATTTATGTAATACCTATAGACTTTTGGTTGCTGAACATGAAAATAACTCCCGATTTTGCATATCATATCACCTTTTTCTGCAAAACGTGTATTTATGAATAGGTCGTTTTTTTTTCATATTCTTTGAAATAATAAATGTATTCTGCCTATATTTATTATAAAACATTGTTTTAAATTAATTCAGTCGGTAGTATAGAACGTTGCAATTCAGTTCTCGTCATAAAACGTCCCCGCGCCCAGTGCCAGATTGAGGTCCACATGGGCCTGGAGCTGAAATTTACAAAGGGCCTAAACCTTATACTGTCTAATGGAACATTGCACACACACAATGGTTCAACTATAACTACAACTACAAGGTGAGCTGGCGAAGGTGGAACCAAATACAACAGATGCAACACAATTTTGCCCTGTGCCGGTTCATTTTAACCCCTGCCTACCACAACATACACACACACAGTACACACTACATACTACACACACACAGGTCATATACATTCATAGATTATTCAAAAAGAAGTTTAAAAGCAGTTTTATTGCACAATGGCAACACATACGCGTCAATACCATTAGCACATTCAGTCTATCTTAAAGAAACATGAAAATTTCAAAACTGTTTTGGAACTGATTGGATATGCAAGACACAACTGGTTATTATGTGGAGATCTTAAAATGTTATGCATGGTACTTGTCCAGCAACAAAGTTACACCAAATTCCATGTCTTCTTTGTGAATGGGATAGCTGAGCTAAAACTTTACATTGGCAAAAAAACAATTGGTCAGCTCGAAAAAGTTTAGAAAGTGGAAAAATTAATGTCATCAAATCCAGTTAAGTAGATCCAAATAAAGTTTTACTTCCACCACTACATATAAAATTAGGTCTGATGAAACAATTTTCATCCTTCAAACAAGTGATTTAAACAAATGTAGGCAATGTAAAGGATCCAAATTACAAAGAAATTGTCAGGGAAATGCTTAATAGTTACAGAAACCCTGGCTGCAATAAGAGTTTCTAGGTACATTTTTTGAATTCCCATATTGAGCATTTTCAGAATAATCTCGGAGACTACAGTGATATTAAAGATCTGATGGCTCACTACTGCTGGATGATACACCAAGACGACACAGAAAAAACTTATAAGCGAAAAACGACAAAACGGAGTATGAAGACACAAAAAAAAATGTTAACAATGATTTCAATAATAATGGTTTTGTTTCTATTATTGTTTGATTTTATTGTTATTTTATTATGTAATTAAGGCAAAAACACAGTGATATCATCTACACTTCTTCGTTTTTCCCAATAAATATATCAAGAACAGTTAAACTTTTTGTTTTTTCTTAAAAATGTATGTAATCCCTTATAGGTAAATGTGATGTGATAATTGTTTTTATATACTATTTCTTGATGTACACAGGAGTATAATTAAGAATATAAAAGTATTATTAAAAAAGCTTTCAATACCTTAAATTTCACAGACCTGTGTTATCATTATCACCATGGATCTTGTACCTTCTAGAGGAATATCTGTAGCTGCTTTCTCCTCCGCATAGTACGTAAGTTGCCCCTCTTACGTTTTGCCTCTACACGTAGAGAGGTACAACAGGGACTCAGTCTGCATACAGACTGAGATGTACTCCTTTTCACTACAGATGTGCAGTATGGAGAAGTGCAGCACAAGAAAATATGGTCTATTTCCATTGTAACACTTTACAATTACTACTATGGGCTGTAGGGGCCAGGTACATAACAAGATCAGGACCCTGGTTTGGCAAGTTAAAAAACAATTCACACTCACACACACATGGAGCTGATGCAGAGTGAGTACTACTCCATTGTGCATAATGCAGATGCGCCCATGCAAATGTGTGATTCTGCAACTTACACAAGTCTGCACCTGTAGAGGTGAAACATATGAGGAAAGGTGCATTCTAACATAGGTTAAGTACAGTAAAGGTGTGTTCTCGTAAATGCAGCCGATGCAGACCAGCAGTTTCTGGTTTATATGCCCCTGTTCGGAGGTGTATCTTTTGCACCAGCTACATGGTAGATGCAAATACAAGCTGATGATGATAATGAATGGCAACGTTACCTCATTACTTCTGATTGAATTATTGTGGAATCACTGCATTCATTGGTAGCAGATAGATTGCCTCATTGCATAGTCGCTTGCTTGTGGCACTTATAGTGGATACATTTGGATCTTTTCTTTTCTAATCTTGACATAGCTAAATTTTTGTTAGCATTTTTTATCATGTGTATTTGTTGTTACCTACTTTTTTCCCTGATCTATAGCACACTCTTGTAGGCCAGCAACTCCAAAAAGATTGTCCAGCGAGCGTGTCTACAGGTCATGTGTAAACCTCTTTGGAGTGCCAGTTGCAAAGTTGATATGCCTCTTTCACCTACCACCTTATGTCATCATGGACACTCTGCAGATATAGCAACCTAGAGCATATGAGTGGCATCCATACAGCAATACCACACTGACTAAATTGTTGACTGTTACATTTCTGTGGTCATTCCAGACCACAGTGGGTGTTGCGACAGGAGTGTCCCAGACTGCTTTCAGTCATGTACTCAAACAGATATTGCAGACATTCCTGTAGCAAATCACCCAGTTTATTCATCTGCCTTTTGATGAGGAATCCCGTGTGCCCATAAAACAATAGTTTAATCGAATTGATGGTACTTATGTAGTGTTGGTACCATCGGGAGTTAATCAATCCATTTTTCGAAATAGGAAATTATTTTATTACACAATGTCAAGGCTATATTTGATGCACCTCTTCTCTTTCTGACTCCTTTGTGATGAAGCAATTGGTTATATGGCATAAAATATAACAGAGGCAAGGTGGAGATGCGTGGATATTAGGTAAGAATGTTTAATGTCATAAAATGTAGAAACAAAACTTTGGCCATGTCATTATTACTAGCTCTGTAGTTGCCCCATGTTCACTATGCAGCTAACCTTAGGTGAATTATGGTATGTTTAAAATTATATTTTACTTAATTGGTTCAAAGTGTAAATCTACATATTTGCAATACTGTCGAGTGTCTAGATTAACAAAGCATCCAAACACAAACATGGGTCGGTTGCTTTTTTAAAGTGTGTTTGTTCGCCTTTATGGAGACAGCACATATCGGTTCTGCCCTTTGCTAAATTTTGCATATAATTCATATGTCCACCAGTCACTGAACTAACGTTTGGGCTTCTCAAATACCATTTCTATTGCCTTGATTGATCTGGTGGAGCCTTCATATATGCATCAAATATTGTGTGCGACATTATTTTTCTGTGTGTAAGTTTTCATAACATTGCAATTAGGAGTAGATTGGACAATCTGAAAAATAACAGCAAAATGTGTTCAACATATTTTAAAAAAAAACTTTTTTTTTTTTTTTACTTTTTCCCCTAGGGCTGATGTTATAATTGTCCCTCACCACTTGTCTCTGAGTGACCCGAGCACTGGGGGCTGCAGGAACAGAGGCAGGTGTTGAGCCCTCTTGTCAAGCTCCCAGGGGACAGATGTAATAATCTGGCCACGGGGACTACATGATTAAGGATTGCTGCCAGTTTTGTGCAAATCCCTTCATAGCTATAATTATGCACTCCTGCTAACCCATCATCTCCTGGAGGCTTTGATTTATATTGGTCAGTATTTCTTTTGATTCATTAGAACTTTTCTCTAAGGTCTCCCAGAGCCGCACAGATGTTGATTGTGCCTGGGCAGCAGGAGGAGAAGCCATTGGTGTCCCTGGCAGCTCCTACTCCTACTCTTACTCTTGGTGTGGGTGGATGCTCAGCATCTAATAAAAACAATTAATGAATTTCACATGATTTTGCCATAATTAGGATTTTTTTCTAGCTAATTATTTAAACTTACAAAAGTTATTGAACTACTTCTTTACATAGGAAATTTTCTTCTAGACATTCCAAGAATGATACTAAATATCCCTTTTTACTAGTAAGTACTATAACTGTATACTATTCTATCTGATTTTTTTAAATGGGCCTAATTGCCGACAGCATTTCTGCCAAATGATTCTAGCAAATTAAATGTATCTGTTGTTTGATTAAGGAATGCAGAGATTAACCACAATTTATGAATGGCAATGTAAATGTTACTTGTTTCCAAAAGGGACCTATTACTAGGGATGTGCACCGGCGACTTTTGAGGTCTCGTGTTTTGTGTTTTGGATCCGGATTTTCGTTATTTTTGAGGTTCGGATTTGTCTCGCAAAACACTTGACGAAAGGTCTCGGTTCGGATTTAAGGTATTGGATTCGGATTTTTTTTGAAAAAAACATAAAAAGTTTAAAAATCAAGTTTTTGGGCTTATTTTCACTCCTAGGCTATTATTAACCTCAATAACATTCAATAACAAGCATTTCCACTAATTTACAGTGTATTCTGAACACCTCACAATATAGTTATTAGTCCAAAACGTTGCAAAAAGGTATCTTTCTGGACTGCGTAGAGGAGTGGGTCACCACAATATCTTAAAAACCCTGAACTTTTATGATTCGCACCAATAAATGTACCTGGACTGCGTAGAGGAGTGGGTCACCACAATATATATAATAAGAAAACCATCAACTTGTTTGATTCGCACCAATAAATGTACCTGGACTGCGTAGAGGAGTGGGTCACCACAATATATTAAAAACCCTGAACTTTTATGAATCGCACCAATAAATGTACCTGGACTGCGTAGAGGAGTGGGTCACCACAATATATATAATAAGAAAACCATCAACTTGTTTGATTCGCACCAATAAATGTACCTGGACTGCGTAGAGGAGTGGGTCACCACAATATATTAAAAACCCTGAACTTTTATGAATCGCACCAATAAATGTACCTGGACTGCGTAGAGGAGTGGGTCACCACAATATATTAAAAACCCTGAACTTTTATGAATCGCACCAATAAATGTACCTGGACTGCGTAGAGGAGTGGGTCACCACAATATCTTAAAAACCCTGAACTTTTAAGAATCGCACCAATAAATGTACCTGGACTGCGTAGAGGAGTGGGTCACCACAATATCTTAAAAACCCTGAACTTTTAAGAATCGCACCAATAAATGTACCTGGACTGCGTAGAGGAGTGGGTCACCACAATATATTAAAAACCCTGAACTTTTATGAATCGCACCAATAAATGTACCTGGACTGCGTAGAGGAGTGGGTCACCACAATATCTTAAAAACCCTGAACTTTTATGAATCGCACCAATAAATGTACCTGGACTGCGTAGAGGAGTGGGCACTGGGCACCACAATAAAATATATAAAAAACCTTCAACAGGTCTGCATTACACTACACATACGGCTGCTCCTCCATCCTCTCCATCATATACATGTTGGAGTTTTAGCGTGTGACAACCTCTTGTTTTTGATAATGTCAGTGCATTTTGAATATTTTTCAATTTGCCCCACACCACTGAATGTACTTTATCTATGATACGCATCTATCTATCTTGACTGCGTAGTGTGGTGGCCCCGGTACACAATTTGGTACCGAGGCCACAATATAATTAAAAAACCCTCCACGTGTCAGAATTCCACCAAACAAGTATCTGGACTGCGTAGTGGGGTGGCCCCGGTACCCAACTTGATACCGGGGCCACAATACCTCCTCCAAACATGCTACAGACAATTCGTCATTGAGATCCCATTAAGTATGTTAAAGACAGACAGGGTCCAAGTGTTATTAGTTGACTTTGTAAAAAAACTGTCCCTGTTGCACATAGTCATGCAATGAAGACTTACTTTTTCATTTAAAGGCACGATCTTTCAAGTGTAGTGTTTGTAAGTCTAAGTCATATTATACTTTTGGTAAAATTGGTTATTTTTGTTCCTCTTTATGTTAATTAATTAGTAATAGAATTAAAGTAGGAAATAGAATTAAATAGAATTAAAGTAGGAAATAAAGTGGTATAGAGTTGTAGTGTGGTATAGATAGAGTGGTCCACACAATATAATAATAAAACCCTCAACTGGTCTGAATTCCACCAAACAAGTATCTTGACTGCGTAGTGTGGTGGCCCCGGTACACAATTTGGTACCGAGGCCACAATATAATTAAAAAACCCTCCACGTGTCGGAATTCCACCAAACAAGTATCTGGACTGCATAGTGGGGTGGCCCCGATACCCAATTTGATACCGGGGCCACAATACCTCCTCAAAACATGCTCCAGACAATTCGTCATTGACAGACCCCAGACAGACAGGGTCGTAGTGTTATTGTTTGACTTTGTAAACCCAAAAAAATGTCCCTGTTGCACTTGCACATAGTCGTGCAATGAAGACTGACTTTTTCATTTAAAGGCACGATCTTTAAAGTGTCAGAAAGAGAGAGAAGACACAGGAGAGGAGAGTTGTAGCTGGGGACCTGGGGTGGAAGCTCCCAGGCTCCCCCAGCATTGCCTGGAAGTCTGAGCGTGGTGACTGAGCCAGGGCAAGGAATGTGTGCCCTGGATGAGGGGGAGAACTCCATGCCACTATAGTGAACCCAAGAGAGAGGGGGACACTGCACATGGAAGAGGCCCTGGAGTGAGGGCTGCTACAAGAGGCATGGTAGCTGTAGTGTCAGATCCTGAGGCTGAGAGTACACAGAGTGACGTGTCAGAGCACAGGAGACATTATCCCCGCAGAGGAGGGATGAGCTGCAGTTGAGAGGTCTGCTGTTGAAATAGGACATGCACACTTTAACAAACAAATCATTTCAGCGACAGGGCCTACCAAACAACTTTGACTGAAATGATTGGTTTGTTTGGGCCCCCACACCAAAAAAGCTATTCATCTCTCCCTGTACAGACTAAACAGGCTCTACTGAGGCAAGATGTCGTCCTCATCCTCAACCTCTGATTCCTCTCCCCCTACAGTGTGTACTTCCTCCTCATCACACATTATCAATTCGTCCCCGCTGGACTCCACAACCACAGGTCCCTCTGTAGTATCTGGAGGGCAGTGCTGTACTTCATTGAGGAATTGATTATTCATTTTTATAAACATCATTTTTTCAACGTTGTGAGGAAGCAACCTCCTTCGCCGCTCACTGACCAGGTTCCCCGCTGCACTAAAAACTCTTTCCGAGTACACACTGGAGGGGGGACAACTCAGGTAAAATAGAGCCAGTTTGTACAGGGGCTTCCAAACTGCCTTTTTTTCCTGCCAGTAACAATATGGACTGTCTGACATGTCTACTTGGATGGTGTCAGCAAAGTAATCATCCACAATTTTTTCTATTGTGACAGCATCCAATGCAGCGAGAGTAGACATGTCTGCAATGGTTGGCAGGTCCTTCAGTCCGGACCAGATGTTATCAGCATCCCCGCCAGTGCCTCTTTTGGGAAAACTGAGCTTTTTCCTCGCAGCCATAGATGTGGAAGAAAATGAGGGTGGAGCTGTTGGCATGTCACGGTCCTCTTCAGAGGACAATCTCCTGACCAGCAGGTCTTTGCACCGCTGTAGATTTGTGTCCGCCGGAAACAGAGACACAACATACGCTTTAAACCGAGGATCGAGCACGGTGGCCAGAATGTATTCCTCTGACTTTAAAAGAGTGACCACCCTCGGATCCTGGCAAAGCGTACGAAGGGCTACATCCACAAGAGCTACATGCTTGCTGTAATCGCAATGGCTTACCAGCTCCTCCCTCACTTTCTCCAGCTGCTTCTGCAACAGCCTGATCAGGGGAATGACCTGACTCAAGCTGGCAGTGTCGGAACTGACTTCTCGTGTGGCAAGTTCAAATGGCTGCAGAACCTTGCACAACACGGAAATCAGTCTCCACTGCGCTTGACTCAGGCGCATCCCCACTCCTTTGCCTATGTCGTAGGTGGCTGTGTAGGCCTGAATGGCCTTTTGCTGCTCCTCCATCCTCTGCAGCATATAGAGGGTGGAGTTCCAGCGCGTCACAACCTCTTGTTTGAGGTGATGGCAGGGCAGGTTCAAGCTTTTTTGATGTGCCTCTAGTCTGCGGTAGGCACTGGCTGAATGCCGAAAGTGTCCAGCAATTTTGCGGGCCACCGCAAGCATCTCCTGCACACCCCTGTCACTCTTGAGGTAATGCTGCACCACCAAATTAATGGTGTGGGCAAAACATGGGACGTGCTGGAAATTGCCCATATTTAATGCCCGCACAATGTTACTGGCATTGTCTGACACCACAAATCCCCATGAGAGTCTAAGTGGGGTAAGCCACTGGGAGATAATTTCCCTCATTTTCTCTAATATGTTGGCAGCGTTGTGCCTCTTATTAAAGCCTGTAATGCACAATGTTGCCTGCCTTTGCATGAGCAGCCATTTTGTAGATGCTGCTACTGATGCAGCTGTTGCTGTTGCTGCGGAAGGGGATGCATCTACCCAGTGGGCTGTCACAGTCATATAGTCCTTCGTTTGCCCAGAACCACTTGTCCACATGTCCGTGGTTAAGTGGACAGTGGGTACAACCGCATTTTTAAGAGCACTGAGGACACTTGATCGTACTTCTCTGTACATTTTTGGTATCGCCTGCCTAGTGAAGTGGAATCTCGAGGGGATTTGGTACCGGGGACACAATACCTCCATCAACCCTCTAAATCCCACTCCACTGATGGCGGACACCGGGCGCACGTCTAACACCAACATTGCAGTTACAGCCGCAGTTATACGCTTTGCAATAGGGTGACTACTATCGTATTTGGTGGTCATGGCAAACGACTGTTGGACGGTCAATTGTTTGGTGAAAGACTTAGCGGTCTTACGACTTCCCCTCTGGGAAGATGACCGACTAACAGCAGCAACAGCAGCAGTAGCAGTAGTAGGCGTACCGCTGCAGGATTCCTCGGATGAATCCCGTATTGAGGAGGACTCAGTCTGGCTGGTGACTTGGGCTGCAGGACTGAATCTGATGGAGATTGTGGAGGAAGTTGACGAGGAGGGTGTTGCTGGTGTGTATCCAACTGGACCACGGGATTTAGGTGTCCCTGTACCAATGAGGGTCCTAGCCCCAGTTCCTGAACTAACCACTGAACTATGAAGGTTATTCAGGTGACGTATAAGGGAGGATGTTCCTAGGTGGGCAAGATCCTTACCCCTGCTTATTTGAGCTTTACATAAGCTACATATTGCCATACATTGGTTGTCTGGATTTGGATAAAAATAACTCCAGACCGAAGAGGTGCATTTTTTGGTCTTCTGACCAGGCATGACGATGGGCTTTTTCATCCCATGGACATCAGCTGTTTCCCCCCCTGGTGCCTCATTTACAATAACCACATCACCATCCTCATCATCAAGTTCCTCCACAGCGCCAGCTACATCATCAATAGCCTCCTCCCGAGCCACCTCTTCCCGTACAGTGATGGGAAGGTCAGGCTTGACAACCACCAACACCCTTGGACTCGCCTTGGGGATTTGTGATAATTTCTCTTTAGAAGGCAGAGTTGTTTGCTGTTTTGTTGCTGACAGCATAACTCTCTTCAATTTTTTGTAGGGGGGGGGAGGAGGAGGAGGGCTAAGATCCGTGGGTGAAGCTGAACCACTAGTCATGAACACGGGCCAGGGCCTAAGCCGTTCCTTGCCACTCCGTGTCGTAAATGGCATATTGGCAACTTTACGTTTCTCCTCAGATGATTTTAAGTTTCTCTTTTTGCTACTTTTTCTTAACTTGGGCTTTTTGGATTTTACATGCCCGGTACTACGAGATTGGGCATCGGGCTTGGAAGACGACGTTGATGGCATTTCATCGTCTATGTCATGACTAGTGGCAGCAGCTTCAGCATTAGGAGGAAGTGGGTCTTGATCTTTCCCTACTTTATCCTCCAAATTTTTGGTCTCCATTATATGTAGCACAAGATACTGCAGAATGTGTGAACTTGGTAATATTGCAGTACCAATGGACTTATAATGCTGGATTGGTTTTGCAAATTTGGTTATAATTATTATATATTTTTTTTTTTTTTTGAATTTTTCTTTTTTTTTTACTTTTTTTTTATTTTTTACAAACTTGGGAATAATGGGGAAATAACTATGCCCTTAGAAGCACAGAGCACAGGACACAGCACCACTGGACTGAACAGGACACGGCACAGGACCCAGCAGCACTACGGAACTCAGCAGGACAGAGCACAGGACACAGCACCACTGGACTGATACTGCAGAATGTGTAAACTTTGTAATATTGCAGTACCACTGGACTTTTACTGCTGAATGTGTGAACTTGGTAATATTGCAGTACCAATGAACTTATAATGCTGGATTGGTTTTGCAAATTTGGTTATAATTATTATATATTATTTTTTTTTTAAAATTTTTTATTTTTTTTTACTTTTTTTTTATTTTTTACAAACTTGGGAATAATGGGGAAATAACTATGCCCTTAGAAGCACAGAGCACAGGACACAGCACCACTGGACTGAACAGGACACGGCACAGGACCCAGCAGCACTACGGAACTCAGCAGGACAGAGCACAGGACACAGCACCACTGGACTGATACTGCAGAATGTGTAAACTTTGTAATATTGCAGTACCACTGGACTTTTACTGCTGAATGTGTGAACTTGGTAATATTGCAGTACCAATGGGCTTATACTGCAGGATTGGTTGTGAAAATTTTGTGGTAATTAAAAAATATTAAAGTAGTTTTTGGTATTTTATAAAAAAAACTTTTTTTTATTTTTTTAAACACAGGGGAATATTGGGGAAATAACTATGCCCTTAGAAGCACAGAGCACAGGACACAGCACCACTGGACTGAACAGGACACAGCACAGGACCCAGCAGCACCACTGACCTCAGAAGGACAGAGCACAGCACACAGCACCACTGGACTGATACTGCAGAACACAGCACAGCACAGCACAGCACAGCACAGCACAGCACTAAACAGCACAGCACTAAACAGCACAGAACTAAACAGCACAGAACTAAACAGCACAGAACTAAACAGCACAGAGGACCACCTAACACACCCTCCCTCTACCCTGATCAATGCCCGAGTGAAGATGGCGGCGACTAGCGGGGAATTTATAGGATCCGAGTATCGCGAGATCCGACAACGGGATTATGAGTCAGAGCCTCAGTTTCACTTTTGAATTTGGCGCCAATACCCGGATCTGTCTCGGATCCGACTCGGATCCGCAACGTTCGGGTGGGCTCGGATTTCAGAAATCCGAGCGCGCTCATCCCTACCTATTACGGGGAAAATTTTAATTGCCTTGACAGTCCCCCTGCATTTTCTTTTAAAAGGACATTCGTGTAAGGAAGAGATAGAGAGATAGGAAGACAGACAGAAGGAGAGAGAGAGAGAGATTTTTCTCTCTTTCTTTTTATAAATATATATCTCTCCTTTGCTGTCAACACTGCTTCTCCTGCTGCTTCTCACGGATTGCAAGAAAATGGAGTGTTAAATATCTGATTCACGACCGCATCTGTTATACAGCAAAGTATAGAGGCAAAAAACATCACCTGGGAATTATGCAGATAAGCTTATCTATTTGTTTATTTAGTATGCTTAAACACATCTGGTGGAGGTGGTGTTAACAATGTAATTGAGGATAATATACTACTATCTCTGGTTGTTTCATGTCTTTTGACATATGTTTTGGAGCCCTTCAAGACTGAAGTCTAAGCACTTGGTACCCTGACATAGATGAGTTTTAATTATTCTGATATCCGGTATGCATAATTATATCACCCTGAGTGCTGGAAATATATATATATATATATATATATATATATATATATATATATATATATACATACAGAGTGTCGGACTGGGGCATGAAAGGCCCACATGGGGAATACAATGGAAGATGCCTACCAAATGGGATGTGGCCAACCACTAGAGAGGTGTAAGCAAGCCACTAGAGGGGGTGTGGTAAGCCCACGAAGGACAGTTGGCACCATGGTGTAGTACATAAAGAATGCAGAGTGTATATAAAGAGTACCCAGTCTTGACCTGTCCCTTAGATTGGGCAGAACAGTCACCAAAAATCAGAATTGTCCCACTAGAATCAATAAATAAATTTGACAGACTGTCCTGTTCTCTCCCACCTGTTCTTGTCACTTTCACCACCTATGGTTGCTGGTTTCTTTAGTTGTGGCTTGTCTGGATCCTGGAATGTTTGGTGTCCTATATGGAAAACAAAATGGGTACATTTAGAAAATTCCAACCAGCCCTGGTGTTAAATCAATAGCACCCACGATAAATAATTAGGCCTTCCTCCAGCCCCAACATTAAAATAATAGTATTTACATTTAATAAATATACTTATTTCCGGCAACCGTCACTGCCATTTAATAAATAGACCTGATTCTCACCAAACTTACCGCACATTCAATTAATAGTCCTCAAACCACCCCATCTTAAATTAATATTCCCCACTATTAAATTAATTTGCACCACCTTCACCCCACAAACAAAATAGCTCCCATTAATTAGCCACCACCTACCCCACCCACACACTACATTGCCACAAGCCCCCTGTGCAGTGCCGGACTGGGCCATAAAGGGCCCACAGGGGAAACCAATGGTTGGGGCCCACCTACTGACATTCAGCTCTGCAAATCGCTGTGGATGGATGGCCAAATGAAAAATATACATTTACATAACACATTTAAAGGAAAATATGCAGATATGTGTAAAAAAAAATGGAGAAATGTGTTCTTAATACTACCTGCAATTGATGAATATCTGTGACCTCTTGATTCTCAGTCTGTGCTACTGCAGGATTCAGGCTTGTCTGGTCCAGGGACCCTGATGCAACTTAGTTCCTTGCAACTCGCACTCTCACCTCTCTCTGATCACCAACTTTTCCTATTGATCCAGTTTTTTTCTGCCCTCTCCCCCCTTAATTCTCCCAACCAATAAAAGATGGTGCGGAATATTATATATATATATATAGATAGATAGATATATATATACACACACATACATCTACATATATACACTCACTGTGTGAATTTGTAAACTTGCCTGATGAAGGGGCCTCTGTGCTCTGAAACCTAGCAAATCTAATAGTTTTTTTGGGTTAACCAGTAAAGGTATCACTCCTATAATACTTTTGTCTTTTTTGACACAAAAGTATTTAACATCACACTGCTTTGATTGTAAAGTTATCAAATTCCATTCTCTTACATTTTTCATGCCGTCACTTGTAAATTTTCACTTCAACATGTGTGTTTGTTTTATTCCTTAACACCTATTAGCAGCTAAGGGGTGTGTACAGGGCCGGTGCTAGGGTCCACGCCGCCCTAGGCATTTTTAAAAAAGCGGCACCCCCCCCCCCCCGCAAAAATCGCCGCCCCCCGCAAAAATCGCCACCCTCTTCCCTCCTCTCCTTACCTTGTCTCACCACCGCCGCCTCTCTGCTCCATCTCCTCCCCTCCACTCACTGACACTAGTAAGTGGAGGGGAGGAGACGGAGCAGAGAGGCGGCGATGGTGACATAATATTCTTTTCCCCCCCTCCCCGTCCATCTGAATGCTGTGCGGCGGCCGTGACAGGTATGGTCAGCGGTCGCTGCACAGTTTTAAAGTATTTTAAAATTCTGTGGCGCCATCCAGGCGCCCTTCAGAGCCCGGCGCCCTGGGCAAGTGCCTAACCTTGCCTAATGGGAGCGCCGGGCCTGGGTGTGTATAGGAGAATTGGAATGTAATAGTGCTCTGTGTTCTAGTCCTCTGTCTGTGTTTATTGACCCTTCAACCACTGGAATATGCTGCTAGTCATAACACGGAAATTGAAAAGTGATGCTGAATTGTCTGCTGGTGTCCTGATTGTACACTCTATATATCCTGATTGTACACATTACATACATTACAGCTGTTGTATATATTATTGAACATAATATTCAAGACACAGTATATTTTGTAAAAGGTCTGCAAAGGTCATTAAAAAATGCAGTATTTGGACTGTGTTTTGTTTTGTGATATCTTTCTAATTTATTACCCTGTTGTCCTTTGAGGGCTCATCCTAAATGTCTACATAAATAACACTTCTCCAGCCTCATGACCTGGCTGCTTTAAATGTACAAGCTGACAAAAGGCATAGTAAGATACTGGTACAAAATATATAGAAGGTGTTTTCATGTTTAAATATTTACCCCTTATCTGTTTGTCTTCCCTTACCTGCACCCCACTATCTGTATCTCTTGTCCATCCCCATTACTTATTCTGTATCCCTGGTCTCTGCTTTATTTTCTGGCCCCTTACTTCTTTTTTCTATGTCCTTATCCTACTTCTTTGCTGTTCTTATCTATTCTTCTGCTCTTCTCCTTCCCAGCACCAGGTCTCTTGCCCACTTTTCAATCTGCACATGCTACTTCCTGCAGTGGGGAAGTCGCGACCTGTGACCTCAGTCACAGGTTTACAGCCCTGCCATCCCTCTTCCTGTGCAGTGGCAGCCGGAGCCAGCATATCTAATTGTAATTAGGAAGGGAGACAATTATGACACTCCTCCTTTACTGTTAGTGACTGGGGGCTTACTGACAACAAGGGCCCACCAGTGATTTTCCCATTGTTCCGGTGGGCCAGTCCGACACTGCCCCTGTGCCATCACACACACACATGTGGTGGTCGAGACGGATGGGATTTCCTTCCCTTACCATGTCCTCCAGACACGAGTGAGGTTCCCCTCTGTTCGGACATCCGGTGGTCAGGAGATAAATACTTTAATGAAAGGGACAAGGATTGGTCAAACAACTTGGGTTTATTAAGAATACGGTAAGGATAATTTTGGTAAGCCACCGTGCCACTGACCCCTTCAGCTCAATGGTAATGACAAAATAATCGTTTGATCAGCATAGAGCACAATAGCATTTAACATATTATATACACCTGGTGAGTATAAGGCACAATAGCGATAACATCTTCAATATCAATAAATCAATTTTTAGGTAAATCACTTAACATTAACATTCATCTAAAACATTTGGTGCACCAATATTATCCCTGGTAATGTTACCAAATTTTACACTCAGTCCTGGGTTAAACTGTGCACAGGAATTTTGTAGTGTTTAAATATCCTGCAGAGGTTTCCAGAAGGGTTAATAATCCTGATTAAGTCTCTGTACTTTCTCTCTAAAAGGTAGATGTTAAACTGTAGGCAGTGTTAAAGATTATAACAAAACACAGGACTGTTGCTCAATTCAGTCACAAGATGGCGCTGTTCTCTCATCACTCTTCCCTCTGACGCTGGGGTGTGTGCAGTACACTGCAGGCTAGGATTTTACCTTGAAAAGGTTCTGCAGTTCGTGTAGACTGTGTTGGACGCCCCACTGTGTGTCCCCAGCCGTGTGTGCTGGCAATGTCACCAGTTCCAGCAGCAGATCAGTCTCTTATGTCAGCTTCCCCTTTCTTGTTGCTATATCACACACTCCTCCTTCCTGCACATCCTCCTGGGTACGTCCTTTCAGTTCAACTGTCAACTGTCATTCCCACTGTGTCTTCCTCAGCCTCTAGTAACCCCTTGTAGCCCTGCATTTTAAATGCATTTATGCACTACCTCTGTGCTGTTCAACAGGGTTTTGGGGCACCACATTCACACTACATTGCAACAAGCCCCCTGTGCCATCACACATTCACTACATTGCCACAAGCCCCCTGTGCCATCACACACACAAACAACATTACCACAAGACCCCTGTGCCATCACACACACGCAACATTGCCGCAAGCTCCCTGTGCCATCACACACACTACATTGCCACAAGCCCCCTATGCCATCACACACACACTACATTTCCACAAGCCCCCTATGCCATCACACACACACTACATTGCCACAAGCGCCCCTTTGCCACCACTCACACACACATTACATTGCCACAAGCCCCCTGTGCCATCACACACACACTACATTGCCACAAGTCCTCTTTGCCATCCACACATACTACATTGCCACAAGCCCCCTATGCCATCACACATACATTCAATTAATAGCCCCCATACCACCCCATCTTAAATTAATAGTCCCCACTAGTAAATTAAATTGATCCTCCATCACCCCGCAAACAAAATAGCACCCATTAATTTGCCACCACCTATCTCCCACACACACTACATTGCCACAAGCCCCCTGTGCCATCACACACACTAGATTGCCATAAGTCCCCTGTGCCATCACACACACACACTACATTGCCACGAGCCCCGTGTGCCATCACACATACACTACATTGCCACAAGCCCCCTGTGCCATCACACACACACTACTTTGCCACAAGCCCCCTGTGCCAACACACACACACACACTACATTGCCACAAGCCCCCTGTGCCATCACACACATTACATTTCCACAAGCCCCCTGTGTCGTCACACACACACATTACATTGCCACAAGCCCCCTGTGTCGTCACACACAAACTACATGGGAAGTTTTTACACCAAGGACTATACACAGGACACATGGTCACCCCCTAAGGTTAGAGGAGAGGAAATTTCACAACCAGCAAAGGAAGGGGTTATTTACAGTAAGGGCAGTCAAGATATGGAATTCATTGCCAGGGAAGGTTGTGATGGCAGATTCAATAGATATGTTTAAGAAAGGGTTAGACAAATTTTTAGTGGAAAAGTGTATCCAGGGATACGACCGTTAATTAAAATGAAGGATAGCAGTGGATATAGGGTAAAAATAGGACTGCAATATTGAGTCTGGTGGGATTTTCACAATTGAAACAGATTGGCGGTTGCTTACTCTGGATCAATTTCAAATATAAGTGCAAGATCGCAGGAGATACAAAATAGGTTAAACTTGATGGACTGGTGTCTTTTTTCAACCTCATCAACTATGTTACTATGTTACATTGCCACAAGCCCTCTTTGCCTTCACACACACACACACACATACACACTACTTTTCCACAAGCCCCCGGTGCCATCACACACATTACATTGCCACAATACCCCTGTGCCATCACACAACATTGCCACAAGCTCCCTGTGCCATCACACACACAACATTGCCACAAGCTCCCTATGCCATCACACACACAACATTGCCACAAGCTCCCTGTGCCATTACACACACAACATTGCCACAATACCCCTGTGCCATCACACACAACATTGCCACAAGCTCCCTGTGCCATCACACACTCAACATTGCCACAAGCTCCCTGTGCCATCACACACATTACTGTACCCCTTCATCACCACACTGTGCCTACTTATGATCACTGTGTTCTCCATGCTGCATTTGTTCCCCCTTTCACATGGCCCCCCTTGCTCACACTGTACCATGCTGCTTTTGCTCCCCCCCTTCTCCTGGCCCCACTTCCTCACACTGTGCCATGCTGCATTTGATCCCCCCATCTCCTGGCCCCCCTTCCTCACAGTGTGCCATGCTGCTTTTGCCCCTCCCTTCTCCTGGCCCCCCTTCATCACCCTGTGCCATGCTGCCTTTGCTACCCTCTTCCTCACTCTGTGCATTCATGCTCCCCCCTTCCTCACTCTGTGTCATCCTGCTCCCCCCTTCATCACTCTGTGCCATACTGCTCCCCCCCTTCATCACTCTGTGCCATCCTGCTCTCCCCCTTCATCACTCTGTGCCATTCTGCCTCCCCCTTCATCACTCATTTATTTTTACATGTAACTGTGATTACTTGTAAAAATAGCATCACAAAAAATATTTTTTTTTGTTTGAATTAAACAAAAATACTCCCATGAATGTGTCATGCAAAATGTACTGCTAGTGCGACAACGCACTCAGCATTCTAGGGACCACCATAGAATGTAGAGAGCATTCTAGGGATCCATATACATTACATTGTACATTCTAGGGTCCTATATACAATGCAAAAAGCATCCTAGTGACTGCCATATAATACAGAGAGTATCCACTTGACCCCCATACAATACATAGAGCTAAACTAAGTGACAGCCACACAGTATGAAGAGTATTCTTGTGATCGTCACACAATACTGAGAGCATTCTTGCGATCTCAATACAATACAAACTGTACACTTGTGTCCACTGTATAAGGGCATTTTAGCTTACAACTATACCAGGCCTGGTCAAACGGTGGCTCGCCAGGTGTTGTGAAACTATAAGTCCCAGCATGCACGGCCAGCAATTGACTATCTACTGGCAAAGCATGCTCAAGCTTGTAGTTTCAAAATACTTGGAAAGCCAAAGGTTGGAGTATTCATTCTCCCCCATATTATGCCACGCCTGTAATAATTCTCCCCATATTATAATTCCCCTCATATCATGATCCCCTATTATTGGTTCTGCTCTATATCATGCCATCCATGTATTCATTCTCCCCCATATTATGCCACCCCTGTATTTAATTTTAAATATTTACATAAAAAATTAATGTTTTATTAATATTTTAGTTGCTATACTAATAAATTATCTATTTTTTTATCACATCTATCTTTTTCTTTGCAAATAATTCATATGGTTAAATTCAAATGAAATATTTTTTTCATAAACACTGCGATTAAGATATTGCAGGGACAATAGGTTATACATGAACCTATGAAGGTATTAATAGTGAAGATGCACAAGTGCTTAATGGATATAAATGGGGGAGTGAGATAACATTGACAATGGTAAATACCTAGAGAATATGGTGTATAAAAAGAGAAGCAATGATCAAATATACATGTTTAATATATTTGTGCCATACGAGTGTAGTTTAATAATAAACCACATAATAATCATTGCAGGAACTGTACTACTGTTATGTCCCTTGAGAATAAAGAAATATTATTGGTTAATGAGTGTTAAAATAATATATATTGTTGTAACGTGGTGCACATGTGATGTCTGTAATTAAAAGAGTATTATGTGAAGTGGTTGTAAAACATATTAAGCCAGTAATTGGGATGTGTTGGTACACCCTAAATCTCTATAGTTCATGTAAAAAGATTTAATATCATTTAACTGAGGCTATATGCTAGTTGCATTCTGTTTTAGCTTAACTGTAAATACGCCTGCCAAAAACCTGGAACATATGCTTCAAATACAGATTTTCACCCGTACACAGGTGCTCTGCATATGGGTATAAATGCCTGTTTATGCACTTGGCATATACTGTCAGTGTTAACTTTGGAGGATGGTGGAGAGTCTGATTAACCATAGAAGTGTATTCCATTGGAGGGAAGTGGTGTGGGAGAAGTCTTGCTGTTGAGAGTGGGATCTGGTTATCAGTGGGGAGACCAGATACTAGACATTGACAGAACAGGCTCGAGTACCTGTCATTCACCGCATCCCAGCTTTTGCCCTGGCAGCTGGGATGTTATTTCCGGCCCTATGGATCCCGGCCGTTGCCAGGGTAACCAGGACACTTTCCACACTTCTGGTTGACAGGAGGCACGCGGTTGGTAACCTGATTAACCTGATTGTTGCCTCCTGTGATGGCATGAGTGGTGTACGTTCTCTTCCACCTCTGATTGGCTCCCATTAGTATTTAAGGCAAGGAGGACTTAGCCTCCCTGCCGGTTATAGCGTCCATGCCCTGCATATTGCTCTACCTGCTGCTTGTTCTGTGCACCTCTGATTGATTCCGTTTTGAACTTTGGCTTGTTTTTTGGAGCTTGCTTGTTTGTTGATTGCACCTGACCACTTCACTTGTACTTCTGAACTGTCCCTGCCTGCTGCCAGCCCTGGCCTATTGGCCTGACTTACGACTCCCCTTGCCTGCTTCTGACTAACTACTTTTGGCTTTGCCCTGGTTATTCCTCACTGGGAGTTGCCTCTCTCTGCCTTTCTCTGTCCTGCCAGTTTCTGGTCATAAGCTTTTACTAATCTGAATTAAGTCCTAGGGGTATCCACGTAACTGTGAGTGCATCTAACTCTACAGAAAGGTGGCTGCTATAGGTGAAGACCTCTTCTACCTGTTCTAAAAGCTTATGTTGGTACAGGGTAGCCGTAACATAGAGAGGCAGGAGGGAGTGTGGAGTGAAGTGAGGCCAGATATGATGGAGTAGCTGACTGCTTTTTAGGTGAGGGTGTGGAGTTTTAATTAGATTCTGTAGAGAATGCCAGAAGAGCCAGTGTAGAGATTGGCACGAAGGGTAGGCAGAAGTGGAGAAAATCAGTTTCACTGTAGCATTAAGGATAGATTGTGACTGGGGGTGGTTGCAGTAGTTGAGGTGGGAGATAATGAGTGAGTAAATGAGCACTTCAGCCCACTCATTTCTTCCCTGGTCAGCCCAAAGGCAGTCTTTTGTGCTGGATGAGGGTACCCAGCACTTTTACAAGTTCATAATCACTTAGGCATAGCATATAAAAAAAAATATATATAAACACAGGATTAATAATAAGTAGGTAAAAGAGCTTACTACTCAACCCTACCATAAAGGGGATATATTTACCAATTCCATTGGAGTGCTGTCCCAATCACTGAGCTACAGTTTTTACTCTTCTGTTGGCATGGTAGAGATTAATCCCAATCTCCTCCTGCTTCTGACATGTCCAAAAAGTAGCCAAGTCAACGGACACTTCCACGGGCAGAGCAGCATGAGCAATTCTTTGATTAGCCCAACAGGAGTTGTAACCCCTAGTCAAAACTGTCCAAGCAAGTGTTATGAAGCTCACAATCAATGACTGATGACCCCTTATCAAAACCTAGGGTGCGGCCAGGTCAGAGGGGGAGGAGAGGTCAGTAAACAGGCAGAGAGTTCAAGGACAGACAGAGATCCAACAGCAAGGTCCAGTAAACAAAGCCATCAATCTATATAGGACAAAGATACAGAATCTTGCCTAGTTAAACCTAGCATCAGCAAGGCAATTATGGCAATGGGTGTATTTGCTTAGCAACCTCCAGCACATAGAAATCCAACAGAGTCCATTTTAGATTTGCTGACTGTCAGAGTTGTGAGACAACAGGGCAACAAAAACATAATTGCATGACAGATAGATGCAGCAACATGTGCTTTTCATATAAACCCAAAAAACAGTTTCCACCTCTACCATAAATATTAAATAAATACTTTAAATTCTGCGCCAATCCTGGTGGATGTTTAAGTAGAGTAGCCAATCTGGCAGCAGGAATAGGTTGCACTGAGTCAATGAATTTGGACTAGATTTGACTCGGCCAATAGGCAAAGGTTCTATAAGCATGTTCGATGCATTTCTGGCCCTGGAGTTCAAAAAGGGCTGATCTCTTATCCTGAAAACAAGAAGGTTGTCACCATAGGTATATTGCACATTCAGGGCCGCTGCTCAGCATCCTAGGCAAAGCTTCAGCCGACTGCCCCTCCTCCCCCCAATTTTCACTTTCTAGTCCCTCACACACATGACATTTGTAAAATAAAATAGTAACTCTTATCGCCTCCTGGCTCGCTGCCAGGGTTGGATACGCTTTAACAGTGTGGAAAATTCTGACACAAGGAGTCCTCCACTTAAAATCCGATATGTGAAAAACCATTTTAATATAAGCAGACTTACCTCCAAACCGACGCTTTAGATTTCCGATGGCAGCAGAATGCTGAGTGCAAGTTATTCCGACTAGTCAGATGTCTGTCACTAGACTTTCACGTCATTGCGACCTGTATCCCGTTTAATTTAAAGCGGCAATGTCAGGACCCCGCAGGTTAAGTGTTTAAACACTTAACCCGACAATTTGTCGCTTTAAATGAGAAGTGATAGAGGTCGCAATGACGTGAAAGTCTAGTGACGGACACCTGACTAGTCGGAATAACTTACGGTCAGCATCCTACTGCGATCGGAGATCTACAGTGTCAGTATGGAGGTAAGTCTGCTTATATTTAAATCGTTTTTTCACACATTCGGATTTTAAGTGGAGGACTCCTCGGTGTCTGAATGGTGGTAATCATGAAAATGATTACCACTGCACTGCCAAGGCTTCTGTCCAGATGCACTGATGTCCAGATGTACTGATGTCTGATACAGAATGCTGTCCAGGCTTCACTGCTGCCCAGGAGCAAATGCAGGATTTCTAAAGGGGAGGCTCCAAATGTTAGATTTCAGAACAAAGAAAAAAAAACTTGACATCACTCACCTGTTACATACTAATATGTACTCCGCTGCCTACCAGCATCTCTCACATGTCCATCTGCCAACCAGTTATTCTCACATATGCCACCGGTACCCATCAGCTTTTGTCACACATGCCACCTCCATTCCACTAGCTTTTCTCACATGCTTTCCTCCTGACCATCAGCTTTTCTTTCATATGCACCCCTGGCCTAGGCACCCTAGCCAGCTTTTTTCACAACTGTCCCCCTGCCTACCAGCTTTTGTTGCATATTTCACCCTGTTGATCAGCTTTTCTCTTTCATGGCCCCCTGCACCACATTTATATATACCTGCGGACGCGGGTGGATCTAGACTTTTCTTTTAGGGGGGAGAGCAGTTTTTTTGATCTGATAATATGCAGCTGGTAGGGAAATGAAATACCAAGAGACGACAAAGTTCTTTTACTGAAGAGAATACCTGAACATAACCATCTACTCCAATTTGTTTTGAATTGACCTTGTGTCCTTGTGTATCTTTCGCAAACTTTCATCATCATCTATTTATATAGCGCCACTAATTCCGCAGCGCTGTACAGAGAACACACTCACATGAGTCCCTGCCCCATTGGAGCTTACAGTCTAAATTCCCTAACATACATACATACACACACACACAGACAGACAGACTAGAGTCAATTTGATAGCAGTCAATTAACCTACTAGTATGTTTTTGGAGTGTGGAAGGAAACCGGAGCACCCGCAGGAAACCCACTCAAACATGGGGAGAATATATAAACTCCACACATGGTTGGGAATCGAACTCGTGACCCCAGTGCTGTGAGGCAGAAGTGCTAACCACTTAGCCACCGTGCTGCCCACCAATTTACAGGAATCACTGCCAATTTATATTTTTAGTAAGTGGTTCTCAAACTTGAACCGTCTGATTAGAGGCTTTGTGTGGGGTGGAAGGAAACCTCAATTTAAGCATGACATTTTATTCAGGCGTAGACACTTAGCTGGACTTCAGCTTCCTCACTTTGAGACTTACTATGATGTCAGAATAATTGATTGGACAAAGGCAAGAGCGGACAAGCAGTGGGTTGCAATAGAAGAATGGTCTCTCAAAAATCATTCTAATGACATTCCTTGGCTTATGAGTTTGCCAAACATTCAACACCTCATAATAAAAATTACTGTGGTTTGCTGGACCAAATTTCGGAAACATAAATAAATTTCATCAATGTTTTCTCCATTGTCCCAACTGCTTGCCAACCAGTCCTTTCCTCCCGGAGTTCAGGAAAAGGAGTTCAAAAAATGGTCTCAGGTGGGAATAGTTCAGGCTGGCCAACTGATGGACCCATCTGATGTGCATCCCTTTGAATACATACAGACATAGTGGAGTTTACCCACCTCGGAGCTTTGGCATTTTTTGCAACGTAAACATTTCTGAAGCACAGGGGAGTTACGCAAGGGTGCTAGCAGGTATTGACATTATTTGCGGCTATGTGTGTTGCTCTTATATGTCCTGCACAAGTCGTTTCCGGGATTTATAAACTCCTGATTGAAAATAGTTTTGTGTATTTTCCTAGGGCCAAGCGACTCTCGGGAGCCCAGCTGGGGGGGACAGGAGCAATTTAAAAAAAAAAAAACGTCACCTCCCCCGACTCGTGGGGGTGGGGGGGTGGCGGGATGTGCCGCGAGTCGGGGGAGGGGGGTCTGGTGCTCCTCGATCAAAAGCATTGGTGGTCAGTGGTTAGCAACAGGCAGCCAATCGCTAGGCTGCCTGTTGCTGTGCAGCAGACAGGAAGCAGGACGTCTTTACTTCCTGTCTGCTGATCTGAGGAGCAACGCTGGCACAACTACAGGTAAGTGAAGGGGGGAACCTGCCCTGCATATCTATAGGGAGGTGGGAAACTGCCCTGCATATCATATTTGGAACAAGCTCCCCCGCTCCATCAGAACTTCCCCTAATCTGTCCTCTTTCAAACGAACATTAAAAACCCACCTTTTCCTTAAAGCCTTCCAGTCTCATGCCTAAACTCCCACCGGTCGGCTACCTCTCTTTCTCATCCCTTCTTCCCTTCTCCCCCTTCCTCGACTCCGTCTCCGTTTCTCCCATCTCTCCGTCTCATCCATGTGTCTGTCTGTCTTCCCCTCCCTTTAGATTGTTCGCTCCTTTGAGCAGGGCTCTCCTACCTTCTGTTTCCATCACTTTTAACTGCGCTCTCCAGCTACTCAGCTCACCTCCTCTCAGTCCCTCTGCCCTCTGTCACCTCTCGCTTCTCTCCGCTCCCCTCAGTGACTCTCAACCTGTCATCCGTGCCCACCCTCTTGGGCCATAGTTACCTGCCTATACTCACTTTTCCCCTCCCTCTCTTTCATGCTGTGCCTGAGCCCCCACAGTTATAGTGCTTACTGTTACTTGTACTGTGCTGTTTCACCTTGTACTGTGCCATTGTTTGTCCTTGTACGGCGCTACGGATACTTTGTGGCGCCCTATAAATAAAAATTAATAATAATAATAATAATAACAACCTACCAGTAAGTTTTTGGAGTGTAGGAGGAAACCGGAGCACCCAGAGGAAACCCACACAAACACAGGGAGAACATACAAACTCCACAAAGATAAGGCCATGGTCTGGAATAAAACTCATGACCCCAGTGCTGTGAGGCAGAAGTGCTAACCACTAGGCAACTGTGCAGAGTGAGTACTATACTAGTGTCCGTAGTGTATCTTCCCTGAAATTGCTCTGTACAAGCCCAGAAAGTGACCGCATGCATAGTGCCTATGCAGATTTCCTGTCATTCCGGTACTTATACATGTTTGCACCTAGGCCAAGTAAAGTAAGGGTGTGTTCTAGCAATTGCGAAGAAATACAGACTGGGATGCAGAAGCATATATGACTATTCAATTTGTATTATTTGCAGGTTGTAAATAGCATGTGCAAATAGTTGATGATGGTCACAAGTAGAGATGGGCGGGCTCGGTTCCCCGAGATCCGAATTCATCCGAATATAGCCTATCCCGAGTACCGAGCCGAGCAGGCTCGGTAATCTCTTCCGCCCATTCGGAATAGAAATCGAGGCAAAATGTCATCGTGACGTATTTGTATTTCTGAGCTCGGTTCTCGCGAGATTTGAAAAGCATAAATAGCAGCCTCCACAGCAATCCATCGCCATTTGACAGAGGGAGAGAGCAGGGTTAGATCACAGGCTATATCAGCGCAGGGACAGAGCAATAATTGGACACATTATTGTTTCTATTCTAGACAAATCTAATATTAATACCAATTGTTGCAGCAGTAAGAGGAGGATACAGGAGGGTTTTTTTTCAATTTCTGGCACTCCAGGTGCTGTTGGTGTCCCATATTCCCCAGTGGTTTACTGTAATTTTTCCTGCTGTCAAAAGTCATATTTGTCAGCAGTATAAAAAAAAAATATTTAGCACTACCAGTGCTTTTGGGGTGTCCTATATTCCCCAGTGTTTTACTGTAATTTTTCTGGCTGTCAAAAGTCATATTTGTCAGCAGTAGCTAAAAAAATATTTTGCACTCCAAGTGCTTTTGGGGTGTCCCATATTCCCAAGTGTTTTACTGTAATTTTTCTGGCTGTCAAAAGTCATATTTGTCAGCAGTAGCTTAGGGAAGTGTGGCCATCAGCCTAAACGAAGTTAAAATCACGTGGGTGAGTGATTAGGTGTTTAGCCTATGGGCTGCTTCTATTTGTTAACCAAAAAGCAGAGGAGGGGGGGGGGGGGTGGTCTGGTTTTATATAGGAGAAGTTCTCCTGCATTTCCCCCTCTCTGCTTCCGGATTTCGTGCTGTTGAGTCAGAGCTGAGGAGTCAGGCTGAGTAGAGATTGTGCTTGTTATTTTGTGCCTGTGTCTTTTGTAGTTTAATTTTCATTTTGCCTTTGCATTGTTTTGATCTCCTGTTCCCTTTTTCTTTTATCCTTGCCGTCTTCAGTCCTTTCTTGCTCCTTCCCTGCTGTCTCTTCTCCCCCCTTCTCTCCCCCCTCTCCTTTTTATCCACAGACGGTGTGTCCATCTGGGTCCTCTCAGGTCCCGTGGGATTTTCCATAACCCACGGCTGGGGGGTTTTTGGCTGGTGCGTTGGCTTCAGTGAGCATTCCCCCTTACCCTATCCATTCGGGCATTTCACCCATTCCTATCCAGTGCCCATGGTACACATTGCGTTGGAGGGTGAGCGTTGCCTGGGGAGCATAGGCCCTGCTCTAGGCATACCCCCCCTCCCTCTCCCGGGTTTGTGGGGGCTGGACCGGTGCTTGTAGGTGGCAACGTGTCAGGGGCATCGTTAGGTATTTCACGGGGGAGCCAACAAATTCTGTCAGATGTTAACTCGCCTCTTATTGCAGATACACAAGTTCTTGTGGGAGGAGCAGCGGCGCAGCCTTGGCAGGTGGTCGGTAGCAGGTCGAGTTCGGAGGCCCGAGAGGTGGTCACAACAGATAGTCGGAGATTGCCTTCAGCGGTGTCAGCAGGAGATTTGACGGGATCAGATTGGCTACAGTCGGCGGTCATGGGGGCAGCAGCACCTGGACCATCCAGGCCGAGCATGGGTGGTGAGTTGAATGTTGGTATTTCACATGTACGTACACATAGTCCTCCCATGTCTTCCACTGATGAGGATTCTCCCTCTTCATCGAGGGAGGGTCCTCGGAAGCTGGCAAAAAATACTCATCACGCACTTTAGCAGGTCCGGGCCAAAAGGGGATAAGAGAGGTATGGCAGCAAAGACTGCTGTGGCTAGAGCCCCCATGGTTCAGGGTGAGAACACCGCCCTCTTAGCGGGTGTGCGCACTTGCATTAGGAACAGGATCAAGAGGGGCTGGTTAGTAAGCATGTTTGAGATTACGAAAGCAGCAAAGAAAGGGCTAGAGGCGGCCTGCGCCAGAGGGGGCATAGGTGAGGAGGCCTATAAGACTTTCTCGGTTTGGGTTGAGGGTATTGTGCTTTTGCTGCTGGCTATATCGAGACAAGAAGCTAACGAGGAGGTATGGAAGTATCTGCATCTCATAAACGAGATGTATATTAAGGATCGGCCAGGTACCTGGCTTAAGTATGATGAGCTATTCAGGAAAAAGCTGGAAGGTCAGGTGGACATGCCGCTAGGAGTTAAAGACATTGAGATCTGGATGAAGCTTAATCGGGCTAGTTTAGTTTTTGGATCGGGAACCCAGGGGACTCCGTTTCAGCAGGTGGGGAGACGTGGAGCTCCCCAGTTTACAAGAAACAGATGCTTCGCGTTTAACAATTCCTCGTGTGGGAGGGGAGAAGCGTGTCTGTACAGGCACAATTGTACATAATGCCGCGGACCGCATTCTGCCAAAGAGTGTCTGAGGTGTGCCCCCGGTCTCGGCAGAGGTCGTGGCAGCGAGGGTAATGTTGGTTAAAGCCCCTTCCCCTATTCGCAACAATGTTATTAGAGCGATGGCTTAGATTGTACCCAGAGGCAGAACAGGCTGCGTTTCTCCGCGAGGGTTTTCGTCATGGATTCCGGCTTCCGATTGGGTAAATGGTTAATGCTAGGGCCACTTGAAATCTGAAGTCGGCGTATATTTTTTCCGGAGGTTCTTGACGAGAAGATTCGGGGAGAGGTTAGCCTGGGGCGCATAATTGGCCCTTTCAGCTCTCCCCCTATAGTTGATTTAGTAATTTCCCCAGTGGGGATAGTCCCAAAAAAGGCCCCCGGTAAATTTTGTTTAATTCAGCACCTTTCCCAGCCAGTAGGCGGTTCAGTTAATGACTCAATTGATCAAGACATCAGCTCGGTTGTCTATTAGTCATTTGAAGAGGCTCTGTGGTTGGTTAGGTAATTTGGCGTGGGCGCTCTCGTGGCAAAATTAGATATAGAATCGGCGTTTAGATTGCTTCCCCTGCATCCCGTTTTTTTTCGAATACATGGGGTTTCAAATTAAAGGAGAGTATTATACAGATAGATGTCTTCCCATGGGTTGTTCTTTGTCATGTGCTTATTTTGAATCATTTAGTTCTTTCCTGCACTGGGCGGTTCAAGCGAGGACAAGACACGAGGGCATTGCTCATTACCTTGACGATTTTTTGTTTGCGGGCCTGGCTGAGTCCTCATTGTGTGCGGATACGTTGTTTTCTGTGCAGGCTTTATTTACAATCATGGGGGTACCGGTAGCGCGGGACAAGACGGAAGGTCCGACTACATGTTTGTCCTTACTTGGGATAGAGATAGGCACGGTGGCGGGCTGCTGTCGGTTGCCAACAGACAAAATTGTGAAGCTAGGTGTGATGATATCTGATGCTATGTCTGCTCCCTTCATTAAATTGAAACAAGTTCAGGCGCTGTTAGGTCTGTTTAATTTTTCATGCAGGGTTGTTCCGATGGGGAGGAATCTTTGTCGAAAGTTACAGCTTTCCACGGCAGGTAGGAATAGGCCTCATGCGCTGATTAAGCTAGAGGATGAGATCAATCAGGATTTGATGGTGTGGACATCGTTCCTGGGGAGATTCAACGGTGTTAGAATTTTGCCTTCCCCCCCCTATTTCCGCGAGGGATTTAGAATTGTTCACAGACGCAGCAGGGTCCATGGGTTTCGGAGCATACTCTCAGGGTGAGTGATGTGCTGCTTCATGGCCTCGGGAATGGGTTGCAAGAGATTTGATAAGAAATTTACTCGTGTTAGAGTTATTTCCCATTGTCGTGGCCTTGGAGTTGTGGGCTCCTCAGCTCAGGGGCCATAATGTTTCCTTTTTGTGCGATGGTTTGGGTGTAGTTCAGGCAATGAATCGCCAGAGTGCGTCTTCCAGACCAGCGGTGAACTTGTTGTGGGTGCTGGTGCTTCGTTGCTTGGACTATGACAGATATTCTCGTGCCAAACATGTCCCGGGGATAGAAAATTGCATTGCTGATTCTCTTTCACGTTTTGATTGGGGGCGGTTTAGATCTTTGGCTCCGGGGGCTAATCCCATGGGTTTAGCTTGTCCATCTTATATTTGGCAGATGGTCGGTCCGGATTAATGTTTTTGGCTGAAGCTTCTTTAGCTCCCTCTACGTTGAAGGCTTACCGGCTGGCGTGGAAGCGCTGGGAGAGTTATTTGTTTTCTTCTGGCAGGCGGTTAACAGGCGATGGCTCGAACATGGAAGATTTTATGTTGAGGTGCTATCAGGAGGGCCTTAGTAAAGCATCCATGTCATCTACAATAGCAGGTATATCGTTTATGGCAAAGGTTCGGGGGCTTACGGATCCTACGAAGTCATTCCTGGTTAAGAAAGCCCTAAAAGGTTGGTCCAGATTACACCCTGTACCCAGAGATCACCGACGGCCTATAGATACGTTTTTGTTGGCCCGGTTGATGAGGGTTTTGCCAGATATAACTGTGGATGTTTTTGAGGCTTCTCTTTTTAGCGCAGCGGTCACCATGGCATTTTACGGGGCTTTGAGAGTAGGGGAGTTGGTGGCTCAGTCCAGGAATCAGTTAGGGTCGGCCATTTTAGCGAAAAATGTCATTTTAAACCCGGATACTATTCAAATTAAGATTGCACGGTCTAAAACAGATCAATTGGGGGTTGGTCATTGGCTAACTTAGCAAGGCAGCTGGATGGTATGATTTGCCCAGTTAGGCTTTGCCACGAGTTAGCAGAAGTACGCCCACAGCAGGCGGAAACTTGGTTGGTTCATAGGGACAGTTCCCCAGTTACCAAGTTTCAATTCCATGCCATTATGTGCAAGGCACTGGGCCTTTTGGGTTTACCTTCGACTGAATTTGGCTCAAACTCATTTCGTATTGGCGCAGCGAGAGTGCCAGCGGCAGATGGGGCATCTGGTTCAGCTATACAGGCTTTAGGAAGATGGCAATCCAGTAGTTATAAGAGTTACATTAGACCTGATGTTTAACCATTTTTGTTTTGCTTCTTTTTTAAGCAGCTCTTCCTTTTCTTCGCTTTCTCTTCTTAGGTGGTAGACCCAGGGGTTAGCTGCTCGCCGCTTTTTGCGGGTGCGTGAAGGGCTTTTTCCCATCGGGTTTTCACCTTCGCCTGGGTCGCTGCCTTTCCTTTTCCCGTTCTATTTAATGTTGGAAGCAAAATCACCCCTTTGTTATGTCAGTTACTACAGGTATTGCTCCATTTGGTGTTGGTTCTCAGGTTGCATTAAGGTGTTAGGCCTTACGTTATGTTTAGTATGTGTTAATTGGTCCTTTTGTTAGTTACAATTCGTTTTTCCTTATAGGGGTGGATACCAGAAAAATGTTGGTGTGGTTTGTGGGACACTCCTATGTCTACTGTTCGAGTAGACAGGCTTTTGTCGGAGGTGTCTGTGGTTGCCGGTACATGTGGAGGTCATATGTATATGCCGGCGGGGTATGAGATGGTCGGAGCTCAGGTCGGTTCTATCTAGAGATATTGCTTAGCGTGGAGTTCTCAATATTCTCGTGGTCCACTTTGGTGGCAATGACATCGGTCAAGTTAAATCCTTGCACCTTATTATAAATATTTGTGATGACATTTTGTCGGCCTCTGTGAAATGGCTGTCCATAAAGCTGTGCTGGTCTTATATTGTTCCCCGTAGGAAATGGGGGTCTATTATGCCCGCTATGACTATCGCATCGGTAGTTAGAAAAGTCAATCAGGTGGCTAAGAAGATTTCCTGTGAGCAGGGTTTTTTTTCCATTTCCCATTCATTATTTTAGTCTGAATTTATACATTTGTTCAGAGACGATGGGGTCCATTTGTCCTATGTTGGTACTATCTTTTTCATATACCAGTTATTTTGGTAGCTCAGAGTTGTTTTTTGGGCTGTGGTTGGCGGGCTGCATCTATAGTCATCTCTGCGGCGTGGGTGGGAGAGCAGTGCAGTCGGTAAGTT
Source organism: Mixophyes fleayi (assembly GCF_038048845.1). Taxonomy (NCBI): domain Eukaryota; kingdom Metazoa; phylum Chordata; class Amphibia; order Anura; family Limnodynastidae; genus Mixophyes; species Mixophyes fleayi. The sequence continues at coordinate 193,509,267 of NC_134404.1, forward strand.
TGCATATGGTGCTTGGGTTATCTTGTCATAGGTCACTACTCCCCCTTTGGATTGTGTTGTCATCACGTGTGTTGGGTCCAGTGAATGGGACTCTGGGCCAGTATGTTGAATATTTTACTGCCGGTTATAAGGGGGGCGTAGTCTTGCCGTTGGACAGATATTTCGCACCGGCCAATAGATAAGGTATGATCCTGGGTTGGTGGTACAATGGTCTGACCTTTCCACCGTTATTGGTTTTGTGTTTGCTTACTGCCCTGCTCTCGTCCGCCTTTCAGCCCCTTTAGTTTAATATTAGTCATTTAATAAATAATATTTCATTCCAACGTTAATCTGGTGTCCGTGTCTTTATTGGTTTTCCTTATGGTATTATGGTAAACACTAAGAACTTCCACACTGTGCACTTTAAAAAATATTTTGCACTACAAGTGCTTTTGGGGTGTCCCATATTGCCCTGTGTTTTACACTAGTTTTTCTGGCTGTCAAAAGTCATATTTGTCAGCAGTAGCTAAAAAAATATTTAGCACTACAAGTGCTTTTGGGGTCTCCCATATTCCCCCAGTGTTTTACACTAGCTTTTCTGGCTGTCAAAAGTCATATTTGTCAGCAGTAGCTTAAAAAATATTTTGCACTCCAAGTGCTTTTGGGGTGTCCCATATTCCCCAGTGTTTTACTGTAATTTTTATGGCTTTCAAAAGTCATATTTGTCAGCAGTATCTAAAACAATATTTAGCACTAGAAGTGGGTCTGAGAACTGGATTTGGGAACCACTGGTCTAGTGAGAACATATGCAGCGGGTATTGATTTTAAAACGAAAACAATACAAATTGAGGATACAGAATTAAAACTCCAGATCTGGGATACAGCAGGACAGGAGCAATTCCATACCCTAAGTGTCAGCTATTTCCGTGGTGCTCAAGGCTTTGTTCTTGTTTATGATATCACAAGTCCAAACTCATTTGAAAACATATCTTTATGGATGAAAGATATTAAAATGAAAGCTGGTGAAGAAGTGGAGGTAGTTCTATCGGGAAATAAGTGTGACATGGAAGACAAATGTGAGGTTTCAAAAGAGAGAGGGGAAAAGGCTCTAGATGAGCTGAAACGCGTTGGTAGACGGGGGATTTGTGACGTCAGACACCTCTAAGGGGATTTTTCCCTTATCGGACCTGTAGGTCTTGCTGGCAGAGCGGGGATCGCAAGTGAGAGGTACCCGGGACACTGCTCGCTATATTCCAACTTGTGATACGCCTCTTGCAATCCTTAGGACGGTAAGGGTCGATCTATTCCCCGCCTTTAGGTTTAATCTGTCGCTGTGCATCTTGTTTGGTTTTATCTATATTTTTGTGAATAAATTTTGTATACGTTTTTACACTATGGAGCATTCTTTCTTCTTTTGGATTCTATTATGATCGAGTGGGATTCCATGTTAGAAGATTGATCTTATAGAAGGAGCGACATCTGTGTTACATGTCTGATTATTTATGCCATTTGGTGAGTGCATACCCCTAAGGGGTTAAGTTTAACCCTTGACAGCACGTGGTGTTTATGTCCCTCTACCAGTGCACGAATATTTAGGGGTTACCCTCTGTCATCTGGCTATATCTACAGACAGCACTATGTTCTGGTCTTTTCTTCTTTTTTATGTTGACCCACGTTGAAGTATGAAGCTATTGGGACCCTCTCAGAAGACTCATCCCTTTCCTATTGGAATGTAGGACTTTAAGATATTGACTATTTCATATTCTTTATAATTTAGTGTTTTTGTCACAATTATTTGGGTTTTGTTATTTGACCTTCACTGTTTTTGTTTGTCATTCTATCTCTTGATTGGCGCCTGTATCTTGATTGTTTGTCCATATTCCCCAGTGTTTTACTGTCATTTTTCTGGCTGTCAAAAGTTATATTTGTCAGCAGTATCTAAAACAATATTTAGCACTACAAGTGCTTTTGGGCTGTCCCATATTCCCCAGTGTGAAACAGTAATTTTTCTGGCTGTCAAAAGTAATATTTGTCAGCAGTATAAAAAAAAAATATTTAGCACTACAAGTGCTTTTGGGGTGTCCCATATTCCCCAGTGTTTTACAGTAATTTTTCTGGCTGTCAAAAATCATTTTTGTCAGCAGTATCTAAAACAATATATAGCACTACAAGTGCTTTTGGGGTGTCCCATATTCCCCAGTGTTTTACTGTAATTTTTCTGGCTGTCAAAATTCATATTTGTCAGCAGTAGCTTAAAAAATATTTTGCACTACAAGTGCTTTTGGGGTCTCCCATATTCCCCAGTGTTTTACAGTAATTTTTCTGGCTGACAAAATCATATTTGTCAGCAGTATCTATCTAATACAGTTTTGGCACTACAAGTGCTTTGGCCTCATTAAAATGGATTCAAAGCAGGGGCGCACAGAGGATTTTTCAGGGGGGGTTTCCTCCACCCCCGAAAAAAACCAAACCCCTAGAGAGCTGCCGCTTTCGGCTGCACTGTACTATACAGCAGCCGCGGCGCTGTCAAAGAAGCGTATTGTATACAGCACCGCCGCGGACGCTTCTTAGACAGCGCCGCGGCTGCTGTATAGTACAGTGCCGATATGTAGGGCACTTTTTTAGCGGAGGGCGGGATTCTGGAGACCCAGAAACCCCCCCCCTGCGTGCACCACTGCAAAGCAGTCCACATATGAGCAGAATCAGCAACCCGGTTATGTCACCAGTCCTGATCATAGTGTTCACAGTACGTCATCTGGGAAAGGCGATGTCAAAGTACATAGTCTTTTTAAATCAGGGAAAAAAACACACACCCCAATAAAATTTACAGTGTTGAAGCGAAAAAGAAGTGTAACTGAGGAAAAATTAAGTACAGATGAAAAAAAAATTGCCAACATGCCATTCTACACACGCAGTGGCAAAGAAAGAATGAGGCCTTCGCCTTCCTCTATTAGTGGCAGATCCAAAATGTTTCCGAGCCTTCTTCTTGTACGGTCACTCGTGACCAAGCAAGACCAAGTAATTTGGAGTCTAAAAGTGGTGCACAACTACTGTTACGCGTCAAAGCCGAGCTGCAAGAAAACAGTGAGGCAGTAGAGGATAATGTATGCTAAGTATCAGAAATTACACCAATCCCTGTGGAGAGTCCATCCAACAGTGGTATGTCTAATCGTGAGCATTCTGTTAGCGTACCCATAAAGAAGGGCCCTTTCAGCAGTTCTGCTGATGTGTGCCTGAACAGCCCGAGTGTAGCCAGTGATACACCAAGTGAGAATGACACTTTGGAATTAGAAGATGAGGGGGAGATTTGGGTAGCCGACGAGGGTGCTGATGAGGATGCGGTTGATTGTGTAATTCCTGCGCCAGTGGCAGCAGGGTGGCACCAGTGGCAGCAGTTCTGGCACGTGAGGTTCTGGCACCAATTTGCACTTTCCAAACACAAGCAGAGATGACGCAGGTGTCAGACCACAACAGTTTGACATCTGGGCTGGTTTGAAGGATTTGACAAAAAAATGTGTGACCTTGCCCATAACTGCAAGCAATCCTACTATTAACATGCAAAGGATGGTGGAGGGCCTAGCAGGGATTAAACTGTATTTTTCCTAATTTGCATTAATACGGTTTGGGTGTAATATACACCCAAAGTCGAGTGCTCAATTGCTAAGAGTCATTGATAAAGAGGAAGACAAGCAGGCTTGTCTGTAGAATTTTCAGGCAAATTCTACTGCGTTATATAGGTAACACCCAAAGAGAAGAGCTCCATTGCTAATTGTAATTGCTGAAATAGAAATAATAGGGCTGACAGTCTTGGTCTAAATCTGCAGTTACATCTTATTGTACCATAGCTCACTCAGAAACAGGAGAGGTGGCAGGGTTCAGTGCTAATCTTCCTCAAACAATACTAATTCATCCCACCATCATAGAAGTCTGTGTACTATGATGTAATTGCCGATAATGGTCTTCGAAATGGAATTAGTAGTTCATTTAAGGGCAGAGCTCTCACGATTTTTGGCCAATTCTTTTACAGCAGAGCAAATATCAAAATGTTGTGCGGAATCATTTGCATCGCCACTGGGTGTCTTGGGAAAGCAATTTTTTTTTACAACCAGCAGTTGCCAGAGAAACTGAAGGAGAAGACGTCTAAACGAGATGTTGATAGGTCTTGGATCCTTGCGAAGCAAATTTAGAATTTCGTCTACAATTAAAATATAGTTAGCACATTTACTTTGTTTTATGTCACACGTTAAATTTCTGAAGCTCCTTGTCAAAATGTATTATTAAGGCAATCACTTGACTCAAGCTAACCGTGTCTGCACTCTCTTCACAGGTGACTACTTTGCTGGACTAAAGTACATCACGCTCAAATGCTAGTTTTCTTGCAGCTGCTGCATTCTCCTACATGCTGTTGCAGAAAATAGAAATTGCCCCTAAATTTTTCCAGACACAAACAGCATCTCCTGCATGTCATTTTTTTTAAAAGTTCTGTAACACCAAGTTGATTGTGTGTGCAAAACAGGAAATGTGATGGAATTCAACCACGCTGTAATGCTTGAACAATATTGGGGTTGTCATCAGAAATGACATATCCTCAGGAGAGTCCAAGCAGGATTAGCCATCTTTCAATGACATCCCTTAGTTTTTGGAACAGATTGCCAGCTGTATGCCTCTTAGTGAAGCTGCTGATACACAGAGTAGCCTACTTCTGAAAAATGTGACGTACTTGTGTACATGCTGCTGCTGTCCCTGCTGGTGAAGGCGAATGACCAACCCAGTGAGCTGTCACAGTCATATAATCTTTACTTTGCCCAGTTCCGCTTGCCCACATATCTGTGGTTAAGTGTACAGTGGGTAGAATGGCATTTGTAGCCCAATGATTACATTTTTAAGAACTTTCTGGTAGAGGTGATGAATAGCTTTTCTACTAAAATGGTGTTGTGATGAAATTTGGTAATAGGGACAGAACACCTCAAGTAACTGTCTATCATTAATAGTGGACATTGGACGCAGATCTAATACTAGCATAGTCCTTATGGCGTCTGTGATCCGCTTTGCGACTGGGTGACAGGTTTCATTCTTGCTTCCTCTTGCAAAGGATTGTTTAACTGTAAATTATTGGTTCTGGGGATGTTGATGATGAAGGTGTTGGGGGGGGGGTAGATTGCAGGTGCTGGGATGTAGATGAGAGAAGGGAGGCAGATGATGCTGGACTGCTTGTTGTTTTTGTTTTTTTAACCTAAGTTTCTGATTTTCCCAACAGCTTTCCATGAACTCGCTGAAAAATGACGTAACATGGATGAGGATCCCAGATGGTTAAGGTCCCTACCTCTACTGAGTGTGGCTTTAAAAACGCTACAAATGGCTAGACAACTGTTGTCTGGATTTCTGTAAAAATAATTCCACACTTAAGAGGTGGATTTCTGGTCTTATGCCCAGGCATGACAATGGCCCTTTTCTTATCACTGGCAAGAACTGCAGCAATTTTTCTTTGAAAGTGTATGAAAATCATATTGTGACCTAGGAGGTGGTCAAAATTGAATGGAAATGACTGGAAATTAGTGTTAGTGAGGTTAATAATAATGTAGCTACAAAATAATACCTAAATTATGTTATTGTAGGCCAAAAAAAATTAATTTTTTTTAACAAATTGCAAAACAAAACCAACCAAAACCAAAACACGCGATGGCGGTTTGGCAAAACCAAAACCAAAACATGACAGTAATCCAGATCCAAAACCAAAACCAAAACACAGGGGTCAGTGAGCATCTCTAGTCACAAGCAATATCAAAAGTCTTCTAATACTCCCTCTCCTCACATTCCTATGGCCTGGCCAGCCGGCTTCTGCTCTCTTCTCCTGCTCACCCTCTGCAATTTTGTTAATGATATTTTACACATTCACATATTGAGGAAGTAAGTGTACCACACGTGTATACTATTCCCCTCACCTCAACTAGCCGTGGCTTTGGCAAAACTCAAACCGTTGCAGTGTATTACTTCAAACTGCAACACTTAAGCTGGGCACACTCTACAGAAAATTACTATAACAATTTTACCAGTGCCATAACTAGACATTTTAGTGCCCTGGGCGAGACAGGGCACCGGCGCCCCCCATCTAAGTGGGAGTGTCAATAGTCGAGTGGGCGTGGTCAACCTGCTGTGGGGGCGTGGCTAGTGCTTTACAAGATGTAGACTGCACTGAAACCCCCTCCCGCCCCATTCTTCACGGTCTGGCTTTGTAAGGCTCTGTAATATAGAATCAAAGTACTTTAAATGCAGCTGTCACATGCTAGCTGTATAAAAAATGAATTGGTTTTTGAAATAAAACCCACTGAAACAAAGTAAAACATAATTGTAACTGTACCATCTGTATCACACCGCCCCTTCATTACACTGTGCCCTCCATCACAGTTCTCCTTTATCACACCGTGCCATGGAGCCATCTTTATCACATTGTGCCCCCTTATCATCATCACACTAAATAAATAATATGTATATATCTAATATATATAAGCCTAGCGGCGTGTGTGTGGAAAAAACTATTTTCTCAGAAAGGGCTCATCCAATTGACCTGAAATTTGGTATACTGACATTATTTTACAAAAAAATTATAATAGTGAAGTCAGTTAACTTCCATCATCCCCCCTTCCCCCCATGGGAGGGGTAGTAAAGGCTAAATTTACGAGTTGAGGGCTCAAACTCTTGACTCCTTCCGGAATGCCAAGGCACAGATTAAGATTGAAAGTTGGAAGCATTATTATGCTATTGAGAAATCTGAATGTTAAGAGAGGACTGTGCAATGGCACTCAATTAGTAGTGACAGCACTGAAATGAATGTGATACAAGCAGAAGTTTTGACTGGCTCTGCTGAAGGAGAGAAGGTGATGATACCTTGGATTGACTTATGTCCATCCGAAACAAGACTGCCGTTTAAGCTAAGACGGCCGCAGTTCCCTTTGAAGGCGGCATTTGCTATGACCATTAACAAGTCACAGGGTCAAACACTTGACCGTGTGGGTATTTATTTACCAGAGCCTGTCTTTGGTCATGGACAATTGTATGTCGCATTTTCACGAGTACGGAGAAGCAGTGATGTGAAAGTGCAGGTTATGAATACTGCCCTTCAAGGAAGACTGATTGAGCACAGCGATAAGGTGTTTAGCAGAAACGTTGTGTATCGAGAGGTTTTACAACAGTAAGACGATGGAGATAAAGGATGTGGCGATGAAGATGAAGGATGAGGTGATTTAGAAGAATGATGAGGTGGTGACATGTGGACAAAACCACGTTAAAAAAGGGCGCTTGCGTCGGGAAGTAACGCTCTTCCCCTGAGGAGGCCTGGCCTAGCCCCAAATGCATGACAAGAACCTTTTTAACACCTTAAGTAGCTTGATTTGACTAGAATGCATGAGTATCATGCATGGGTTAACTTGTGTGTATATATATATATATATATATATATATATATATATAAATACACACACATGTACACACGCACACACATACAATATAAAGAGCCTCCTAGTGTCCGCCATACCATACAGAGAGCATTCCTGTGACTTCATACCATACAGAGAGCATTCCTATGACCACCATACAATACAGAAAGCATTTCTATGACCGCCATACTATACAGAAAGAATTCCTATGACCGCCATTCTATACAGAGAGCATTCCTATAACATCATATCCTGATGACAGCATAAAAATTATACAGAAGAGATATTCACCCACCTGCTTGGGATTTGGTGGCTGTGAGACAGGGAAGAGCTTAGGGCTCCCCTTACTGCAGGTCAGTGTGTGAAATATTCTGTTTTTATGGTGGAGGGAAAGGGGGCAGGTATCAGCTACATGGAATTAGGGGATAATCTATATAAGATATATGGAAGACAAGGGATACCTGCAGTAGTGATGGAGAGGGTGCAGAGGTTACAGCTGTATTTCGGGGGTCCAGCCAGGAGTCAGAATTGACAGGTGTCAGGGATCAGAAGGAAGGGAAACATATCTGGATAGAAACAGAGGGAACTGATATGCAGGGCAAGGAAAAGTCAATGATGAGGGTTCTGTAGGGTACAGTGCACCGAGAGTTGGGAGGGGCACTGGAGTCATAGTTATCAGGTGCAGAGGTGACAGGTCAGCACGTGAGAGTGTTGGTGGAACGCAGGGCTGTCAGGAGGAGCTGTGGATGCTGAGAGGGGCAGTCCTGGAAGCAGAGAACTGCTAACACACAGCATGTGATTTAACAGACCAGTACTTAGGGAGAGAACAACTAACGGAGCTGACAGATCCCCCTCCCCCTCACTTACTTAAGGTCTGTTTTCAGCTTCCCGCAGTGTTGGCTCTTCTGCATGGTGACATCATCAGTGATGCTGCAGTGACAGGGAGCCGGCGTTTTTTTTCATAGTTCTTTCATGGACCAGCCACCACACTAGCCCCAAACCCCCCTCTTGCGGCACCCCCCTTCCCCACACACGAGTCACGGGGGGAGGGGGGGTGCCGTGAGTCGGGGGAGGAGCCACAATTTTTTTATACATTTTTTTTTAGAGTTTTTTTTTTTACTATGTGCCACAGAGGGGAAGGTAGCGGGCGGCTGCTGCGCCCCCCTCGGGCTTGCGCCCTGGCGGCGGCACCACCCGCACCACCCTAGTTATGGCTCTGAATTTTACCAACGACTGAAAGTCCCGATGAACATGCAGATTTATGTGTACACACCTACATGATTTACCTTCAGATCTGTGATCTTCATCTGTCATAACTATCTGCTGAAAAGATTGTGACTCTGCACACTCCATAGAGATCTGCCTACACTGCTAGTCATGAGAGCACACACATTTCCACATTTGCCTGACAGCGTTCTATCGTTGATAGCCATTTTTAGTCAGTTTATAAAATCAAATCAAACAATATGATGTGCTTTGGTACAATTAAACATGATTGTGGGAGCATACACAATGAAGCTATATGGGCCCTAACAGTCATTTATCATATGATTGATGCGATAATTGGTTTTACTTGTAGTGTGTACCCAAGTTTACAGGTCTTTAAAATAAAAAAATTATATAATGTAATACATACCTGCATGCACAATATTTTGTCCATGCAATATAGACAATGTATAAATACACTTATAAATATTATTAGTCCAATGTATAAATATCCCTATAAATTAGTATTAATCTTTAGTTATATAGCATCACCATATTTTGCATCACTTTGCAGGGACCATATTTTTTTTAGTATATGCCCCAATGGAGCTCACAGTCTAAATTACCTACCACACAAAGTCAATCAATCTACTAATATATGTTTTGGAAAACCACATGAACACAGGGAACACATAGAAATTTGATGGACTCAAACCCTTTCCCCAGAATTTTGAGGCAGAAATGTTAACCACTGCACCATCATGTCATAATTGTCCAGGGAGAGATGGATCACAATAATTGGAGTGCCCAGGTGGATGACTAAATAAACATAAGAGATGTAAGACCTCAGCAAAGACTTTCAAAGATTTGCAGAAGTTGCTGATTGCTTGAGTAGGAAGTAATCAATGAATCTTGTAAAACGCAAACACTTTGCAATTGTTGGGCCAACAGCGGCTGGCAGTTGACTCACTAAGCGACCTGTAGTCTCCAGCTGATTGGGAACTACATAAATTGGAATGATGCGACTTGTAGGTCAACAACAATTGGAGAGCCACAGGTTGTCTAAAGCTGGGTACACACTACACAGTTTTCATCCAATAATCGGCTAAACCAGCCGACATACGACCTCTCGTTCAAAAGTCAGGTCAGTGTGTGCAGTGACACGATGGTCGAAAGTTTGCCCAAATGGACGATTGTCGCCTCATTTGGTTGGTCGTACCGTTTAATATTTTTGTTCCAATCTCGTTTCTGTTGTGTAGTGTGTATAAACTTCCGACCGATCCACAACAGTGAGTATGAAATTACAGTCATTGCTCACGACAACATGGCTGTAAAAAGTCGCTAAAGAGACATCCGCTCTTCCCTTTATCGTCCTAAACAAGGCTAGTGTGTATGCAGTCCATGGACCGAGCGATCGGAACATCGATCGCATGTAAAATCGCTCAGCATAAAAAGTTGGTTGATATTTCTGTAGTGTGTACCCAGCTTAAGGCAGCATTGTATAGAACAGAGTAAACTAGGTACTTTCCTGCTTGAACTAAATGTAGTTCCACAAATTCTGGAGAGCCTAAAGCAGCATTGTATAAAACATAGTGACTCTCCTGCTATTGTGGTTGCTGGAACCTGTGGCTCCACAACAGTTGAAGAGTCACTGGTTGCCTAAGCAGCATTTAATAGAACAGTTAAGCAAGCTTTGCACAAATGGTATAATGAAATACGAATGAACATTTTATTAAAAAAAGTGGCATGCAATACCCCAGAGCACAATAATTAGCAACAACAAAATGTAGAAGTAATATACTCCTATAAAATTGGATAGCTCAATTTATAAGGATGCAACTAAAGTCTTAAATAGTGCAATTGCAAGTCACAGTTTAAATAGCTGTTCTTTACTGTTTTCTTAAATATGTTGTATATGCATATTTATACTTCATATTCAGCTTTAATAAAATGGTATTCAAAAATGTATTAACAGCTATTTTATATAGTGCCTGTATATTTACACATAGAATATTGAATCATTCACTTCAGTCCCTGCCTCAGTGGAGCCTACAATCTATATTCCCTCATAAATGAACAGAGAACATACAAACTTCAAACAGATAAGACCCTCGTCAGACTGAAACCCATCACCCAGCAGCAATGTGAGGCAAGAATGCTAACCACTGTGCAACCATGCTGCCCATTATTTATAGCAATGTCAATGTATCCATTTAGAAAATAATTTAAAAAAGTATGTTCCACCAAAGCTGTAGTCTAAAGTTGCATTACCATCTAATCTATAGAATATATAAGTTTGCCACGCTTAAATGTCTGCAAGTGGGTCTGTGTTAGGTGAAGGAAAAATCAGAAGGAACAATCTCCTCAGGGAAATGTGGTCACATAGCAGAGTGATGCACTCAGTGCCAAATACCACTATTTATATGCTATTGTTTTTTTTCTATTCATTTTATTTTGCCTTGTTGCTTTTGATAACAAATTATTGCGTACCAGTCTATTACATGTTACTTTTATATAGAGATGGTCACTGACCCTCGTGTTTTGGTTTTGTATTCGGTTTTGGATCTGGATTACCGTCGTGTTTTGGTTTTGGTTTTGCAAAACCACCATTGCATGTTTTGGTTTTGGTTTTGTTTGGTTTTGTTTTGCTATTTTGTTGGAAAATCAATGTTTTTGGGCCTAAAATAACCCAATTTAGTGCTCCACCTGTTTCATAGATAAGTAATCTAATTGTAAAGCCAATAAATTATCAAAAAAACTATCTGCTGACAGATAGTAATTTTGACAGCCAGAAATATGTATGCACAATTATGGGGGACACCCCAAAAGCACTGGGGAGTGCTAAAAATTATTTGGTAGATACTGCTGACAGATAGTAATTTTGACAGCCAGAAATATTTAGGCAAAAAAGCACTTTGAGTGCCAAATATTGAAGAAAAAAAAAACTCCTCTATCCTCCTCTCTTCTATAGCGATTTTTGTTAGCACAATTGGAATCAGAATATTGTATTCTCTGTCCCTGCTCTAATCAGCCTGTGACTACACCCTGCTCTCTCCCTCTGTCAAATGGCGATGGATTGCTGTGGAGGCAGGTATTTATAATCTTCAAGTATCGCGAGAAGCGAGCCCCGAGATCCGACGACGTCACGATGACGTTCGGCCTCGATTTGGATTCTGAACGGGCGGTACTCGGATACCCAAAGTTCGGGTGGGTTCGGTTCTCGGGGAACCGGACCCGCCCATCTCTACTTTTATAATACATGTTAAATTGTATACAATTGATATTAATTGTGCATTTGCTTTTTAATTGCTCTGTGGAGTGCTCTGTAAGATTTTTACACTACAGCTTTGCTCAATCTCAATTTCTCTATACATACTATTCAATTAACAAATCAATTAAAAAAAAGTCAGCATTTCCATTGCTAGTGTTAGCCAGTAAGGAAACCAGCAGTGTGGTACCCTCCTCCCCCCCCCCCCCCCGCTTTATAGTAATAAGCAGCTTCAAGACTGGTCGGCACAGCACTTGCAGATCTATTCCAAGATGGGGCTCCGCCTCCTTGGCACCCTGTGAGTAGTTACCAGCCCTGTTTTAAATAAATGAAGGTTATCATTGTAAAGTATTAGTAGGCTAGTCATGTATCTTTCCACCATGCACAAAAGCTAGACACAGATCAATTGTTTCTGGACGCAGTTCCAAGGACTAGGAAATGGGTATGCACCTTAAAACAGACTATTTTTTTCTCAAAAAAATACATTTATTAGGATTTTTTAATGTCTACTGTACATAAATTGCATTTTTACAGTTGTTTCTTATTGTAAACACATGTTTAAGCTTGCATACGTGCCCGTCATCACTAGTAATTGGCACTTACGGGAGACCTGTAGCTGATGCAAGTGATATGACAGAAAAACACGTACCTTTCAGATGTCCAAAGCTTGAGTTGAACACTGCTGTATGTGCTTGAGCTTGGCATTCCCTGTACATTATATACGTGTATACGCCCAGTGCCCTTTTCATTCTGCCTCTGAAATCGTAGACTGTAGTAAGGGTCTTTTACGCTTGAAGATGAACTGGACATTAGTGCGTTCACTGGCGTATGGTCAGATTCTGAGCATGAGAAATGCGATTTTACGCAAAATACGGCACATATCGATATTTGCGTATCTTAATAAATCGGGCCCTATAGTATGTGCACAAATAGGCACATTGTGCAAATAAAGAACCATTTCAGTCCACATTATTTTTATGTTTTAGCAAATTAAATGGGGCTTGATTTAGAGTAAGTGAATTTTTGTTATAAGAAACTGTGTATTGGTGCAAAATTCTACACTGTGCATAACTTATTTCCGTATTTAAAGCTGCACATATCTTGCACTTCCAGCACTTGGAGGGGTGGATTGAGACATTAATATGCAAGTGACGCGGCCGCATCCCCTGTCATGTGATGCGGCCGCCTGTGCGCTGACGCGGCTGCATCTGATGTCATCAGATGCGACCGCGGGTACAAATGTGTAATATTGCATCCAGGGGGCGGCCGGCCGGCCTACCCCCCGGCCCTAATAGCGGCCTGACTGAGCGCAGCCCGGGGGGCCGTTGCCCCCCTGCCCCCTGGGCCAGCCCGCCCCTGACTTGAATTATGTTAGCAACAAGATGAAAATGTTACACCTAAAAAAAAACTGATGCAAGTTTTGATACTGATTATTGTTATGTCTTTACCTCAAAAAACACATACACCCTTAAATCTAGTGTATAAAGGTGAGAGCTGTTTTTTGAGGGGATGCCAAGGCACAAATCACCGTGCTTAAGCGGCGTCTTGAGTTTAATGGCTCTAGTAGACCCATCTGTCTACTAGCTGGTATCATAGTAATAACGCAGACCAACAAAGGAAAGGCCATTCTCCTTTGGGTGGGGAAATGCAAGACCATGGATGCAGGGGGGGAGATAACCATGGAGGCAGGATGAAGAGAGAACTGTTAAGGCAGTAGAACTGAGGAAGGGGAGACAGAAAAGCATGAAAAGGGATGAGGGAGAGCCATGGGGGCGAAAGAGGACCATGTTCTGGGGGGATGGGTTAAAATAAGGATTATGATGTGAATTGAAGAGGGTGTAATGACTGTAACAGGGGCGGATTGGCCATAGAGCCTATCGGGACTTTTCCCGGTAGGCCGTTGGCTACAGGAGGCCACCTGAAGTTTCTTTGGGGGAGTTTAAAAAAATTAATAATAATTATTCCTAGCTCCACCCCCCGCAGACCGGGTGCCGGCTGGGGGAGGGGCTGGATGGCTTGTCTTCTCTACTGTGACCGCGGATCTATAGATCCGTCCCTCCCTTCTCCAATCCCCATAGTGCTAGATGTCACATGGGACGTGCACCATGTGACAGGTGCCGTCCCTGTGAGCAGACAGAGGAATCTCCAGCAGCTCAGCAGTGTGAGAGAAGAGGGGGCCTACTAGTTTGTGTGTAAAGAGGGTGTCCTGTTATAGTGTGTGTGTGTGTGTGTGTGTGTGTGTGTGTGTGAGAGAGAGAGAGAGAGAGAGAGAGAGGGGGCTGCAATATTGTATGTGTGTGAGAGAGATTTGGGGGGCCTGCTATACTGTGTGTGTGATTGATTGAAAGTGGGGGGGTCTGCTATGCTCTGTGTTTTATGATTGATTGAAAGTGGGGGGCCTGCTATGCTCTGTGTGATTGAAAGTGGGGGGCCTGCTATACTGTGTGTGTACGATTCATTGAAAGTGGGGGGCCTGCTATGCTCTGTGTGTGTGATTGATTGAAAGTGGGGGGTCTGCTATGCTCTGTGTGATTGATTGAAAGTGAGGGGCTGTTATGTGCCAACATGTTTCGTAATAGTTAAATTTATTAACCAAAGAAAGATATGTTTCTATGAAGGGAATATTGGAAGCATGTGTTAGTAGACAACTAAACAAGTTTGAGCACAGAGGCATAAACCAGTCGCAGATAATGCAAAAGTGTAATGTAATTATATAACACAGGACTGGCAGTTTTTGCCCAGCATTGCTTTAGAGATTACCCACTGTGTCTTAAGTCATCACATTTAGGTTTTCCTAAGTGTTACTACAACCAAAACCCAGTAGTTCTAAATCCCGCCTACTTTTGTGTTGGCCACACCTACCATTGTTTTGGTCCCGGCCACTTCAAGACTTTTTTCCAGGGCCACTTTAAGTTCCCAATCCGCCCCTGGTCTGTAAGATTGGTGAGCTGTGTGTAAAGGGGGTGTTACTATGCCTATAGTCAGCTATTTATTAGTGGATACCATATAGAAAAGCTTGTTGATGTTTTTTTAAACTTTATTTATAAAAATTACAAACATGTTTGCTTAAACATTGCAGTGTAAAATTACAATGCATTTAAGAGATAGCATGTGTCAAATAGAGATAACTAAACATATTGAACATTTGTTACAACAATTTTGTTTTTTTACAGTGTATTTGAAAGAATAAGATAAGTGTTTGGAAAAGGGCAACAGGAGGAACAGAAAGAGGCACAAGGGAATTAAGAGAAGAGAAGGCAAAGAATAGAGGGTGTGGGGATAAAGTGTTGGGGATAAAGTCCAAGAGGAGAGTTAGAGATAATAATGCAAGATACAATAAAATAAATTACGAAGTAAGGGTAATAGTACATTACAATGAATGGCTGCCAGATTTTACTGAGTGATCAATTGTTCAAGAAGCAGGTCATATATTCGACTCTGTACGAGGGAGGGGAGGGAGATTTCCATTCAGCTGAGAGCTGGCCACTGTGATGATGTGTCTAATAAGTTTATTCTAGTGCCAAGTTCCTGAGGAGACAGAAAGGGGAAATTAATAGTATTTGGGGGAAAGTGGGATGGCATTTGAACAACAAGTCGATGATATGTTTAAGTGATGTCCAAAATCCCAAATATTTTGGGCATTCCAACAAATGTGTAAAAAAAAGAACCTGTGAATGTGCAACCTCTCTAGCATCTGTCTGAAGAAGGAAACACTTTATGCAGCTTAATCAGTCTAAGGAACCAACGGTAAAGTAGTTAGTATGCATTCTCCTTGATTTTAGCACTTTTTAAGCTAGTGGCTAAACTGTTCCATGCCTTGGCCCAGTCCTCCATGCTAAGTGATTTCTGATTTATTTACCATTTCACTTTGTGAGGGTTCATATCAGAGGTGTTAGATATAGGTAGGGACTAGGGAGTTATACATAGTTGAAATTAAGCCATGTAAAGAGGCACATCTCTGGCATAAAGTTTCAAAAGTGGTTAGTGGTCTATTAGCCATGGTGGAAGATTATTTTTTTAACAATTGTTAATGGTGGTCAAATCCCTTTGAAGGCTTTGGTAGTTTTTCCTAGATATCAAAGAAGGTAAATTTTAAAAAGGCGTCAGATCACTTATTAAAATCAGGAATCTCCCAAATACGCATGAGTGAAAGGGAAGTGGTTGTTTCTCAAGGAGAAAACTTAAGTTGACTCATATAAAGATCAGCAGAGATGGGGTTGGAGCAAAAACATAAAAATGATTTGTTTACTCCCATATAGATGAGAACATTAAGATGGTGTGAATGTTATTGGAGGGTGGCCTTGGTGTTCAGGAAACCATAAGAGATTCGCTAGAAATGAGAGAGCTGTGCTATTGGCTTCAATTGAGCTAAAAAATAAATGCAATTGGATGCATTGGGACAATGCAAGGTTAAGTAATACCTTCTGAAGTTAGATATGCACAGCCTCCTCCATAAGAAGGTATCTGTAGTATGCTTAGTCTAGGGCATTTCTGGGTCAAAATTAAGCAAGGTATAATGAGAAAGAAATGTAAAGGACATGTGAGAAACTCTATAGGGGACTGTCTGAAAGAGGTAAAGTAGTCTTGGTATTCAATAAAATATACCATACACACAAGAGCCCTCCAACGCTATGCTGTCTATGTGAAAGAATATGTACCACCATGTCACGCGACAGACCTTCCGACTGACTTACCTGGGTACAGTGCGCAGGCCTGGCCTCCTACGCCAGGCTCCCCCTCGAAACTCCGACGCTCCGTATTTCGATGGCGGACGTTTTTATAATTTTACTTGTGCAGCCATTGGCTGATTTCTTGTTACTCTCCCTCATCCGCCACACTATTTAAGGCACCTGTTATTGCAACATGTTGCCAGATCTTCATGTCATGTTAGCTTGCCAAGCTGTTGGATTGTTTGGCTCCTGTCTATTCCTTGAATATCCTGGTATCCTGTATTTGCTCCTATTCAGCAGATCCTGGTATCCAGTGCTATATGCTTCTCAGCTAATCCTGGTATCCTGTATCCGTTTCTATTCACTAGATACTGGTATTCAGTGCTATATGATTCTCAGCTAATCCTGGCATCCTGTATCCGTTTCTATTCACTAGATACTGGTATTCAGTATTCAGTAGATTGTGTGAACACACCAGGTAATGTGATGGATTTCACCCAACTGTATTGCTCTCACAATATTGGTGGCATTGGGGCAGCACGGTGGTGTAGTGGTTAGCACTTCTGCCTTACAGCACCGGGGTCATGGGTTCAATTCCCGACCATGGCCTTATCTGTGTGGAGTTTGTATGTTCTCCCCGTGTTTGCGTGGGTTTCCTCCGGGTGCTCCGGTTTCCTCCCACACTCCAAAAAAACCCATACTGGTAGGTTAATTGGCTGCTAACAAAATTGACCCTAGTCTGTCTGTCTCTGTCTGTGTGAGTGTCTGTGTGTGTGTGTGTGTGTTTGTTAGGGAATTTAGAATGTAAGCCCCAATGGGACAGGGACTGATGTGAATGAGTTCTCTGTACAGCGCTGCGGAATTAGTGGTGCTATATAAATAAATGATGATGATGGCATTATCATAAATGACATATCCTCAGGAGAGTCCTAATGTGATAAGCCATGTTGCAATGACATCCCTTAGTTTTTTAAACAGGTTGTCATTGGTATGCGTCTTGGTGAAGCCACTGATACACAAAGTAGCCTGCCTCGGAATAATCTGGAGTTGGGTATATGCTGCTGCTGCTCCTGCTGCTGAAGGCATCAGGAACAACAACCCAGTGGGCTGTCAGTCATATAATCTTTAGTTTGCCCAGTTCTGCTTGTCCACTTATTTGTGGTTAAGTGTACAGTGGGTAAAATAGCATTTTGAAGCCCAATAATTACATTTTATGGAATCTTCAGTTAGAGGGGAGGAATTACTTCTCTAGAAAAATGGTGTTGTTATGGAATTTGGTAACAGGTACACAGGACCTCAATTAACTGTTTAAAACCAACTGCATTACTTGTGGATAGTGGACGCAGATCTAATGCTAGCATAGTCGCCATGGAGTCTGTGATCCACTTTGCAACTGGGTGACAGCTTTCATACTTTCTTCCTCTTGCAAAGGACTATTTAACAGTCAACTGCTGTAAATTACTAGTAGTCTTTTTCTTGGACTGCTTCTGGGTTGAAGATCCACCCCCAGCAGCAGCAGTGGGACAAACGTTCAAGAATTATTCAGAGTAATCCTGGATAGGGGAGAAGTCATCTAGCCATAGCTACTTGGATGCAGGATTAACTCCAATCACTAGTGAGGATATTGATGAGGAAGGTGTTGTCGGTGTGGCCTTACAAATGCTACAAATGGCTTGACAACTGTTGTCAGGATTTGGTAAAATAATTCCACACATAAGAGGTGGATTTTTGGTCGTATGCACAGGCATGACAATTGCCTTCTTCTTATCACAGGCAAGAACTGCTTTCACTGGCGAAGGACTTACACAAACTACATTATCCTTATCAACATCCTCATTATCGTCGTCGTCATCTACACAAATATCCCCCTCATCCTGTTGCAAATACAAAGTGATATCCTATATTTGTGTATCACTGGATACAATAAGAGGCATACCGCTGACAACCTGTTTAAAAGACGGATGTCATTGCAACATGGCATATCCTACTTGGACTCTCCTGATGATATGTCATTTGTGATAACACTACCATTGTGAGAGCATTACAGCAGGGAGAATTCCTTCACATTCCCTTTTTTGCTCACACAATCAACTTGGTGGTACCGAGCTTTGTAAAAAATGACAATGACATGCAAGAGATGCTGTCTGTGTCCCAAAATAATTCGGGTCAACAGCATGTAGAAGATTGCAGCTGCTACAAGAAGAATCAAATTTGAGGGGGAATGTACTTTAGTCCAGCGCAGTGGAGAATACTTTCTGTGTTGTGCAAGGTGCTGAAACCACTCTAAGTAGTCACCTGTGAAGTGAGTTCAGACACTGTTAGCTTGAGTCCAGTGACTCCCCTAATTAGACTTTTGTAAAAGCAGCTAGATAAATTGAAGGAGGAGATGAAAATAAGCAATTCCGGTAACTATGTAGGACTAGTAGATCAAGTACTTTATTCGTTTCACCAGGATCCGAAAGTTATCAACATCTTGAATTCGGATCACTACATTTTGGCAACTGTGCATCATCTTAGGTTTAAGAGCTATGTCTTCTCTTTCTTTCCAGTTGACCCAGATCTCAAGAGATGAAATGAGCTCCTAGTCAGCAAGCTAAAAGCTAAAGCGGTACATGACACGACGACTCATCCTCCCTCAGTTTCTTTGGCAATTGCTTCTAGGAAAAAACGTATCTGCATCACTACTGGGTGTCATGGGAAAGCTGAGACAGCACAACATTTTGACATTTGGTCTGGTCTAAAAAATCTGCCCAAAAATCATGACAGCTCTGTCGTAAACTGAACTATAAATTCTATAGGGAAGGCTATTATCAGCAATTGCATCAAAGTACAGAGACTTCTGTAATGGTGGATTCCAGTGGGGATAAATTAGTATTGTGTGAGGATGATGTACACATTGATGAGGGTGAGGATGATGACAGTGTAGATTGCAGGTGCTGGGATATAGCTGAGAGAGGAGAGCTACCTGATGCTGGTATGCTTGTTAATATTGTGGGCAGAATGGCATGTTGGCAATTTTTTTTTACTACAGTAGAATGTGACTGGAGACTTTTAAGAAACTGCCACCCCTCCTCTTTCTGTTTTAGATATGACACTGCCCAACTGCACTAGAGATTGCCAAGAACCCTGCTACCCCTTCTGTGTCTCTCTGTGAAATGGTTCAGGATTTCCGTGGAGGCCGGTACTTATAGAAACCAAAACTTGTGAGATCCGATGACGCAACAATGACGTTTTGCCTTGTTTTCAGTTCCAAGGACGTGCGAAAGTACCGAGCCGGCCTGATCTCCAATGTCCGGGCGGGCTCAGTTTTCCAGAAACTGAGCTTGGTCATTTCTAGTATATATATATATATATATTGCAACAGAAAAACAAGTAGGGCGCCCCAATGTGTAATATCAAAATATGGTGTTGGGAAGATGTAATAACTGCGTACCGTAAAGATGTATTCAAGAAGTAAATGGTCATATGGAGGTTTCCTCTTCAGAGGTAATCCCTCTCAGTCTCCATCAGACATAGCGACAATGCAGAAAAAACAGAACAGAAAGTAACATAGTGCAGTATTGTTATATATTAAACTGCACCAAATCCGGAAATAGTCCTCCACCAGGAGACAGAGTGCTAAAACAGGTAGTAAACCCAAAGGTGAATAATGTGGCACACAGGTGCATTGTGCATCCCTAGGTAAATAAAAACTGCGTACCAGATAGTCAGAAGACCATGAGCTTTCTTAGACCATATATATAAGATCAGGCAATTCCTCTGTCACAACCTACATGTTATATATAGATAGATAGATAGATAGATAGATATTGTTCAAGACAGAAGATGTGGTGTGGGCGTTACTCTTGAACATTGAGGCTAGTTGTATTGTTGTTTATGCGAATTCCCAGCTTCTCCAATGGTCCAATCTATGCTCCAGCATTTTAGCATATAGGTCCAGAAGTGAAGAAGCTGGACAATGATGTCTCTTGGGGTTTACAAGCTGCAAGTCATGGTCTTAGAACTCCATGGACTCTGTATAGTTCAAGGTCCCAATCTATGGTGGTATGTGTTTAAAAAATCCCTTCATGTAATCTGGAATATCTTGGTTAACTATTTCAGGCACATTCTTGAGTCTTAATTTGTTTCTTCTAGATCTGTGTTCAAATTCTTCATGTTTTTTTAAGGGCATTGTGACTGGATCACTTATAAATAACTTCTGGTATAAATCTATTTAAAAAAAACAGGGCAGGGCGCTTATTTATATAATTGCACATGCACTTTTTTTTTTATATTGTGTATATTGTGGTAAGAGAAATCTTTAATTTCTAAGACCAGGGGGAGAAAATTAGTTTTTTCTATTTTAAGCTTGCTGGGGGAAATGCCTTATTTCTTATGTATATATCTGATACAATAAGCCTTTTGTTAGAAAGCCTTTGTATATCTTGGTGTAAGGAAATGTCTTGTTTGGGGTTCGCAACTTTTTCTTCGGGAATTCTTTTTTTGGAGGAAATGTGAATTCTGCAACTGTTGGAAGAAAAGACTCATGCTAATTACATGCTAATTAGACCTTTTGATGTGTGAGGTCTGAAGGCATAGGAAGATGTAATTAGACTTGCTGTCAGATGTCCACTGTGTCCCAAATTAAGATGCAGAATATGACAGCAAGGTTTTAAGATATTACAGATAAGCGTAAATTTTGTTAGCTTTGCAATGCATGTACATCTACGTTTTGGTAAACAGGTTACATCCTGATTCTAAAAATAGCCTGTACAGCTGTGTCTGAAATAATATAAAAGCCTTTGTAAACTGAAATGTATCATTCTGATGTTCCATCTGACCTGACCACTGATACCTTTAATCAGTGGAACTGTCCTCGTCAGGACACTTGAGCAATAAACATCACTCTGCTTCAAGACCCTGCTTGACAACTTCTTCAATATTGCTGTAATCCTGTGACCTACAGATTAGACCTTAAACCTAATCCGTCCGGCTGTTTCTGAGGTTTGGACCCAGCTCTCCAGTACCACTGCTCTGCCGCTACCCAGCAGCTGGCCAGTGTGATAGGCCAGGGGGACCCATCCACAGCACCCTGATCCATAGTAAGCGGTCAGGGGTACCAGCCCAAGTGTACCAGCACGAAAGTACACTAGCAGCGACAGTTACCCAGAAGGAACCTGGTTCTGGGCGCCATAAAGAAGCCCAGTGGTGGCAGCAGGTTCCTCCTACTGTGGCAGGAAGGGCGTATTCGGAATAATGAAAGGGGACAGTGGCAAAGTAAGCCCAGCCGGTTCCCAACAACAACAGACAGGATGGCATAGGCAGTCCATCCTGTCACAGGCATCCTCTTTACTTTGATGTCTACAATATGTTTCCCAGTTGATAATTGAGATTGGTTTACATAATCTGTCTTAAATTCTAAGTGTTTGTTCTGTTACCAAGGTTCATAAATTGTGATTTAAAATCTCCTATAACTTTTTACATATTTTGCTGGAATGCAGGTATGATGTCTTGCGGCATGTTAGAGAAATAAAAACTATATCATCATCATCACCATTTATTTATATAGCGCCACTAATTCCACAGCGCTGTACAGAGAACTCATTCACATCAGTCCCTGCCCCATTGGGGCTTACAGTCTAAATTTCCTAACACAGACAGAGAGACACACAGACAGACAGACAGACAGAAACACGGGTCAATTTGTTAGCAGCCAATTAACCTAGCAGTATGTTTTTGGCGTGTGGGAGGAAACCGGAGCACCCGAGGAAACCCACGCAAACACAGGGAGAACATACAAACTCCTCACAGATACAGCCTTGGTCGGGAATTGAACTCATGACCCCAGTGCTGCAAGGCAGAAGTGCTAACCACTACGCCACTGTTCTGCCCCATCTGGACTAATGTCTCCTCCATTAAGCGAGATAGACTTGGTGACTCTCTAGACTTTAGGTGCAGAAATGTGTTTTTCATTTTTCTGAAAAAAACTGTAACATTAGGTACCCCTTTTTGCTCTTTTTTGACATTAACAGTGAAAAAATTTAAATTAGGAACACAGTACACACAGTATTATTTATATTATTTGAAGTAGGGGATCAGTGATGAATATCACTCCTTGGGTAAGCACATTAGAACTAGGTAATTATTGATGCCATTCTGTATGTCTCTGGGTACAGGCATCTTGCATGTTTAAAGTTCTCTTTATTGATTCCCCTACAATTGACTGTATGGAGCCTCGGTCCGGAATAGGAGGTTGTGAGCCTCGGACTGTGATTCTATTGTACCTGATTACTGTTCTGAATATTATATGACACTTTTATTTCAGGGGTGCACTCCAGGTGAGATGTGTCACTATGTATATTAAAGATTCAAAGCAGATATGGTTCCATTTTTCCTCATAGTAATATGTATGAAAGCCTCAGACTGAGGTCTAAATTAATAAGGAACCGTCACTGCTCAGACCCGCTGATCAGACAGGCACTTACTTACCTCTCTCTCCCCGACTGCTCTCCTCTGGACAAACTCCGCTGTCTCCGATGTGGCCGTCATCTTGCCGGGTTCTGCCTATGCACGGATCTGGTGTTTTCATGCATTCAGAATCCGGACACCACTCAGGTGTAGATTCACTATAATAGGCATCTCCTGCATTAGATGAGTGCCAGAGCTTCAGTCCTCTCCTTCTGGTTAGACGTGTCCCAGTCCTGGCTCCTGTTTATCTTGTTACTCTGCTGTTCAGTCTCTAGTGCCTTATTGCTGTTCAGTTACTAGCTTCTCAGGACCTCCTCAACAGCCGCTGCTACAGAACATCTTATTCACTGTGTTCCCGATTCATTGGTGCTTCCTAGCTCCAAAGGACTTCCTCAACAGCCGCTGCTGCAGAACATCTTATCCCCTGTGTTTCTGATTCATTGGCGCTTCCTAGCTCCACAGGACCTCCTCAATATCTGCTGCTGCAGAACATCTTATCCACTGTGTTCCTGATTCATTGGCGCTTCCTAGCTTCACAGGATCTCCTCAACAGCCACTGCTGCAGAACATCTTATCCACTGTGTTCCTAATTCATTGGTGCTTCCTAGCACTACAGGACCTCCTTGACAGCCGCTGCTGCAGAACATCTTATCCATTGTGTTCCTGATTCTTTGGCGCTTTCTAGCTCCACAGGACTTCCTTAGTACCCGCTGCTGCAGAACATCTTCTCTGCTGTGTTCCTGATTCATTGGAGCTTCCCAGCTCCACAGGGCTTCCATAGCGGTCTCTGTGCTCTTCACAGTGGCCTAGTGGTTAGCACTTCTGCCTCACAGTACTGGGGTCATGGGTTTGATTCCCGACCACGGCCTTATCTGTGTGGAGTTTGTATGTTCTCCCTGTGTTTGCGTGAGTTTCCTCCGGGTACTCCAGTTTCCTCCCACACTCCAAAAACATACTAGTAGGTTAATTGGCTGCTATCAAAATTGACCCTAGTCTCTCTCTCTCTGTCTGTTTGTGTGTAAGTGTGTGTCTATATTAGGGAATTTAGACTGTAAGCTCCAACTGGGCAGGGACTGATGTGAGCGAGTTCTCTGTACAGCGCTGCGGAATTAGTGGCGCTATATAAATAAATGATGATGATGGTGCATGCACTGTGTTACTGCTACATGCACGCTCATCAGAGATTCAGTATATAAGTACACACAATTGTCTATTATTTTACAGAGCAGTTTGTTGCAAATCTATTTCATCTGATAGTATGCTACTTTGAGTTTATGTTTGCCAATGTTGCTGGCCAATTAGTGTATTTCTGTTTAAAACATATACGCTGGATTATTACTTGTGGCTCCCTGAGCCACGAGCAGAAATCCGGGTTAAAATTACCATATTAACGGTAATGGTGTGCTGGCCACGTTACTTTTGACGGTAATGCAGCCAATTGAATTCCCCCCATAGATTCATAAAACTTATTAATCAAAATACTAAATTTGAAATTACATGAAAGTATTGAGCAATAAAATTTACTGGAGAAATTCAATATTACATTTTCTGCAAGCAATGTACAATATAAGCATACATACACTAAGAAATGTACCCAAAAATATTATCACAAAATAAAAATTCAGTTATGTGGCATTCAGTTATGATAGCATGTAACTGCTGAGTTATGCCATCCTTGCATTCATAGTAAAGTGCACCATCTTGTGGAGATACAGTTTAAAACATGCTTTTTGACAACCGTGAAAATCAGACAAAAACTAATAAGCAAATCTCTACTTTATGGAGATACCTTCAAAATTATCAAAATGACACTGCTTGTTCTGATATAATGTACTCATATAATGACATTCTTTTGTTTTATTTAAGTCAGAGGGGACATTCTGGGTGAGGTTTAGTGGTGAAAAATGATTTGTGCAAAGCCAAGGACATAGTGTAAAGTACATGGTGTACTGTTGTCCTGTAATACTGGTGTTTTGGGCCCACATGGAGCTCTTACACTCTGTTAAGAATTAAAATTAAATGCAGATCCCAGGCTTTTAAATAGCCTTAATGCAAGTTAATCAAGATCAAGTGGATTTTGTTTTGGGCAGATGGGCCCCTAACAACATGAGAAAGGTACTCAACATAATAGCAGACCACATCTCTATAGCTCAACCTTTACTATTGCTTTCTTTGGATGCAGAGGAAGCACTTGACAGACTTTATGGGATTAACTGCTTAAATTCTAGTTAGGTTTGCTTTTTGTATCATTGATATGGATGTTGGTGGGCAACAAACCATTAATGTTGAGGGGATTCAATTAAGTCAAAGGGTGAGGGATTGGGAGGGGAGCCAGAAGCACATTGATCTGGACCTGCGCCATCTGTAATATACTCATGCCATTTGAACCATTTTGTCACGGTTCCACAAAGGCAGTCTGGATTATACAATGCGAATCCTAGGGTTTGTACAGTTTAGCGCTACTCCAGTAGGGTGCGTTAACTAACAAGAAGACGGTATTCACCAGGGACCGCCGCAAGGCAGTTTGGCCTTCGCTGCGTCTGTCTCGCAGGTCGCGGCCCCCACTAAGAGTACTGAGCGAAACCCTTTGGGAAGGTCAGCTGAGATGGTAAGCAGGAAGGGTAGAGTGGATGATCAGCTCTGTGGACAAATAGATAATCACACTGGAACAGGGTTGGAGCGCAGCTCTGCAGTCAAGCCGATTACCACACAGGAATGAGTGGAGAGAGTCAGCTCTGACAACTATAGAGGGTCAGCTCTGCAGACAAATAGACAATCACAATGGAACAGGGTTGGAGCGTCAGCTCTGCAGTCAAGCCGGTTTCCACACGGGAATGAGTGGAGAGAGTCAGCTCTGCGGACAAATAGACAATCACAATGGAACAGGGTTGGAGTGTCAGCTCTGCAGTCAAGCCGGTTACCACACAGGAATGAGTGGAGAGAGTCAGCTCTGTGACAACAATAGAGGGTCAGCTCTGCAGACAAGTAGATAATCACACTGTAACAGGGTTGGAGCAAGGCACAGGAAGGAAGCCACGTCTAGCACCAGTAGGTGACTCAAAGAACAGGCACCAGATATCCAGGGGAGGTGCCTATTAAATTTGGAGTCAAATAATCTGGCCAATGGGAGAGCAGCAGAGGTTTTTTAAAGACGGCGGATCTGCGCATGCGCAGACCCAAATCCAAGATGGTGGCGTCCGGGACAGAGCGGACCGCCAGCAGAGGAAGGTAAGGCTGCCGGGGGTCGGGTGCGCTGCCCAATCACCCGGCGAGTGACACATTTCATGATGGGAGCTGAGGCAGAAGAGGAATATGGCATATCGATTGTCTCCATATCAAGACTAAATTGGATCTTAGAAATAACTTTTGTCATGGTGGGAGGAGAGAGGTTCTTCTACATTTGGGCAATCGTGGCTCTAGGTTATTAAAATATGACCCAGGCCAAATCTATTGTGTTTCGGGATAGACATTGGGTAAATATGAAGAAGCGCCAAGGCAGGATCTGGAGAGCTGACCTCTCCAAGCATAGAAGATAATAATCCAAAAAACATCTCCCTAAAGCGATTGAACAGATGGACAAGTCCAAAAAATATGCATTATGTCAGCCACGTGGGTACACTGACGCAAATAAAATTTTGATTGAGTAGGCCAAACGATATGTAATCTAGCAGGGGTGAGATAATCTTTTGAGAAGTTTGACTTGCATTTCTGTGTGATAAATACATTTAGACATATTGTTCAGGGGAAATGGTCAGCTGAAAGTGTGTCTCCCAGTGCTGCTGGGAGACAAAGTCAGCGATTGAAAATACTGGTACCAAAATGTTATCACACCCCAACTATTACCTCTCTTTAGCCTGTCCAGGCACTGGGCTGGGGTTAAGTTTAAAGAGAATGGAGTGTTAGTGGTATCCGCTAACACCACCCAATGACGAATTTGAAAGCATTTGTATCTGTCTTTAGAGGAGATGATAAAACGATCTTGGAAAAAATTGAATGGGAGGAGCAGATCCTGAGCAAAAAGTTTAATAAGGTCAACCCCAGGGTATACCAACTGGCCAAGTTCATATAAGCTTGGAGAGGGCACAAAGGGATAAATTACGGGTGGTAGCACCAAATCTTTGTGTAAGCCAATTAGCCTATCCCATACCTCAGAGCATCTGAAATAGAAAGGAGCCTATGGTTAGACAAAGGAGGCTTGCCTTTAGGTGTCCAAAGGAGATCGCCTAAGGCAGGCCTTTCCAACCTGCGGCCCTCCAGGTGTTGTGAAACTACAAGCCCCAGTATGCTTTGCTGGTAGACAACCAGTTGATAGCTGGTAGGGCATGCTGGGACTTGTAGTTTCACAACATCTGGAGGGCCGCAGGTTGGACAGGCCAGGCCTAAGGGATACTCAGGACATAAGGTTCTTTCCAATTCAACCCACGGTTTGGAGGAGGGAGGAAGAGACCAATTTCTAAGGTGCATCAGGATGCGGGACTCCTGGTATTTGACTAAATTGGGCAACATTAAGCCGCCTATTTTTTTTAGGTAGGGTCATACGTTTCTGCTTCCAGACATAAGCAACTATTACGTTGTCCATATACTTCTTGGGAATAATGCATGGGATTGAGTGGATAATGTACATTAGTTAAGGCAATAACATCATCTTGAATGCCGCTTGAATGTAGCGTCGCCAGGAGACCTTATAGTTAATCCAGTTCTTGACCAAGTGGAGAGTTGGAGACGTAATGGGGCAAAATCCACTTTAAAGATATTAGTAAATAACTTTTTTGCAGTTACTTTCTTCTATTTCAAGACCCCCACAAGGATCAGGAACCTGTCATTTTTTTCTTCTATTTTCTCATGGTGTGTAAAGGACGCCATTCCGTCTAAATGAGCTGGTAGCAGTATAACAGAGGGAGAATCTAGAGTCTCAATACAGGAGTGGGGCCCAAGAAGAAAAGTGTGTTTCCTGTAATGCAATAACATCTGCCCTACGTTTATGGAATGTAGTAAGACCCAACCTGTGTTTAGGGGAATTGAGGCCCCTAATAGTCAGATAATTTTCCTCACACATGAGGCAATAAGGGATGATATATCTGCAGCAGTGCAGTATGAAGGATAAAAAAAAAGGATATAGGGGCAATGGTAGTACCCCCCAGCTCTGTAACTGTATAGTGCATCCATAGAATGATTAAGGGGAAGGTGGAGGAAAGTAGGAACAATGATGGACAGGAGAAAGAGGAGGAGGGGAACAGAACTAACCATAAAAAGGTGCTATAACATTTGTTATAGCACCTATAGCATAGAGAAGAATGTAGTAAAATATTTAACATGTGTGTGGTGGTGGCGGGATAGGGCTCTACCCACACAACATACTGAACAAGAAAATAAAGCAAAGCAAATAAATACAATATAATTATATACCGAGACCCATATCTAAGAAATCAAATGATCAAACATCTCCTGGGTGTACCAGCAGATATGAGACCAAACAGTTGATCTTAAAAACAGTATGTGGGAACCACAGGTTAAATATGTTGCTGATCAACAAGAAGAGAGCAAAACAGCTCGCTGGTGAGCAAGTCCCAACTCAAACCGAAATAGCAAGCAAGACAGCACAAAAATAGTGTAGCCCACAATCAGATTGTACCAGGGGTAGTGCGTGTAACAACTTGAAAAATCAAACTACAGGTTTAATAGTGCATGTATACTTATCAGACTATGATCAAGCGAGAACAAGTCCCAAGGATGCTTAGACGCACTCCATCCTACGTGTCTATTCTGTGCGCAGAGGAGACTTCCATGCAGAAAAGCAAGTGAGAAGAGGGATCTGCCATTCTTCCAGAAACTTGGTGTCAACCTCGAGGGACGAGATGATGTATGTGGAGCCATCATAGCGGACCAACAGCTTTATAGGCAATCCCCACCAGTAGGAGGCGTTATTTGCCCGTAGAGCTGACGGGATCAGATGTAGGACAAGTCTCTTGTTAATCGTGGTCAGGGAGAGTTGAAGATCTCCAAGGGTTTCTGCATTATTAGGGTTCCAAGCAGCCTGAAGAATATTTTCTTTAACGTGGAAGAAATAAATCTGGAGGAGAGTATCCCTGGGATAATTTCCTGATGCTGAATGCGAAAATAGTAAATAGTCAATACGATTGATGATTAAGTCCCTGTCATCCATGGAGGGCAATAACTTCCGTAACAGAGATAAAGCATAGTCCTCTTAAACAGAGTTATTCACCGATTTAGGGATCCCTCGGAATTTGAAGTTGTTTCTGTTAGAACAGTCTTACAGGTCAGCCACTTTATCCTTGAGAGAAAACTTAATTTTGCAGGTTAGTCTCCAAGTGATCTGTATGATCCCCCAGTTCCGCCATATCAGACTTCAGTTCCCCGATCATCGAATTCATTTCACTAGCTAAGTCAGTTCTCAATTCTGTTAAAATCTGGTGTAAAGTGCAAACAGTAAGCGAGTCTGATGTTGAGGCAGCAGCGGGAGCTGAAGCAGCAGTGGGAGCTGAGGCAGCTGGAGATCTGTCCTTCTTTTTAAGGGAAGGGTCCCTCAGTGGTCCACACCCTTCACAGAAAACATATTGGTGGAGCAAGTGAACTCGATTTTTGCTTTATAGCTCACATATCTCTCATGGGCACTGTGGTGCAAAGGAGCCAAGGGAGTCATCCAAAAGTGGAGGGGTGCAGACCAGTTTAACATGTATAAGTTGTAGGGGAGACTCCAAGAGCAAGGACACCCAAAGGTCAAGCACACATGCGCTGGGTCACCACTGTGATAGGTGAATACGAAGGAGTGCAGGGTGGCAATACTTGGTAACTTCTAGGCTCAAACAGTAGAGTTTGAAAACACACATCAATTCAATTAGCAAGGTAAATACTAATAACATTAAAGGATCTAATCATAAAAACAACTATGGGTTTTCAGCCACTAGCACAACAACCAATTGCTGCTTGAATACCAGGCATAATAAAGCACAAGTGTAGATGTATAAGGATAATATACCACATACAGGGTAATCAGTCTGCATAAAGGCTCACCATATGTGTGGTAATGGCAACAGGAGAAAATCTCCTTGACCACGGTGTCTCTAATCATCCCTGGATAATGCCGGGGGACCGCGTGCATTCCACTGTGGAATGCACTCGCGTCACTTCCTCTTTCAGGGTGTCACGATTCACTAGGATGAGTGGGATCCTTCTGTTCTGCCTGGAATTGATGGTACTTCACCCAGAGGCTAACAGAGTGGAAGGTTTTCACCAGAGGTTCCCGCAAGGGAATTTGGGCTTGGCAGCTCCCACCCTGTAGGTCACGGCCCTCTAGGGGAGTTTCCAGTGAGCGGTGATAGAGAACCTAGTACAGAGAAGAATGTAGTCACTAGATAGCCACAAATTAGTAGGATTACTGAGTGATTCTCAGTGATAGTCCACAGAGAGATGGTAGGTGATTTTCAGCAGCACACTTGGAGAGATGGTAGCGATGATCTGCAGTAGCTACCACTAACAAGTGGAGCAGGTAATAGGTGAGTTGCAGCAATACACTTGGAGAGATGGTAGCGGTGATCTGCAGTAGTTACCACCAACGAGTGGAGCAGGTAATAGGTGAGTTACAGCAATACACTTGGAGAGATGACAGCGATTAACTGCAGGAGTTGCCACTAACAAGTGGAGCAGGTAATAGGTGATTGCGGCAGCAGAGTGCATGAGCTGCTTCCAGGCCAGGAGTCTGACGAGAAGAACCAGCACTGAGAGGTGCTGGGAGGAGCCTTATAATTGAGAGGTAACCAATGGATGAGCGGAAGAGGTGAACACAGGTGAGATGATCACCTGCGCATGTGCAGAGTTGATTGCTGGCCTGACAGCCAGGGAAGAAGCAGGGAATGAGGAATGAATGATATTCAGGTTACCGGGTGGCAGCCGTGGGTGAGCGGTGTGTGACACAGGGCCTGTAATTGTAATATGTGTATAGTGTCTTGTATGTATAATTTCTGTTGTTTAACTAAAGGTTGTAAGAAAGAAATAAATATAATGGGATAAGTTGGAAGTGATCGAGTTAATACCTGATAAGATAGGTCTCCCCGGTGGTTGTGAAATGCTTTTGTGGATTTTGGGCAGATGATAGATAACTGGGACAACTGGAAGTGGGTTGAAGATATAATTATACTCATTGAGATTGATAATCCCTAAATCTCACCCTTTGTGAAGTATATTTTTAAGCTCTTGTTGGAAGGTAGCAGTGGTATTGGTGGCAAGGAGTTTGTAGGTGGTTGAGTCTGATAAAATTCTTGTTGTCTCAGCTAAATAATCACTTGTTTAGAATGACAATGCCCCTACCTTTGTCGGCTGGCTTGATCACTATATTACGTATGAATCTGTGCACATCTACAAAGGTCTCTAACTTGTTAAGTTTCTTGGTTGGGGCATACTTCATCCCCTTGTTTAACAACCTGACTTCTGTGTCTGTTAGTTTGTAGTCACTTAAATTTAAAATGCCTACCGGCTGGACGGCGGTATGGGCGACATTGGACTTTCTCTGAGGTTTTTTTTTAACCCACCCCTTGTTCCTCTCCTGTGTCGTTTAATTTCCTTTTGTTCAGATTCGTGGTGAGTTTTTTTAGTGCCAGACTTGGTCCTAAAAAAACAGTCTTGGTGGGGTTAGTTGAATCATCGGTATGGTTGTTGTTTGTTGTGAGTGGTGTTGAATATATTGTATTGTTCAATAATGGAGCTAATGATTTCCTTGTTGTAGTAATCTAGATACATGGATGCACTTGAATAGTGTCTGCATCCAGAATATTGGAATGTACTACTTCTTGTGTGTGCAGATTATCTGCGCCTGAACTATGTTATCTGATTACGCTGTAGCTTATAACAATTGGTATTCTTAACGTCATTCTATGACACTCCATATAGGGTAACTATATATGCTCAAAAACAATCTAACACACAACAAACTCCATCTGGCATTAATCATCAACTGAGGGAAGATAGACAGGAATTTAATACAGCACATTACGAGACCCATTCATCCTTGAGAAAGTCTCCACTATGAGATGAAACGCGTTGGAACGAGACATCCTCCTTACCACTCACAGGCCCGGAAAGACGAAGTGACGCAAGTGCGTTCCACAGTGAAACGCACACGGTCCGCCTTTCACAACCACCGGGGAGACCTATCATATCAGGTATTAACTCGATCACTTCCAATTTATCCCATCATATTGAGTTTTTATTACAACCTTTCGTTAAACAACAGAAATCATATATACAAGACACTTCACACATATTACAATTACAGGCCCGGAAAGAGGAAGTGACGCGAGTGCGTTCCACAGTGGAATGCACACAGTCCACCGTCATTGTCTAGGCATGATTAGAGACACCGTGGTCAAGGAGATTTTCTCCTGTTGCCATTACCTCACATACGGTGAGCATTTATTTAGACTGACTACCCTGTATGTGGTATATTATCCTTACTCATCTACACTCGTGCTTTATTATGCCTTGTATTCAAGCAACAATTGGTTGTTGTGCTAGTGGCTGAAAAACCATAATTGTATTTTATGATTAGATCCTTTAATGTTATTAGTATTTACATTGTGTATTGAATTGATGTGTATACCTGTTTATCATATTAAAGTTTTTAGTCCATTTTTTATCCTTGGTATAGCATTAATTTTGGGTGGACCTATGCTAATACATGGTCAATAATTTGAGATTAAGTTGTACATTATATGTTCGACGTCCTCCTAATTACACTTATTGGGTCTCCTGACCATATTATTTGTTTTATTTGAGGACTTGTGGACACTTAACCTGCATGATTCTTGGAGTAACCGATTATATAACAAGAACTTATTATAGAATTCTCAGGAAACAATTGTACCTCCATTGGGACATCTCACTACAATTAACTTCAAGACCAAGTCAACATTGGTGACGCATCCAATTCCCCTACTTCAGACTGTTATTAACATTCGACGATGTTTTATATATCAGTTGGACACTAATCTGTATATCACTATCTGTGTATCCTATATACCCATTTTGGGACATTTAAATTTTGTGTATTGATCATCACATATTTTCAGATGTATGCCTTATATAACTATATTGATTTATTATTTGTGGGAGAGGACCGTTTTATGTCCATTGTAATGTACTAGATGTTTTGTTTCTAGAGGTGATACATATAGGTCTCAAATACTTTGATCAATTTAAATCACTGTTCCCCGTTTACTATGAGCGCGGATGGAATGTTCTACATTTTTTAGATTGAATAATCAAGGAGGGATACCTTGGTCCCACTGCTGCTATAGTATACTTGTGTAGTCTGACTTCTGAGTGCAGTGCAATATCTATTTACAAGAGTCCTATAGTGTCAAGCCCTGCAGATACCGTGCGAGCACCCGTCAGAACAAAGGAGACTTAGCATGGCAGTGGAACAGCTCACAGCTGGGATACGGCAACCAGAATGCAGGGTCCAGCACTCCGTGGCAATTACCAGTTGGCTGCGGGCTCCATCTCCGGTAGGCAGTCGGTCGTGGGGTGCTGTGGGAGCACGCAGGGCAGTCGTCAAGTGTAGTGGGCCCTGTCAGGGATGGCCCATTAGCTCCAGGATGGTCTCCACGGTACGCACAAACACTCTGCGGTGCGGAGAATTCAGACACAGGTTTAAGGGACAATTGGTAATAAAATAACCCCCTGGGAAGCTCTACAGATGAATGTAAAGAGGGAGAGCTCCTGCATCCACGCATGATGGCCACCAAGCCACATCCTGTTAGGTTTGGTTTTACAATCTTCTTCCCCCAGGCAATTCATACACCATACAAAAAATCCCTAAGCTCATACTGTATACTTAGAAATACGTTCCTTTATTCAAATTTTAAAATATCAAATGGAACTAGACAGGGGTGCCCCCTATCCCTGCTTATATTTACCCTGGCAATGGAGCCATTAGCATAAAAGAAAAGATCTTCTGAATCCATCATGGGTACTCAGATTGGAAACCTAACACACAAAATCTACCTCTTCACAGATGATGTTCTACTGTTTGTAACTGTACCACGAAACCCTACTTTTTACTATAAACTGAACACATCTAAATCAGAAGCCCTAGGTTTCGAATTTGTACAAGACTCTCTCCAAACACTCAAATCTATTATATATATATATATATATATATATATATATATATATATATATATATATATATATATATATATACTTGTTGTTCCACATCTTGGAAATATTTATGGATACTTATTCCCTCAAATCTATTCAACGCTATAGAGTGCAATTATCTAACACTGTTAAAACAATTTGATTAACTAATTAAATCATGGGCCAGCTATGTGGTCTCGTGGCTGGGACGAATAGCAGCTGTAAAGATGATGCTCCTCCCAAAGATCTTATACTTGTTCATTCTATCGCCTACTTAAACTAATCATTACTTTTTATATGGTATCATTAAACTTTGTATGGAGAGGTAACCACCCAAGACTCGCCAGACAGGGTGTGTTTATATCCAAATTTAAAGGAAGTCTAGCCGCTCATAAGCTAAAAACCAGGCATACTGATTAGACCAACTTACACACTGGCTAGACACCTCCTCTCAAAAGCTTTGGGTTGATATGGGAAAGAACTATCCTCTGATGAAGTTATATATATTATAACAAAACATGTAAAGAAAAGTCCCTGTACTTTTATCCATTATCTCGTTGGTGTACTGTGAACGATATATTCTGACTTTTTGATTTGGTACAACATGTTTATACCCTGGGAGATCATACAGCAACTTGTGGATTGAGGACTGTAGTGTGTCAGCTGCCAAATTACCCTCATTACCTAACAGAGCACTTGAAAGGAGTTTCCACACTACTGGTTTGGGCTAGCGAAAAGCAGCCACAGTAGACATTCATTTGCAGTGAAAGAGTGCTGCCTTCTGAGCCGATATAATTATTGAGTGAGCCATTATACTACAAAGGGTCCCACAAGTAATTTTAACACTGCAGGTGATCGTGAACAACTTTTCTGCTGGTGTAATCATCTGAAAATGGGATACGCTAACGTATGTGCAGTAGTGGATTTACATCTATTCTTCTCTCGGATAATATAACAAGCTGTTGTTCTCTATCATATATCATCAAATCAGCGTGTTTTATATAATGCAGGACTGGTGCTGGAGTACACTTCTGATAAGTATACAATCTTAAAAAGGGGGGGTGAACCAATCCGCTCCAAGGTAAGGACAACCTCAATTAAATGTGGTTAAATATAACATATAAAATGAGGGGGGGGGGGGGGTGCTCTCATAACTAGACGGATCTAGACATTGAGAAAATACAGTTGATAATAAATATCAGCTGTAAAAAGTAGTATGTGAGGCACTCCTGTCCATAGAAATAAGTATAAAATCAACTTTATTGATAACTGTTTATTAAATGAATTTGGATAGATAACCAGATGTCATTATGGTCGGCGAATTTAAAAATATAGTAGTGATAAAGATTGAAATAAAGTGTAGAAGAAATAAAAATGACCCTTAGGGAGAGCCGGTTATATCTATTATATATCAAAATTGTATTACATTTGCATATAACTTATTGCATGGGTCTGATCTATACTTGAATTATTTATTAGTGAGACCACTGTAAACTGATATAGTGTGTCTATTAAAGGTATTCGTTCATGATATCTGCAGACAACATTGTAACTATCAAAGGGTTATTATTGATCCCAAACTGATGTTATCATGCATACATATAGAGCATTCTCACATATTAATGTTTTAATTTTTACTCCATTAAACTTTGCCTTTTGAGTAAAAATTAAAACATTAATATGTGATATATAATAGATATAACCGGCTCTCCCTAAGGGTCAGTTTTATTTCTTCTACACTTTATTTCAATCTTTATCACTACTATATTTTTAAATTCGCCGACCATAATGACATCTGGTTATCTATCAAATTCTTTTAATAAACAATTATCAATAAAGTTGATTTTATACTTATTTCTATGGACAGGAGTACCTCACATACTACTTTTTACAGCTGATATTTATTATCAACTGTATTTTCTCAATGTCAAGTATACAATCTTCCCATATGGGTTCATGTCAAGTACATGTTTTATCAGTATATCAGAGCTATAATTACATCAATTGAATTGTAATAGTCCAATAGTCAATAGTCTGTTTAGTATGCTTCAGTGTGTGTATTACATTCACTAGTGGTATATTGTTTTAAGAATATGAATATGTGCTAAACATTTTGAATACTGGTTCTATGTAATTTAAACAGTGTAGACTGTAGTGTTAAATATAAATATATTTCATATTTTAATAATGTTATTTTCGTTGTGTTTGCAACAATAGGCAGATTTGTTTCGATTAGAAGGTGGATTTGATGTATTACTAATTTTTTTTATATAACCTATTTGTATTTGATTCTTAATGCCTTAGGATTGGCACTGCTTTTTCCACCCTCCCCCTTTTTTTTGTTTAGTTCTGATTTTAGAAAACTTTTTGTTCCAGCTGCTGCCTTGTACCTAATACTTTGAGTGGCCAAACTTTGTCTTTATTTGTTATATTGAAAAGAACAACTTCAATCTTTTGCCATTAGAGGACTCTATGTGGATCGACAATAAACACAGACCACTGAATAAGACCGCTTTAAGGAGCGAACTTGACTCCCTAGATCTATGGGATAAAACTATTAAGTCTACTCTTTAATGTACTCACCCTTCCTCTCATCTTTCATATCCTTTGCTCAAGTGCAAGACAAGTGCATGCGCAGACCTGCATCCATGATGGCGTCCATCAGCGGGGACGGACGGGGCCGGCAGACAGGTGAGTGAGCCGGGTCACGGTCTACAGATAACGAGGAACCAACGTATGACACAAGAATCATTGTTCTATATACATTAATCTTATATGTACGGCTTTGTCTCCTTGACAAGGTTAATGTAACACCCCCCTCTGTCCCTTGTGATTAATCACCCAGTTCCTTTTTTTTATGTCCCTTTAATATATATGGCTAAATGTTCAACATAATGCTAATCCGAACCTTTTAAACTCTCTATATCACATAAAGAGGGAACTTCATTAAATCATTTTGTTTTGCAGTTGGCTAGTTGTTCTGATAATGTTTGCTGGTGTTTTTCTTTTAAATAAACTACATTACAACTGCAGTCATAAAACTAGTTTTTTTGACCTCCACAAAATATGCTTATCTCTCCATTGGACTAATCTGGCCAATAAGTTTACCTACTCTATATGGCCATTAGTGTCATTTAAATTTTACCTACTTGGCGTAGAGTGGGAATCACAGTACAATATGAAGTTTTAGTAGTGTAAAGATTCTATGCTAAAAACATTAGACATAGTGAAACATGTGGAGTTCAGTGATATGGGGAGTTATTATTGCAGAGCAGGTATATATTATTATGGGTGGTGATATAGAGACGTATTACAATCCCCATTGGTAGCCACAGTGCACAGATCTAGGGGTAAAAGTATCATAGTGCGGGTTGTACAAGTCGCCGGAAATCGGCGAGATGACAGCTTAAATTTAAAGCGGCGCTGCCTTGTAAAGAAGGCAGCGCCGCTTTAAATTTAAGCTGTCATCTCGCCGATTTCTGGCGACTTGTACAACCTGCACTATGATACATTTACCCCCTAGTCTCCATCCCGTTTTCCTGATCCTGTATGCACCTCCATTCATTGATTCCATAGGTTTGATTGATAGGTTTATGCATCCACACTATGTTGGTAGTGCTAGTTTTTTATTTTTAATAAATTTGCAAAAATCTCAAAAAAACATTTTTCACGTTGTCATTATGAGATAGTGTGTGTAGAATTTTGAGGGAAAAAAGGAATTTATTCCATTGTGGAATAAGGCTGTAACATAACAAAATGTGGAAAAAGTGAAACGCTGTGAATACTTTCCGGATGCACTGTATGTACGTCTAGTCGCTATTCAATGAAGAAGATAAAATAAGTACAGCCAATTACATACGCATGTGCCCTGGATACAGCATAGTCATTCAATCCTAAAGTCTGTGATCAAGAAGAATGTTTGTCCCAGAGCTGCTGCTTATATACAGTTGGTGTTACATTTAAAAGAATAGAGATGATTTGGCATGTTTCCATAGGTTCAGGCTTCAGGACAGTCCAGTGAAATGCAGGTCATTGGCCATTTCAAACGATGCCCTTGAAGGGTGGGGGGTCAGCTCTCCTTTGAAAAGCTGGTTCAAAATGGTCTATCTGCATTACACACATAATACCATTCTCATCATTTATTCCCTATAATCCATAACTCACATATGCAAGGTGTGATCTCTTAGCCGATAGAAACGGAGGTCTGAGGATAAATAGGGGATTAGAAGGATACTAGACATGTTGTTTCCTATATCCTGAACCTTAGATCTCACTAATGTGTATAACTATAAACTCTGTTACATTTGATTATAAATGACTATGTGTTGTAATTAATTCACCTTAAAATAGTTCCAAGTGAATGTGTAAGTGTAAATGTGTGTGTGATATAGATTATATAATATATATGTATGTATGTATGTATGTATGTATGTATGAAGTGTCACGGTAAAGGCTCTGACAGTAACTGTCAGAGCAGGAGGTTACCCATTTCCAGGGCAGGTATTATTTAGGTTGGTTGGTGCTCATGTAATTTCCATCACAGGTTTGTCTCCTGGTTTGTTTTAGTAACCTTTCCTTTCTGTTATACAGTGTCTCACTTGCTACATTAAGATATATCAATACTAATTTATTTTACAGCTGCAGCCACTATGCAGTCAGCTCCTGCAACATTGCATCTGAAAAACAACAGTAATTTTCCACAATCAGCCAGATGAAAAGATTGCATCGGAAAATAGATTAACAATTGTAATAATACAAACGTGTTTGTTACTGTTACAAATTTTATTATTCAGGTGGAGATAGAAAATTCCCCAAAATGTTATCATTAAAGTTTTGGAAAATGCATTCCCAATGTGTCAGGATACAAGTTTGTCTTCAAAAGTTGAAGAGTATTTGGGGATTTTCAATTATATAACTGAAAACTAAGTAACTTACATATGCTAAGATATTGATTTAGCTCAGCGTTTCCCAAAGCCATCCCTCAGGGACCCCTAACAGTGCAGGTTTTCCATGTGACAAGTGAAAGAATTATTCCACCTGTGGATCTTTCAAAACAAGTCAGTCAGTAATGAATACACCTGTGCTCCAATAAAGAAATATGGAAAACAAGCACTGTTAGGGGTCCCTGAGGACTGGGTTTGGGAAACACTAATTTAGCTAGTGTTTTTATGATGTATATAATATGTTATAAATAATTGGAGTGTTGTGAGAAAAAGCATTTCGTTTTGAAAAAAAGTTTGTAATAAAGATAAATATAATGTTCAAATTAATGAGACCTGGCATATAGGTCCTGTATGTGGCAAAGAGCAACATGTCCAAACACACTGTAGCCAGACATGGGATAGCAGGCAGGTACAATGGGGAAAGCGTTAACAGGGGTGCTGAAAATTTTTATATTCATACTTAAAAAATGTTATTGTGTAGAGATTTATGCTAAGAATGCTAATGTCAGAATGTGCACCATACCTTTTATTGAGAAGTTAATTGTCAATGTTTATTAAATTCATGTTTTGTTTCTTGTTTTTTTTTTTTTCTTTCTGAATCTAAGCCAGGTCTAAAACTGTGAAGACTTCTCTGTCTGATTAATGAATCTCAATGCTTAAAACCTTTAAAGACTCTTGAACATAAGGAGATATTACTACTATTACACACATTAACACAAAACGGTTTATTGAAAATTTCCACAAATTGTTTATAAATGTAATTCCAGAAACGGAAGGATTACAGTCTTGCTCAACCCCCCCTAAGTTTCTGGTCTGTGTAAGACAGCTGGTGAATTCTGAAACTGGGTCAGAATTCGTTTTGTTTGGCTCATGATCTCATGATCTGTACAAAGAGAATTTTCTCCCGATAGGTAGGACTAAGTAGTTGCATGGAATAACTGAATCAGGTCATACCTCATCATTAACTAGGCATGTAAGAAACGAACTCACCCATAAGATTTTAGTGCTCACCATAAAGTAGTTCTAAGGCATATTGTTTTTACCAATCATAGTTACGTTAATATGCCTGAATTTGCAGTGGATGACTCCTATGACATTAAACATTTTGGCCAATCTCTATGATCTAAAATGTACACTTGAAATATAACTTAACCCCACTTAAAGTGACATTTTAAATCCCTCTGGCAAAACCGAAGACAATCTGTGATTTTACAATACCTTGAATTGATACATTTATCCTTTTTTGGAGTTCAGTGTTACATGCATTGACACAATGCAAAATATACTTTAGCATTTCAGCAAGGGTTGTTCCTTTTGGGCAAGCCATCCTTAATAAAATATTTATCCTACCTACAGTAAATACCTGTTACCTGAATCTAACAACCTGCTTGCTGTGGTATATGTCCTGCTGAAGCCTTGCACATTTTTCCAGGTATTGAGACCTACAGGAGATACTTTGACATTTTCAGCTTACCTCAATATAGCTATATTGTGACACATAGGAGGGAATTCAATTGGCCGCGTTACTGTAAAAAGTAACAAGGCCTGCGCACTATTAGTTATTACGGTAATAGCGCGCTTAAATACCGTTATTACGGTAGTTTTAACGCCAGCTTCTTGCTACGAGCAAAAAGCCAGGTAAAATTTACAGTAACAGCGGTAATAGGTTTAACCCTGCGCTACTTTGGAGTCAAATTGAATTCCCCCCCCATCTTGACTTATATATTGTTTTAGAGCGACAAGACTATATTTTCTTTTCTTTAATAGAATAAACTGGACACAAAATATTGGTCCTCACATAGCAATAAAATATATAGGGGTAAAATCTAGCGAAAGTAGGACTGTTCGATTTCCCCTGCTCATTTGTGCCTACAACTTCGGGAAATTGTTTGCCATTATATTATTTTTCCTCCTCCCTCATAACATAACAATGTCACTAATATAAGGACTTATAAAGCAGGCAAGAGATGTTACATGTGAGATGCTCCCTAACCATATTCACCAAATGTTGAAGACAGCATAAACACCACTTAAAATAGATTGTCGACACACACAGACCATGGGAAAAAGACAAAAAGGACATGGTGCATTGATCATCATCAATATTTATTTACATAGCACCAGCAAATTCCATAGCGCTTTACAACATTTATAAAACTGTGTGTACAATTGTGAAATATCAATTATTCTTACAGTATGTACCAGCTATGGTGCTTTGCTTAAAAGTCACCAAAGCTTATGAGGAATATACCAGGGGGTAAATGTATCAATCTGCGGGTTCTTCAACACCCGCGTGTTCAGCCTCTTCCGCGATTGTAAAGGGTTAACTTCCCTTTACAATGCAGCGCCGCTTGAAATTTAATCGCGGAAGAGGCTGAACACGCGGGTGTTGAAGAACCCGCAGATTGATACATTTACCCCCTGGTATGCAATAAAAGCACCTGTAAGTGCAAGCCCTCAGTGTAGAAATTTCAGTAAGTATATAGATACAGCAGTATCTGTGTACAATTATTTTACAGAGTTGGTAGAAAGCTGCAGTTAAGTTTTTCTCCATGCAACATTATGCGGCTAGATATATTACATAGCCTATTTATCAAGCCTTAAGCCATGCGGAAAAAGCTTTTGACAATTTAACAAAAGCCGAAAGTTGAGTACACGCTATGGGCCCGAGTCATTAAGGAGAACAAAGCAAAAAAGAAAAAAGAGTAACTTTGCACCTTGGCAAAACCATGTTGCACTGGAGGGGGGAGATAAATTTAAAATGTGGGAACAGATTTATAGTTGGGAAATGGTATGTACTATATGAACTTTAAA
The DNA here is from genome assembly GCF_038048845.1 of Mixophyes fleayi. Taxonomy (NCBI): domain Eukaryota; kingdom Metazoa; phylum Chordata; class Amphibia; order Anura; family Limnodynastidae; genus Mixophyes; species Mixophyes fleayi. The sequence goes on from NC_134404.1 coordinate 193,551,181, forward strand.
TATCAATGTAATAATAAAAGTATCCACGGAGACACATTAACTTGGGAGTTTTTTCCCTGAGCCCCATAGAGGTGTGCAGAAAAATGAGCGGAGATTTCTTACTGTAATAGCCAGCAATATGCACATTGAGGAAACATTCAGCGTCACTTCACGCCGAATTAAATCTGACCTTAAGGGGGGTATTCAATTGACGGCGGGATCACCACAAAGCCCGCGCTCTAAAAATATTACCGTTAATACGGTAATATTGCGCGTAAATACCAGCTGCGAGCTGAAATCCAGCAAAATATTACCGTATTAACGGTAATATTTTTCGAGCGCGGGCTTTGTAGCGATCCCATCAATTGAATACCCCCCTAATAGTCAATTGCTCCATTATGTCATCTGTCATTGCTGCAATGACACTTAACAGGGCAAAATTGTGAATCATGATAGATAGGGCTACGTAATGATTTTCTTCAGTTATTAAATAAACCTAACCTAAGTTGGAACCATTTGATACTCACAATGGGGGTACTAAACAGGACAAGTTGAATAAGATAACTGGCAGCACATGTTTAATGACATACATTAACTACTGTACTTTCCTCCCAAAGTTACACTCATTCAAGTTCTGCCTAATACACATTGCTTACGTTAGAGATACACGGGGAAGCTACGGTCATTGTGCACTGACACACAGTTGCCGTAAAAAGTAGCGGGAAATACTAGCTGACTAGCGGCGGAGCCTATTGCGAGGAGCTCAACCCCGTGTTAAGGTGCTACACATTGCAGCGCTGTCTGCTCACACCCCTATCCCACCCAACAATGTCTGACCTCTTCTCCCTCTCTGACTGCGATGTTATCGGCTTCGACCTGGACCACACTCTGTGCCGGTACCGGCTGCAAGAATCCAGCAAGGTGAGTGTAGGGCGGTGAGTTGGTGGTTATGGATTTGGAGGAAGGACGCGCGTTACCCCCGAGGCCCTGTAGATAGCGAGACTCAACCTCAACGGGAGACAGAGATACTACTGCGAGAAAACTGCAGCGACTCACCCGGCTACCGCTCGTTCTGTCCTGAGGAAAGGGTTAACGAGCAGTTGTTGGTTAAAAATAGGCCTCAATGACATGCACTCCTGTCCTGTCTATGTGAGCATGCGCAGTCTGGGTTGGGCGTCGTGACGTCACTGCGTGCCACGGCTTACAGGTTATATTTTCAAGTCCCGCTGGTTTTCTGAGACGATATAGAAGTGAGGTATTCGGTGGTTGCTTGACACAATGTTGAAAGTCACTCAGCATAATCTGGAAAAGTAATTGAATATCCAAGTGTAGGGATGGAGACAAAGTGAAATTGTAATGCTCATTCTCAAAAGTGCAAACCCACAGCTGAAATACTGTTTTGCCTATTTTTGTGTCAATGCACTCATTGCTTTTACTGGTAAGCACATAGATATAGTGGTGTGTATGTGGTGGTGCAAAAGTTTGCATTGACTCATTTGACAAGTTAGGTGGATCACGAGCATGCCATGCCAAGAGAGGAGCACACCTGTGTTTATTTTAAAGCTAAGAAACAAGATTTTTTTGAGGTCCTGGAGATTGGGTCTCAGTCCTATACTTATAATGGGATGCAGTTTGCAGTTCCAGCTGCTTTTCTGTGTGAAAGTAAATTTCTAGGATCACTTTAACCAAAGTAATAAAAAACTTCCAATACACTAAAATTACATATGTAATACAGTACTGATGCCCCCACTGTCATGATTAAGCTATAAAGGAGTCTAAACAAAGAAGTATTATAGGAGAAGCTGAAATTAATGAAGGGTGAGGTTCCAAAGTGTTGACCCTGTGTATTTTTTCAGCAGCAAAACATTAATTTTATGGGTATGTTTCCAAACACTGAAGTAGGTGTCTATTTTTAAATGCACTTGGACAAGTAGAGAGTGTAGGAGGTCCTCGGATTTTGTAGTTCATAAAAGACCCCTACGGTCTCTCTACCTCTCAGTTAATGTATGTCTAACAGACGTCTTTGCTTTATGATTGACTTTGGGGGTTGCTTACTAACAAAGTGCAAATGAGCAGTAACCTGAAGCAGCAGGTCAGACATTTATTTAACATTTACTTACGTTGTTTAAAGCTAGGCAAGAAAATTACATTTTCATCAGTCAAGCTGTGCTCAAAATTGTTGTGTGTGTGGTGTTCCACCTATCAGCTGAGAATGACTAAAAGTCTGACCGAAAATGCAATTTGCTGCTGATTATGATCATTGTGTGTGAACTGTCATGATCTTGCTTGTACTAATCAGTTAGTAGCTTCTCCATTTTCCCATTTATTCTAACCCAATGCCTATTTAAAGGATATTCTGGTTGAAATCATGAGAAGGTGACCACATCTGGCGTTCACTTTATTTCTCTGATTTTGCTGTCCTGCATAACAATAGACATAGCAGCTCATGCAGCTGGTATGGTGCATCTTGGTGGCAAAGAACGTCCCCACAGCGACTTCCTGAAATTGGTTCTCTTCCCTCCTGTCAAAATGGTGGTGCTGGCTGCTGTGTTCCTCTAACATTAATCAGTGCAATTCCTTGTCTACACATCAAAATAGTACTTAGTACAAGCTTAGAAATAGTGTTTTGATGTATAGAGCACTACTAAAATGAAGGTTAAGCATTCCTTTAAAAGTTTTCTACTGGACTTTATAATTTTTAGTTATGCTTTTGCCTTCTACTCAAAAATGTGCTGTTTTACGGTAAGTTTGTGTGCTACTTGTTAACTTTGAACAATACAATTAGGGAACCACTTGGAGATGGCTTGGGGAAATGACTGGAGAAAATGGAAGGAAAAAAGCAAATGAGGGACAAAAATAATATGGGCTTAGTAAAGTGCGCAGAACAGTTTTCACTTGTTAACCAAAAGTGCCCCCATTAATAAAGTACACAAACTGCCATGAGTTACAATTTGACATTCTACAGTATGTACAGTACATCAATAAATTATTCATATGAACAGGACCTTGTATCTCGGGGTGTCTTTCCTTGACCTATTTATTTAAGTAAGGGCATTTTTTTAAATATATTTTCAAACCTCGATGAGTGACCAAAAGTAATTTGATGAGTGGAATACATCTTGACATTGACTACGATAAACTTATGTAGACATGGATTTTCTGTGAGATTTCTTAAACTCCTTTGAACAAGAGAGAGAGAGTTTCTTCCATAGATCAAAACAATACATGTCCCCAGCTTTAACATAAGTTAAATACTGACTGTTTTTTCATGTAGCACATAAATATCAACTTTAAATTTCAGTGTACAACAAATAAGCTATCAAGTATTTGTGTGCTACATGAAAAAACAGCCAGTATTTAACTTATGTGCAAAACAGAATACTAATTTGCACCCTTTGCATTGTAACATGGTGTTGTCCAGGAGACTGAAATAAGAAGTTTCTTAAGTTAAGATCCTTAATGAATTATGCCCAAGCTGTGTATCTACTGTGCTGACCATGGCCATATGCTTAATAATTGTCCTAAGAAGTCGGGAAACGCCAAGCCCTAATCTGTTCCGGAGAGGTCAGATTGGGTAACGTTAAACCCTCTCCTCCGTCCAACCTACCAAAGATATGTTCTTTTCCTATCGCATTGTATGGTCCATTAGGCCCTATACAATCCCACGCCTTGTTGGATTCTGGAGCAGCTGGGAATTTTAATTCACTCTCCCTTGTGTCTCAAGGTTCTTTGTCTACGCATCCTTTGGAATCTCCTGTCTCCATCACTGTTATTGATGGTTCCTGCATTTCTAATGGACTAATCAAGTGCAGCAAGCCTGTTATCCTTCAGGTAGGAGCATTACACAGGGAAACAATCTCCTTCCATCCTCTACCAGCCCTGTCATCCTGGGGTTGCCATGGCTCCAACGGCATTCGCCTCAAATGTATTGGACCACCTCCCAAGTTTTATCCTTGAGCCCAACCTGTTTTTGGTATTGTCTTTCTCAAGTTCGACCCCTTGCCTCTACTAGCATCTCTTCTGAGACCAAGTGTAAACTCCTCCCGGAACAATACTCTTCATTTTTGGATGTCTTTGATAAAACGAGACCTGAATACCTCCCTCCTCATCGACCTTGGGACTGTCCTATTGACCTCCTTCCTGGTCAGATTCCTCCTCGAGGACTTGTATATCCTCTATCCCTGCCAGAGACCCTAGCTATGTTCGATTATGTACAAGAAAATCTTCAATGTGGGTTCATTAGATCCTCCTCTTCTCCTGCCGGAGCTGGATTGATTTTCGTTAAAAGGGACGGGTCTCTATGACCGTGTATTGACTACCGGGGTCTCAATGCAATAACGGTTAAGAACCAATATCCTACCCCACTAATTACGGAACTTTTTGACCGGATCAAGGAAGCCAAAATATTTTCTAAATTAGATCTCAGAGGAGCCTATAATCTCATCAGAATCGGATCTGGTGACGAATGGAAGACAGCCTTTAACACCCGTGACGGCCACTATGAATACCTGGTGATGCCCTTTGGTCTGTGTAAAGCTCCGGCGGTCTTTCAGAGTTTCGTTAATGAGATTTTCAGGGACCTTCTCTATGAGTATGTTGTAGTCTATCTGGACGATATCTTAATCTTTTCCTAGAATATTCAGTCTCATCGTGCCCATGTGGCAGAAGTCATTTCACGACTCCGCAAGAACCAACTTTTTTGTAAACTTGAAAAGTGTCTCTTTGAACTACCTCGGATGTCATTTCTTGACTATATAGTCTCTGGTACGGGTTTAGAGATGGACCCAGAAAAGGTGCGAGCAATAATTGAGTGGCCTCTTCCTCTCGGTTTGAAACCTGTGCAGCGTTTCCTGGGATTCCCAAATTACTATTGTCGCTTTATTAAGGGATACGCTACCATTGTGGCACCCATCGTGTCACTCACACGGAAGGACACCAACCCTAAATCCTGGTCCCTGGAGGCCTTTGAATTCCTTAAGAAGGCATTTTCTTCTGCGCCCATTCTCCAGCAACCCAACACCTCTCAGGCGTTTTTCCTTGAAATTGATTCCTCTAATGTGGGAGTTGGGGCTGTCCTTTCTCAGAATTCTCATCCTAATCTATTTCATCCCTGTGCATTTTTCTCCAGAGAGTTCTTACTGGCAGAGAAAAATTATGCTATTGGAGACAAGGAGTTACTTGCCATTAAAACGGCCCTGGAAGAGTGGCGCTATTTGTTGGAGGGGGCTAGGCATCCAGTCACTATTTTTACAGATCATAAAATTCTTCTCTATTTACAGTCTGTTCAGTGTGTCAACCTAAACTTTTCTCGTTTTGATATCCGCATCACCTTTAAACCTGGAGAGAAAAACAATCTTCCTGTATCGTTGCCAATACTGAAGAGACACCATCTCGACCTATTTTGGATCCCAAATGTCTACTTTTCTCTACCCTGACGAATGCCTGCTTACCTCCGCCTGGGAAGACTTTTGTTCCACCTGGTCTCTGGAAGAAACTCCTAACGTGGTTCCATTCCACTCGTTTTGCTGGACATACTAGGGTTCGTAAAACCACCAAATTAATTTCTCGAAATTATTGGTGGCCTAAGTTTCATCTCGATGTTAAGGAATTTGTCTCTTCCTGCAGCACTTGTAGCCAACACAAGTCCTCCCGTCAGTCTCCAGCTGGCCAGCTAATTCCTCTGCTCATTCCGGATAAACCATGGACACACATTAGCATGGACTTTATTACCGACCTACCACCCAGTAAGAAACATAACACCATATGGGTTGCGGTAGATCGGTTTTCGAAGATGGCCCATTTCGTTCCACTCATTGGCCTTCCTTCCTCTCTGGTCCTTGCTGTACAATTTATCAAGGAGATTTTTCGGTTGCATGGCTGTCCTACTGAAATTGTGTCGGATCGAGGTGTTCAGTTCTTGTCCAAATTCTGGCGAGCCCTTTGTAAACTCTTTGGAATTCAGTTAAATTTTTCAGTCTCCTATCAACCTCAATCCAACGAACAGACTGAGCATGTCAATCAAGATTTGGAAACCTTCCTCAGAATGTTCTCCTCCGCAAATCAGGATCATTGGGTAGACCTCCTACCATGGGCTGAATTTGTACACAACAACGCTCTCCACGAATCCACTTCCTTTTTCTATTGTCTATGGCAGTGATGGGCAAAAACCGGCCCACTTAGAGGTTCTATCCGGCCCGCCAATATTTTAAAAGATTTCATTAAAATATGCATAAAATTATTAGGGCCGACCCTGTGTGGCAGAACCTTCATTTTTATGCCTTCCCAGCTATTTCCTCCATTACACTTCATCCTCCGTACCTAAAAGGACACTTCGTGTGTCAATCACGCAAACGCCCGCCCGCCCCCTAATGGCTGAAAGTCATGTGAAAAGAGATGGGCTGGGCCATATACTAAGGCGGATTTCAATTGGCTGTTGTGTTGTCAGTTAGTGGCTCACCAGAAAGACTGATCTGCAGCAACCTGCTGAAATAAGTGCTGTGTCTGTACGATTGCTGCACTTATAGAGGTGACACTGTTATATAATACCCTCCCGTCCCATTCAAAAAATTTGTATTATATGTTTCGATATTTGAGTTTTTTAATAAATTATATTGGCCCGCCTAAAGTTTTTCTTTTTTATTTGGCCCGCCCCTGAAAAAGTTTGCCCACCACTGGTCTATGGCATCTATCCATCCTTTCCTAAGTTCACTCCCCTCCCTCCCACCCAGGTTCCCGCTGTTAACACCTTTCAGTGCAGATTCATTTCCATCTGGAACCAAGTGAGGAACTGTCTTAAGAAGTCTTCCAAACGCTATTGTCACGTCTTTCACTATAAATATCACTGACTGGTATTGGCGCTACTAAGCTGGGAGGCGCAGAGTCTAACGCATCACCGGTATTCACCAGGGACCCCCGCAAGGAGGTATGGGCTTTGTTGTGTGTGATGCGCAGGTCGCGGTTCTCCCAGATAGTCACCAGTGCAATGAATGGAGCGTAGTCGGGCAGGCCGAGTCGAAACCAGAGAAGCGCAGTACCACGGAGAGAAGACAAAGAGTAATCAGGAACGGTCCAAGGGTCAGTACCAGTACGGGCAGCGAAGTACAATGGGAGATCAGGAAGAGTAGTCTAACAAGTCAAGGTAATTGGAACACAGGAGGCAATCGGGAACAAGGATAATGATGGAGCAGTGTAGAACCAATACTCCATAATGGTGCCAGAGTGAGGATTAAATAGAGAACAGCAGGAAATAGGCAGTGTTAGTATTTCCGGCGATCAGACTCAGCTGATCGGCGAGTAGCGTTCTCGTTGCCTAGCAACAAGGCAGCGCATCGGGAGTGCACCGCGATCACGTGACCGCGTCCTGTTGCCTAGCAACGGGACGTGAGCTGTGGGCAGAGGGTGTCCCTCTCTGGCACCCATAGGAGGTGCGGAGACAACGCCTGACAGCTATAAGTTCGCGGCTGATAAAATACGCCAAGCAACTCCTTTCAAAATTGGTGATAAAGTATGGCTCTCCACAAAAAACATTTGCCTCAAAACTTCTTGTATGAAACTGGCTCCGCGGTTCATTGGTCCTTATACCATTTCCTGAGTCATCAATCCGGTATGTGTTAAATTGTCTCCTCCAGCCTCCCTTCGGATTTCCAATTCTTTTCATATTTCAGTGTTGCAACCACTGATCATCAACCGGTTCTCCTCCACTCGTATTTCTTCGGTACCCAAGGTTCATCTGGACAACGAGTTTGAGGTTATGCAAATTTTGGACACTAAATTTTGTAAAGGAGGTTTGAAGTATCTGGTGGACTGGAAGGGCTTCGGTCCTGAAGAGCGCACCTGGATCCGCACTATGGATGTTCACGCCCCGATTCTCATTAAGGAGTTCCACAAGAAATTTCCTATGACACCGAACCCAAGGTGTGCGGTGCCCACCTTTTAGAGGGGGGTTACTGTCAAACGGCGGTCCTTCGGCTTCTACAACCGAGGTCCGACACACTTACCTGCCTCACGCTGACCTCCATCCTCCGGCTGCTGGCGTCCTGTTTCTGGCTCTGCGCATGCGCGGACTCTACCTTCTATGTCCTCTGCATGCTCCCTTTTGGATACCCATTCTGGGTCCATACTTTAAAAGGCACTTCCCCCTTCACTTCGGTGCGTGTTGATCATGTTACCTGCCTGGTATTCGACGTGCCGTCTCTCTCCCTGCGTGTTCCATTGGTCTTCAGAGGCTCCATCTCTCCACTGTGCCACAGGCTTCGGAGCTCACGCTCCACCTCTCCGCTGTGCCGCTGGCTTCGGTGCCCACACTCCACCTCTCCGCTGTGCCGCTGGCTTCCGAGCTCACGCTCCACCTCTCCGCTGTGCTGCTGGCTTCAAGAGCTCACGCTCCATCTCCTTCCGCTGAACCACTGGCCATAAGAGCTGACGCTCCATCTCTCAGCTGAACCGCTGGCCATAAGAGCTTACGCTCCATTCCTCAGCTGTACCGCTGGTCACAAGAGCTTACGCTTCTATCTCATTCCGCTGAACCACTGGCCATAAGAGCTGACGCTCCATCTCTCAGCTGAACCGCTGGCCATAAGAGCTTACGCTCCATTCCTCAGCTGTACCGCTGGTCACAAGAGCTTACGCTTCTATCTCATTCCGCTGAACCTTTGCCCACAAGAGCTGACGCTCCATCTCTCTCAGCTATACCGCTGGCCACAAGAGCTCACGCTCCATCTAATCCCACGGTACTGCTGGTCTACAGAGCTTACGCTCCACCACTCCGCAGCACTAATTCTCCACAAGAGCTTACGCTCCATCATTCAGCTACACTGCTTGTCTACAGAGCTTACGTTCCATCATTCAGTTAGACTACTTGTCTACAGAGCTTACGCTCCGCTATTCCATTGTACCAATTGTCTACAGAGCTCGTGCTCCATCTTCCCTGCTGTACCCTGCTAGTCTCATTCTGGTCATTCCCCTAAAAGGTCTCGCCTGACACTCCTGGTAAGGGCCGCGACCTGCGGGCAGATGCAGCTATGACCAAACTGCCTTGCAGCAGTCCTTGGTTAACTCCGTCTGTTCGTTAGACTCCGCGCCTTGCTAGGAGTAGTGCCAAGTTGGGCAGATCAAAGAATCCTATCCATCAAGCCGTGACAGAAGCTCTGAGAGTTTGAGAGAACTGAAGCAGCAGAGAGGCAAGATAAACCTCCTAATAGGTGTATATGCATGTTTCTTCAGGGCTATACGAGACATATTTATGTGACCACACCCTTACTGTACTCTGCGTGTTTGTCCCCTCCCCTGTTCCATTTTCCATTCTTAAGGAGGCGCAAGTGTCGAATACATGCAAGTCTGCATTGGCACATATGCCTCCGTCCTCTTTGTGGACAGGTGCAGTGCGAATTTGAACAATTTCTGCTACACAACCTGCCCTATGTTCAACCCCCTCGTGAGTCACAGTGTGTTTGGGATCTTGCATAGCAGTACAAAGCTCTTCAAAGAGAGTCAGCTTCCTCCGCTCACACAAAGCCAGACCTATGTTATGGAGATAATGTCTAATTTTGAATGTAGGACCAGAACTCCGAAGTGGGAAATGCCCATTTCTTCTGAAGGTCCACAAAGAGACACATCTTACCAGAACTCTAGTAAGATGTCTGCTCCTGAGAACTCCTTCCTTGGCCCGAGCTGTTACTCCCCTGGCAGGAATACTGGTTGAGCTCAGGATTTGTTACCAATGGCTTTAGAGGGGTATGTGGAGAAGATATATAATAGGAATGTGAGCTTCGCCCACTGGTGTAGAGTAGTACCTAATATGGGGTTAACAACCTGAGGAATTTCGGAAGCCAATGCTTTTCTGTTATACACATTGTATATTCCTTGATAGTGACCCACTGTTTTGAGGCTACTGAACGAGTCCACTCCAAGACCCTTGTGAATACTGCCTCTTGGTAGTATTTAGAGAGCAAGGGTAATTGTAACCCTCCTATATGTTTATGCCTTATTAGAGTGTCTCATTTGATTCTCTATTTCCTCCCTCCAAGCAAAGTGTCAGGGTTCCCAAGGCAAGACCACGGAGAGAAAGTAGGTAAACAAAGTGGTTTATTAGAAACACAGGTAATACAGGTTCAGGATGCAATTACTGATAAGGCAGAAATATAACCACAGTTCTTAACAGTGGAAAAGGCAATACTGTAAAGAGATAGAGAAATGCAGTAACGGCAGGTTGCAGGGTGGATACCTCTGGAAAGGTGGTGAGATGCGTAGCCTGCGGGTTGCTGGGTTGGATGCCTCTGGAAGAGGTGGTGAGACTCAGAAGCCAGGTGATGTTGAAACACTTGAGAACAGACAGCAGGTAACGGTGGAAGTAAGCTGAACAGGTTACACCGAGAAGAATGAGCTGTAGAGAGCACCTGAGGTACACCTGTCAAACCGTAACGCAGGTGTCCTAAGGCGAGCTCAGGGAGGACAGAAACCTCCCGTGGAGCAGAAGGGCAAAGAGATCCACACAGGTGTATAACTCAGGAACCAGAGAAATGAGGAGCTGTGTCTGCAGCAGTGGAATGAACAGCAAAACCACAAGGTCAGGTACACAGGTAAGAATAACCAGGAACAGGAGTCAAAGGATTGCTTCTTGTCAGGCTGAGTGACCTGATGATCTGGCCCAGAATGGGCGAGGCTATCATATAAGGAGTAGTGGGAGGTGTGAATCATCCTGAGGAAACAATCTCAGCAGGAAGAGAAACAGTTCAAGTGCCACAGGGGCCCCTTTTGTGGCATGGTGGTACTGCAGGCTAAATGTTTCCAGAAAGACCAACATAGCTCCTGGCAAACAGGAGCTGCAGGAGGCAGAGCGTTACACAAAGTCAATGACAATATTCTGTAAATTGGTAAGGAATCCCGTGGGAATATCAATTGGTACTGTTTGAACTAAATGATTTTGGGAAGGGTATTTAACTTAATAATGTTAATGCTATCTAGCCAGGAGAAGCCACAAGTTTGCCTTTTCTTAAGTTCAATCCGAAGTTTGGCAACTTGGTTTCAATCTGGCCTTGTACAGATGATTAAGATCTTTTGTAAACGGTATCCCTATGTATTTAATTTGATTTTGGTGCCATGCAAAAGGAAAGTCCTGTTGAATGCCCCTTAACACCTCGGGAGGTACAGAAAGTTTCAGAGCTATTAACTTAAAAGTAATTATTTTTGAAGTTTGATAGCTGCCCAAATTTCTGAAATCCCACCAACATATTTGGCAGAGAAAGGATAGGTAACAACCACCAACAAATCATCTGCAATTAGGGCCAATTTGTATTCTTCTTGTGTAAACCTCATCCCAGAGATATCATCACCCCAGAGATATAAGGGTTATTCCTTATTGACCTTGCTTCCACCTCCATACAGAGAACTTGCATTAGAGGGGAAAGAGGGTAGCACTCTCTCATTCTATTTCTAATGAGGAAGGATTTAGATAAGAAGCCATTGATTTTAAGTCTTATTACATGTTTTGTGAGGGATAGGTCATGTCAAACTAATCTAATTAGTTTTTACTAGGAAGTTAGTGGTAACTTAGACCAGGGCAGCACAGTAGATGTGGTCTACTTAGATTTTGCAAGGGCCTTTGATACAGTGCCACACAAAAGGTTGATTTAAAAAAAAAGGGAACTGGGTGTAAGAATCAACATTTGTACTTGGATCGAAAACTGGTTCGAGAATAGGGAACAGAGAGTTGTGATAAATGGAACATTTTCTAATTGGTCAAAAGTCTTAAGTGGTGTACCTCAAGGTTCCTTGCTGGGGCCACTCCTTTTTAATATATTTATTAATGACCTTGGTGATGGTTTAGAGAGTAAAGTTTCTATTTTTGCAGATTGCACTAAACTCTGTAAGGTAATAAAATCAAAGCAAGATGTAGCTTCTCTACAGAGGGACTTAAATAAACTGGAGGATTGGGTGGCCAAATGGAATATGAGGTTTAACGTAGATAAATGTAAGGTTATGCATTTAGGGATCAAAAACAAAAATGCAATCTATAACTTAAATGGAATTATTTTAGGAGAAACTTATGGAAAAGGATTTGGGAGTGCTCGTAGACAGTAGACTTAGCAATAGTGCTCAATGTCAAGCAGCAGCTGCAAGGGCAAACAAAGTAATGGCATGCATAAAAAGGGGCATAGATGCAAGGGAAGACAGTGTAATTTTGCCAATGTATAAATCGTTGGTAACACCTCATCTTGAATATGCAGTACAGTTCTGGGCACCACTCTATAAAAAAGATAATTTGGAACTAGAAAGGGTTCAGAGAAGGGCGACAAAATTGATAAAGGGTATGGAGTCATTAAGTTATGAGGAAAGGTTAGCCAGTTTAGGCATGTTTACTTTAGAAAAGAGGCGTCTAAGGGGAGATATGATTACTATGTACAAATACATTAGGGGTCAATACAGAGAACTTTCATGGGAACTTTTTACCCCAAGGACCATACACAGGACATGTGGTCACCCCCTAAGGTTAGAGGAGAGGAAATTTCACAACCAGCAAAGGAAGGGGTTCTTTACAGTAAGGGCAATCAAGATATGGAATTCATTGCCAGGGAAGGTTGTGATGGCAGATTCAATAGATATGTTTAAGAAAGGGTTAGACAAATTTTTAGCGGAAAAGTGTATCTAGGGATACGACCGTTAATTAAAATGAAGGATAGTAGTGGATAAAGGGTAAAAATAGGACTGCAATATTGAGTCTGGGCGGATTTTCACAATTGAACCAGATTGGCAGTTGCTTACTCTGGATCAATTTCAAATATAAGTGCAGGATCGCAGGAGATCCAAAATAGGTTGAACTTGATGGACTGGTGTCTTTATTCAAATATAATGCTTATAAAAAATACTTTCAGTGGTATCTGGCTCCTACATGGTTGAAACGAATAGATAGCACCATCTCCGAATTGTGTTGGAGGGGTTGTGGGGAGCCAGGGTCCTTCCCTCATATTTGGTGTTCCTGCCCAAAAATTGTGCTGTTTTGGGGTGATATGGTTCTCCTCATCAGCGATATCACTAAAGTTCCGATTGCTAAATGCTTCTGGTCTTTCCGTCTGAATTCCCCATTAGATGTCCTCGACAAACACTCTGAAAAATTATCGGTGCAAATCCTCAATGCCACCAGATGCCTGGTTGCAAAAGTGCTAGAAGAACCCAAATCCCCCTTTTAGACAGCAACTCCTAAATAAATTCTGGTATCTGGCATCTATGGAAAAAATCTCAGTGTATATAAATAGGAAGTCCCACAAATGTTCCCAAATTTGGTGTGATTGGTTTATTTGCAATAGTTCCCCTACATCTATTTCCTCCAGTGCTAATACCCATGATGTCTCTGTCCTCTTCCTCTAAATATAACTAGTTAACTAGTTTGACTGTTGGACAATGTCAATTTCTACTTCCCTATAGGCGTTCACCGGCTGTTGTGGGGCCTATGCTAGGTCTCAGTTAATCCCTTCCGCCCTATTCCTTCTCCTCCCTTCTAAAAATAAAAACCTCACACTCCAAAATTTTTCATCTCGATATAGTTCTATATCTGTACTTTGGCTTGACCAGTGGTCTAAATGTAAAATCTGCCTACTGCCTTATTTTGTATACTTGCCTTGTATATGGTTATTATATGTTCTCTAAAGCCACTTATCTTTGCCCCAATTGTTCACTTCTTGTCTTAGTGCACTGTTTGATGGAAATTACAAATAAAGTTCTTAAAAAAATAAAATGAAATAAAAAGTTATTGTCACGGGCACTAGGAGTCTTTACCCAGGGATCACCAGGTGGTAGGCTTACCAGAGCAATGTAGGTGGTAATAGGGTACTCTGGTAGCAGGGTGATCACGGAACAGGAAATAGCAGAAGATGAGATGCTCAGGAAAGTCTATGACTAGCAACACTGGTAATATGGAGGTAATAGTACACGAGGAACTGTATGGACAAGGACACGTGAAGGTAGTCAGTGGTCTGCGATAGCAAGTTGTACCACTGCTATAGTGAGGAGGAATGTCCAACAGAAACGAGGAAGTGATGAGAGTCAGCGGTCTGCGGATAGCAAGTTGTACCGCTGTCTGGGTGAAGGAATGGAATCCAAGTGGAGGTATCCGGGGAGTCAGTGGTCTGCGATAGCAAGTTGTACCACTGCTATGTGAGAGGATACTGGAACAGGTGATACTGGAAACAGGGATCAGTGGTCTGCTACTAGCAAGTTGTACCACTGAATATATATGTGAGGAGGTGCACGGGGAGAGACTGCAACACAGGGTAAACACGGCACCTTAACACGATCCACAGTAATATGCACAATATAGATATATATATATGAATGACTGAACAGCACTGCAAATATGGAAAGTCTCTTGAAGTAATCCGGCACAAGATAGTACAGTCAATGATGGCAATAGACTCAGCGGATAGTAGACTCCAGAGGAGAACCAACACAGTCCAGCAAGATATGCAATACACCAGCACAGTCAATGAGAAGTATGCATACCGTGGTTCAGAAGCAGGCAGTCAGACAGGAGTGCAGCGATACCTGAGCGGCAGGAGGCCGGCAGGATGAGAAGTCCCTGGATGGATGAAGCAGAGGTCTAGTAGGTGCAGCGCACAGGTAAGTAAACCAACAGGGACACGAATCCACAGGAATCGGTAGAACACGGAACTGGACTCTTGGAGGACCCAGGAGAATGGTGATGGTCTAGCAGCAGGATAGCGGATGAGACACGAATCCAATGCTGACAGGCGGGTAGAGACCAGCGGAACACAGGAAGGCGTGGAGAGCGGATCAGCAGTAGATGGACGATTAGCGCTGGCAGCAGCAGCAGGACTCTGCGGACACACGGAGGTAACCAGTAGCAACCAGCAGGTGCAAATAGCGATGGAACACGGGTGAGCAGAGTAGACCAGGAGCTGTTGATCACGGAGAGTAGCGGATGGCAATAATAGCAGCAGTCTCGAGGAAACACGGGAGTGATGAGATGAAGACTGCAGTGCACAGAGGCAGCGGATAGGAATCAGCTAACAGTCACGATGATGAAACACAGACGAGTTGCAAGCTGGAGACTGTAGTGCACGGAGGCAGCGGATAGGAATCAGCTAACAGTCACGATGATGAAACACAGACGAATTGTACGCTGGAGACTGTAGTGCACAGAGGCAGCGGATAGGAATCAGCTAACAGTCACGATGAGGAAACACAGACGAGTTGCAAGTTGAAGACTGTAGTGCACGGAGGCAGCGGATAGGAATCAGCTCACAGTCTTGATGATGAACAGGTGAGTGGATGTGGAGAGTGGCTGAAGTGCACGGAGGCAGCGGATAGGAATCAGCTCACAGTCTTGATGATGAACAGGTGAGTGGATGTGGAGAGTGGCTGAAGTGCACGGAGGCAGCGGATAGGAATCAGCAAACAGTCACAATGATATGAGATAGAGTTGAAGTGGCTTAGAAGACTGTAGTGCACGGAGGCAGCGGATAGGAATCAGCTAACAGTCACGATGATACACTTGATGGTAGAAGTGGTATGGGAACCACAGAAGTAGAAGTGGTTTGGAAACCACAGAGGTAGAAGTGGTTTGGAAACCACAGGAATCAGCAGCGCTGAATAAACGAGGAAACACCTTCAGAGACTCATGGGGAATGAGACTCCAAGATCAGGCAACGTGGTGTTGACCACAGGTGCTTAATATAGGGAGTGTTGCCTGATCTGCCAATTAAGTTAAAGGGACATACACTGAAGGGTAGGAAAGGGCTGCGCATGCGCAGACCCTCAGGATGGAGGACGGCCACGGTTCCTAAATGTCCGGGAAGAAGCACTCACGGTCCGGTGAGTGACAGTTATTGGCATCTGTGAATAAAAGTAGTGTAGAGTTCGTTGAGTCAGAAGACACCTGGATTGAATGAGTTATTTTTATTATTTTGTCTTGGGCTTCCTGTCTTTGATCACTGTGCATTAAGACTGTTAATAAAAGTTTAAGACCAATGTAGCAAAAAGCTGTACATCAATATTTAACAGAGAGATGGATCTGGAGCACTAGGAAGGCATCTTTACCCTTAGGGATAACTATTATAGGACCTCATTGAATGTCTGGAGAAGAAGGGGGTTCAATATTTCTCTGAAGGTTTTGTAATACATAATATAAATCCTGTCAGGACCCTGGCTTTTACTTAATGGAGATGACTTAATTGTATCTTATAACAACATTATTGAAAAAGGGCAGTCTTGGGATTCTCTCAGTCTGAGATCTTGGGAAAATTTAATTATTCCCCCAAATTTTTTTTTTTTAGAAAACTATCTGTGAAGCCCTCTTATTATATTATTTAAGGCCTAAAGATTAAAGGCCTTAGCTATTTCTTGGATGATATGCTATTTTTTTTTGTCTCATATTCCCTAGTCATCTGAATGAAATAGGCGGTTAATCACACCTGAAGTCCCATCGTCAATAGGTAACCTGGCTTGTTTCCTTACTAATAATAACTATTTCAGCATACCCAAAAAGCTAGGTTGGTTTTCCTATTGAGAACCTTGTTCAGAGAGGCTCTTGTGTTTATCAATTCCAATAACTTTCCACTGTCCTCTAATTCTTTAATTTTCCTGAGTAGCTTCTCTGTGTGGGCTTTTTTTTGTTTCTTGATGAAAGTGCCCTGCTTGATACACTTGCCTCTAACTCACACTTACTGGCCTCACATATAGTTATTTTCCACATGTCCAATGTGTTATTGAATGTAAAATACTCCTCAATAGCCATCTCCAGCTTGGTCTTACAATTAGAGTCTTTTGCAAAAGTGTTCACTGTCTTGGTAGTTCATTAAGTAGATCAATGGACACAAGGGGCATGGTCAGACCATGTCACCTGAACTATACTGTCCTCACTCAGTAAATGTCTGTCTAAGAAATAAATAGTCAATTTGTGAGTTTCCCAATTGAGAATGAAATAATAAATAATAGTCACGTGATGTAGGCGTTTCCAGGAGTTGATCAACCAGAACATGGAAAATATAAACTGTCTGGTTGCATTTGGAGCAACCAGCATCACCCCAGAGGGCCCAATGCCCTGTTGAAATCTCCACTTAGGACTACAATAATTTCAAAATGAGATTCCACTCTATACTAGACCCCAAATGTGTTTCGCTGGCTGCTTCTTCCACTAAGGTGCTACCATTTGGGAAGACCCTCGTGCCTCCTACTCTTAGGAGAAAAATTATTTCGTGGTTCCACTCTTCTCGTTTTTCCAGACACTCTGTTGAACGCAAGACCTTTGAGATTCTCTCTCGAAGTTACTGGTGGCCTTCTATGAGGAGAGATGTCAAAGAGTTTGTAGCAGCTTGTGAATTGTGTTCTCAGTTTAAGACCTCCCGCAGAACTCCAGCGGGTTTGCTTCAACCACTACCCATTCCGTCCAAGCCATGGACCCATATTAGTATGGACTTTGTTACTGATCTTCCTCCTAGTAAAAACTGCAATACTATTTGGGTAGTGGTGGACAGATTTTCGAAGATGGCGCATTTCGTTCCCTTGTCTGGTTTGCCTTCCTCTTCTACTCTGGCTGAGCATTTCATCAAATAAATATTTCGTATTCATGGATGTCCGTCTGAGATTGTGTCAGATAGACGAGTACAATTCGTTTCCAGATTCTGGCGGGCCCTTTGTAAGACCTTGGGCATACGATTAGCACTCTCATCTTCCTACCATCCTCAATCAAACGGACAAACTGAAAGGGTCAATCAAGATCTTGAGACGTTTATAAGGATGTTCTCATCAGCCAATCAAGACAACTGGGTAGAATTGCTTCCTTGGGCTGAATTCGCTCATAACAACATGTACCATGAGTCATCTTCCAAAACTCCATTCTTTGTGGTTTACCATCCGTCTTTTACGGAATTTCCTGCCCTCCCTCCCACCCAAGTTCCTGCTGTAGAGACTGTTTGTCAAACTTTCAAAAATATTTGGTCTCAGGTCAAAACCTGTTTAAAAAAGACATCTGCCAAATATAAGTCTTTTGCAGATAAAAAGAGGCGGGCTATTCCACCACTGAAAATTGGAGATCGTGTCTGGTTATCCACCAAAAATATTCGTTTGAAGGTCCCATCTATGAAATTCGCTCCTCGTTTTATTGGTCCGTATAGGATCATTCAAGCGATAAATCCAGTTTGTTTCAAACTTCTACTTCCTAAGAATCTTCGTATTTCCAACGCCTTCCATGTGTCCTTGCTCAAACCTCTCATCATCAACCGTTTCTCGGTCCCTCCTTCAGCACCTCGGCCAGTTCAAATTCATCAGGAGGAAGACTTTGAGATTACTCATATATTGGATGCAAAAATTTTGCGAGGAGTTCTTCGTTTCCTCGTTCATTGGAAGGGCTTTGGTCCTGAGGAGCGTTCATGGATCAAAGCTGAAGATCTCAACGCTCCAGCTCTTCTTAAGAAGTTTTATTCCAAGTATCCGGACAAACCCGGTTCCAGGTGTTCTCTGCCCATCTTTAAAAGGGGGGGTACTGTCACTCACCGGACTGTGAGTGCTACTTCTCGTGTGTTTAGGAACCGTGGCCGTCCACCATCCTGAGGGTCTGCGCATGTGCAGCCCTTTCAAACCTTCAGTACATGTTCCTTTTAGTTAATTGGCTGATCAGGCAACACTCCCTATTTAATGCACCTGTGGTCAATACCGCGTTGCCTGATCTTGGAGTCTCATTCCCCATGAGCCTCTGAAGGTGTTCCTGTGTTTCCTCGTGTATTCAGCTCCTGCTGATTCCTGTTGTTCGTTTGTGGTTTCCAGACCACTTAAACTCTCCTGTGTTTCATCGTGACTGCACCAGCTGATTCCTATCCGCTGCCTCCGTGCTCTACAGTTTCCAGCTCACTTCAACTCTCCTGTGTTTCATCGTGACTGCACCAGCTGATTCCTATCCGCTGCCTCCGTGCTCTACAGTTTCCAGCTCACTTCAACTCTCCTGTGTTTCATCGTGACTGCACCAGCTGATTCCTATCCGCTGCCTCCGTGCTTCTACAGTATCCTGCTCACCTCAACTCTCCCGTGTTTCATCGTGACTGCACCAGCTGATTCCTATCCGCTGCCTCCGTGCTTCTACAGTATCCTGCTCATCCCAACTCTCCCGTGTTTCATCGTGACTGCACCAGCTGATTCCTATCCGCTGCCTCCGTGCTTCTACAGTATCCTGCTCATCCCAACTCTCCCGTGTTTCATCGTGACTGCACCAGCTGATTCCTATCCGCTGCCTCCGTGCTTCTACAGTATCCTGCTCACCTCAACTCTCCCGTGTTTTATCGTGACTGCACCAGCTGATTCCTATCCGCTGCCTCCGTGTATCTGCAGTGCCCTGCTCATCGCAACCCTCCAGTACTCCTCGTGTCTGCAGCCAGCTGATCCGCTCTCCGTGCTTCTACAGTGTTCCTGCCTGTGTCAACTCGCCTGTCTGCATTGGATCAACGCTCCGCTGCTTTCATCTCGGCTAGACCACTTCTACTCTCCAGTGATCTCCAGGTGTCCAGTTCTATATACTACTGCTTCCTGAGTATTGTTTCCATCCTTGCTGGTCTACCTACCTGTGCGCTGCACCTACTTGGTTACCGCTTCCACCCTCCTGGGACTTCGTATCCTGCCAGCCTCCAGCCGTTCAGGTATCCCTGCACCTCTTTCTGACAGCCTGCTCTCCTGAACCACGGTATGCATACTTATCATTGACTGTGCTGGTGTATTGCATATCTTGCTGGACTGAGTTTTTCTCCTCTGGAGTTTCCTATCCACTGAGACTGTTACCATCATTTGACTGTGTTACCTTTTAGCCTGGATAGTTCTTGTGACTTTGTATATTTGTGCAGTGCTGCTCAGTTATTACTATTTGGTGCATATCATCGTGGGATCAAGTTCAGTGTGCCCGTGTATACTCTGTTTTGCATTTATCTCCCCGTGCTCCTCCTCACATATAGATATCAGTGGTACAACTTGCTAGAGGCAGACCACTGTTCCCTGTTTCCTGACTCACCTGTTTCCAGTATCCTTTCACATAGCAGTGGTACAACTTGCTAACGCAGACCACTGACTTCCCGGATACCGTCACTTGAATTCCATTCCCTCACCTAGACAGCGGTACAACTTGCCATACGCAGACCGCTGACTACCCTCACGTTTCCTTGTCCATCCAGTTCCTCGTGTACAGTTATCTATCTATAACCAGTGCTGCTAGTCATAGACTTTCCACGAGCATTCTCTTACCATCTGCTGTCTCCTGTTCCGTGATCACCCCGCTACCAGAGTACCATATTACCATCTATACTGCTCTGGTAAGTCCATCATCTGGTGATCCCTGGGTAAAGACTCCTAGGGCCAGTGACATGGAGTTTTCAGTATTGTGTCCAAACTAATGTATTCAGATATACATATAAGGTGTGTTAGGCTGCTCTGTTAACTGGAAACTCCACTGCAGGTGGAGGGGCAGTCTCCATGTTCAGTCCTGTGAGGCACACTAGTCTTCTGGTGAGGATAGGGGGTAGTCTGTGACAGACAATTGTAGTCTGTAAAGTGATGCATTAGGGGGTAGTCCCTAGGTTTCACTATCTGTCTAGAGCTGGGAAGGCTGTTGTGAAGCTCTGGTTCAGTTGAGGAAGTGGCCAGTAACCACATGAAAGCACACTATAGGCAGTAACAGCAGCTACCTCGGGTGCTAAAGGAAACACTGTAGACTGGTGTTTGCAGTGTCGGGGACGAAATATTAAGGTCATCTTATAGGGGGATCCTCTTGTGGTCCCAGGAAGTGGGCTACCTAGGGAGGGCATTATAGCAATAGGAGGAGATGGACCCTTGAAATTATGTAACGTGCTGGGTTCTGAATTGGGTCTATATCAGGGAAGCGGGTAGCTGGTACTTGCTCCTGAAGTCCTGCTAACACTGGGCTCCTTCACACCATCCACTTGTCATGGTGACTCTCCATCTTTTCTCAGTAGTCCTCGGAAGAGAGCACAGGTTGAAGGAAAAGACTCTTAAGAAGCCTGTACTATGTAGATCTGGAGGACTTCCGTGCAAGATGGGGGATCTGGCTTTTGGTTGGACAGGTAGGGTCTTCCCACTGTTGTGTATCCACAGCACTTTTAATATTTTCTAATATTTTATTTTCTGTAAGGAAATGTTTTCACTGAATGTCTGTTTCAGTATTCAGCTAGTAAAGGCTGCGGAAGCTGCTCAAACTATTATATCATGTTTGCTCAGAGTGTAAATCTGTGTACTTAATAGCCTGTCACTTGGCATCACCACAACTATAGAAATAAATTCTGTGTCAGTATACACTTATGCAGTTATCGTGCAAATCACGGTCATGTTTTATCACACAAAAGCACATTGCACCGTTTGGTTCTCTAAACTTATTAAAAATCACAATCAATGATAGAACGATGTCTGGCAAATGTGGACATGTGTACACACTCACGATCTGCAGCTCATACTGCAGAGTGTGTACAGTCACAATCTTGTCAGCAGATAGGTATTAGAGATGAAGATCACAGATCTGAAGTTAAATTGTGTAGGTGTGTACACATGGTTCGCCATGCTCATCAGGACTTTCAATTCGTGAAATTGTTAGAGACATTGCATCTGAAGAATGATAGGTGTGTACCCAGTTTAAGAACTGCAATGTGAGTCTGTTTTGTACTATAAATAGCCATTTGAAATACAAGAAATTGATAATGTTAAACAACATGATCCCTTTTTGTCTAAAATTTTATTTGAATCAAGTGTGTATGTGTTCTGTTGTTTATCGTAAACTTCTGCTTGTATTGCTGGGTCTTTTTACTTCAATGGTAACACACATTATTCAACTGACTTTTTTTTGTGTTTTACCAAGGAAAAAACTCCATGGGGTAAATGTATCAATCTGCGGGTTCTTCAACACCCGTGTGTTCAGCCTCTTTCGCGATTAAATTTCAAGCGACGCTGCATTGTAAAGGGAAGTTTACCCTTAACAATGCAGCGCCGCTTAAAATTTAATTTCTGATGTCAAGAAGGCCAGCAAAGAAGCCACTTCTTTCCAGTAAAACATTAGGGACAGACTGACCTTTTGCAAAAGGTACAGCGATTGGATTGCTGAAGACTGGGGTAAAGTCATTTTCCCTGATGAATGATGACGTTTCTCTGAAAGAAATGTGAGCGCTACCATCAGTCCTGTGTCATGCCAACATTAAAGCATCCTGAGACCATTCATGTGTGGAGTTGCTTCTCAGCTAAGGGAGTGGGCTCACTAACAATTTTGCCTAAGAACACAGCCATGAATAAAGAATGGTACCAAAACATACTCCAAGAACAACTCCCAACCATCCAAGAACAGTTTGGTGACGAACAATGCCTTTTCCAGAATGATGAAGCACCTTGCCATAGGGCAAAAGTGATAACATAGCTAGGAAACTCCCCAGACCTTAATCCCATTGAGTCAACACTGCAAATATTGACTCTTTGCATAAACTTTATGTAATTGTCAATAAAAGCCTTTGACACTTATGAAATGCTTGTAATTTTACTTCAGTATGCCATAGGAACATCTGTCAGAAAGGTCTAAAAACACTGAAGCAGCTAACTTTGTGAAAACCAATACTTGTGTCATTCTCAAACCTTTTGGCCATAACTGTAGACTCCTTATGTTGATCATTTCACTAAAGTTATTCATAATGCATGAATCTGTCATTTTCTATCGGTCTTTATCATGTTTTTTGGAAGGACTAAGAATTGCAGGTGAACAAAATTGATAGGGGTAATTCCACACAGCACATTTAAAACCAACATGCTACATTTTGGGGACAAATGTGGATTTTGGTGAATTCAGTTTTTAAAATTTCACTCATCTACTCCCTTAGTCGAAAGTAAGTAGTGGTAATACAGTTCTCAGACAAAAAAGTAGGTACCTCATCACACTGGTTGTCCAAACTAAAAATGCTCAGTCTGTAGTAGAGTCTTAAAATAAGACAATGAAGGATTACAGAACCAAAAAGAAACCAGACAGGTCACTTTCCATGTATCTAGTAGTGGTAGCTGTGTGAGTCAAGGATATCTTTAATAACAAGAACAAACCTGAATTATAGGCTCTAATGTGACACATCTTTACATGAAAATGAGAAGTGTTTGGTTATGAAATTATATTAAAGTATACATTGCATTCAAGCAGTGGAATCAATCATGTATATTGTGGCTTGAACTAATATTTATGGTAATGCAGCCTACCGATTCACTAGAAACCAATGACATTACAAAGGTACCTAATGACTCCTGCCTCATATTCATGAGGAACTGCTTCCTTCTGAATTGATAGATTGCATTGCTATGAAAATTAGTTCCATCCACAAAATTGTACTAAGACTACAATCCCCAATGTCTGTAATATTGGTAAATAGCTATGTCTGGGCTTTCTGTTTCTACATTTTTAAATAATACTTTCTTTTCTTTTATAGCTGATTTATGACAGTTTTGCTCAGTATCTGGTGGCAGAAAAAGGATATACAGAAGACTTGTTATCAGTTACAACTGAGGAATGGGATTTCTGGTAATTTCAGTTACTCTAATGGTTTGTGTGGATGATGAGACAAACCGTTGCAGTTATATGAATTTATTTTATGTATTTTTATAGGCGTATTTATTTAGTAAATAAGTTTAAAATTATTTTTTCAACATGTACAAGGAGGGCAGACTGTTAGTTTCTTCAAGCACAATTATGGTTCCTAGTTGCGTTATGCATTTAAATTTTGTGTGAATATCATAATACTGCAATGCATACCAAAGGATGAGTCATATTTGAATGGTAATTCGGCCAGAATTTGTTTCATTATGGGCAATGTTCAAAATAATCTGTTGCACTGTTTACATCTGCTGGAGGGACAAATGTTAGGACTTGTCCTGGTAAATATTTCAAACTCTATTGCTAGTGTTTAAAGCCACAATTCCATGAAACAAATCAGCGTGTTGTTGTTATTGTTGGTTTTTTTTGTTTATGATTGTGGCAAGCTATAAGTCCTTGGTTTATTGGTTTTCATTTTATTGAGGCTCCTATTAATGATTTATGATTCTGGACTACTATTGCAACCACAGACACATGACAAATGATGTAGGGAGCAGAGATGCGTTTGAATGTCCCTCTAAACTCTGCCTGCACTGTGACAACCTCCTTCTCCCACCATCTACCAACCATTATTATTATTATTATTATTAATATTTATTTATAAGGCGCCACAAGGCATCCGCAGCGCCGTACAGAGACAAACAAAATCACAATACAATGGGAGACAGCACAGTACAGTAAACACAGCAACTCAGTACGCTCAATGCACAGCTAGAGAGGGCGGGGAATGGGGAGGGAAGATCTGCAAACGACGGGGCCCAAGAAGGAGGGCGCGGAAGACAGGGAGACCCCCAGGGGGGAGGAGGGAGCGAGAGTGGACATGGGGTGGAGGACCCTCGAGGAGGAGGGCTAAGTAGCTGGAGAGCAGAGTTAGAAGTGGTGGAAACAGGAGGAGAGATGGCCCTGCTCAGAGGAGCGTACAATCTAAGGGGAGAGGTGGACAGACAGAGAGACGCAGGGGAGAGAGGGAGAGTAGGGGGACAGAGGCAGAAGATAAGGTAGGAAGTTAAGTGGGAGACAGAAAGGCTTTAAGAAAAAGGTGGGTTTTTAGGGCCCGTTTGAAGCTGGACAGATTAGGGGAAGTTCTGATGGAGGGAGGGAGCTTGTTCCAGTGGAGGGGGGCAGCGCGGGCGAAGTTTTGGATACGCGCGTGGGAGGAGGTTATAAGGGGGGAAGAGAGGCGACGGTCAGAGGCAGAACGGAGAGGGCGGGATGGAGCATGAATAGAGAGGAGGGTGGAGATGTAGGGCGCAGTGGAGTTGGCGAGGGCCTTGTAGGTGAGTGTGAGGAGCTTAAAGAGGATTCTGAAGGGGAATGGGAGCCAGTGAAGGGCTAGGTAGAGGGGGGAGACAAAAGAGGAGCGGCGAGAGAGGAAAATAAGCCTAGCTGCAGCGTTAAGGACGGATCGAAGGGGATCGAGATGAGAGTGGGGGAGGCCAGTGAGGAGGAGGTTGCAGTAGTCCAGGCGGGAGATGATCAGAGAGTGGATAAGGCATTTGGTGGCATCTTGGGAGAGGAAGGGCCGGATGCGAGCGATGTTGCGCAGCTGGAAGCGGCAGGATTTAGCAAGAGAGAGGATGTGGGGGCCAAAGGAGAGAGAGGAGTCGAGGATGACACCAAGGCAGCGAAGTTGGGGGACAGGGGAGATAGAGGTGTTGTCGACAGTGATGGAGAGGTCAGAAGGGGATGGGGTATGAGAGGGAGGAAAAACTATGAGCTCAGTTTTGGCAAGGTTAAGTTTGAGGAATCGAGAGGACATCCAGGAGGAGATGGCAGAGAGGCAGGTGGACACCCTAGAGAGGAGGGAGGGAGAGAGATCAGGAGAGGAGAGGTATAGTTGAGTGTCGTCAGCGTAAAGATGGTAGCTGAAGCCGAAGGAGCTGATGAGTTCACCCAGGGAGGAGGTGTATAGAGAGAAGAGTAAGGGTCCCAGAACAGAGCCCTGAGGGACCCCGACTGGAAGGGTGGATGGGGGGGAGAGAGACCCAGAGGTGGTGACAGAGAAGGAACGGTGAGTAAGGTAAGAGGTGAACCAGGACAGGACTGGGCCGGAGAGGCTGAAAGACTGGAGGGTGTGAAGGAGGAGGGGGTGGTCAACGGTGTCAAAGGCTGCAGAGAGGTCAAGGAGGATGAGAAGGGAGAAGTGGCCCCTGGCTTTTGCAGAGAGGAGGTCATTGGTGACTTTAGCCAGGGCAGTTTTAGTGGAGTGGAGGGGGCGGAAACCAGACTGGAGAGGATCAAGGAGGGAGTATTCAGAAAGGTAGGAGGTGAGATGGCTGCAGACGAGCCTCTCGAGAATTTTGGAGGCAAAAGGGAGAAGAGATATGGGGCGATAGTTCGAGAGAGAAGTGGGGTCGAGATTAGGTTTCTTAAGAATGGGGGATACGAGAGCATGTTTGAAGGAGGAGGGGAAGATGCCAGTGGAGAGGGAGAGATTAAAGAGGTGAGCGAGGTGGGAGCAGGTGGTGGGGGAAAGGGAGCGAAGAAGGTGGGAGGGGATGGGATCCAGGGGGCAGGTAGTGGGGGGGGGGGATAAAATGAGAGAGTGGACTTCCTCGCCAGTGGTGGGACGGAAGGAGTGGAGGGGAAGGTGGTTGGGGGGGAGGACAGAAGAGTGGGAGGGGTGGAAGAGAGAGTGGAGGAGGAGATTTCAAGTCGGATGGCCTTGATTTTAGAGGAGAAGAAGGAGGCGAAATCAGAGGCAGTCAGGGAGGAGGGGGAGGGGAGGGGGCCAAGAGAGTGCTGAAGGTGGCAAAGAGGCGGCGGGGGTTAGAGGACTGGGAAGAGATGAGGGATTTAAAGAAAGATTGTTTAGCGAGTGAGAGGGCAGAGCTGTAGGATGAAAGGATGAATTTAAAGTGGAGGAAGTCAGCCAGGGAGCGGGATTTTCTCCAGTGACATTCGGCGGAACGGGAGCATTTTTGGAGGAAGCGGGTAAATTTGGAGTGCCAGGGTTGGGGTTTGGAGCAGCGGGAGTGGGCAGGGGCGACCGCGTCCAGAGCGGAGGTGAGGGTGTGATTGTAGAGGGAGACCGCCTGGTTGGGGCAGGCCTGGGAGGAAAGGGGAGAAAGGAGGGTATCGAGTGAGGAGGACAGAGAGGCAGGGTCAAGAGCATCGAGGTTGCGTATGGACAGAGTAGGTTTGGGCAGGGGGAGGGGAGCAGGAGAAGAGGAGAGAGAGAAGGAGAGAAGATGGTGGTCGGATAGAGGAAAGGGAGAGATGGAGAAGTCGGAGAGATTACATAGGTAGGAGAAGACAAGATCAAGGGAGTGACCAAGGCAGTGGGTAGAGGAGGAGGTCCATTGGGTGAGACCAAGGGAGGAAGAGAGGGTGAGCAGTTTGCTGGAAGCAGGGTAGGTGGGGTTGTCGATGGGGATATTAAAGTCACCGAGAATGATCGAGGGGAGATCGGAGGAGAGGTAGTGAGGAAGCCAGCTAGCAAAGTTGTCAAGGAAGAGGGAGGTGGGGCCAGGGGGGCGGTAGATGACAGTGACGCGGAGATGGATGGGGTAGAAGAGGCGGATGGAGTGAGCTTCAAAAGAGGAGAAGGAGAGGGAGGGTTCAGGGGGAATGACACGAAAAGTACAGGTGGAGGAGAGGAGGAGGCCAACTCCACCGCCAGGGCGGGCACCAGGCCTGGCGGAGTGGGTGAAGGAGAGGCCACCATAGGAGAGGGCATCGGGGGAAGTAGTATCAGAATCGGAGAGCCAGGTTTCAGTAACGGCAAGAAGGTTAAAGGAGTTGGATAGAAAGAGGTCGTGGATAGCAGTCGGCTTGTTGCGGACGGATCTGGCATTCCAGAGGGCACAGAAGAAAGGGGGAGAGTAGAGGGGGGAAATGGGGATGAGGTTAGCAAGATGAGCAGCGCGCGGGGGATGGCGGGGAGGAACGGGAGAGGTAGGGCGGGGGGAGAGTATGGGTATGGAGTGAGAGCGGGGAGGCATAGTAGGGAGAGAGAGTAACAGAACAGTGAGATAGTGGGGACAGTGAAAAACAGGTAAGAACAAAGGCAGGAAGACAATGAAAAGGTGGAAGATAATAACGAATTAGGGCGTGGAGGGCATGGAACAACAGTACAGTGAGATAATAAGGACAATGAAGACAGGTAAGAATGATAGCAGAACAGTAAGATAGTAAGGACAGCGAATAACAGGTAAGAATAAGCAGGGAGACAATAGCAAGATGGAGGACAATAACCAAATAGGGCATGGAAGGCAAAGAATAATAGAAGGAGAGGTAATAAGGACAATGGAAATAGGCAAGAATAATAACAGGTAAAACTAGTTGCTGGTAAATATAAAATCAGGAAAAACAAGATAAAGGCATATAAATAGTAGAATAATAACAGGTAAAAAGTAGAAACTTGTAAATGTACAATCAGGAAAAACAAAATAATGGCATATAAAATAATGTTTTATATGCAGTTGATGCAGTTAAGCCAGGGACCCAGCAGGAGAAGGGCCAACCGACAAGTCGGGTCGATACACAGCAGATCAGCCGATGCAGGCAAGCCAGGGACCCAGCAGGAGAAGGGTCAACCGACAAGCTGGGTCGGCACACAGCAGACCAGTCGATGCAGATAAGCCAGAGCTTCAGCAGGAGAAGGGTCAATCGACAAGCCGGCCCGGCACACAGCAGACCAGCCGACGCAGACAAGCCAGGGACTCAGCAGGAGAAGGGCCAACCGACAAGCCGGGTCGGCACACAGCAGATCAGCCGGTGCAGACAAGCCAGGGACCCAGCAGGAGAAGGGCCAACCGACAAGCCGGGTCGGCACACAGCAGATCAGCCGATACAGACAAGCCAGGGACTCAGCAGGAGAAGGGCCAATCGACAAGCCGGGTCGGTACACAGCAGATCAGCCGATGCAGACAAGCCAGGGACCCAGCAGGAGAAGGGCCAACCGACAAGCCGAGCCGGCACACAATAGACCAGCCGGTGCAGACAAGCCAGGGACTCAGCAGGAGAAGGGCCAACCGACAAGCCGGGCCGGCACACAGCAGATCAGCCGATACAGATAAGCCAGGGACTCAGCAGGAGAAGGGCCAACCGACGAGCCGGGCCGGCACACAGCAGACCAGCCGATGCAGACAAGCCATGCTGAGAGTTGTGAGCTTGTGTCTGTGTAGCAAACTGACTGTGTCTGGCAACCATCTTTGTTTGCCAACCAGAGATTCTGAAAAGGAAATAATGATTTGTAGATGGATAGCTAAGAAAAGTTATAAATGCTTAAAAGGTACTTAACTTGCTGTTTAAAGAAAAAAAAAAGGTCTAAATAAGTTCTATTTTTCCCATAACATTGTCCTTGTTTCAGTTCATTGGCTTGAAAATCCTTTAATTTTGGCATTAATATTGTGTAAATGCTGCCATTATCCAGGGATTATATAAGGCAATTATAATGCCTGGCAAAGTATTTGCTGCTAACAACATTCATATATTTGTTATGTTCCTGCTTGTGATTATCAGCAACAGTTTAATGAATATATGCACATAATAAAATCTCATCATAACCAGAGGTTTACTTTCATGGTTTACATTCTTGGCAGAATGAGATGATATATGATTTACAACTGGAAGCTAGAATAAAAAATACTGATATCAAAATTGACACTTTTCTGCTGACTCAAACAGCATATTATGTTGAGTGTTCCAGTGAGTGGGCTAAATGATTGAAGGAATGCCATGCTCAGATTTTAGTAACACATTTTTCTGCTGATTGTTTTAGCTCCAAAGGTTTGGTGCTGGATTTGGAAGAAGGAAACTTTCTTAAACTTGCTGCAGATGGAACTATTCTCAGGTATCCTCTATAGGAATGTGTTTATTTTCTCCTCTTCAACTATTTGTATTTTGAGTATTTGAATATTATTAGTAATATTTGGGAAATATATTAAGCTTTAAGAATACTTTTACATAAGCCAATCCATTGTGTAGGTTGTTTGAATGTCCGGGGTGAGGTTAAAACTGAGCTCCGGCAGCTTTAAGAAGTGCTGTTTATCTCTATAACAGTTACATGTCCATATGTGAGGTTTCTATGGAAAATTTGGACGAAGCAATATGCTGAATGCACTATTTGTACTCCTCTATTTTTTTGCTATCCTCACATTGTCTGCAGGAGTCATTCCTCACATTCAGCTGCTCAATTTGGTCAGAGCATCACCAAAAAGGAAAGTCTTGTGGGGTGTTCCCAGTATACAGTGGTTAGTACCTACCAAAAGTGGTCCAAGCAAGGACAACCAGTGAACCGACAGGTTCATGGGCGCCCAAGGCTCATTGATGCACGTGGGGAGCGAAGGTTAGCCTGTCTGGTCCAGTCACACAGAAATTGCTGAAAAAGTTAATGCTGGCTATGATAGAAAGGTGTCAGAACATAGTGTCTGCGTCAGGTCAACGTATTCATGATGACCACTGTCCACCACTGAAAGTGCATACAATGAGCATGTGAGTGCCAGAACTGGACCATGGAGCAATGGAAGAAGGTAGTCTGGTCTGATGAATCATAATATCTTTTACATCATGTGGATGGCCGGGTGCTTGTGTGTCATTTACCTGGGGAAGAGAAGGCAGCAGGATGCCCTATGAGAAGAAGTCAAGCTGGTGGAGGCAGTGTGACGCTCTGGGGAATGATCTGCTGAGAAACCTTGGGTCCTGACATTCATGTGGATGTTACTTTGATATGTACCACCTACCTAAACATTGTTGCAAACAATGTACACCTTTCCATGGCAACGGTATTCACTGATGGCAGTGGTCTCTTTTGGCAACATAATGCACTCTGCCACACTGCAAAAATTGTTCAGGAATGGTTTGAGGAACATGACTGAGTTCAAGGTGTTGACTTGGCCTCCAAATTCCTTAGATCTCAATCCAATTGAGCATCTGTGGGATGTGCTGAAAAAACAAGTTCAAGTCATGGAGGCCCCACCTCGCAACTTGCAGGGCACCTTTAGAGGTCTTGTGGAGTCTATGCCTGGACAGGTCAGAGTTGTTTTGGTGACACAAGGAGGACCTACACATTATTAGACAGTTGGTTGTAATGTTGTAGCTGATCGGTGTATTATTATCATCATCAGTTATTTATATAGCGCCACTAATTCCGCAGTGCTGTACAGAGAACTCACTCACATCAGTCCCTGCCTCATTGGAACTTACAGTCTAAATTCCCTAACATAGACACACACATACGGACAGACAGAGAGAGAGAGAGAGACTAAGGTCAATTTTGATAGCAGCCAATTAACCTACCAGTATGTTTTTGGAGTGTGGGAGGAAACCAGAGCACTCGGAGGAAACCCATGCAAACACAGGGAGAACATACAAACTCCTCACAGATAAGGCCATGGTCGGGAATTGAACTCATGACCCAGTGCTGTGAGGCAGAAGTGCTAACCACTAGGCCACTGTGCTGCCTAA
Source organism: Mixophyes fleayi (assembly GCF_038048845.1). Taxonomy (NCBI): domain Eukaryota; kingdom Metazoa; phylum Chordata; class Amphibia; order Anura; family Limnodynastidae; genus Mixophyes; species Mixophyes fleayi. The sequence goes on from NC_134404.1 coordinate 193,582,181, forward strand.
GGTGTATGGAAACTGTAATGTGCAATTATTTTTAATATAGTGCTCTTTCCTTGTACCACCTGTGTCACGGGCACTAGGAGTCTTTGCCCACGATATCACCAGATGATGTTCTTACCAGAGTAATATAGCTGGTACTATGGTCCTCTGGTAGCAGGGTGACAACGGAACAGGAGAATCAGCAGATGGTGAGAGAATGCTCAATGAAAGTCTATGACTAGCAGCAACTGGTAATGACTTAGATGTATGAACACGAGGAACCAGATGGACAAGTAAACGTGAGGAGAGTCAGTGGTCTGCGTACAGCAAGTTGTACCACTGCTATAGTGAGGAGGAATGTCCAGGAGTAGAGAGGAGGTAGTGAAAGTCAGTGGTCTGCGTATAGCAAGTTGTATCACTGTCTATGGTGAAGGAATGGGTTCCAGGTGCAAGTAGGTAACGTGGAAGTCAGTGGTCTGCGTACAGCAAGTTGTACCACTGCTTATGTGAGAAGGGGCACGAGGAGATGAATGGAATACAGTAGATACACGGGCGGCACACGGAACTTGATCCCATGATGATAACCACAATACAATAATAACTGACAAGCGCTGCTTGAAGTATACAAAGTCACTATAGAGATCCAGGTAATAGGAAACAAAGTCAATAGTAACAATAGCTTCAGTAGATGGAAGACTCCGGAGATGAACACAACACAGTCCAGACGGATATGCAACACAATAGCAAAGTCAATGGAAAGTATGCATACCGCGGTTCAGGAGAGCAGGCTGTCAAGGAGAAGTGCAGGGATACCTGAACGGCTGAACGCCGGCAGGAGGAGAGACCACTGGAGGATGGAAGCGGTAATCAGGTTGGTGCAGCGCACGGAAGATAACCGGTAATCAACGGAGCAATACTCAGGAAGCAGTAGTAAGTAAAACTGGAAACATGATGAACACGGGAGAGTTGAGGCTGTCTGGTATCCGGCAGTAGTAGCGGAGGCAGCGGAGGGGAGACACGCTGAACACAGGAGAGTAGAGGCTGTCTGGAATCCAGCAGTAGTAGCGAAGGCAGCGGAGGGGAGACACGCTGAACACAGGAGAGTAGAGACGGTCTGGAATCCGGCAGCAGTAGCAGATAGGAATCAGTGGAGAGCTGACACGATGAACACAGGAGAGTTGAGACGGTCTGGAACCCGGCAGTAGTAATGGAGGCAGCGGAGAGCAGACACGCTGAACACAGGAGAGTTGAGGCGGTCTGGAATCCGGCAGCAGTAGCAGATAGGAATCAGCTGAGTGCAGACACGATGAACACAGGAGAGTTGAGACGGTCTGAGATCCGACAGCAGTAGTAGATAGGAATCCGCTAAGTGCATACACGATGAACACAGGAGAGTTGAGACGGTCTGAGATCCGACAGCAGTAGCAGATAGGAATCAGCTAAGTGCATACACGATGAACACAGGAGAGTTGAAGTGGTCAGGAAACCACAATCGTAGTAGACAGGAATCAGCTGGAGCTGAATACACGAGGAAACACAGGAACACCTTCAGAGGCTCATGGGGAATGAGACTCCAAGATCAGGCAACTAGGTAATGATCACAGGTGGTTTAAATAGGGAGGGTTGCCTGATCATGCAATTAATTAAAAGCAACAGGTACTGAAGGTTTCATAAGGGCTGCACATGCGCAGACCCTCAGGATGGCGGACGGCCACGGTTCCTGAACACAGGAGAAATGGCACTCACAGTCCGGTGAGTGACAACCTGCTTAAACACATCCAATTCTGATTTATCTTAATAAAGATGGTGTTATAAAGAGTGTGACATCTGTTGCAGTTGATGCATTTTAATCTACGTTTGTGCAATGTGTTATAATAAATTTTGTGTATAACGAAGGGGCATTTTATTTTCATAGATGTGTATGAAGAGCTTTAATATTTTAAAATGCCATAGATGGCAATGGCAATATTAAACCTGTTGCTCATTGCGATAAAACTCTCCAATATGTTG